>NW_023637606.1:1030482-1630482 GCF_015220235.1 Choloepus didactylus
GGCCGAGAGGAGATGAGGTTGGGGCAAGTCCCAGGGGTTCTGGAATGAAAGCGCTTTCAACCAGGGCCGATGTTCCGCCCCCCAATTCACCTTCCTCCCCCAAGGACCAAAGGGCGCCCCCTCCCCGCACCCCCTCCCCGCCCCTTCCCCTGCAGGCGCGCCCCGGCCGCGCCCTCTGCCGGACACAGCGGGAACTGCAGGAGAAGGGGCGCCCTGCACCCCGCCAGCGCCTCAGTGCGCAGGATATTAAATGACCCCCCTTCTTAGTGCCCGAGGTTGCGGGGCGGGCTGCGGGACCCCCATTAACGCGTTTGCCGGGCCCCCTGGGCGGGCTCAGATTTGGGGATCGGACCTTGGTCTGGCTTCTGCGTTTTCTCTAGTCTCCTCCCTGGGCCTCTGGGTCAGGTCCCCTCATCCCTGGACTCCCCAAAAGCTGGGGCCTGGTGGCGGCTCCCTGAGAAGCTGAGGTGAGAGCATGGGGAACCAGGGTCAGGAAGGAGAGGAAATGGGCATCTTCATCAGGAGCAAACCCCTCGCTCTCTGGGGTCCCGGGATAGACTGGGTTAGTTGGTGTCAGCCTGTGGAAAAATAAAAAACAGAAGGCAGAAGGAAGGCAAGGGGGTGTAGCATTAAATTGGGGGGCTTCATGGAGAAGGAGATGTTTGAACAAAGACTAGAAGAAGGTAATGTTGGGGGCTGTGAAGAAAGGCAGGGGGAGCCTTTCAGCAGAGACACAGTGCAAAGGCCCTGGGGCAGGACTGTGGCTGGAGGGGAGTGAGCCCAGCGAGGGGCTCCGGTGGGAGACGGGAACAGAAGGGGCTGAGTGGAGGCTCTGGGAGGGCCGAGGGCCCCAGCGTTCACTCTGCAGGAGATGGGAGCCGTGGGGGACCTTGGACAGCTGATCCTCAGGGGGATTGTGCCAGTTTACAGCTGTGGGGACAGAGGCCCTGCCAGGGCGGGACTCCCCCAGGGTCTGGGGGCAACTCTGATACCTCCCCTCCTGGTGATCCCACCAGCCAGGTCAGCTATCTTGGCTGCTGGGGTTGGGGGTGAGGGTCCGTGCTGCGGGCTGGGTGCCCCTGGGGTGGGGCCACAGTGTCACTGCATTGGGCACATGGGAGGACACTCCATGACAGGGTGGAGGGGCTGGTGGGGGTGAAGAAAACAGAGGATGTGGGGGTGAGGATGAGGGAAAGACAGGCAGAGGGAGGGGGTGGTGGATGTGATGAAAACAGAAGTGATGTTGTTGTGATGGAAGCGAAGGTGATGGAGAGGATGGTGGAGAAGATGATGGTGATGATGGAGGGGATGGTGGAGAAGACGATGGTGATGATGGAGGTGGCAGTGGAGAAGATGATGGTGATGATGGAGGGGATGGTGGAGAAAATGATGGTGATGATGGAGGTGGTGGTGGAGAAGACAATGGTGATGATGGAGGTGGCGGTGGAGAAGACAATGGTGATGATGGAGGTGGCGGTGGAGAAGATGATGGTGACGATGGAGGTGGCGGTGGAGAAGATGATGGTGATGATGGAGGGGATGGTGGAGAAGACAATGGTGATGATGGAGTTGGTGGTGGAGAAGACGATGGTGACGATGGAGGGGATGGTGGAGAAGACGATGGTGATGATGGAGTTGGTGGTGGAGAAGACGATGGTGATGATGGAGGGGATGGTGGAGAAGATGATGGTGATGATGGAGGTGGCGGTGGAGAAGACGATGGTGATGATGGAGGTGGCGGTGGAGAAGATGGTGACGATGGAGGTGGCGGTGGAGAAGACGATGGTGACGATGGAGGTGGCGGTGGAGAAGATGGTGGTGATGATGGAGGTGGCGGTGGAGAAGATGGTGATGATGGAGGTGGTGGTGGAGAAGATGTGACCATGTGGATCAGGTCCGGGTGGAAGGGGCAGCGGTGACCGTGGCCTGGGGCTGAGGCTGTGGCCCCCCTGGGCAATTCCGGGGGCTCCTCCCGGCTCCCCCCCCTTCCCTTCTGTAAAAGGGGCTCAGGACCTGGTCCCCTCTGGGCTGGACCCAGGAGCTTCTGCCCGGGGAATGGGGCCCGCAGCGACCTTTGGGGGTGCTGATGTGTGTGTGTGGGGGGGGCGTCTGGCCTGCCCCCCACGCGCGCCCTCCAGGCCCGGGCGCCCCGGGGCCGTGGGGGCTGGGAGGGCGGCGGCTCCGGGGTGAGCAGCGCGGGCTGAGCCGATCGATGCGGCCGCGGCGGCTGTAATTAGATTGAGAGGCGGGGAGGGGGGCAGCGGGGCCGCTTTTTGCTGCGATCAACAAAATGCGAAGTCCCCCCACCCCGCCTCTGGTTCTCCCGTCCCCTCCCCCACCCCACCACTGCCTCCGGGGGCCCCCACCAGCGGTGGGGGGGGGCTGGACTGGAGGGGTGGGGGCGGGTAGTGACCCGCATCTCCCCTGCCTCCCCCACCCCTGCCGGGGCTGCTGGGTGACCTGGGGTGAGTGACTTACCTTCTCCGAGCAGGTAAGGAGAAAACCGCACCTTCTGGAATTATTCTGAGGCTCACAAGATATAAGATAGAATGAGATCTTGAGCAGTATTTGCAACCCTGGTCTTGGCATAAACGGGTGCCCTCCCCAGTAAATACCAAATGAGTGGCTGCGTTGGAGATGCGGCAGCGGGGAGAGCCTCTCTTGGAACGGAGAGGCCTGTGCCCACACTCAGGTTTCCTTCTGGAAGCCTGGGAAACCCACCCCCCTCCTGCCACCCCGCACCAGTGGGGGCTCTGTCAGTTTCCTGGATGCCGGAACAGGGCTCCACAGACTGGGTCGCTTAAAACAACAGACTTATTGTTTTGTGGGTCTGGAGCCCAGAAGCTCGACATCGAGGCATCAGCCGGCCTGCGTTCCCTCCAAAATCTGCAGGGAAGGGCCCCTCCTGTCAGCTTCCTAGCTCCCTGTGGTAGCTGACCGTCCTCGGTGTCCTTGGCTTGCGGCCGCATCCCGCCTGGCTCTGCCTCCTTCCTCACGGGACATTCTCCCCTGTGTCTTGGCCATCCATCCACACACCCCTTTTCTTTCTCTTACACGGACACCTGTCATGTTGGAGCAGGGCCACCCGGATGGCTATGGCCTCATCTTAATGTGATGATATCTGCAAAGCCCCAATTTCCAAATAAAGCCCCATCTTTTGGTAGATGCAGTTCAACCCAGTACAGAGATCGAGGGATTTCTTGTGTTTCCTTTCAGCAGTGACATGGTTAGACTATGAGCACCTGCACACAGTAGGCTGTTTGTAGACTGCCCGCCCCTTGCCTTTAGCTGTGCCATCTTTCCACGTCCATGCCCAGCCCACCCCCCATCCCCCATCAACATCTCAGTATACTCACAAATAGATCCTTTTCTCCAAACCAATAGTCATGATTAACATTATTGTGTTCGGTGACCATCGTCTGTGGCAGAGCCGTGTGGAAGACAAGGATTGTGTTTCCTTTCTCATACAACCCTTTCCCACACTCCCTGGACAAAAGGCAAAGCCGGCTCAGTGGGGTTTTCCTCACATCCTGCTTTGAACCGGATGGGCTGCCCTCCCCTCCTTTTACCCGGCTGTATAATATTCCACACGCCATACCTCTTGATGGGTGCTTGGGTTCTCCCAAGTCTTTGACAGCCACTAACTGCACTGCAGTGTATCCCTCTCCATGCCTCATTTTCTAGGTGTGTGGGTTTTGCATGGGAGAAATTCCAGAAGAGGGATCACTGGGTCGAAGGGAAAACATCCATGCACCTTTGCCAGATTTTGCCAGACTCCCCTGCAGATAACATGTGCCTTTCTGCTCTATCAACCAGTGGGGATGAGAACACCTGACTGCTCACAGCCTCGCCCTCCCAGGGTGAGGTCAAAGCTTTGGGTTTTTGCTGATTTGACAGGTCAGAAATCATCTCTGTGTAGTTTCCTTTTTTTTTTTTTTAACTTTCAAGATCTTTCCTCACCCCTCTTTTTTTTTTTTTTAATTAGAGAAGTTGTAGGTTTACAAAAAAAATCATGCAGAAAATACAGAGTTCCCATTACCCCACTTTTCGTTAGTGTGGAACCTTTGTTACAATAGTGAAAGAATATTATTATAAGTGTATTATTAACTATAGTCCATGGTTTCAGTGTAGTTTTCATTCCATTTCTGTCATTATGAGTGAGGTCAAATCTGTCTTCAAACATGTTACCGTAATAGCCATTTGTGTTTCTTCCCCTGGAAAGCTTCAGTTTGTGTTCTCTGCCCATTTTTCTATTTGTTGGCTGCAAGTACCCAGTTTTAAAAGTCAAATAGCACTGCAGATTAATAATGAAAAAAAAACAAAAACAAAAACAAAAACAAAAGAGCACTCATACGCCAGCCTGCTGCCCTCCCCAGAAGTGATCAACATCAGCCTTCCAGCTGTTTCTCTGGGTATTTACTTCTGGATTTCTAAACAACATGCTTGTTGTGCTGTTTTTTAAAATGCGTTTTAGCTCTCCTCTATCGACTTTCTGCATTGGGGAGAGGACTTAGCTTTCACCCACCCACCCACACTGTCTCCTCTCTCAGCTTCTCAATATAGTTACAAATATAGTCTTTGGCAGAAATTGATATTCAGTGTTAATGTCGTTATATCAGTGAAGCTTGTCCACAGCTGAGCTGCATAGAGGACTGGGATTGAATTTCTGTGCTTCTGCAACTGTTTGTTTCTCCAGGAGTTGATGGTTGCCAATCACAAATTCCTCCCATGCACTTCAACAAAATGCAAAGCCAACACACCTCTTAGGTTATCATTTGGAGAATCCCTTTTCCCTCTCTCCTGGGTGGATCACATTTCCTGGATTTCACCCCTTCCTTTTATTTATTTATTTTTATTTACCTCTTTGTTTTGTTGGAACACATCCTCCAGTAGGTTTCTCAGAAACAGTGCATGGGAAGTCAACTTTTGGTGATCATGAATGTCTGACTATATCATTATTTTACTTTCATGCTTGATGTTTGGTTGAGTATACAATTTTAGTTGACTATAATTCCTTAAGAATTTAGAAGGTATCACCCCTCTGTCTTCTAGTTTTTGAGTAACCCAAAGCCACTCTTATGCTTGATTCTTCTTATGACAACTAGCTTTCCTCTCTGGAAGACTTTAGTATTTTCTCTTTACTCCTGGTGCTCTGAAATTTCACAAGGAATTTGGCAAAAGCTGAGTACTTGGTGGTCCCTTTAAAATTGGAAAGTCATGTTCTTCAACCCTTGATTTTGTTTTCATTATTATTATTATTTATAATTTCTCCTCCTCCTTTCATCTGTTTTTGGATCATCTTTTGATCAACTGTCAAACCTGCTAAATTACTGTTGCCTGTCGTTTTCCATCTTTGCTTCTACTTTGTTCTATTTTCTGGGATGTTTGCTTAACTTTATCTTCCAATCCTTACACTGAATTATTTTATTCTAGATACTACATATTAAATTATGTAATTTAAATTCTAATTTAAATTTAAATATATTTAAATTCTGTTTGTACTCTTATTGTTTTTTTTTTTTTTTTTTTTTTTTTTTTTTTTTTTTACAGCATCCTGTTCTTGTTTCATGGATGTGATGTCCTTCTCTTACCACTCTGAGAATATTAATTCCCATTTTGGAGGTTTTCTTCTACTCTCTGCCTTGCCTGTATCTTCTGAGTTAATCTGCCTCTTTCCCTCCACCACTTTTTTCAGACCACCCTAAAATATCTGGAGACCCTTGACTACCATTCTTTTTTTTAAGAAAAGTGGTTTTATTGATACAATCCATCCAAAATGTACAATCAATGGCTTTTAGTATATTCACAGTGTTATGCATTTGCCACCACAGTTGATTCTAGAACATTTTCATTACTCCAAAAAGAAAAACCCCATATCCCTTAACAGTCACTTCCCAGTCCCTCTACCCTTCCCCAGCCCTGCGTAACCACTCATCTATTTGTCTCTATAGATTTATTTATATTTACATTTTATATAAATGGACTCATACAATATGTAGTACTTTGTGTCTGGTTTCTTAAACTTAGCATAATGTTTTTTGGTTTTTAAAAATATTATTTTTTTAAATTAGAGAAGTTGTAGGTTTACAGAAAAGTCATGTAAAAAAAACAGAGTTCCCATATATCCCCCATTGTTGACATTTTGCATTAGTGTGGTCCCTTTGTTACAACTGATGAAAGAATATTAAAATAGTACTGTTAACTGTAATCCACAGTTTACATTAGGTGTATTTTCCCCCAAACCATCCTACTATTAACAACTTGCATTAGCGTTGTACATTTGTTAAAGTTCATCAAACAACGTTCTTATATTTGTACTGTTCACCCCACTCATCGTCCACAAAAGGGTTTACCATGTTATACAGTCCCATGTTTTATCCTCTAACTTGCCTTCTAGTGACATACATGACCCCAAACTTCGCCTGTCAGCCACAGTCACAACATAAGTCAGCGCTGTTAATTACACTAACTATAATGTGCTACCATCACCACCATCCGTTTCCAAACCTTTACAATCAATCTAAACAGAAATTTGGCACAAACTAAGCATCAGCTCCCCTTTCTCTATTCCCATTCTACCCCCTGGTGACCATATTCTAGATTCCAACTATTATAATTAGTTCACATGGATGAGATCACGCTATATTTATCCTTATGTGCCTGATTTATTTCACTCAACATAATGTCCTCAGGGTTCAACTATGTCTTTGCATGCATCAGGACGTCATTCCTTTTTATGGCTGAATAATATTCCATTGTATGTCTATGCCACATTTTTTTATCCAGTCATTGCTTGATGGGCACTTAGGTTGCTTTCATCGTTGGGCAGTTGTGAATAAGGTGCCATGAACATTGGTGTGCAAATATTTGTTCGACTCCCTGCTTTCAATTCTTTTGGGTATAAACCAAGTAGTGGGACTGACAGGTTAATTCTATACTTAGCTTCCTGAGGAACCACCAAACTGTCTTCCACAGCGGCTGCACCATTTTACATTCCCGCCAGCAATGAATGAGCATTCCTGTTTCCCCACATCCTCTCCAACACTCGTGGTTTTCTGTTTTTTTATTAGCGGTCACTCTAGTTGCTGTGAAATATCTCATTGTGGTTTTGATTTGCATTTCTGTCATAGCTAGGGATGCTGAGCATATTTTCATGTGCTTTTTAGCCATCTATATATCCTCTTTGGAGAAATGCCTAATCAAGTCTTTTGCCCATTTAAAAAAATTGGGTTGTTTGTCTTTTTTATCATTGAGTTGTAGTATTTCTTTATATATTCTTGATATTGAACTCTTATCAGATATGTGGTTTCCAAATATTTAGGTTGTCTTTTCACTTTCATGACAAAGTCCTTTGGGGCACAGAAGTTTTTAGATTGAGGAGGTCCCATTTATCTGTTTTTTTCTTACGTTGCTCGACCATCACTCTTATTCAAGCGTAAAACCTGAGGCAGTCAATTAGAAGCTCTGCGTGTCCCTGTTTGGAGGAGACCGCGGGAGTGGGGTGTGTGTCAGCTCACACATTAGATGTGTCAACCCCTTGTCCCTGAGCACTGGGTCACAGCAAATGGAACATTCATTTATTTTTGCAGATGTCTGTGGACATTGATCTGGCATGCCATCTGATTCTGGACTGTTCCGGAACCAAAAGAAGCAAGCTCGGCGTGCGGTCCCAGCAGGCCGCCAGGACTGGCACAGAGGAGGGGTCAGCAGTGGGGGGCCTGCTAGGGCAGCCTGCACCACTGGCCGCATCTGGGGTGACAGGCTAGCGGGAGTGGGGGGTTCAGGAAGAAGCTGAGCTCCATCACCCCCGGCTGGTAGCCAACTCTGCCCATGGAAGCCCATCTTTTCCACCCATGGCCCCCCATTGCACTGAGGGTAGGGGTTCCCTTTGGAGCTGGGACAGGGCCCCAGGCTTCAGCTCTGCTCCACCACCCCAAGCTGGTGCTGTTTGGCCGGGGGACAGCCTCCTGCAGCCTTCCCCTGAGCTCCACATTGGATGGCCTGAGGGGAAAGGCCATCTGCTCCCCTGGGGGAGGGAGGGCTGGTACCCACTTCATCTCCTCCTCCAAGGCCCCTTCCTCACATCTTCCAGCTCCCGAGGGTTCCCTGGGTGCTCGAGGTAGGCCAAGCTGGGGTCTCCGCCTGCAGATGGGTGGGGGGGCGAGGGTAGTGAACAGAAGGGGGAGTTCACAGATCAGACCTGGCTGTGGAACCCTGTATCAGCCTGACACAGGAGTGCCCCCGGTCCCTAAGCTCATCAGGCCTCAGTGGACAGCTCAGGAAAAAGGCAACTTAGAGGCAACTTTCTCCCGTGTGCCTGGGAGAGGTCACTGGAATTTGTCCATTCCCTTGTCAAGGCTCATTAAATAGCTACTTCTTTAACCCAAGTCTACAATGAGCCAGGAAACTCCCATCTAGAGTTTCCATGCCCACTTGTACTCAGGGCTGTGGAAGCCTTTTGGGGTGTGTGTGTGTGTGGGGGGGGAGACATGCAGCTGGTGGGGGGAGGCTAACCTGGTGGATGGGGATCATAAAGAATGGGCTTTAGAGGGGGTGGTGACCGGGCCTGCCAAGGTGTGCTCACTCTCTGTCCCCTTCTCCATCCCCTCACCCCACCCCACCCCGCTGCCTCTCCACGTGTCTGCTTCCTGCCCCTTCCATTTCCTGTTTGTCTCTTCCACCTTGTTGCTGCCTCCTGGTCCTTCTCCACTTACCCTTCTGTGTATTCTGTGTCTTTTGGCCTTTGCTTGTCCATCTCTTCGCATTTCTCTGTTTCTGCTCTGACCGGTGTCTGTCCCGGCCTCTCTCTGCTTTGGGCTGTGCCACCTTTCCCACACTCTCGGCCTTTCCCACGCTCTCCATCTTTTCCCACGCTCTCGGCCTTTCCCACACTCTCCGCGTTTCCCACGCGCTCCGCCTTTCCCACACTCTCCATCTTTTCCCACGCGCTCCGCCTTTCCCACGCTCTCTGCCTTTCCCACGCGCTCCGCCTTTCCCACGCTCTCCCTCCTCCTGTCCCTCCCCGTCCGCCCGCGCGGCGGCGCTGCCTCCCGCTCGCCCGCGCGCGCCGCCGGGCCGCTCGCCCGCAGCCTGCAAGCGGAAGGAGCAGGAGCAGCAGAAGGAGCGCGCGCTGCAGCCCAAGAAGCAGCGCCTGGTGTTCACCGACCTGCAGCGGCGCACGCTGATCGCCATCTTCAAGGAGAACAAGCGGCCGTCGAAGGAGATGCAGGTCACCATCTCGCAGCAGCTGGGTCTCGAGCTCAACACCGTGAGCAACTTCTTCATGAACGCGCGGCGCCGCTGCATGAACCGCTGGGCCGAGGAGCCCGGCGCGGCCCCCGGGGGCCCGGCCGCCGCCGCCGCCGCCGCCGCCGCCGCCACCTTCTCCAAGGCCTGAGGCGCCCGGGCCCTGCGCCCTCCCTGCCTCGACGGCCCCGACGGCGCTGCCCTCCCGCTTCTCCTCCCACCTCCACCCCCTGTCCTCCCGGCTCGGAGACCCGCCCCCAGGGGGGCGCCTGGAGAGGGTGCTGTCCGGGCTCCCCGCCCCCAGGGAGGAGACGTGGCACACCCCGCAGCTCAAGTGCACAAAAAGGAGCCTCCCTCTTCTCTCTTTCCCACCCCCCTGCAGGCCAAAGGAAGCTCTCCACCCCCGCAGAAGGGAGGGGGCGACAGAAAGGGGTTCCCTTCCCCAGTCCCCTCTCAATTCAGGACGCCCAGGGGTCCTCGAGGAAAACAGGGCTCACTGTTGTCCCCCAAAGCGGGTCAAGAAGCACATTCTAGAATTATAAACCGGGTATTTAAAAGAAAAGGGATTTTAAGAATAAGCCCTCCTTTGCCAGTCCCCCAATCCCACAACCGACAGACCCTGTGGCCCCCTTGACCCCATCCCGGAGAACTAAGCCCCTTCCAAAGTCGCCAAAACCCTTACAGAGGCCCCCCCCATGCCCCCCCAAAAATCCACAGCCCAGAACTGAGCTGCCCCTCCCAGCGGCCAGGGTTCCTTGTGCCAAGAATTGCCTGCCTTAAAGTCTGGGGAGGGGAGAGCAGCGGCCACCCCCCAGCACCCACAGGCAAGCACCCTCTCCCACCCCCCACCCATCCTAGACTGGAGGGGATAGCGAGCGCAAACATGCGGGTAACTTCCAGACGCCCCCCCCCCCATTCCTCTTTCAGTTCACTTTTTGCTCACTTTATGTGTCGACATCTTGACGGTTGACGTGCAGGGAGAGACAAGTCAGGAAACTGAGGAGAAAATCCAGATTTCACGGAGAGATGAGCCCAGAGACAGCCCCGTGCCCTGCCGAAAGCTCCCTGGGTGCTGGGGCCTTTGAGTTTCTGTCTGCTTGGAAACTTCTGGAATCCACCCGCCCCGGGCCCTCGTGGGCATGCTGAACTGGGCCTGATGGGCTCACAGGGGTGAGCCTTGTGTTTGCTACAAGAAGCAAAAAGAAGATGCTGAAGAAAGTGGAATCTGCTTGCTCTGTTTTTGCCAAAAAACAAAAAACAGAAAAAAAAGGACCAGGGCGAAGGAGCAGAAGTGGCGATGAGCGAGCACCCCCCCACCCCGTGTACCCCCCTGCTCGTCTCAGCTCGTCTGGGTGACCCCGAGAGCCCCCCTCCCCAGGGCTCGAGACCCGGAGGCTCCAAGGACCTGCCCCCAACCCTGGGGGCCACCCCCCTCCTTTGAGAATGCAAAAGACATTTCAGATGAAATGCCCCCCCCAAACCTTCCCCCCCCCAGGTAAAGCCTACCTCACTCAAACGTTCACGTCTGTGATTGGAAAAATCACGCCTGATACCAAAGATTTCCCCCGAGGACTTGTGCTGGATGCTCAAATTCCCGCCCCCCCACCGGACGCCCCAGGGCCCTGCTCGGGGCGCCGCCCCCCACCAGAGAGAGAGAGAGAGAGAGAGAGAGAGAGAGAGGATAGTGAGGTCGATGAGTGCCTTTTTCTTGAACCAAAGATGTGTGTGGAGTGTTTTCTTGTCCTTATCGACCCACTAGGCCCCCAGCTTTCTAAGCAGCCGGAGCTGAGGGATGCTTCTAGAACCTTTGTTTTCGGGGCACAACCCTAAATGTCGAGAGTCCCCCTTCCCGATCAGCGACATACCTGTCCTTCCAGGCACATGCACAGACACTGCGCACACACACCGGCCCCTGCTTCTTTTTGTGGGATCGCTGGGCACTGGGAGCTCAATTCGGAGCAGCCCCAGTCCGTTTCCTCCCACTTCCCACGAAACGGGGCCCCAGCTCCCCTCCTCACCCTTCCAGGCCCCGACAGCCTCCCCCAGAGCTCCCTGCCCACCCCCGGCAGGGCCCACAAATCCACTGGGCACAGTAGGCCCGGGGTCCATGGTAATTTTAGTGGCCCAAGAAAACGTTTTAATTTTTTTAAATGGAAGGGAAAAAATTGAGTTTTACAGTCAAAGAAAAATGTTTTAATATGCAACATTAATATATTTGTCTTTCTACCAACGCAGTCATAAATTGTCATTTTATATATATATATATATGTATTTTGTTTTTATGGAGGAAGGGACCCTTGGAAGTCCAAGCCTGGGGCCCCTGCCCTTCTCCTTAGGAAAGTGATTCTCGGGACCCCACCTACTGGCCAGAGCCCTGGGGCTTCTGGGCGCCCCCTGCTGGGTGACCGCTGACAAGTCACCCCCTTTCCTGGCATTCGAGGCCCCAGGGCGGCCCGGGTCTGTTTTGTCCCCTGCTGGAAAGTTGGAAGTGGTGGGATGTTGTTCTGGCCATGGAGCTGTGGCCGGATCACGTCAAACCCCAGAACTGGGTCATAGACGCATTCCCGGGGCTCCCGGATTCTTTCCAGATACCCTCAGTACACACGTGCACACACACACGCGCACACCAGCTCCAGTAGCTTCCCCTTCCAGCCCCCGAGCTCACCCAGACCCCTCTGTCAGGATCTCACCCCAAACCCTTCTCCCTGTCCCCTCGGCACCCCCCACCTGCTTCCCCCTAACGCCCCCATCCCACCATCTGTCACAAACCAAAGACCACCCTCCACGCAGGGGAAGATGCCTCCAGCACAATTCCTTCGAGCCTTTGACAATTTTCTCTGAAATACCTCAAAATATTTAATGTATAGTTTATGTGATAAAAAAAAAAATCCTTAGCTAGTTTTTGGAATACGTGACTTGAAGCTTTATACCGTTAAATTATAATTTTGCAGACGATGGCATGTCGTCTCTTTGACGAGTTCAGTGGGAGACGTATTGAATGTCACGGGCCACGGGAGCTGGGTGGTGGGGAGCAAAAGGCGAGCAGGTGAGCGGCAGGAAGGACCAGCGGCGTTTACAGATTTTATTTAAACGAGTCCTTTGGGAAAGAAAGGGAGTGAGAGAGAGGTGTACACCTTTCTGTACTCGGGAGTGTTCTGTTTCTCGTTTTCGGAGTCTTGTCTAAGAGTATTTATTATTCTGTGTTCTGTGATCAAATGTAATTTAAGAAAAAAAATGGAAGAAAAATGAAAAAAAAAAAAGATGAAATGGAATTTGATTTGCTGCATGACTAATGTACTCTTTCTAAGCTGATGTAATAGGTGAGCGGGGTGGGGGTGGGTGGGGGGCAGGATTCCGGGTTGCATCCTTGTGTTTCATGCCGCGTCGGTGCTGTTTGGTGGTTCTTTGCGCTGCCCCCCCCGTGTTTTCCCCCCTGTCTGTGGAACCGGGGCCAGAAAGCGGGTGGTGGGTGAGCAGCCAGGCCCAGCGTCTCCATGTCCTGCGTCCCAGCTGCCACCTGCCTGCCCTACCTGTTGGGCACACCTGTGTGTCTCCACGTCCTGGGCCCCCTCCGTGGGTTGGTTTTGCTTTAGCATGAGTTCCCAAGTGTCTTGTCCAGAGGAGAGAGACAATCAGCCAACCCGAGTTCTCGTCGCCCAGGGTGGTGGTGTCGGGGGGCTGGGAGGTGCCCCGACTTCCACAGATGCAAGGGCCCTCTGCACTCCCCCCCAGCCCCACCCAGGTGCCCTCAGCCTCCTTGGCTCTGCCTGGGCACGGCCTTGCCTTTCTGTCTGGCCCAGGTGGTGGGGGATGCACATGTGTGGGGATCTCCCTCCCTCCCTCCCAGCCCACTTTGGGGCCCTAGAGAACAGCAGGGCCCCAGAAATCATGAACTGGGTGTCTGTGACCCCACTTTTGTCATGAGGCCAGGTCTCTAAACCACACACACACCCCCAACAGCCCCTGCAGGTGGAGAAGTTGAGAGTCTGGCTTGGGACTCTTTGTGCTTCCTTCCCGAAGGATGCAGGGGGGAAGGAGTGGGGAAGGAGCAGTCAAATGGGGCCCCTCACACCCAGTAGGACAGAAGGCCCCAGTTTGGGGGGCTGGGCCCAGGGCCAAGGGCCAACCAATCAAAAATGAAGGCAGGGGTGGCGGGTACCCCAGACCCCTCCCTCTGGCCTCTGAACCGGCCAGAACTTGGGCTATTTCACATTCACCCAAGGTGGTTTGACCCAAACCAGCCAGTGACATCCTGGGACACCTCCATGCGGCCCCATCAGACCCCCAAGGGCTGGTCTTTGGGGGATGAGCTCAGCTGGGGATAAGGGGTGGGGGTGGGGAAGCAAGAGGCTGCACAGCCCTGAGTATTCAGTGGAGACCAAACTCTAGGGCTGCTTTTGGGGAGACACTTCCCCACCCAAAGCCAGAGGGACTGAGAAACCCTTTCTGCATCCACCCTCAGGCGACAGGCTTAAAACTTTTAAAAAAGGGGAAAACAATCATCATCGTTGTTAACCACTGCTGTGTTGGGTTTGTTGTTTTGTTTTTCTTCAATAAATTATTTTCTAGTCACTCTCCTGGGCGTGTGTGTTGGCCAACTGGGGGTGGGCACAGAGTGGGGGGGGAATGGGCTCCCCCACCACAACGCTGGGGAGGGAGGAAGGAGACAGAGCGCAGAAGGGGGTCTTGTTCTCCTCAGCCCATCCCTCTCTGCTCTGAACCCTGCCCTCTGCCTTGGCCATTGACCCTCTCTACCCACAGCTGCCCAACCTTCTGGGGGGCACATTTAAGAATTGGAGAGAAAATCTCTGTGTCCTTGAGTCAAACCAGACCCAAGATGCAGATCTTGTCAGGACCTGCTTCTGAGCTATATCAGCCCATTGCATTCTAACTACCCCAGGGTGAAGAGGGGAACAAAGCTTTCCCTGCAATTTCCCCATTCAGCCACTAGATGACAGTGTTTTGACCTAAAAAAAAAAAAAAAGGCAGGAAAGAATATTCCTTGGGGCATCCCAAAAAGAAACGTAGGAAAAGAGTGAGCCTGAAGCAGCCCTGGGGTCAGGCAGACCCTGTTTATTAGAAAAAGGAAAGGATGTGGAGCCCTTGACATTGGCAGAGGGCCCCCTGCATGCTTGCTGACTTCTCCTAGTCTGCAACTATGGCGGCTTTTCCAGAGGTGGGGGTGGCGGCTCCTCTGTGGCTTTTGACAGCGACCCCATGGGTGGTGGCTGTCCGTTCGTGGGTGCCCCTTCCTCCTGCAGGGATGCCACCGGTGATGGCTCTGTCTTCTTGTCCTCAGAGACGGGCTCCTTTTGCCAGTTGTACATCCAGCTATGCCAGGGCAGGGTCCAGGTCTTCCAAAGTGATGGCCTCTCTTCTGAGGGCTCCGCTTGGCTCACCAAAGGGCTCGGCTGGCTCAAAGACGATGCCGTCTGGCTTTCTTTGGGTGTCGGCGGCCCCTCTGCAGAAGGTGGCTCCTGCTCCGGCTTCTCCTCTGCTGGCAGCTGCTCCTGGGAGGATCTCAATGTCCAGCTCATGGTGGTAGGGAGCTTCTCAGAGAGAGAGGATTGGTTTTCCGGATAAAAAGTGTGCTGCTCAGCCACACTCAAGGTTGAGTTTGGCGGGGGGGCAGGCGTGTGCAGCTCCTTGGAGGACACCTTCTCCGGGGACCGTCGCCTCCTCTTCCCCAGGAGCACCAGCCTTCGGGAATGCCAGTATGACACCCTGGGGTTCGGGGACGGCTTCGGGGAAAACTCTTCCTCGGATGGAACTGTGTTGTCAGCCAGCATCTCGTCGTTGGTCTCCGGCGTCTTCCGCAGGATCGTGCCCTGAGTGATGAGGTCCGCGTAGCCCTCGCGGTGGGAGAAGGCATAGCTGGAGCGCCGGCCACGTGACTCTCGCCGTAGGTAGGGCACGGGCTCCATGGCTTCTTCGCTTGGGACCTCCTCTTTCTGAAGAACAATGAGGAGAGAATGTGTCATCAGGCTCTGGAATGCTGCTTGGGGAGGTCACCTGCCCCCTCCCCCCCAGTGGGGACCCTCCAGAGCCCCTGGCCACCATTAATTGGCCAGGCTCTGTCTTACACAAGTTGAGACAACCTGAAATCTTCCTTGGGTCCAGCCAATCAGAACCCTTCCCTGGGACTTAATTCTGGATCAGCCAATCAGAGCCCTTCCCTGGGACTTAACTCCAGACCAGCCAATCAGAGCCTTTCCTTGGGACTTAACTCTGAACGAGCCAATCAGAGCCCTTCCCTGGGACTTAATTCTGGACCAGCCAATCAGAGCCCTTCCCAGGGATTTAACTCTGAACCAGCCAATCAGAGCCCTTCCCTGGGACTTAACTCTGGATCAGCCAATCAGAGCTCTTCCTTAACTGGGTGCTGTCGCCTGTGTGCCTCGGGTGCTCTGGCGATGAAGCCAGGAGAGGCAAGCCTGGGGCAGCCACATGTTCAGCCTCTTGGTAGAAGGTGACCAGCGACCAGCACGGAGAAACGGGAAGCGGCAAGCTTGGGGCCCTTTCCTGGACCACCCACCACTCCCAGTCACTTCTGGGGCCCGTCCCAGTGGCAACGTTGCCCTTCCACGTTTTGGTGACATGAGCTGATGTGCAGCACCTTTTGCCTCGAACATTTCAAGGCCGATTCTGTCATCTCGACCCTTGAGTCTTGGATATTTCTTGGTCCCACTTTCATGGTCTGGCATCCAATTGCAGGTTGGCCTCTGGGGTGGTCCCAGCTGTCTGCACCCCCACTGGGCCTCCAGGGGGGCCTGCTGGTGGGGTCCCTGGAGCGGATGGTGGGGAGCCCAGCCCTGCCTCACCTTGGGCAGCAGTGGCTTCTTGGTGAACTGGCAGATGATACGCAGGACCAGGACGGGCAGCGTGTTTAGGGTCACGTTCAGCAGGACCACCAGCAGGGCGGACGGCTGGGACAGCACATTGAGGTCAGCGTCTGGGGACAGAGACGGGGTCACGGCCAGAGCCCGCCTGTCTCCCCCTCCTCCCAACGCCCCACCCTTCTCTCCCGTCTGCTGCCCTGAGGTACCGCTAGCTCAGCAAGTGCCCTTCAGGAAAAGTCAAAAAAGGTGCCCGCTTGCTCCTCCAGATGCCACCTCCAGAGCCCACCTGCCCACCTGCCCCGTCCCCTCCCTGGGGCTTACACAGAAACGGGAAATTTTCAGGGGATGCTGTGAAGAGCCACGAGCTCTGAGTGGCACCGGTCAGGGAGCCATAGAAGAAGAGGCTGAGGGCGATGGCCAGCACCGAGAGGAACGTCCAGTACTTGATGATCAGGATGATCTGACGGGGATGGGGTGGGGTGGGGTGCAGGGTGGTTAGTAGCGGGGGGGGGGTGGGAAACACCTGTGGCAGGGCTCTGAGGCCAGGACACCGAGCATGCTGGGTCCCTGTGTGCCAATCAAGGGGAGAGGTGTGGGCGTGGCATGTGGGGGCGTGGCAGTGGGCGTGGTAGTGGGCGTGGCCTCTAACCTCCACGGTGATGGACAGCAGCCCGGACAGCGCCACGACGACGGCGAGCGACTGCTGGTCGCAGAAGCTCTGGGGCCCGGCTGTGTCGTAGCAGATCCACAGGCTCATGAAGAAGTTGACCAGGGAGGTGGCCGTGCCGTGGACGATGGCTTGTAAGAAGACCCAGTAGTTGAAGAGCTCGTCCTTCTGCCCGGCCATGTACAGCTCCGGCAGCTCCAGGCTCTTCTCCGCACTCACGTCCTGGGGGGCGGGGGGAGAAGGGCAGGGCCCCCACCAAAGATCTAGATACTCCCCTTCCCCGTCCATTAGGCAGCCCCTCGCCACGTGTGGCTATTTAAATCTAAATGCCTTAAACTCAAATGAAATGTCAGATTCTGATCCTCAACCGCAGAAGCCACAGGTGAGGTGGATGGAGGTGGGGGTGAGGGTGCTGGTGACCCCCGTAGAGGACAGCACGGATGTGAAACACGGTCACCACCCCAGAGTGTTCCGGTGGACAGGGGTGCTCGTGGCTGGGGGTGGGAGAACCCTCTTTCCCTCCCCTCCTCTCCTTGCTGCACAGACGGGCAGACACTTGGGTTGGGAATGTGGGGGAACGGGGTGCCCACCGAGGGATGCTGGGCAGGAGGGCTCCCAGCCCCTGGTGGCCTCCCAGCCCCGCCTCCACCCTCATACCCCCAGGGTGGATGGAGAACGGGGGCAGGGGAAGGAGGAGGTGAGGCCCCGACGTGCTCACCTGCTCAAAGAGGCCAATGTACAGCACAGGGAGGGTGGTGTAGAGCAGGTTGAAGAGAGCCAGGAACCAGCCCTCATATAGGGGCTGGGGGTGAAGGGGGCAGGGGGGAGAAGAGGAGAGACAGCGAGGTCAGCCTCTGGATGCCAAATGACCAGCAGCAGAAAGTCATCTTTATCTGAGAAGCCCCACCAAGCTAGCTGGGACCCTGGGATGGGGTGAGGGGAAGGAGTCCCAGTGTGTTAGAAAGTCACATTCTAATCAAGGCTGGAGCTAAGACCAGGTTTGGGTCAAATGGGGGCTTGAGATAGTCTGGAAGATCAGGGAGGAGGGAAAAGCATGGAGCTACATCTTTCAGGCTTAACTCTTTCCAAGCGGCAACTTGGTGTTTGTTTGTTTTTCATTGGATGGCTTTGATAAAGGGTTACAGGAGGAAAAATGGTTATAGAATGCTCCTTGGGTCATAGGTCCAACTCCCTTCTTTGTCATGATGGATCTGGTCCAGTTTAAAAAATTACATGCAAGTATTTCCACTCTGAAACCACTTTCAGTGCATACTAGGATTGGAGCCAAAGGGTGAAGAAATTGTGGATAAAAGAAGCAGGTTTCTCACTGTTGGATAAAGGAGGTGCAAATAACTGAAGGAGGAAGGCTAAAATGAGTCCGGTGATGTGGGACTGAAATCCGAGGGACCGGTGAGAACTTGGAGTTTTGATATGCATGTGGGTAGATGCAGACATGGCAGTGTGTGCACAGTTGGGTTTGTATTCGTGAATTTCCCAGCAGCCACATGCACGCTCAGAGCCCAGATCTCGGGTGTCTAATGCCCATTCTCGCATAAAAGAAACCGGGGCTCCCTGAGGAAGTGGCTGATTCCAGGGCTGGGGCAGGCAGCACACAGATGAGCCTGGGATCTCCTGTGGCGCAGGAAGTAAGGCCATGCTCGGAAAGCAGCAGGACCAAGTCAAAAGAATTGAAGGCAGGGACTCGAACAGACATCTGCACACCAATGCTCACTGTGGCATTATTCACAATTGCCAAAAAATGGAAGCCACCCCGGTGTCCATCAACCGATGAACGGAGAAACAAAATGGGCTCTCTCCAAAAAAATGGAAACATGAATGAAGGTGTGATGCACATGACAACATGGGGAGTGAAGGAAGCCAGACATAAAAGAGCAAATAGTGTACGAAATAATTAGAACGAGCGGACTCGTGAGAGTCTGAATCTGGAGGGTCGGTTTCCAAGGGCTGGGTGGGCTTAGGGGACGGGACGTTAATGCTTGAGTTGTACAGAGTCTCTACTTGGGTGATGGGAGTGGGACACAGTGCACATACTTAACGGTACTGAATTATATGTGGGGAAATTTTAGGTTGTATATGTGTTACAAGAATAAAAATAAAAATAAAAATAAAAGACACGGGGTTGCCTCAAAGGGATCTCAGTGGCCAAGTCTGGGACAATTTGGGCAATGCTATGGAGCCCATACAATAAAATAACCATCCGTGAGCCCATATGGACGGGAGTAAGTGACTGAATAAAGAAGTGGGTGGTGAAGGGGCGAGGCTTCCTACAGAAGGTTCTCAGTTAATAGCTGTGGAACGCTTTTCTGTACACATTATATTTCATAATTAAAAATGTAAACTAAATATTTAATATTTAAATAAAATATTTATAATATTAAATATAATATATAATATAAACATTATTTAAATGTTATGTTATATTACATTTAATATATTATATAATACTTATATTACATTATATTTAATATATTATATTTAATATTGAATAAAATATTTAATATTTAAATGTTATATTATATTAAATATATATAAGAATTGTTATATATAACAATATTAA
The DNA here is from genome assembly GCF_015220235.1 of Choloepus didactylus. Taxonomy (NCBI): domain Eukaryota; kingdom Metazoa; phylum Chordata; class Mammalia; order Pilosa; family Megalonychidae; genus Choloepus; species Choloepus didactylus. The sequence continues at coordinate 1,049,813 of NW_023637606.1, forward strand.
ATAAAGGCACATAATTGTGTCTTTATACATATTTTTTTGCCCGTTTTTCTACTTATCTGTCCATACTACATATTATTTCTATAATATATAATATAGTGTTATATTTAATATATATAACAATTGTTATATATAACAATATTATAATATAATATTTATATTATATTGTCATATTTAATTATGCTATATTTAATATTTAAATTAAAATAGTTAATATTTAAACTTTAAACATTTAAATAAAATATTTAATATTTAAACAAAATATTTACTATTTAAATATTAAACATTTTAATAAAATATAATAAAATGTTTAATATTTAAATAAAAAATAACTGGGAGAGGCCAGCAGTCTTATACAAGCCTCATTTCTTTTCTCTTTGAACTATTTTTACGACTTTTGTAAGCCTGAAATTGCTTTCAAGAGGAAAGCTAAAACGTAGAAGATTAAAATGAACGAGCAAACGGTAGGTATCTGTTGAGGGTGCCTCTGTGAGCTCCTTCTCAAAGGTCCACGTAGGAGGGACGGGGAGCTCACTCCCTCTCGGAGCAATTTCCTTCCAGCCTGGGACAGTCAGCCACCCTCGGCTTCTCCCAGGAGGGCACCCCGATCTTCCTTGTGATCCCGTGGAGTCCTGAAGACGGGGGTCCAGCCCCCACTGTCCTAAGCCCTGGGAGTCGGTCTCTCACTTCCCCACCTGTCCCCCTGGGTGGTCCTTTTGGGGCATCTGCTCAGGCCAGTGCCTCAGCTCTGATGGGGACCGTCCCCTTCCTTGATCCATCCTCTATACCTCTATTAATGTGTCCTTCTCAGAGGCGGGGCTGCTGTGTGACCTGCGGGTGGGCCCTACCCACTCTGGGCCCTGGACCCCCACCACCGAGGGCCCCGGCGGCTGATGGCGCCCCCTGGACGGCCCACCTGGGCGGTGAAGCCGCTGTAGAAGGCGAACCAGATCTGGACCATCATGCTGGCCATCGTCTTGTAGAAGAAGTAGCGCAGGAACTTGCAGATGCGCAGGTAGGACCAGCGCCCGTGCACCAGGAGCAGCCGCGGCAGGAAGCAGAACTGGCCCAGCACGTAGTCGCTGTTGTGCGCGGCCTGCATGCCCTCCTGGCCCGTCAGCCCCACGCCGATGCTGGCCGCTGCGGGGCAGGTGCAGCCCGTCGGACACCGGCCGCCCCTGCCCGCCGCCCCTGCCCGCCGCCCGCCACCCGCTCACTCTTGATCATGCTGACGTCGTTGGCGCCATCGCCGATGGCCAGGGTCACCACCCTGCTGGTACTTCTTGACGAGCGCCACTATCAGAGCCTTCTGCTTGGGCGTCACGCGGCAGCAGATGACAGCCTGGCACTGCGAGGCCAGGTCCACGAAGGCCCGCTCCCGCTGCACCTCCGGGCTCTCGCGGGGGCCCTGGCCGCGGGCCCCCCGGGCCAGCCTCGTGCCCCTCAGCTGGCCAATGAAGGACCACCAGGCCCGGGCCAGCTGCTCCGACCACGGGGCCTCCTCCTCCCGCTGCCCGGGCTCCCGCCAGGCGTCATCCTCCGTGTGCACGTGGTGAACCAGGGCGCACGGCTCCTTGCGCAGGGACAGCATCAGATGGTCCTGGACAGCCAGTGGGAGGCCAGGGTCAGCCCACCTGCACCCCACGAAGGCCCAGCCCAGGCCCTCTCTGGGGCCTCCCAGCCTCCTCCTGGTCTCCAGGGCTTCCCGGCCTCCACCTCATCCTCTCAGCCTCCTCCAGGGCCTCCCAGCCTCCTCCTGGCCTCCAGGGCTTCCCGGCCTCCACCTCGTCCTCTCAGCCTCCTCCAGGGCTTCCTGGCCTCCACCCTGGCCTCTCAGCCTCCTCCAGGGCCTCCCAGCCTCCTCCTGGCCTCCAGGGCTTCCCGGCCTCCACCCTGGCCTCTCAGCCTCCTCCAGGGCCTCCCAGCCTCCTCCTGGCCTCCAGGGCTTCCCGGCCTCCACCCTGGCCTCTCAGCCTCCTCCAGGGCCCCCCAGCCTCCTCCTGGCCTCCAGGGCTTCCCGGCCTCCACCTCGTCCTCTCAGCCTCCTCCAGGGCCTCCCAGCCTCCTCCTGGCCTCCAGGGCTTCCCGGCCTCCATCCCGGCCTCTCAGCCTCCTCCAGGGCCTCCCAGCCTCCTCCTGGCCTCCAGGGCTTCCAGGCCTCCACCCCAGCCTCCCAGCCTCCTCCAGAACCTCCTAGTCTCCTTGTGGCTTCTTGCTGGGCCTCCAGGCCTCCTGATCCATCCCCTTGCTCCCACCGGCTGAGTCCAACCTCTTGGCACCCCCTGCATCCCCCAGGTTTTCCAGCAGTGACCCCAGGGCCCTCTCTGTGCGCTGTTGCACCCCCGCAGCCCCTCCCGTCCCCCCTCCGGCGCCGACACTGACCAGGAACTCCCCATTGATGACCATAGCCGTCTTGGTCTGTGGCAGGAACCGGGACGGTTGCTGGGGATCCCTCCCGCCCGACAGGTTGTTGTTGCTCTCCCCGTAGGCCTCCAGGATCCGGCTGCGGGGTCGGCTGGGCGTCAGCCCCCCAGTGGGCACCGGCCTCTGCCTCCTTCCTCCCCACTCCACTGGGCCTCAGTTTCCCCCTCTGTTGAGGAATCTCCGGGATTCGGGCCAGAGCCCGGGGACTGTGGCTGGGCCAGGGGTGCCCCTGAGCCCTGCCCCGTCCCTCCTGCCCCCCGCCCCCCACTCACACAATCTCCTTCTCCTCCAGGATGAGCATGTCCTCCGACAGCAGGTTGCAGGCAAAGCCGATGTTCACCGCCGTCTCTGCAAACCAGCCCTGCTCAGCCCGCCGCTGCCCCCCACGCCCCCCTCAGGCCACGCCCAGCCCACCCCAACCTTCCCGTGGACCCAAGCCCAGCCAATCACGCAGCATGCTCCGCCCCCGGGCCTCGGCAATTGGTGGAGAGAAGGGCATGTGACCCAGGCCAGCCAATGAGAGGCAGCCCTGGGACTTTGGCGGCAACTCTTTTCCCTGGCTGGGGCTGGGGCTGGGGGACCCCAGGGAGGGCTCCGGCACCCAGGGCCATGGGTCACCTGTCACGGTGGGCCCGGGCCCGTGATCCCTTTAGGGACCCACAGAGATGCCTCAATTGCTTTCGAAATCAGGAGGGAGAAAAAGTGAGTATAATCCAGCCCGGATTCAACTGTCTTTCTATCAACACTGCTGCGAAGTATCACTTTTATTTATTAATGCTTCTGTTAGGAGGGAGTCAGAATGCGGCCCTGCCAATGGCCCCCACCTGCCCCGAGATGTCCCGGGGGGCTGGGCCATGTCCCGTGCTGGGTGAGCTAAGGCTCGGGGGCCTCCGGGATGGGGGTGGCCTCGGGCAGGTGGTACGAGCTTTCTGAGCCCCGCTCTGTCCCGCCCGTCCGAAGAGGGAGGATGACACCGTCACCGGGTGCCCACACAGTGCCTTGCCACGGGGGCTACGTGGAGAGCTGTGGCCGTGATTGTTGTGCATGTCGTGATTTTTCATTTGTCCCATTTCTCTCATCCCTGGGGACACCATGAAGGGCAGTGCCCCACCCCCTACCCCCCCCAAAAAATGGGCCAGGCTGGTGGCAGGTGTCTGGGTAGAGCGTCCGAGCCCTTTCCCAGTCCTCCTCCTCCTCCCGGTGCCTGGAGCCCCCCAGCCCGGGACCCACCTTGCTTGTCTCCCGTCAGCACCCACACTTTGATGTTCCCCTTCTTGAGGCACTTGATGGTGTTGGGGACACCGTCCTGGAGCCTGTCCTCGATGGCGGTGGCTCCCAGCAGCTGGGAGTGGGGTGGGGTGTGGTGGGGGGCAGGGGAGAGACTGAGCGGGGACTCAGCCCCCAGGCAGGCCTGCCCCACCTGCCGGTCCCCCCGCGTGTCTGCCCACCTGGAGGTCCTGCTCCATCTCCTCGTACACCTGGTGCAGGGCTTGCGCCCGGTTCTGCAGCAGAATGCTGGCCTCCAGGTGCCGCCGGCTCCAGTCCTCGTACGTGGCTTCGTCCACCTCCTTGTAGGCCAGGCACAGGGTCCGCAGGGTCTGCTCGGCGAAGGCCTGGGGCCCGGCCGCCGGGGCGTCACCAGCCGTCCCCCCCAGCCCCGTGACCCCCTCCTGCTCCAGGCTTTGTGCCCCAGTCGGGGGTGGCCCCAGCTCTCGCTCCTGGCCAGAGGAGGGCAGGGGCCCGAGGGGTCAGGCTGGGACAGACAGGGCTCCCTGGACATCGGGGGCGTCAGCCGGGCCTTTGTGCTTCCTCAGTTTACCTATCCATCCCACAGGGTGGTTGATCCAAGCCCATCTTGCCACCTCGGACCGCTATTCTGACCTCTTTCCCCAGTTCTGAGTCAGAGACCGGACGCCCGGCTGCCCCCACACCCCGGAAGAGCAGGGTCTCCTTCCCATGTACCCTCTCTGCCAGCCCCTGTGCTGAGCAAACTGGGGACCCAGCAAAGCCCTCGGGGACCCCAGGCTCTGGACGCACACAGTCACCAGCCCCACGGGGTCTGGGCTGGGCCAGAGAGGAAGGGCCGGGGACTGGGGGAGTCTGGGGTTGGGGGCCACAGTGACAGTCTTGGGTTATGAGTACAAGGCAGGGAAGGCTCCCTGGAGGTGGTGACGTTGCAGTTAGTGAGGACGAGCACTGAGGAGCAAAAGATCTTGAAACGGCAAGCTGGAAATTGGGGACCCAGGCAGGGGAAGGGGGAGAGCAGTGGCGCAAGGAGAAGCCCAGCTAGAGAGGCCAGCAGGAGCCGGGCAGAGCTGCCTTCAGCCATAGACTGTGGAGGGCAGGGACAGGGAGGGCTCGGCTGTCCTGGGATGCAGGCAGCGGTGATGGAGGTGGGAGGGAGCGGGGGGATGCCCATGTGCCAATTAGAAAAAGACGCCCATCCCAGCCCCTGTGCACGGAGCAGGGATGGGGGATGCACTCTTGTGCAGTGTGCAACCTGCCCAACCGTGCCTGGCTGCCCTGCGTTTCCACCGGTGGCCTTTTCCCTGCACCCGTGGGACCGGGGGACGTGAGGGACTCACGGCCAAGGCCTCCTCCGTGGTGAACTCCGCGGGGCCCCTCTTGTGCAGGCGCTCAAAGATGACGGTGTCCGCGCCCTTGGTGTAGAGGCAGATGGTGCCCTCGGGGGTGCGCACTGCAGGGGTGGGGGGAGGTCTGGCTGCCCATGCATGCCCCCCTCATCCCCCACACTGCCGCCCCCATCCCCAGGCGAGACCCCAGCCCGGGTGAGGGTCCCGGGCGGCGGCTCACCCAGCATGGACATCCGCTTGCGCACGCTGTTGAAGTCCATCATGGCCAGCACCTGGTAGACCCGCCGCTGCCCCAGCTCCACCAGCGTGACCGTGTCCTGCGTGCGCGACAGGAACACGTAGCCGAAGTTGCGGGCGGCGGTGACCAGCGCCTCCTCGTCCGGCGACGCCGCCTTGTACAGCAGCTGGTCTGGGGGCAGGGGTGGGGGACACGGGGGGCGCATTCGCCGTCTGCCGGGCCCTTCCGGGGCCACCTCTTGGGACAGAGGGCGGAAACGGGTGTCCTTTAGATCTGCTGCCACCAACCCTCCCGCCAAGCCCCCGTCGTGGGCAGTGCCGGGCCGCCTCTCGGGCACTCACTGGCCTCCTCCTGCACCATCACCGTGTGGCACAAGGCCAGCACGCGCCAGAACTCGCGCACGGCCACGGCCTCGTCGGCCCGCACGGCCCGCAGCAGCTCTGCGTTGTGGAACAGCAGCTTTCCGTCGGCAAACTCGTTCCAGACGTAAGGGTTCGCCTGCATGGCGGGGAGCAGGGGGTCGGCAGGCTCCAGGGGGCCACGGCCCTCCCTGCAGCCCCCCACCCCAACTTTCAAGGCCACAGGGCTCACCTTGCGAATGGCCTCCACGTCGTCGTCATCCGAACCTGAGGACAGACCCAGCGCTTCAGGCCCCTGGGCTCTGGGCCTCCCCTCGGGGTCCCCTGGCCCCCCAAAATCTCAGGCTTTCCCGGGGGCTGCCGGACAAGCCGGGCCTGGGGCTTCCTGCTGGGCCAAGGGGAGGAAGATGAGGCCCTGTCTCTCAGGTGTCACAAAGCGCAGCTGGGAGTGGGTTCGATCCCCTGGGACACGATTCATATGACCCTCTTGTGTTGCCTTTAACCCTTGGATTTGGGGGCCTACGTTTAATAATTGGGGGTTTCACCTAGAATCTCATGTGTCTGGCCCACATCGAGGGATGACGCCCACTGGCAGCCGTTCCGTTTGACCTGAGCTGGAGTTCTCCAGCTTGCCGCAGACCCCACTGCTCCCTGTCGCCCCCCAGCCGAGAAGCAGCTGGCATTTCCCAGATGTGGCCTCGTGCTTCCAGATGGGAACTGGGCTCTGCCCTCTGCACCCACTGGTGGCCCCGTGGCCTCTGGAAGCTCCTGGTCTAAGCCGAGCTATAAGCTAGACCCGGGGTCAGCCTGGGACCCCTGCCCCGTGGCCAGTTTCTTCACAGCTTGGGAGCTAACAACACTATGGACGTTTATCATTGGTTGGGGAAGTTTTGTGGGTTTTTTTTAATGAAAAGCTTCAGGATGTGAAAATTCTACGCAGTTCACGCTTCGGCACCCACAAAGCTTTTTTAGCACGCAACCCATCATCTCCTGTAGCAGACCTGACACCCCCCCCACGGAGCCCTTTGCAGGAAAAGTTTACCGACCCCCAAATTAGACGATGCAATTTGGCAGCGGTTGTGGGGTTCAGACTTTGGCGAGGATGCTGGGTGGGAGGCTCAGCACATGGGCCGGTGGTGGGCCGTGGCCCCTGTGGCCCTGCAGTGGGGTGAGGGTGGGGCTGGGGTGCTGATTCACCTCCAAGACAGCAGCGACCAGGCCCTGGGAGAAGGGGGCTATGCAGCTCCCCGGGAGCCTTCTCTGGGTCAGGTGACTGGAGGTGGGGGTCCAGCCCGGGGCTCAGAGCCAGTCACCCCTCGCTCCCGAGGCCCACGTGGGCGCATCTCCCAGACCTGCCAAGTGTGTTCTCTGAGGAATTTGGCAGGCCGGGGCGCCCAGTGGGGGCGGGGCTCCTGTGGGGGGATTCCTTTAGGGGTGGGGCTCTCTCGGGGGTGGGGCTTCCCGGGGCAGGGCTCAGCAGGGGCGGGGCTCCCCTTGGAGGCGGGGCTTCCTGTGGGTGGGGCTTTTGGGGGCCGGAGCTCCTGTGCGGGCCTCCTTTAGGGGCAGGGATCCCTTAGGGGTGTGGCTTCCTGGGGCAGGGCTCAGTGGGGGGGAGCTCCCATTGGGGGCGTGGCTCCCTGGGAGGGGCTTTCTGGGGGCGGGGCTCCTCTGGGGGCCTCCTTTAGGGATGCGGATCCCTCAGGGGTGGGGCTTCCTGGGGGCGGAGCTCCTTGAGACAGGGATCCCTGGGTATGGCTTCTTGGGGCAGGGCTCAGCAGGGGTGGGGCTCCCCTTGGGGCTCCCTGGGGCGTGGCAACCCTTTGGGGCGTGGCTCCCTCTAGGGCGTGGCTCCCCTTGGGGGCGTGGCTCTCTGAGAGTGTCTCCCCCTCAGGGGCGTGGCTCCCCTTGGAGGAAGGGCTCCCCTTGGCGGGGCTTTCTGGGGGCGGGGCTACCATTGGGGGCGTGGCTCCCTGGGAGGGGCTTTCTGGAGGCGGGGCTCCCCTTGGGTGCTCCCGGGCCGCGCTCACTGTAGATGAGGCCGTCCACACAGCACTTCTTGAAGGTCATGATGTTCTGCGTGAGCGTGCCCGTCTTGTCCGAGAAGACGTACTCCACCTGGCCCAGCTCGTCGTTGAGGCTGGTGCTGCGCGCCTTGGCCGGCTCGTCCTGCGGCTCGTGGTACATCTTCAGGTCCCAGTTGATGAAGATGCTGTTGCCCAGGTAGACGAACTCCGCTCTGCCGGGGCGCGTGTGCATCACGCCAGCCCGGGGCCCTGCCCGCTGTCCCCTGCCCACCCACCCACCCTGCCGGGGAGGGACTCACAGGACAAACATGGCCATGGGCACCATGACGCTCAGCAGGATGAGGAAGCCCCAGAAGTTGAAAAAGGTCTCGGCGGCAATGGTGCGCGAGAGCCGGGCCGAGACATAGAAGTGTCCCTCCTTGAAGTCCTTCACCGTGGACCTGAAGCCCAGGGTCAGCCCGAGCGAGACAACCACCACGGACACGAAGATCTGGGAGGCACGGAGAGGGCGCCCGCAAAGGGACAAGCACGGGGCGGGGTGGGGGTCCCCGGGAGAAGGGGGGTCTCCAGGGTCTGCGCCCGCCTTGGTGCCCCCTATCCTTTTATTTCAATGAATAATAAAGCTGATGGGGCAAAAAGTTAAGGATTGTTAAATTTCCGCGGAGGGTACGTAAGCAATGTATTATTTTCTGTAGGTTTGGGAAAGGTCAAAATCAAAGCTCATTTTCATACAACATTAAGAAAAGAATCTTGGATCCAAAGACCTGTCTGTAGGATCTGCCCACACCTCTTGCAATGGGGTGGGTGGGGGGGTGGTGGCAGAGATTGGGGAGTGGAGTGGGGCCCCCCCAGTGGCTTACTATGACAACCAGCCTGTTCATCAAGTAGTCTAGCTTGGTTCTCTTCATATGGATCTTGCCACAGTTCTTCATGATCTTTGTGTCGAAACCTGCAGGGCAGGGGGCACCGGTACAGCTAAGCCCCCGGAGGGCATCGGCGGCCAAGCCTGGGGATGCCTGAGACGTGGCCTGGGCATGTGTCTGTCTTCACAGTTTCTTTCCTTTTTCTTGCTTCTTTATGGGTATCATCTAGTGTCCTGGAGACCCCCAGGGAGAGGGATACCCTACACGTTCATTTAGGAGACACAAAGGGTGGGCAAGAGAGGCACACCCCTATATCTTTGTGTTCGCGGACAGCCCGCTACCTGTCCACTCACCTGTCCATTCTCCACCCATCTGTTTGTCTGAATGCTCATCCATCCGTCCATCCATCCTTCCAACCATCCATCCATTAGGCCAGCCATTTGTGCATCTACCTGCCCATCTGTCTGTCCTTCCATCTGTCCACCCAAGTGTGATCTCCATGCAAGCAGCCCATTTTGCCCAACCAAAATAAGGGTGCTGGCTGTTTTGTCCCTTCATAACCATTTCAGAACCCGGGGCACAGGGGAGCCAGGCCAGGAGCCCTGTGTCACCCAGCAGGTCTGCAGCAGCGAGACCTGGCTTCGCGGTTTCTCACCAGCTGCCCCGGGCTCCTCCGCACCCCTCGCGACCTGGACAGCCCATGCTCCACGGGTCCCAGGGAGGCCGTACCGGCGTAGATGACCAGTCCATAGCAGGTGTCCGTGTTGCGGATCTTGCAGCCGCGGAGGAGGATGTTGCCGCTGTCCAGGGGGTACTTCTTGCCCTTCCACTCCAGGCACCCCACGAAGTGGTGCATCCGACTGTTGGGCTTCTCACACACAACCGTGCCTGGGGGTGGTCAGGCAGTTAGCAGCCTTTTCCTTAGGCTCCCTGTCACCTTTCTCCAATGGGGTGGACTCTCTGGCTCCGGCCATCTTAGGGGTCACCCACTACCCCCCTCACTTGCCCCCAGCTTGCTCTGGGGGTCACCAAAGCTAGCCCCTCTGGCCTTGGGGCTTTTGCATGTGCTGTTTCCTCTTACAGGGTGGCTTTCCCCAAATCACACCTCCTCAGGGAGGCCCTCCCTGATCCTGCAAGCAGACCAGGCTCTCCACCCTCCACCCCTCCAGCTTCCTCCCTCGGATTCTGATCCTGGATCTATCCAGACATTTATTCATGTGATGATGTCGTTACCATCTGTGGGCCCTGGGAGAGCAGGAGAGCCAGAGCCAGGCTTGGGTGGCACATGCTGTGACCCCAGGGCCCAGCCCAGCACCTGGCACACAGTAGGTGCTCAATAAATGTGTTAGGCAGAAAGAGAGGAAGGAATGCCCACACACAGGAAAATCATCCAACACCAGGAGATCACAGAACACAAACGCAGGGCCATGATGTAGAGTTTTCCGGAAGGTGGGGAGGAGGGCACCTGCTTCACCCCAGTCACCACCACTGTCACTGTCCCTAAAAGGGGATATTGTCAACCTTGCTCCTGTTTGAGAAAACAGGCTGGGACTGCAGATATCAGACGGATGAGGAGGCCACAGGACTCCCAAAGGGTCTTCAATTGCCCCCTCCCCAATTCCTTCCCAGGGATTGGGGGCCTGTGTTAGTTGGGAATTTAGGAAACAGAGTCATCTGGACCAGGGGACTGAGCCTGGGGAGCCGTGCTGCTCCCACTCTGAACCTCAGTGTCTTCCTCTGAAAAATGGGGCCATGCCTTGAGGAAATGCTGGGACGGCAGCTGGACCAGGTCAGGGCACAGAGAGCCTCCTCATCCTGCCCTCCTGGGGGCTTCAGGGCTCCGGGGACACCCCTTAGTGGGAAGCACTGGATTCGGGGTCACTGCCCCTCCCAGACTGTGTCCCCGTGGGGTCCAACAGGGGATTATCGGCTGAGTTCTGGGGCTGTCGGGACAGTTAAAAGAGAAGGCAGTGGTGGCTGCCCGCTACCTGGGCTGGGCCTTTCCCCAGGTATCACAAACACACCTGGAAAATCAGCTCTGGAGCCTAGGGAGAGATTACAGCCACTTGCCTTTGCAATAAGGCAGGAAAACGTATATCCCCTTGCTGGGCCACCACAGACAGTAACTATCCAACGCGTGAACTGTCTCCAGGCGGAAAATAAGAAACAGCAAGGGGTGGGGGCAGGGGTGCTTTCCTGTTCCCTGTGGGTCTTTCCTACCTGAATTGTTTACCCACTTACCCAGGCTGCCTTTTTGGGCAAACCAGCAAAAGTGTTTGTTTTAATGTTGTACTGTTTTAAAAATAATTTTTAAAAACCTAACAAAAGGTTGCAGGATGTCTTGGGACAACCATAACAAAAAGAATAACCCAACTTTTAGACCGATTTGGAGGACAGAAAACAGGCCTGGGATAAGTGGACCGGCTAACGGCGAGCCTGACCCCAAGAGTCGGTGAATGACGGAGAGGACAAGCAATTATTGAGCACTGACTGTGTGCCCAGCCCCTTCCCCCCTGGCTCCCCCTCCCCCACTGCCGTCACCCTAGACTCCCACCTTGGAAGGTGGCCATCTTCTTTATGTTGGTCAGCTCGTGGTGAGTGATGGTCGGGGCCTGCCTGAACTTCAGGTTGGTCTCCCTGGCAGCGAGAAGGCTGGGAGGTGGTGGCAGACAGCATCACGGCCAGGAGCCCCAAGCACCTACTGTGCGCCAGCCGCCAACCAGGAGGCCGAGGCGCAAGGAAGCGGAGGGCCTCATCCAGGGTCAAAGAGCTGCAGCCTGAGCCCGGGACCTTCTCACCCTCAAGCCAGCATGGCCTGGCGCACAGTTGGGCCTCCAGAAATGTGGGAGCCAAGAAGGCGGATCCATTCCTCTGGTTCATTCTTAGTGCCTTGTGGGCCCCCCGTAAATGCTCAGGGGGTGGGCTCTGGCAAGTGGGGATGGGGGGGTTCTCTGGGCCTTTTGCCTGAGCCCCACCCCACCCCAACCCCCCAGGGAAGAGGCAGCTTCTTACCCATCGATGTCGGCTGTCTCCACATAGCACAGGCTGCTGGGTTCTGAGCTGGCCAGAAGGAGCAGGTCGGCCTGGGCGGGGAGGGTTGGGTGCAACAAGGACAGTGTTGCAGCAAGGGGTACCCAAGGTAGACCCAGGAGGGACTTCCCGACCAGCAGGAGTGGGAGGTGAGGAGGGAAGGTGGCCCTGCGTCCAGTGGGGAGTGCTCCAGGGCTGCGGAGCCGCCGGGCAGGGCCATGCTGGGGGACCCTCTGGGGCTGAGGGCCAGGGAAGCCCAAGATCCGGGGATCCTCTCACCGGGACAATGCTCTCCTTGCGAAGACAGACCACGTCACCCACACACAGGTCCTTCCATTTCTTCCACAGGAAGCTGCGGGGCGGGGGCAGGGCACAGGTGTGGAGGGGGCCCCTCAGGGACCCTGGGCCCCCTCCTCAGCACTCTGCTGCTCTGAGCCGGGACCGCGCTGGGGCCTGGGAGGGCGTTCCCCGACACCCCTGCAGGGGCCTCGCCTGCATCCTTGGGAGCCCCGGGGAAGCCCCCCGACTTCCACCTCCCTCCTGCCAGCTACGAGCTGGGACCCGGTCCAGGAGTCCTCCAGTCTACCCCAGCCCTCCCCTGTGCCAGGACGGAGACCCCTGCCCCCCACCGCTGCTCCCCACCCCCGCCGCCGCCCCAGCCTCACTTCCTCCCCTGCAGGATCTGGCAGGGCCTGTTGTTGATGGCTTTGTCGCTCCGGTGCCGCCCCTGGGCCAAAGGGGGCGGATCAGGGAGAGGCCCCGCCCTCCCAGGCCCCGCCCACAGCCACATGCCCCCCTCCTGGGCCCCGCCCTCTACAGACCCCGCCCACAGCACACCGGCCCCCGCCCCACCAGCCCCGCCCACGGCCCACCGGATCCACCCTCCCCAGGCCCCACCCACAGCCCTCTGGCCCCGCCCTCCCCGGATTTGGCTGACAGACCGTGACCAGCCCACCCCACTTGGCCGGACCCCCGCCTACAAAAATACAATGGCCATTGAAGCCCCCCCCCGTTTGGGGGACACCATGATATTGGGAATGCGACCCCCCCCCACTGAGCAGTAGGCTTGGCAGGCGCTGGGCAGGAAAGCTTACGTTATATCTGTATTTATATACATGTTTCCGTAATTAAAGAAAAGAAAGAGCGACTGAAGAAACAAGGACAATTATGTGGAATTTGTAATCCTGGGTGGGACCTAAGGAAAGGCTCAAAAGGACGTCACTGGGACACCCGAAAAAATGGGAATATAGACTGTAAGCCTGACATCAGTGTTCAAGTTCTGGAATTTGTTAACTGCAGTTCAAATGGTTACATATTTTTTGTTGCATGTGAATATTTTATGTTCTTAGGAAACAGACGTGGAATTATTACGTGTTCAAGGAGCAGGATTCATACAAACCACAGTCCAATGTTCAGAAGACAGATGATGGATAGGTAGGTAGATAGACAGACAGACAGACGGACAGGCAGGCTGATAGAATGAATGATGCAGCCAATGTGGCAAAATGTTAAAATTGGTGGCTCGGGATTTCTGGGGTAGGGGGATGTTGGAGTTCCCTGTATGGGGTTTGTATTATTTTTGCAACAAAATTATTTCAAAATGAAGAGTTTAAACACACACACACACACACACACACACACACACACACACACACACACAGAGCTATGGCCACCAGGACACTCCGGCCGGCCCCTCCCGGCCCCACTTACGATGTCGTCCACCAGGTCGCGGGAAGCGCGGATGAACAGGAGGCAGACGAGGGGGGCGAAAAGAGTGAACCAGGGCAGCGTGGAGATCTCGGGGATGCCCTGACACAGACGGGCGGGTCACGCAGGCCAGCCTGGAGGGTCCCCCAGCCCTGCCCTCCTGCGGGGCCGCTCTAGCCTCATGGCTTGGTGCTGTGGCTGCCCACTGATCACCTCGGCCCGGGCCGCCACCTCCCCACCTGCAAGCCTCGGACGGGCCCCTCTAAAACCCCTCTCCCTGCCTGGTACCGCCGGCCCAGTGCCTCGTCTCCCCAGCAAACCCCTCTCTTCCCACGCCCTGTCGTCTCCTCCAAGGGGTCCCCTGGGCAGGGAGACCCGCTCCCTTCACTGGCTTTAACGACAGAGACCCCCGTCAGAAGCCTGATGGATGGAGACGGGGCTGCGGCTGTCAGAGTCTCTGCCGGGTCTCCCCAGCGCCCAGCTTAGGATGTGCATACAGAAGGTGCTCAATACATGTTCAATGAGTTGACGGGGGAAAGCAGAGCGTCTCACTTTACCCAGAGCAGAAATGGAGATGCCAGGCAGGGTGGCGGGTACGTGGAAACACTGCCCACCCGTGGAGAGGATGTGCCCTGGCCTGAGAATGTGCCCAGTTCAGTGGCCCAGGCCGTGGGTCCAGCCTGGGGAGGGGCCGTCCCTCCCCACCCCCGGCCCTGCCAGGGGGTGCCAGCTGGGCAAGGAGCTGGGAGCCCTTTTTGGACCTGGAAGATCCCCCTAGTTGGCTGTCATCATTCAACATAGATTGAGCACCTCCAGTTTGCCAGGCCCTGGGTGGGGCAGTGGGGACCCGGAGATGAGGGTCCCGCCCTCAGGTCCCCTGCAGTCTGCGGGGAGCCTGATATTAACTCAATAACCACACAGACGAACGCACAGCGGTATCACCCCGGCTCCCCAACGTGATGCCGAGAGGGTGGTCCCGGAGGGCTTCCCGGAGGCGGCGGCATATCCTGCCCCACCTGGAGGATGATGACAAGGAGGAAGTAGAGGTTGGACATGCGGTGGAACTGCTCGTACAGGTTCAGCGGCAGGAAGGAGAAGATGCTGTACTTGGCCGTGCGGATGGCGTTTGTCTGGAACGAGAGCCGCCCGGCATGAGGTCACCGCGCAGGCCGAGGGGGTCCCCGCTGCCAGTTGGCCCCACCCCAGCATCGCCCTACGACCCTCTCCCCCAGAGCTGTGGGCGCAAGAGGCTACAGTTCTACTCGGAGTGACAAGCCAGCATTACTTAAGCATCTACTGAAAACAAGGCCTCAAGCCTGCATTAATTGAGCACCTCCTGAATGTAAAGCCTTGAGCAGAGCATTTACTGAGTACCCGCTAAAAGCAAAGCCTTGAGCCAGTATTAATTGAGCATCTACTGAATGCAAGGCCTTAAGCCAGCTTTGGTGAGTGCCTGCTGAATGTCGGTCTCAAGCCAGCATTAATTGAGCACCTACTAAATGCAAGGCCTCGAGCGAGCATTAACTGAGCATCTACTGAATGCAGGGTCTTGAGCCAGCATTAATTGAACACCTACTGAATACAAGGCTTTGGGCCACCATTTATTGAGTGCTTGCTGAATATGTGGGCTTGAAGCAGCATTAATTGGGGATCTACTGAATACAAGGCTTTGGACCACCATTTGTTTAGTGCTTGCTGAACATATGGGCTTGAGGCAGCATTAATTGGACACCTACTGAATGCCAGGCCTTGAGCCAGCATTTGGTGAGTGCCTGCTGAATGTAGGCCTCAAGCCAGCATTAACTGAACACCTACTCAATGCAAGGCCTTTAAGCCAGCATTAATTGAGCATCTACTGAATACAAGGTTTTGGGCCAGCATTTATTGAGTGTCCACTGAACATGTGGGTGTGCGCCAGCATTAATTGAACATCTACTTAGTGCAAAGACCCACCAAATCCTGACCCCAACATTTTCCCAAGTAAGACACAAACAAGAGGATTTTGGTGGGGCTCCAGGGGACAGATTGCATTTTAAGGAGCTTATATTCATGCATTTTAATGCCACCTGGGAAGGGGCAAAGGAGAGGTCTATAATCCACACATAAAACCTGGTGAGGATGCGGCCCCAGTATTCATGATTGAAATGGATATCAAGCAAGTGCAGGCAAAATTTGGGGAGCACACAAAATCAAACCACGTGGGGGCCTGGAGATGACCAAAGCTTGATGCCGACAGTCCCGTGGGGGGCAGGGGGAGCACACACTTGGTCCAGGGGAACACGGAGGCTCAAGAAGCTTCTGTCGCTGGGGTTGAGCCCGGGATGGGCAGGGGTGGCACTTACCTTGTATTTATTCCTCTGGAAACACAGGAAAACCTTCTCCTTGAACTGCCAGTGGTAGTACCTGTTGTTGGCCTTCACCACCCAGGTGAATGCTGAAGGGGGGCAGGCGTCACTCGGGGCCCAAGACAAACATGCTTAACGACCCCCCTGGGGAAGACTAATGGGCCCTCTGGGGACCCAGGCACTGGGGAAGCCCAGCTCGTGCCCAGGGATGTCAGAGTCGGTAAACAAACAGGAGGGGCTGAAGACGAGACTGAGGGCCCCACTTGGCCCCTGCAACCCACACGATGCCTGGGAAGCACAAGGGAATCTGAAGCCCGGCCCCTTCCCTGCCCCTTCCCACCCCACAGACCCGGAACAGAGACCCACTGATGCCCGTTCTACAGAACGGGTACACCAAGGCCCACCGACGAGGGCATGCACCCAGGCTGGGCAGTTCCAAGCTTTCCGGACTTGGAGCCTCCAAATCCCAAGTCAAACATTCAAAAATAGGGTTGAGGACGATTTGTAACCAGGTGAGAATCCCACACCAGGCTTGTGGTCACAGGTTCGGGATGGGGGTCTCCCAATGGCCTTCACCCCCCACACCCCACGTTGTCCCCCCTCCTGTCCCACCCTGGGCCCTGGGAAACACACCTGAGTCCTTGTCACCTTCTTCCAGAACTTCCCGGCGGTTGAGGCTGCCCATGATGGTGGGGCTGGTGGGGGCGGAGGGGGCACAGTTCACATCCGGGGCCCCAGCCCGTGTCCAAGACTCCAGCAGTCCTGCGTCCACCAGTCCTCCCAGCTAGCACCCTGCCCCCCACAGCCCCTCAACACAGCTCTCCACCCCCAGCCTAGCCCAGCCCTCCCCACTCCAGGCCCCCAGCACCTCTCCTTCTCCCCGCTCCCCCCAGGGAAACAAATCCCAGCCCAGGGCCCAGCATCCAGTTTTAGGCATGCTTGGTAAATGTTTGTTGACTGACTAAACGAGGGTCCAGGGTTATACGTCATGTCCTGAATCATGCGGATGAGTCTGCCTGTGATCTCGGGAGTGCAAGGGGCAGGATCCAGACAGCCAGGTCTGCCCTCCCAGGGGCTTGGGGAGGGGTGGGTGGCATCAAGCCACGATGGAGGCCACGGAGGCACAGGATGGGACTCCCACTCACGGCTTCCTGGTAGCCCCTGCCCCTCTGAGGCTCCTGGAATGACCCTGCAGCCACCAACACTCCAGCATCTCTGAGGGCAGGGCACCCCACCCTCGCTGTCCCCCACCACCCCAAGACGGCCATCGCCCCCACCGGGGGCATCCGCGTGCACTTGCAGGCCTGCTCAGGACCTCCTCACCCTTCCGGCCTCAGCCCAGGCGCCCCCGACCCTCCAGGCTGGGTTGCGCGCCGCCTCTGGGCACCCCCTCCACCTGGGGTGTCCCCCATTGCAGCTGGGATGGCGCTCTCCTGTCTGCCTCTCGCCCTGCCGGGTTCCCGCTGAACCGCAAACCTCCCGGGGCAGGGGCTGCTGGCGCCGGAGTCTGCGGGGTCCCCAGGGCCCAGGACCCGGTGCCCCCGGGAGGGAGGCTCGGGGGGAGGCGCGCCGTGGGGCGCGGAGCCGGGACGACTCAGCCTGGGGGCGCTGGGCCCGGGGTGTCGAGGGGGGCCCCGTAAACCGCAAGCCCCCCATCTTCCCCGCCCGCGGAGACCCCGGCCCGGTGCGCGGGCGCCCGGGGTCGCACGGCGGTGGGGGCCGCCTCTCACCTGCGCGGGCCGGGCCGGGCGGGGCCAGGCTGCCGGGGGCGGGCCGGGGCGGTCCAGGGCGGCCGAGCAGCTGTTGGCCCCGCAGCGGGCCCGAAACCGGCGGCGCGGCGCGGGCCGGACACTGGGCGGGGCCTGGGGCGGGGCCTCGAACGCAGACACGCGAGCCGGACGGGGGGCGGGGGCCTGGGAGGGGCGGGGCCTCGAGGAGGGTGGGACTGGGGCGGGGCCTCGGGGAGGAACAGGGGCGGGGCCTCGGGGGCGGAGAAGGGGCGGGGCCGTGCCTCGGGGAGAGGAGGGGCAGAGGGATTGAGTGGGGCGGGGTATCGGGGCGGGGCAGGGGACGGGGCGGAGTCTGGGGCGGGCCTGACGGCGGGGCGTGGGCGGGGAAGGGGCGGGGCCTTGGGAAAGGGCGGGGGGAGAAGGCGGGACCTCGGGGCGGGGCGGGGCATTGGGCGAGGCTTCGTGGAGGGGAGGAGCCTCGAACGGGGACGCGCAGGCCAGGGCCTAGTGGCGGGGCGGGGCCTCGTGGCCGGGCAGGGCAGCGGGCGGGGCCTAGGGAGGGGCGGAGCTTCGAACCGACACGCGGCCAGGGCCTGGGGTGGGGCGGGGTGGGGCAGAAGGCGTGGTCTTGGGACTGGGGGTGGGGCGAGGGCGAGTCCTGCCGTGGCCCCTGAGTATGGAGGGCGGGGCCTGGTTGGGGGCGTGGCTCAGTGGGCGTGGCCTCGTAGGAGATCGACCTGGGTTCGGAGGTCCGTGGCTAGTGGCTGGTGGGCGGGGCTTCCTCGTGCAGGGCATCCGGGCAGGAGAGTGGGTGGCTGGAGCCCGGCGGGGAGGGTGTGTGCCTCGGCGTGCTATGGAAGAGAGTCCCCCTAGGGCTGGGCGAACTCGGGGGCCGGGGCCGGGGCCGGGGCCAGGGCGGGGGGACAGGGGAGATGCTAAGCCCTGGCTTCCATGTTCTTACTTCAGGACCTCTCTGCCATTGAGATGAGGTACTGGGGTCTGGTCACCTCCCCCGATCCCTGCTTCCCCCCAGCCCTGGACCTGCGCCTGAGTCTGCCTGTCCCCCAACCCCTCCCTCCCCGGTCCTGACCCCCCCCCACCGAGTTCCCGGGGCTGCGGGTGCTCCAGCACCTCCCGTTCCCGAGGCTTTGTGGCTTGGCTTTTGTGAATTTAAATAATAAAAGAGCAAGGACGCACACACCCCTGGCCCTCCCCTCCCCCCCCAAGCCAATGCAATTCCAAGATAGGGACCTGTCTGTGGGGCTCCCCAAATCACGGTTCCCCCAGCTCTGGCTCAGGAACGCCAGTGACCCCGAGGGGTGGCTCTCCCGAGGGCGGGCATCTGCTTTCCCCCTTCCCCCAGGAAGCACAGGGACACTGAGCCCCAGTGCCCACGCAGCTGTCACCCAAAGCACCACCAGCACAAGATGGAAAATGCATACAAACATTTATTCTCTCCCTGCCCGGGGTGGGGGGGGGCAGAGTGGGGTGCAGGGTCTTTACAGGGGGCCCCCGGGAGGGGAGGACAGTGTCTAGAGGCCGGCGGGAGGGGCTGGCTGGGTTCTCGGGGGTCCCAGGAGGCCAGGACCCACCCGGCGGCCGAGCCTCCGGCTCCCAGGGCCGGTGGTCCTGAAGGCGGGCTCGGCCGCCCTGCGTGCGGAGGGCAGAGCCCCGGTCCCTCCGTGGGGGCGGCGGGTCCCAGCAGCGCGTGGCTTCGGGGCGCGGGCCGGCCGCTCCCCTGGCTCCCCCCAGCCCGGAGGGAAGGCAGCACCAGGGTCTTGCCCCCTCCGGGTCAGGGGAGAGAACTGTGCAAGTCATCAGGTTTAAATTAAAAATAATAAAAATAGCAATACAAAATAAAAAAAGACAAGCCCTGTCTCGAACAAACCCGCGGCCACGCTGCCTGTCCCGGCCCCCCACAACCAGAGGAACAGAAGCGGGGTGGGGGGAGGCGGGGGGGGCTGGGGGGGCAGGGGTGACGGGGCGGCCGTCCGGCTGAGTCGGCAGCAGTCTCCGGAAGGACCCGGCTCTCGGGGGGCAGCGCCCTGGGCCTGCTGGGGGCCCGGGCCGCGGTGGCTCTCGCGCTGGGTGGGCCTGGGCGGGCCGTGCCGTGGGGCCGGCGACCACAGGGTAACTCTCAACGTTTATTGCACTGTTTGGAAGAGGCGGGGCGAGGGCGGGGCGCGGGGCGGGCGGTGTCATCGCTTGGTCTTGGCGTCTTCGCGGATCTTCCAGACCATGAGGTGCATGCAGGCGCTGGCGTCCTCGCTGGAGCTGTGCCCGTCCACTGGCGGCGGGGGCGGGCAGGGTCACGGCGGGCACAGCCCCTTCCCCCCACCCGTGTCCCCCCCGCTCTGTGTCTGCCCCCCCATCAGCCTCACCCCCTCCCGCCCCCAGCCAGCGCGGCCCCCGGTCCTACCGTTGTCCTGGATGATCTGCCTGAGGTAGTCGGCCATGAGGTTCCGCAGGGAGCGCTTGTAGGGGAGGCCCAGGCGATGCGGGAAGAGCACGGCCGTGTCCACCACGGTGCGGTGGATGACCTGCGGGGGCGGCGGGCGGTGTGAGGCCAGCAGCCACCCAGGGCCTCGGGACCAGCGGCCAGGCCTCCCGCCCTGGCTGGGGGTCGGGGCAGGTACCTTCAGGGCCAGCAGGTCGCTCTCGAGGCTGTGCCCGATGAGGATGGTGCTGGCACTCAGCATGCTGAGCAGGACGGCCTGGACGTCACGCAGCGTGATGCTCGTGTCCGCGAGGTCCGCCTCGGTCACGCCAGAGAACCTGGGGGAGCAGGGGCATGAGATGGGGGGCCAGGGGCAGCAGGGTCCAACAGCGGGTCCCAGCCGCGGGGCACGGGGCAGCAGGGTCCGGCCACACACGCACCTGGTGTTGTAGTCGACAACCTTGTTGTCGGGCTTCACGAAGGTGTCGTAGACAACGTGCATGTCGGTGTCCACCACGGTGACGCGGGTCAGCTCCAGGCCGTAGGTGGTGTAAGACTGCATGGGGCCCGGGACAGAGCACGCTCACACTCGTGTGGAGGGCATGGGGCGTCACCCTCATGGGGGTACAGGGGGAGTGGGCAGGTCCTGGGCAGGGCTGACCCCCCACATGGCCTCCCCAGAACCAGCCTCCCCTCCGGAGTCCCCAAGGGTCTCCCCAGGAATGGGCCCCTCCCCTCACTGCACCACAGACCCCAAAGGTCCTGAGTGGGGGGCTCCTGACCAAGCTGCTGATGTGAGCCCCAGGGGAAGGGGTGAGGGCCCCCCTTTTTGGATGTGGAAACCGGAGCCAGTGACCCCCAGGGCCCCAGGGTGGGCAGGGAAGTAGCACGCGGCTGCCGAGGGAGGAGGGCCCGCGGGGCAAGCCTCAAGTCCAGCCAGGCTGGCTGACCAGGGTCAGGGGTCAGACAGGGCAGACGGCACCACCACCGTGCCACGGGCCCCAGGACGGAGCCGAGGGGGGCACATAGGCCTCTCCAGGGCTCCCCGTCTGCCCTTGCTCCCGAAACCTCAGCGCTCTGGGCCAGGAGGGGGTCCCCGGGGTGGGCCCCATCCCAAGGAGCCCAGACAAGGCTCGGCACCCACCAGACTCACCATCTCACAGTCCAGGGCGTAGATTCCTGGGTAAGCATCTGCGGAAAGCTCCTTCTCAAAGGTCTTCACGAACCCTTCGAGGTTTTCCTTCCGGCCGTCCTGCACGTGTTGCTGAGGGTGGCGAGAAGGAAGATGGGGGGCAGGCACGGGAGGAGAGTGGGGTCCCCTCATCGGAGACGTGCCAGCTCCCCGCGGCCTTCCCCACGGGTCCTGGACCCACACCCCCTCCGCCTCAGTCTCCCCAGTCTGTCTGTGTGCCGGGATCCAGGGCTGAAAAAGGTGGGGTGTTGCCTTCACAAAGCAGGGAAAGGGGAGAGCCAGCAGACCCCCCGCCAGGCAGGGACACATCCCACTCCCGGGGACGCTGCACAGTCGGGCTGGCTGTGCACTCAGTGCCACCAGCACGGGCACCTGGGGGTGAGCAGGCCCGAGGAGGAGCTGGAGGCCAAGAACGGGCGGGGCCCCTGGCAGGGGGGCACCTACCTTCGCGACTTGGCAGCCAACGGAGCCGATGGCTGCAGAGCAGCACATGTACTGGGTCTCCCAGCCTCCGGCCACTGAAACAGAGGGACACCGTGGTCAGGGGACGCAGCGTCACGCCGGGGCCCGTCCGGTTTTACTGGGGTGGGCCGGGATTCCCGGCCAAGGGTCAGGGCTGGACAGGACACCTGGGCCGAGCTGGACACACGGATGTGCTCGGGCCTCGAGCCGTTATACTGAGGGCCACCAGCCCTGCTGCGTCCGCCCACAGGGAAAATGGCCAGAGTCTGTGGGTGCCGCCCAAAGCGCGACGTCTCCGGACCTGGGAAGGCAGCCCCCTGGGTTACGGGACCACCCAGCGAACGGCAGGCTGGGCGTGCTGCTGGCCCCGTCTGCTTAAAAAAGCCTGTGTACCCCCAAGTGCCGGGACACAGAAGGAGACTGTGGCAAGTCCCCTGGGGTGGGGCACGGAGGGGTTCACTGGGGACAACCTTCCTTTCATCTGCATCGGAGCATTTTACGAGGTACTTGGATTATTTTTTGTAGAAAAAAAAAAAAAGAGAGAGAACAAACAGAAACAAAAATATAAAAAGGGTCCCAGGCCAGTGCTGGGGTCTGGCTCTCGCCTCGGTTCCGGCGCAGCCGCCCCCAGTGGTAGTAACACTCTTCGTCGCGGACACAGCGGCCCGAGGGGGACACGAGGTACTCCGTGCCGCAGCGGCAGCAGATTCTGCAGGAGGCTGTGGGGGGCAGACGGGCAGGGAGGGCGGGTGAGGGTCCTGTTCCGGAACCTTCCTCCCGCCCTCCCACCCAGGCCCGGGCTCGGCAGGAGGGGACTCACGGTCCTTGGGCTTCTTCTCCTCGGCCGTGAAGAGCACGGCGCCCCCGGGCCGCTCGGGGTGCGGGAAGGGGTAGCCGTTCTCCTTGAGCTGGTCGTCGGTGAGCAGGTACGCCTTGAGGCGGCTGTACAGGGCGGCCCCTGCACACGGGGAGACAGCAGTCTGCACCCAGCCCACCACGGCACCCCCCTCTGGCTGGCGTGGTGGGGGCTGGGTGGCCCACCCTGCAGGGAGGGCATCGGGGAGACCCATGGTGGCTTCACCGCGTCCGCCCCCGCTGTGCAACCCCAGGCGCCCGGGCTGGGGGGCAGGGCCGGACCCCCAAGGAGCGGGGCTCACCTTTCAGGTCTTCCACCCGGGGGCTGCTCGGGTGGCTGAGAGAGAAGCTGGTCTTGGCAGCCAACCTGCCCCCCAGCACCACCTCATGGGACACGACCCTGCGACTACTGGTTTCTAGAAGGAGGGAGAGGAGGGGAGCGCGGGGTAAACCCAGCTGGACCTGACGCCCTTGTTCCCCCCGAACTGTTCTGGCATCTACCCCACTGCCCGCCCCCCAGACCCCCCTTTCTGGGGCGGGCCCCACTGCCTACAGGGGGAATGTCCCTGGCTCCTGTGCACCCTTTGCTGCCTGGAAGCCCCCCCACTCTCCCCACAGCGGGGAGTTTTCACCACCTCAGGAGGGAAGGGGTGCTTCTGGGCCGAGAGGCTGGCCAGGAACCACTCGGCTTGTGGGCTAATGGCTTGGGGGGCTTTGTGCTGGCCCAGGCCACTGAGCTAATGGAAACAGGGGTCACGGAGGAGGGTGCGGGCGCGACAGAGAAACCTGGCAAGAGTGCCAACTGAGTGCTTAATGCACCCTCTCCAGGGGCGGTAATGAAACGCTGTTTCCCGCCTCTTTCTTCTTCCTGGAGCTTAATGCACAAAGCGGGGCTCAGCCACGTGTGGCCGGGAAGCTGTGTGGGGCTCCGCTCATGGTGACCCCTCCATGCATGACGCAGCTCGGGGACGGCTCTCCCTTAGAGAGACCCTGAAAGTCCCGGGAGCCACGATGCAGGCTCCAGGCAGCGCCCCTGCTGTTTTTCCGGGGAGCCCTGGGTCTAGAGCCTCGCTGGGCTGGGAGCCACGGAAAGGCCCCACCAGGGCCAGGCCAGGCCTCGGCCGCCCTGACCTCAGGGCCTGGGGGGGAGCGGGGGGAGCACCTGGAGGAGGGGGACACTGGGGGGCCTGGAGGACTCACTGTGGAGACCGGGCACGGAGCTGGGGACCAGCCCCCGCAGCTTCTTCAGGGTGTTGACGGCGACGCTCAGGTAGATGTTCTTGCTGGGGCTGCGGTCGTAGGCCACCTTCTCTTCGTTCAGTGCCTGGGGACGGGGATGGGGTCAGCCCCACCACCCAGGAGCCCCAGGCCCGGAGCCACCGGAGGACCAGGGAGGCGGCAGGGCAGGGGGTCTGGGGGTGGCAGGACCAGTGGGGTTTGGGAGCTGGAGAGGGCACCCACACTTTCCACAGGCAGCCGAGCCCTTGGGGACACTGGGAGGGGAGGATGGGGTGGGGGCCGCCCCCCGTGGCCACCAGGGCAGCCACGTACCTTCTCGACGGCTTCCTGGTTAGAAGAGCAGAACTTGAGACACTCGTCGATGAACAGGTTGAGGTATCGCTGTCGAATGACGGTGGGGACTTTGCCCCCAAACTCTTTCGGGATAATAGGTTTCTTTAGACTCTATGGAGACAGGAAGCCGACAGAGGGCACGAGGAGGTTGGGAGGAGGAGACGGGGCCCTCTTGGAGTGTCCGTGGGGCTGGCAGGGGCCCGGAGGGGCGCTTCGGGGCACAGGGACTTACTGAAAGCCAGGAGTGGGCCGGGAGGTGGCCCTGCCAGGCTGGGGAGCCCAGGGCAGTCCCAGGCCCCACCCAGGCAGGTGGGAGCGGCGGGGGGGGTGCTGGGTACCTGTAAAGACGGGCTGTGTGCGATCCGCTTGGGGGTGGCGGTGGTGGTGGTCTTGGACGCCATCCCGGCCAGGGTGCGCGTCTTC
Organism: Choloepus didactylus; assembly: GCF_015220235.1. Classification (NCBI taxonomy): domain Eukaryota; kingdom Metazoa; phylum Chordata; class Mammalia; order Pilosa; family Megalonychidae; genus Choloepus; species Choloepus didactylus. Next base: position 1,074,065 of record NW_023637606.1, read on the forward strand.
AGCGGCTGGCTGCCAGGCTCGGGGCCGTGGGGAGGCTGGCTGCTGCTGGCGGCAAGGGCCCTCTTGGCGCCTGTGGGGGCTGAGGGGGCACAGGGGGCGTGAGTGCAGGAGGAGAGCAGGCCCATCACCGAGCTGCGGAGCACCAGGTAGCTGCGGTCGCTGAGGGTCAGCAGGACGTGCATCTCGGTGCCGAGCGGGGCGGGGCGGGGGCTGGCTCGGGCGCTGCGGAACGGCATCAGGCTCTATCTGGGCTGCGGCAGGGCCATCGAGAGAGGGGACGGAGGTCGGCGTGCGGGGCCGGATCGGGCGACGGCGCCCACAGGCTGGGTGGGTGTGTGGTGGGTGGCGCGGCGAGCCTCTGCCTCATGTTCCGGCCCCTGACGGCGAGGCATTGGCGTCTGGGCGAGGAAAGGCCCTGGCTCCTGGGCAGGGGCCGCTCATTGTGACCCGTGTTCTGCCCCTCCCTTTGATGAGGTCACAAACCCAGGGGGGCCCTTCCTGAGGGCCAGGCGGGGGGGGGGTCTGTATCCTCGTGGGGCCTCAGGAGGTCTGGGCCAGCTCTGGACCTCAGGCTCTGCGTGACACAGGGAAACCGAGGCACAGAGCTGCGGGCACTCGTCCTCGGTCTCGGGTACCAATTCGGTACTGGGCTGAGCTCCCCCCACCCCGCCTGGGCCCACGGCCGGCTCCTGAACCCCCAACCTCAGGGAGACCCACCCCCACACCCACCCAAGAGGTGGACAGAACACAGACCGCAGGCCCCGCTGTCGGGCACGGCCTGTCCAGGAAGGGGGTGCACAGCCGTGCACCCCAGGTGCTTCCCACTGATGGGAGGCCACTTAGCCTCTGTGTTGGTTTGTATATATTATATGTCCCCCAGAAAAAGCCATAACCTTTAATGCAATCCTGTGGGGCCAAATGTATTAGTGTTGATAAGACTGGAATTCTTTGATTGTTCCCATGGAGATGTGAGACAATCAACTGTGAGTGAAACGTTTGGATAATTTCCACGGAGGTGTTATCCTGCCCATTCAGGGTGGGTGTTAACTGGATCACTGGAATTGTATAAAGGAGATCACAGACAGTGACATTTTGGAGGAACTGCAGCTTGCAGAGACATTTTGGAGAATGCAGCCTGGGAGCAAGCAGATGCCAGGTTTTCTGGACGCCAATGGCCATCCTCCAGTGAAGGTACCCTTTGTTGATGCCTTACCTTGGACACTTTATGGCCTTAAGACTGTAACTTTGTAACCAAATAAACCCCCTTTGTAAAAGCCGGTCCATTTCTGGTATTCTGCAAATGGCAGCATCAGCAAACCAGAACAGCCTCCCTCCGACCCAGGCCCTCCCCGCGTCACTTGGAAGCAGGACACCCCATCAGGAGCCTGAGCTGCCCGCCCTTGACCGGGTGAGCTTCCTGTGCTTCGTGCCCTTGGGTCTGCTGGCACAGCCATGCCCAGGCCCGCCAGATTCCAGCAAGCAGCCAACAGTGGCACCAGCCAGCAGAGACTGCCTCGAACCATCGGGGATCCCTGTCCCTTGGACAGACCTGATCGTGGAGAGCTCCAGGACTGTTGTGGGTGTGTCTCTCTGTGTGTGGGTGGGGGGGTTGGGGGGGTGGGGGGGGGAGTAACGGGATGAGCCTCAGAAATAAAGAAAACCCAGGGCACTCTCTTCCCTGCTGCTAAACCACTGCCTGGAACCCGCAGGGGCCTTTCCCAGCAGGTCAGCTCTGCCAGCCGGGCTCTGTTGCTCTGGGTGGGGTGGGGGGCCTGTGGGGGCGTCTAACAACCTGGCTACTCCAGGTCAGTCCCCGCGGAGCTGGCTGGACCTTCAGGAGAGTCCCACCCCAGCCCCAAGTGGCAGAAACTGCATCCTAGGAGACCCCAAGTAGGGGAAGCCCCCGCCTCCCATCCCATTGCCTGGAGCTCCAGGTGCTGCCACCTCAGGGGCTCTCCCCCAGCTCTCCAGGCCCAGAGCCGGGCCCCCACCCAGTGCACAGTCCCCCCCCAGGAGGGGCCGAGGGCAGAGAGGCCCCCAGGCAGCAGGGCGAGGGCCCCGGCCATGCCCTCTGGTGAACACCTTCGCAGGTGTGAAGCCACACCTGGGCCCACCCCTGCCCCAGCCCCTCCTGCAGCCAGGTACCCACTGGACACAGAGCCTGGGGGCGGGACAGGGAGACAGGGTTATGGGGAGACGTTTGGGTCAGGGTTTGGCAGGGGCTGTGGGGTGAGCACCCCTGGACTCTCCACGACCAAACATCCCCACAGGGTCCTCTTCTAGCACCCCCATAACAGGTCGGGGGGCACTCCTTGCCCCCATTTCACAGACAGGCACACTGAGGGCCCTGCGGGACCCCACCCCCAGCAGAGACAGGAGCAGACCCAGCCACCCCCCCGCCCAGCCAGGGACTCACCTGCGGCCATGCGGGGGTTGGGGACGTGGGCGATCCTCCTCTTCTCACCAGGGGCCGGGGCGCGTGCGGGGGCGACGAGGGGCTGCTCGAGGGGCCGCTGGGCGGCCTGGAGCCAGCCCGCCGACTGCCGCTGCACCTGCTGTGCCCGCCGGTAGCACACCTCCTGGGCCGTTGGGGGCCGGGCTGGGGGCGCCGCCGGGCTCCGCCCCGGGAGCTCTGCCTGGGTGAGGAGAGGCGTTGGGGCCGGGCTGCCGACCCACAGCACCCACGGCAGGCCGCCCGGGGCTGGGGGGCTGCGTGTGGCACCATCGCGGGCAGGAGAACTGGCATCTCCGTGGGGCACCCTGCCGGGAACCAGCTGGAGGCGGAGGCCCTGGAGCTCATGGCGCCTGGCCGGCCCGCCCGGGCCTGTGGTCCTGTCCTGGGCTGCGGCTGCTCTGAGTGCCCAGGCCATGCCCCCAGCCCTATAAACGGCCGAGGCCCAGGCCCTTGGTGGCATCAGCAGCCCAGTCAATCAGGCCTGATCTAATCTGCCCTGCTCCGCCTTCCGGACTCTCCAGGCACTGCCCCGGAAGGGGTCTGGGGGGATCGAGCCACACGAGCGTGCAGCTGCTCCACTTGTTGCCCGTCCCCTGCACTCCCATGGCAGTCCGGAACACCACCGTCTCTGCCCCCCACCCATGGCAGCCCGGAAGCACCAGTGTCCTCGTTCTGCTCAGGAGGAAACTGAGGCCCACGGGGGGGCAGGAGGATGGCCTGGGCCCCCGGAGAGTTCTGGGACACTCATTGCCCTGTCCCACTGCCCAGCTCCATGGTCTGCGGGGTCCCCCCATCCAACCCTAAAACTGGGAGCAACCTGAGGACAGGAAGTGGGCCTGACCCACTGCTCCCCCAGGGTGCCCAACAGCTAGTCAGTGGAGAGAAAGAGGGGACAGGGCCGAGGAGCTGACCCCTGGTGGCATCAGCAGCCCAGCCAATCAGCCCTGACCCCATCTTCCCTGCTCTGCCTTCCCGACTGCCCGGGCCCTGCCCGGGAGGCCTGGTGAGGACAGGAGGCTGGGCCCAGGCCGTTGGAACCTGCGGAGGGCTCGGGGACACTTGGTGCCCTCTCCCACCACCCGGTTCCTGGTCTGCAGGGTCCCCCCACCCACCCCTAAAACTGTGACCATCCCGAGGACAGGAAGTGGGCGTGACCCGCTGTGCCCACAGGGTGCCGGGAGGGTCAGGGGGCCCTGCTTCTGCAGGCACAGCCAGGGCAGGGTGGAGGAGCTGTGCCCCGGCCCTCCCGCGCCCGGGCCCCCCAGGGCAGGAGCTGGGCCTCACCTCCCTGCCGTGCTTGGCCAGGTGGGCGATCCTCCTCCGCTGCCCGGGGAACAGGGTGGTCAGGCCCGTGCGCCCCGCCTCCTCGCTCTGCTCCTCCTTGGGCGGCTGGAACGCACCCACGAGCACTCACACGGCCGCTTCCCAGAGGGGCTCCCCCCGCCCCCCACCCCACGGGTGGGAAATGCCCCCACAGGGCCAGGGCCGGGGCCGGGAGAGTGTTTGACGCTCCCTCTGGCGGCCGACGAGGGGACTGCAGCCGGGGGGTGCAGATGAGGGGCCCGGGGAGGGGCTGGCTGGGAGGGCCGCGGCCAGGAAGGGAGAAAGGGGCAGCGCGGGGCAGGCCTGTCCGCCCGAGTGCTGGGTCGGCCCTGTGCATGTCCTTTCTGGACTGGGGCAGGGGGCAGCTGGCGGCTGCTGAGGGAGTGTGGGGGCCTCCCACTGAGCAGCAGGAGAGAGGACACAGAAGACCGGCTTCCTTTGGGAAGCGGCCCGAGGATGGAGCAGCACCGTGCTGGCCCTGGCTGCCCCGCACTGTTCCTGGCTGCCTGGTGGGCGTGCAGCCCAGGCCAGGGCCCTCACCTGGTGGGCCAGGCGGCCCTTGTGCTCTGTCTTCACGCTGGTGGACTCGTTGAAGATCCGCAGGCACTCCTCCATGGGGTCAGAGTCAAAGTCCACCTCCTTCTCCAGGGCCGCGTAGTCCACATCCCCCGCCTCCGAGGAGGAGGAGGAGGAGGAGGAGGAGGAAGGGGGGGGGAGGCGTGGGAGCAGGCGGGGGCAGGGAGGCCTTGAGTGCCTTGGGTGGCCCCTGCTCCCCGGGGAGGCTGAGGCTGGAGTCGGAGTCGGAGCCCGAGTCGGAGCTGAGGCTGGGAAGGGTGGGGGGCCCGCGCTTGGGCCGCGGGTCCTCGTCCTCGCTCTCGTCCCCGAAGAGCTCGGCGTGGCTCAGGGCGCGCTTCTTCAGCTTGGGGGTGTCCTGGGAGCCACCCTCGTCCAGGGAGCGGGCCTTGCGCTCGGCCAGCTTCCCCACCGGCCTGCCCGGGGGCTGGGACTCCCGGGGCCCGGCGCCCCCACTTGGGGGGCCCAGCTGCTGCCCTGGCCGCTCGGCCCTCCCTTTCCCTGAGCTGGACCCCGCGGCAGCCAGAGCCACCTTGCTCTTGGTCCGCTCCGGCCTGTCCTCCCTGGGCTGGGGGCCCTTCTGGCCGGGGCTGAGCTTCTCGCCTGGCTTCCCTCGGCCACGCTCCCGGCCCTGGCCTTTCTTCCGGACGCCGTCCTTGTGGCCGGGAGGTGGCGGCTCCCCACGCGGCTTCTTCTTGGCCCTGCCCTCCTTGGGGCCGCTCTGCCTCTGCTCGCTGCCCGCCCGCTCCTGCGAGGCCCGAGCTGGGGGGCCAGGCTTCAGCAGGGGCCCCCCGTTCACACCGTTCAGGGGCTGCCCGAGATCCCCCACGTCACACTGGACGGCCATCTCCTTGGTCTCCCGCAGGCTGCCCTCCTCAGGCCCCGGGCCCTCCCTGGAGGCTGGCTTCCTGGTGGCCTTGCTCTCGGGGCCTGCCCAGGATTTCGGGGGGGCTGGCGGTGGTAGGCCGGTCACCTGGAGCCGCAGCGTCATCCTCTGAGTCTGAAAACTGGGCGTCGTAGCCGCTGAAGGGGTCACAGTGCTTCTTGGGGGCTGGCGTGTAGGGCTCGCTGCTGCGGGGGCCCCTGGGCCTCTTGGGGGCACGGTCATCCCTGGGGCTGGCCCGGCTGAGGAGCCTGGCCGAGTAGTTGGAGAGCGGGTCGTACTCCAGGTCTGTGGAGGGCTTGGAGTTGTCCAGGACATACTTGCCACTGGGCACGGGGCGGCCGTACTTCCTGGGGTGGGTCACGGCCTTGGGCACGTACTCCAGGCCGCCCACCCTGCTGGGACAGCTGTCCGGAGACGCCAGCGAGTACCTGCTGCCCGGAGTGGCCGGGGGGCCCAGGGGAGTGGGCTGGTAGGCGGCGGCCTGGTCCGATGGGCGGCCGCAGCCCCCGGGTGTGGGCTCCAAGGACAGCGGGAAGGCGTCCTCCAGGGCCGCTGTGGCAGCGGCCTCGCCCGAGCTGTACTCCCTGGCCGTCTCCAGCAGCTCCCGGTAGCGCCTCTCCTCGAGCTCCACCTCGCTGCGCACGGCCTCGATGGCCTGGTTGACCAGCTCCAGCTCCAGGGTGTCCGAGCGGGCCTCCTCCCCGTGGCCCAGGATGCCATTCTCCCTCTGCACGGGGGGCTTGGGCAACTCGGGGTTGTAGGGGTCATAGCCGAGCCCTGGGAGAGAGAGAGGAGACGCAGCCAGTCAGTAGCCAGCCCACTGTGCAGGTTTGGACCCCACAGGGCCCTGCTGTGGCCGGCTCCATGCCAGACTTTAGAAGGTTCCAGAGCACCTCCTCCAGGCCAGGCCCTGGGGAGACTGCATACCGCCAGCAGAGCCTGCCCTCCAGGTGTGGGGCAAGCACATGACTGTGACATTACAGACAGGTCCTGGAGACAGTGATGTCCACACGTAGCCCCAGAACTTTCTAGACTCCACAGAATCTGCCCGACAGCAGGGAGGGGTGGAGCTGTCATCTGTTCCGAGTCGCAGTTGGGGACCGAGACCCAGGGAAGCCCAGTGGGCAAAGACGTCCTGTGACGCCCAGGCAGGGTCAGAGAGCAGAGACCCCTGTGGGCCATACGCCCCCCTGGCACAGGCCGTGTCCAAGTTTCAGGGGGAAGCCCATGGATGTTCCTCTCCTGGAAAATTTTCATCAGGCCATGCCTGTGCCAGTGAGAGGAAAATCACTGAGGTGTCCGTCACCAAGGGGGATCTGAGCTGGATGAGCGGTATACCGACAGCCCCTTCAGTGGGCCATTGTGCAGCCCACAGGAGGCCACACGCCCGGGCATCCTGTGTCCACCGCGGAGCCCATCCAGGGAAATGGGCGAGAGCCAGATACTCTCTGTGGGCTAATCCCATGTACATAAAATCTGGACAGACACGCACACACACATACACACACCAGGCACTCAAAGGCAGGCAGGATCGGGCACCAGCAGGGAGAGGGGCTCCGTGGGGTGGGATGGGGTGGGGGGAGGGCAGAAGAGACAAAGCCCACTTCTCATACCCTAGAAATCTGAATGGTTGTCCCCCTGGGCAGCAGGGGGACAGAGCATTCCTGTCATTTCACGGTTCCAGGCAGGCCGGCCGCGGCTCGCCCTCACCGTCACCCCTGGCCATCCTGTCAGGACACAAGTCACAGGGGCCTGCCGCGGGTGGGCTGGGACACGGGCACTGCAGTGAGAAACCAGCAAATGAGCCCCAGTGCCCTGCTGGAAAATGACATTGTGTTGGGATGTCTTACTCCGGGAATTTTTAGTTTGTCATGCGGAGCTCTACTGAAGGTCATTCTGAAATGTCTCTGAAGAAAAAGGAGCCAGATCGGCCGCCGGCTGTGTGGATGACACTAAGGGAAAGGCCTTGAGCTGGGAGAGGCCCTGGGCTACCGAGGGCCTGGAGTCACCCCAGGGCCCTTAAGACGAGGCAGGAAGGTCGGGGTCAGAGACAAGAGGCCCTGCTGACGGCTTTGCAGCTGGAGGAGGGGCCACGGGCCCAGGAGCGCGGTGGCCCCTGGAAGCTGGAAAAGGCCAGGACACAGATTCTCACCCAGAGCCTTTGGAAGGAGCCAGCCCGGTGACGCCCTGTCTGGACCCAGGGAGCCTCCTCTGGGATACTGCCCTCCAGAACCGCCAGGGGACAGACGTACGTGCTTTAACCACCAGGTCTGTGGTGACCTGTGACAGCAGTGACGACTCACACACGTCTTCGAGCCTAAAGTTTTTACGTGGAAAAATTCACCATCAACAAGGTCAAAAGCAAAGGGGAGAAAGTACACATGTGCAGCTCGTGTCAGAAAACCTCGTGTTCTTGCCCCAAATAGAAGACTCCCACCTTCATGAAGAACGAGACGAACTGTAACGGTACAAGAACCTCCCGGCAGGGAAAGGACACCCAGGCCCGGCCGGCCCGGCCACCACATCGCACTCTCGCGGGCCCTTTGGAAGGCGTCACGGATGGGGACAGTTTTGTAATGGATGCAATTTTAACTCCGATTTCTTTCCCTCAGACTCAGGGTTCTAAATTCACCCTTCTAGATCCACCCACAGAGACGTGGCTGCACACACGTGTGTTAGTGGTGCACACCAGAAAGGAAGTTGGTTTTTAAAAATAAAGGAGGCATTGTGGGGTTGAAAAAGCCTTCTTGACCAAAAGGGGGAAGAGAAATGAAACAGAATAAAGTTTCGGCACCTGAGAGATTTCAAATAGAGGCAGAGATCATTCTGGAGGTTATTCTTCTGCATTACGTAGAGATCCCTTTTTAGTTTTCAGTGGATTGGAATAGCTAGAAGGAAATACCTGAAACTGTTGAACTGCAACCCAGTAACCTTAATTCTTGAAGACGATTGTGTAACTATGTAGCTTACACCGTGTGACCGTGTGATTGTGAAAACCTTGTGACAGACACTCCCTTTGTCCGCTGTATGGACAGATGAGGAAGAAAACAAAAAGAAAAAATAATTAATAGCAGGGATAAGGGCATGGAATGTTTTAGGTGTTCTTTTTTTATTTATTTTCTTTTTTTTTTTGGAGTTACGTTAAAAAATTGATTGTGGTGATAAATGCACAACTATATGATGATACCATGAACCACTGATTATACACTTTGGATGGTTATCTGGTATGTGAATATATCTTGATAAAATTGCCTTAAAAAATAATAAATGAAATGACCTAAAAAATGCTGTCCACTGGGGGCTGGAAGGAATCGGATTAGCCCGTAATGGTCTCCAAGTGGCACTGCTACCTGGGAGAAAAGAAAGGCAGAGGGGCCGGGGAGGGAGCCCCCAGGGCGCGTGCTGGGTGTTCTCGTTGGTTAACGGTCTCCATTGGGACGATCACATTAATGTTGGGACAAAGCTCCAGCCCGTCCACCGCCGACCACCGCCGACGCGCACAACGGGCAGGGTGGGCTTTTCGATTGCAAACCCGGTTTCCTCCCCATTTCCACCGTGGGGCCCGCTGCTTCCAAGAGGGAGCTGAAATGCTGAGAAAGATGCGTGGGGAACGAGGCCGAGACAGGGGAAGGGGCCTCGAAAGCACGTAGCGAAAGGCAAGCTGGGCAGGGCCTTCCCGATACAGCTGCCCGGGGTGGCTCCGGGTGGCTCGGGGGTCTGCAGGATACTGTAGCCAGCACCAGGACGGTGCACCTGGGTGCCACTTTAGCACCTGCACTTCTGGGTGGTCTGTGCAGTTACTATTAGCTTTGTCTTTCTGCTCCCTTACAGAAGCCTGCCAGCCCGCACATCCACCAGAACTCCCCTTCCAGCACCCCCAGGGTACCTGAGGCTGAGGGAGGGGCAGGACTGTCCGCTGGGACATTGTCTGAGAACGGCAGTGGCGCAGGGGCTCCCTCCTGCCCACCAGACCCTGGGGTTGCAGAGGAGAACGGCAGGTTTCCCACAGTGTGGCCGGCACAGCCACGGCCCTAGATGCCCCCTCTGGACCCTGGGGCCTTGGGTGTCCCCTCCTACAGCACAAGGGGCTCTGCAGACGGGAATGGAGAAGGGCCTTGAGGTGGGGGTGCTCCTGGACTGTTGGGAGGCTCGACATCGTCACAGTGTCTTTATGGGGGGGCGGGGTCCGAGAGAAGACACCCTGCTGCTGGCCTCGTGGATGGAGAGGGGGTCCCAGGCCCAAGAATGGGGTGCTTCCAGGAGCCAGAAAAGGCCAGAAGCAGGTTCCCCCTGGAGCCCTGGGAAAGAAGCAGCCGTGTGGCGCCTCGACTTTAGCTCCCTAAGACCCACCTCAGATTTGCGGCCCCCTAGTTCATGCATTTTGCTACAGTGGCCACAGGAGGTGCACGTCACTCAGCATGGCCAGCTCCCACTTGCCTGCAGAGGGCCACCGGGCACCCTGCTGGGCACAGCCAGGTCCGAGGGGTGGCAGGGGCTGGTGGGGAGACAGCGGTGGGGGTGTGTGCTGGACCCAGGGCAGAAAGAAAGGAAGTCCCAGATGGGAGACCGAGCAACGGACACCCGAAAGGAGAGCCCGGTGCCAGAGGGGTGCTGGAAGAGACGGGGTACAGAGGGGGCTGGGGCCGGGTGGGGGATGGCCCCTCTGAAGAGGCCCGGGGGAAGGCTGGGGCAGGGGTGAGAGGCAGGTTCAAGGGCTGGTGCCCCCCACCCGGCCCGGGGAGCTCCAGCCGCTCCCCCCACCTGCTGCACCCACCACCCAGAGGTGCCGATCGCAGCCCCCAGCCCAGCCCCCAGCCGACACTGGCTGAGAGCGCGCCCCGGGCAAGCCCCCAGGTGAAGAGAGAGCACCCCGTTCCCCTCCCCCTAGCCCCACGGGTGAGCAGAAGGCACAGGAAGTCCGGTCAAGGCCCCCGGGCCGGGGAGTGGGGGTCCTGGGCGCGGGGGGCACTTACTGGCCATGTCCGCCGGTCCCGCGGGGGCTTCCAGCCGGTGCACCTCACTGGCTTCCGGCCTCTTCCCCCCAGGCTGGGCCAGGCGAGGCCGGGGAGGGGGCTCTGGAGAGCGGAGGGCTGGGCAGCTCCACACCCCTCAGCCCGGCAGGATCCGACCTGCCCAGCGGCCCCGGGCAACGTGCAGGGAGCAGGGAAAGGCTTGGGGGTCAGGAAGGTCAAGGTGGGGCAGGGAGGGAGGGGCGGCGGGGATGCCAAGGCCCTGGGGTGGCTTCCCCTGGTTCGGGGGACAGGAGGGCCCCCGGGCTGGGGCCGAGGGGCAAGGATGGAGGCGCACAGGCGGGAACGAGGGGGCTCCCTTCCTCCCACCAGGGGCCCGGAGTAGCTCCTCTCTGCTTTTAAGGGCACGTAAGACTCCCCGGCCCCTCTGGCGGGGACAGGCCGACCGTGGGAAGGGGGTGCAGCTCCCCCGGGCCAGCCCTCACGAGAACCCGGGCACCCCAGCTCTGTCACTCCCAGGCCTCTCCCACCAGAAATCAAGCAGGAGCCACCTGGGCCGGGGCTGGGCAGGTCGCAGAGCCCTGGGGCCCCACCTCCAGCCAGGGGGCCGGCCCTGCCCCTCAGAGGCCTCAGTTTCCCCATCTGTAACATATCCCCCCTCCCCTCCCCCAGCTCCTCCAGATGGGTCTAGAAGCTTTGCACTCGTGCCCCAGAGCTTGGCCCCTGCATGTGCTGCGGAGATCCCGCTGCTGAGCCCCAAGATGGGGTTCATGGTGGCCGAGCCCAAGGACCACCCTTCCAAATGCCTCAGCATCTCACACAGCGCCCCTGCCCCCTGCCCCCTCTCTGCTCCATCCTGAAAACTTCACCCATTCCAGCCCTGCCTGACCCAGAGCCCCCCAGGAGCCCAGACGGGCCGCGTCGCCCTGGCACCCCCAGCCAAGAGCCCGGGGCTCGGCTGCAAGTACGCATGGCGTGAACAAAGGACAGGGAAGTGATGGGTGCTAGAGGAGGGGACTCGGCCGGCAGGGTGAGTGCCCCCACCTGCACCCCAGCCCCAGCCCAGCACGGGCTCGGCCTGGCTCTCAGAAGGGGAGACTGAGTCTCAGGAGGCTCTAAGCCCTGCCCCAGGCGACCGCACCCCTGGCTTCCCTTCCTGGTCTAGCGGCAGCCAGTGGGACCTGATCGCCCAGTCCAGCCAGACACCCTGGGCTGGTCACAGACGGGAGAGGTCCTCAGGGCTCACGTTCAGGCAGAGGCACAGGCCCTGAAGGCCGAGAAAGGTCAGAGAGCACCAGGCACGGGCGGCGGGTGTGGGGCAGTGGTGGGGACAGGGGTCCGGCGCCCCAGTGTGGCCTGGCGGGGTCTGAACCCCGCCACCCACCGTGGGCTTCTCCAGAGCGGGCCTCCCGGAGGGGCCGTGCGTTTGTCTGCACCCTCCTTCCTTCCAGGCTGCGGGTCCTGGCCCCAGACCTGGAGGTGAACGTGCCTGGCCCCACATCCACGCGGGACCCAGGGAGAGCCCGTGGCTGCCCCCGAGGCAACAGACAGCACCTGGACCACGGGGGTGCGGAGCTGGGCCCCCTGGGGAGGGTCGGCTGTGCGGGGTGGGGGGTGACCCACAGCCAGTGACGGGCACAGGGGGTCTCCCCAACGCTGAAGCCTGAGACCCCTGCAACCCTGGGATGCTCCTGTGCTTCCAGGACACACAGAAATGTCGACAACAGTGTACAGAGGCTCAGGGACGAGGCCAAGCCCCCAAGCGGGACCCGTGCCCTCCTCCGTCCCCGCCGCGGGCCCGAGATGGGGACCTTGTGTTCACGATCCAAGTGTTGGTGTCTTTAAACACAGCTCTCCCGTCCCTTCTCGCCCTCTGCACTTCCAAGTCCAGAAAGACGCGTCCAGCCTGTGCCTGGGGGCCTCCTTCCCGTGGGGGACCCGGCGCACGCGGCTCTGCAGCTCTCAGAGGTGACGGCACCTGGGGCCCCCGTGGGCAGCGTCCCCACGGTCCAGGTGAGCAGACATGGGACAGGGACAGTGGGCAGCATCTGCCTCACCAGAGCCTCAACCGCGGGGGGCGCGGGGGTCCCCTAAGAAAGCACAGTGCCACCCCACGGGCATCCGGCATTTTCACTGCTCGACACCAGGCACCATGAGGTGGCAGCCACCAGCACCTGCCTGTGCACTGAGCCAACCCCGCTGCCAGTCCCGGCCCTCCAGCAGGCAGCCTGAGCCCTTCCTTTCTCCCGGCACTGCCGCCCAGGCCTCCTCCTCCAGGCAGCCCTCCCAGAGCCTCCTGCCCACCTTGCTTCTTCCTGGGGACTGAGCCCCTCAGGGCACGGCCTTCAGCTCTCCCCACCAGTGAGGTCGCATGCCCTGATCACCGGGGGGAGCACGTCTCCTCAGCCAGGGCAGCAGGCCCGGGACCCCTCCCCCGTGGCTCCCCCATCTTGCTCTTTGGGGCCCTCTGACCTGAGCACCTGTCGGGGGTTGGTGGGGGGAGAGGCCTCTGGACAAGGGGGCTGTGATGTGACATCGGCTGGGCCGGGAGGGATTTGGCTTCTAGGACAGAGGAACAAACCGATGTGTCAGATGCAGCCCCCTCGGATCCTACATCCGCTGCCCCCTCTCCGCACTCCGGTCCTCACCAGAGCCCACCCACAGGCAGACACCAGCAAGTGACGGACAGGCACCTGCGGGACGGACAGCGCCCACGCTGCATGTGCAAGCTAAAGGGGCTCCGAGCACTCCCGCCTCCAGTGGGGGACCCACCCCAGTCTTAGGACCCACTGGCAAGAGGGCAGGGGCACCGCGGAGTCTGAAACAAGACAGCGTCTCAACAGCCACCCCTGCCCAGCCCCTGCCTGTGAGGTTACTCCCAAACCACAAAGCGAGAGAACATTCCGGGCTGTCTCCCTGCCTAGAATCCTGGGCTGCCCAGCCTGCACCCCCAACCCCACTGCCAGCTGCTGAGCACATTCCTGTTGGCACTTCTCTCCCCTGCCCCGAGCCCCCGCTGGGCTGCAGTCGTTTCCGGGTCCCCCAGACGCGTCCTGAGTACCGACGGGCCTGTATGTGTCCAGCCCAAGGCCTCGGCTGTCGGATGGTCAAGCTGCACCCTCCAGGGCACCCCAGCCCCCCACTGCACCGTTCTCCCCCAGCACACTACAGCAAGAGGCGAGAGGGGGGCAGCCCCGAGGATCCCCGGGCCGTCGGTCCTGGCCTCCCCCCAGCATGGCCCGTGATGGGTGACGGAGGCTCCGGAAGCCCTCTTAGCGCCCACCAGGAGCCACCCAAGGGAGGGGGTTACCACGCATGCCTGTCTCCTCCAACCAACCCCAGGGGTCTCGTACCCAGCTCCCAGGCCTCTCAGCCCCTTCCACTCTGACAATCTCCTTTTTAGCTTTCCTTTCAGGTTCCAGGATGGGTCACACACCCGAGAGCTCGAAGGACGATGAGCCCACAGCCCGCTGCTCAGCTGACCTGCCACCCAGAAGCATCTCATAAAGGTGACGTGGAGAGGAGGACGGCAAGGCAGGAGAGCGTTAGTGTGACGCGGCCTCGCAGGATGGACACTGCCGTCCACCACACGCCGGCACCTCCTCTCAGCCTCACAACCTCACCCACAGAACAAGCAGCAGAGGCCCAGGGCACGGAGCGGGGTCACAGGCTCGGGGGGGCAGGACGACCAGCGGGCAGGCAGCTCGGCCTCCCTCCCGGGCTGGGCTCTTCGCGTAACCGGAAGTGAGCTCAGTACGTCTGTCTGTGGGGGCTGAACCTCGTCTCTTGTTTCTGGGGGACAGCAAAGCCAACAAGAGGTCAGGGCTGGGGACCAAGGGCCACACTCAGACACCGGGACAAGAGTGCTCTGGCTCCTCCCGACCGGGGTGGTGTCCCCGCCGACCCCTGGCCTCCCCCTCTCCACACTGCAGCTGCTCTGCCTTCCACCTCCCAAGCCCCGACGACGGGTTTCTCCCTTTCCCTGGGGGCCTCAGCCGGCCCCCCATCCCACCCTAAACCAGAGACAGACCAGGAGCAGGACCCAGGCCACAGCCTCCCCCCGGGCACGGCCGCCAACAGGCTGGGCCTGTCTCTGCAGTGGGGGCATCCTGGGCACCGCAGTCCCAGGCTCCCCCCACCTGAAAGCAGGGGCGCCCCTCCAGTTGTGACAACCACAAACGTTCCCAGATACTGCCTGTGCCCAGGGACCCCAGGGTGAGACCCCCGGCCACGGGCAGCACCTTGCTGAGGCCGCACTGGTTTCCTCTGCGAGTGTCACTTCACTGCCCCTTCCAGGAGCAGGGCTCCCGGAGCCCGTCAGCTGGGACCCCCGAGGCTCGGGGGATTTAGACTCGCCAGCACCGGCAGCAGCCCCCGCCAGCACGTCTGATCAGCCTGGGCGTGGGGGTGGGGGGTGGTCCCAGAATTCTCGGCTGTCCCGAGGGATGGGATTAGAGGCAAGGTGCGGGGGGTCTTCAGAGCACTTGTCTCCTAGCAACGCTCAGGTGAGGGTGACCGAGCAGCTGCGGAAGGGCCCGGGTTCCCGGGTGTGGCCTCGGCCTCCTTCTGGGGAGCAGGCCATAGGGACAGAAGCTGACGTGGGGTCAGCAGCCACTGCACACGGCCTCGCCTCACCATGTGCTTCGCCCTGCAGAGCGCTGTTTTTCTGCAGAAGGAAACACTGGGAAAGGCCGACGTGGGAAAAGATGTTTTTACAAACAGCCGCACGCCCTGTACCCAGGCACCCGAGCGCTTTCTGTCAAGGCTGCGAGGAGCTGCAGGGGTCAGCTTGGACTCTGCTGTTTTCCAGATTCCGTCATGCCGGGTGGGTGGCTGGCCCCAGGTTCTGCCTCCGGATGCCTGAGCTCTTAGATGTGGCTTCCTGGCCTGATCCAGACCTGTGGGGCCAGTTTCTGTGGGGCCATCGCCACGCTGGCAGGACGTGCTGCAGGTCGGCCGCTCTCCGCGCCTGAGGGCTCTGTGCCTGGGGCGGCTCGGGAGCCTGGCAGTGCTCGGCCAGGGGGGACTCTGCTCCCCAGAGGACATGTCCGGTTGTCACGACTGGGGACGGGGGTGCTGCTGGCATCAAGTGGGGGGATTCGACGCTCAAGACCCTACAAGGTCCAGGACGGCCCCCACCAGAGAAAGGTCCAGTCCCAAATGTCAGCCAAGCTGACCGCTCACCCGGCAGGCTACGTGGACCCCGGCCTGATGCCCACGGGGGGCCCTGCTGGCCTGACCCCCGAGAAGACATCAGCTGGGCCCATGCACACCCTGGCAAGACTGTCCCCCTCCCACACTGGGCTTTTCCTCCAGTGGAAGTTCTTGAACTTGAAGGACAGGAGGCTGAGGCGCGGCCTGCCCCTTTCAAGGAGAGAGGCCAGAGCCCAGGACAGCGGACAGTGTCTACAGGAGACGCTGCCCCAAGTGTGTACCCAGAGGGCAGGGGCAGCAGCTGCGGGGAGCTCTGCGCTCTCACCCGCCAGCGGCACCCCTGGGGCTCCCTGTTATTGCTGCCGGAGGAGACAAAAAGGAAACCAGTTTTCTGACCGCCCTCCCCGGCCTGCTTGCAGGGTTCGAACCAGAAAGGGATGAACGGCTGGGGCAGCCCCCACCACCCAGACACAAATTGCCCCGGCCGTCTGCCAGGGGCCGGGCCTCCCTTCAGGCCCATCTTCAGAAGGTTCCGGTGCCCGCATGGGCACCAACCCAGCAAGTTTTGTAGCTCCGGGTCTTTCCTGGTGTCTCCCACCAGCTCTGGGGCAGAGTGTCAAGCGTAAGACCTGCAAATGTTTGGCAGTGGAGAGCGCCGGATGGCAGCGAGCTGACTGCCTGGATTCAACACTGTTGCCCACATTTTGTGGCGCGCAGGGGCAGGCCAGTGGCTTCCCCTCTCTGGGCCTCAGTTTCCTCATTTGTAAAACAGGGAGAATAATTCCTAGTGTTGTGTTGAGCCTGCCCTGAGTGTGCTGTAGAGCTGGATGCCCCCATGGTTGAGTCTGGGGCTAAGCGGGGGCGGGGTCTGGGGCCAGAAAGAGTGGGACCCCCCCTCCCAGCCCCTGCACGGGCCTCAGCACTGCTGGACGGCTCAGGAGGCCGTCTGCGCAGAACTGGAGGTGCTGTGCGTGTACAAAGAGCCCCAGCCCACCTGCCGTGGCTCCCACAGAGCCTCTTAGCACCCCTCCATCTTGGCACCCCACCCAGCTGCTCAGAACCGATCCCAGGCCCCCTTTACAGAGCACCTGTACTTGCTCACCTTCCTTTACCCACCCTGCTCCCTCGGCCAGGGACACCCCTCCCTCTTCTTATCAGCTGACCAAGCTTTCTTCTTTCTAGAAAGTACCATGTGGTCAAACATCTCCTCCTGTGAGGCGTTCTAGAAAATTCTGCTGCTTTTGACCCAAACCTCCAAACCAGGGATCTCCTGCCCTAGACACTGCTCCTTAAGAGTCCCCAGGAGCCCTTGGCTGAGCCACAGCCTCTAGGCCCTCCCTGGACCACAGGGCCCTCAAGGGCAGGGATGTGTCCCTCTCACGGCTGGGCACAGAGCAGTGTCCGGTCCACAGAACACACCTCAGACAAGGCCTGACACAGACGAGAACCCTCAAAGCCAGGTCTGCCCCTCTGAGTCCTGACCCACGCAGTGCCCCCCTTAAGGGCTCCAACCCGCCCTGGCCATGGCTGGCTCTAACAGTCAAGCGGGCAAAGCACACTGTGGGAAATCCCAAAAGGAAACCCAGAGCCCAGGTCCTGCTGCTCAAGGCTCCCACTAGCACCCTCTTACCTTCCCATTCACCTCCAGGGGCAACGTGCCCACCGACAGGCAGCCTCAGCCCTCCACCTTCCCTGCCTCCTCGGAGCCCAGCCCTGTCCTGCCCTTGAGCCCCCCTCCAATGCCCTCTCCTCCTCTAGAAGGTGTTCTAGAAGGTCTCCTCTGCTTGCCCCCAGCTCATGGGGCGCTAGAGGCTCCAGCCCCGCACTGTGGGGGTCTGAGTGGGCCTTCCTCCGTCACAGGGTCTTGGAGACGGACGCCGAGACCTGAATGTGAAGTTTAGTTCTGAGCCTGCCCCCAGCAGGCACACTCACTCCTGAGGCCTGTGTCCCTGTCCTACCTCGTCTCTAATGGATTCTGTCTATCCCAGAATCCCCTTAAGATGCCACCCGAACCTCAGTTTTCTCATTGTTTGCCTCGAGGCACAAAGGAGGTCACACAAGGACTCGGAACATGAGAGAGGACACAGAATGAAGGGACCGATGGTGGGTGAGAACAGAGCCGGCAGGAAGGGCCACTCTGCCTTTGTCCCTCCAGAGCCCAAGTGGAGACGGCCTGAGGATGGTGCCAGCCCTGGCTGGGAGTGGGTCTGGGAAGCACTGGGAGACCAGCCCTCAGGCTTCAGTGTCATGTCAGAGAGGAAACGGGCCTTGTCAAAATCCAGAGCAGAGGGGAAGCTGGAGAGGAAGAGGCTGGGGCACAGGAACCAGGGGCCCAGACTCTCCAGGCCCTGGGCTGCCATCGCCTCCACACAGGGTGGCCTGATGAGCATGTCACAGAGGAGGACATAGAAGCAGAGAGGCCCCATGACAAGAAAGATTCTGGGGTTTAAGCTGGCCTCTCTGCAGGGGGAGAAGGCTCTCTGATGGAAAGAAGAGGCCTTCTGACCCCACCAGGGGTGAGAAGAGAAGGACTGCCTGTTTTAATCAGAAACAGGAAAAGGCAGACACACTAGAGGAAGGGGAGGCAGTTGCATTTTTTCCCAGGGGAAAGTGAGGCAGACAGGACTACATCACCAGATAGGCCCCCAAAAATCATCATTTGGGGTACTAACTGGCCACTGTGATGTAGAAAGAAAACAAAATCCTGCCTTGGGGTGGGAGGTGAGGAGAGAAATCAATGTTCCAAAGTTCAGAAGATGGAAGGCAGCCCCAGGACTCCAAGAAAATTTGGAATGTTGGTGGTTTAAGGGAGGGGTCCTGTCCTCACCATTTGGATGATGGGGGGTGGGGGATCTTTGCAGAAGATCACACGCACGCCACAAATAATAAGTAAATAATAAATAAATGAAGCCAGGAAACCACGTGTAACAGGATGCAAACGAACAACAATGTGAGTTGGGTATCACTGCCTCCAGGAAGCCTCCCATGCAAACTCCCTTCCCTGCCAACTCCCTGGCCCCCCAGAGGCTCCCAGCTACCCATGGGAAACTCTTCGCTGAGAGATTTCTTAAGAGCGCAGGAACGCCTGAGTCTGGCTGGATGCAAACAGCAGCCAAGCAATTTGTGGTGGGAATTAGAGAAAATCCTTTATTTCCTTCCTGACAAAATGAGAAAAGAGGCCTGTTATTTAAGTTCAAAGAGAGTGCTCCTCTTCTGAAGTAACAGAGAATCATCATCGTTTTACAGGGAAAGCGAGACAGCATGGTTGAAACCCAGGCTGAATGAGGAAATCTGGGATATAAGAAATCAGGGGCTGATGGAAGTGAGGGCCACCGCTGGGGGACAGAGGTCACAAGTGAGCGCCTGAATTTCTCTCAGACGAGATGATACCGCACTTAACCCTCCCTCTGAGGATAACCCTTGTGATATTCCTCTCCCGTCCATCCCACACCTCCTATAAGAAGTCCTGCCTGAGCTCCAGAAACCCTCCCCAAGCTCTGCCGGGAAGCGGATAATCCCGGAGAGATGATGTGGTCCGCGGTCCGTTAATGTTCTCCGCCCAAATAAAAGCAAAATATTCCTTGAAACCTACCCGCGCCTCCCGCCCCCAATTAAGAGGGTTTTGAGTTACTCCCTGCCTGGTCGCGTCTGACAAACGGCTCCTAAGACCCTCCTGATTCAACTAGTGGAGATAATGGTGGCCCAATGCCAGAGGCGGCGCCCAGGGAGAGTCGAGAAGAAATAAACAAGGGCTGCTAAAAAGCACATGGGGCTGGGGAAGCGGCGGGGATGGATTCCCTATGGAGGAGCGAGCTTGGACGCTAATAAGAGCAGGAAAAACAGTCTTGGGCCTGCCAACGAGCGTTTCCCAAGACCCTTCCTCTGTGCCCGGCCTCGTTCCCGGCGCTCTGCCACCGATATCACGCTCCACCCTCACGACATCCCGGGACGGCAGGTCCGCTCATTGTTGACATTTTACACGCGTGGAAACTGAGGCTCACAGGGGTCCAGAGGCTTGCACTAGGTCCTGGGGTGGGTGGACCCGGTTCCGGTTGGGGAGACCTTCGCTCGTGAGCGGCTGGGGAGGGGATCGGGCCGGGAGGAGGGGGCCACGGAGGCCCCAGCGGTGGAGTCCAGATCCCGGGGCGGGCAGGCGGACATTACCTGCTGCGGGGGCCGCCGCTCCGCCGCCGCCGCAGGGCGCGCCGGGGACCCGGGCCCCGCGGTGCCGGAAGTGGCAGTAGGGCCGCCGGCAGGGCCCCCCGGGCGCCCCAGCCCAATAGGGGCAATCGATGGCCCGGAAGAAGCCAGTGGAGCGCAGCATGGTCCGTCCCGCGGCGGGGCCTCGGCCCGGAGCCGCCCGGGCCCCCGGGCCCCTTACTGGCGCCGCGGTCGCCGCCGCCCGCGCCTCACGGACCCCACCGCCGCCATCTTGCTCCGAGGTCCCCGGAGGCCCCCGGGACGCCGCCGCAAGGGCCCCCGGGAGGGGCTGCCCGCGGCGCGCCTGATCAGAAACACCTGCTCCTGTGGGACCGAGAAGGTCCTGCGCGGACCCAGAGACCGAAAGAAGCGGCCGCGGGCAGAGGTACAGAGAGCGCGGGCTGCCCTGCCTGCTGCCTCCGGCAGCCCCGCCGGGACCGCCGCTCGGCCCTCTGAACCAGCACCCGCGCCATCTTGAGCTACGGGCCCCGGCGGCGCTGAGGCTGTCCACAGCGCGCCTGACCAAAAATAGCTCCCCAGGGCCGGGCCTTGGTTTCTTTGCATTTGATGAGCATATTGCCCTACGGCGCCCTCTACTGGCCGAAGCGGGTCCCGCGGGCGGGGTTGCTGGAACATGGGTCAACCCGCGCGTGCGCTCCTCCGTTCACGCGTTGAAACTCACCCCCGCCCTGGTATGCAGCTGGCACTCCATAAGTGTTTCGTTTCTCCCGCCTGTACTCTGGCTAGCAATCCAACCCCCCAAATCTCTAGAACAGTCTTCTTCCTACCCACAAATTTGCTCACTAAATATTGAGCGCCTACTGTATACCACCAGACGTTACGCACGTGTAAAGGCCCGGAGGTGACATCGTGTTTGATGCATTTGAGGAAGGGTAGGGAAGTCTGTGTGGCTGGAGCGGAGGGAGCGAGGGGGAGAGCGGGAGGGTCGGGAAGGGATGGGGTAGGTTGTCCGGGCTCTGGGGGCCGCAGGGAGGACGTGGGCTTTCACCCCGAGGAACGTGGGAGCCATGGAGAGCTGTGGACAGAGGAGGGATGGGCCCTGACTCGGGTACTCTTGGGCGCCCTTGGCCAGCGCGAGGCCGGGGCACCATGATGGAGACGATCGCACTGGCTCAGGTGAGGGTGATGGGTCTGGCCAGGGTGGCAGGTGGGCAAGTGGGGACAGGTGGTCGGATTCTGGATCTTTTGAAGGTAGACGCGCTTGGGGTGTCCGGACGGATTGAGGGGGCTTCAAGGACTTCAGGATTTGGGCCTGGCCCTTGGGAAGCTGGTGCTGCATTGGCTGAGGGGGGAGATGTGTGAAAGGGGAAGGCTGGGAGGAAACGTCCCGGGAGTGGAGCTCCAGGTGCAGCCTGGCTGGGGGAAGGGGGGAAGGTCAGGGTGGGCTTGGGCCTGCATGGGGTCCCCGGGTGTTGGGTGGACTTGGGTGGACAGTGGATTTCCTGGGTTCCAGGGATTCCCCATCAACTGACTCAGTTTCCCCGGAAGGAAACTGAGGACCCCCCTACCACACTGGCCTGAGCCGGGGGCCCCGGGTGCAGTGTCAGGGGTTCAGAGGCTGCATAAAGTTGGGGCTTCCAGGAAACAGGAGGGGGCTCCTCGTCTGACCCCACCAGCCTGAGGATCGAGATGGGACCAGTGACTCTGCCAGCGTGGGGGTTCTGGGGTGACCTGGTCCAGTAATCTCCCGTGGACGTGGAATATTAAAAATCCGAGGGGAAGGTGTGCACAGCGGAGACCGAGGGGAGAAGCTGCCAGGGGAGGCCACGCCTTCCAGTTCAGAGGCAAAGGGGCAGGAAAACGGGCAGGAGCTGCAGGGGGAGGGGGGCTGGGAGCCATGGATCCCAGGTCTGCGAGCTGGTGGTGGGGGGTATTATCCGGTCGAAAGGGAAAATTCGGTCACGCAGAAGGGAAGGGGAGGCCAAGAGGGAAGCTGATCTCCAGGAACGGCGAGAGGGTGGAGCCCCACCCCCAGGTTAGGGGCTACTTTGGCGGTGGGGATGAGCGTGAGCTGGAGGTGCAAGACCAAGCGCGGCCACCAGAGGGCGAGCCTCCCTGCATCTTCCCTGGGGCGGGAGTCAAGCGAAGCCCCTGGGAGGGTGGGTGAGGGAGTGGATGGGAGGGGGGAGGCTGCCCTCCCCCTACCCAAACCCCACGAGCCTCCGGGGACCTCTGGAAATTTGGGGTGTGCTTTTCCTAGGAAAGGTTTCAAAGTGCTCACCAGCTTCTTATGCTCCAGGGGGGCGCTACCCCACGCACCCCAGTAGCCCCTGCCCACCCAAACTGGGAACTGCCTGGGACTGGCATACAGTAGGCGCTCAATCCACGAGCGGCCGACCGTTCTGGACTCGGGATCCTGGCGGGCCATGGCTGGGGGATCCCGGGACCTGCCCGGGAGGCGCCCTGTTGGGCCGCGGACTCCCCCAGCCCCGCCAGCCTGGGAAAGGGGTGGGCGGCGGCCGCCCCCGGGAGCCATGTCACTGCGCCGCGGTTGCCGGGTAACGGGGCGGGAGGGGGGGCGCAGCTGCGCCAGGCGTGGGTGACACTGGGCGGCAGCGCGCGTTGCCTCAAGGCAGAGCCCCCTCCCCAGCGCTCAGTAGCAGCCCGCCTTTTGGTGTCCGCCTGACTCAGTTTCCCTGAGAGGAGGCAGGCCGGACAGAAGTGCTCGGACCCACCGTCTCGGTGAAAAAAAGAGAGTTCAGACGCTGGAGAAGGGTTTAGAAAAGAGGGTGTTTAATTTAAATACAAGGAAGAGGCCTGGCGGGGGCGTGGGGGGGAAGGGGAGGGAGGCGGAGCCCACCCACAGAAAGCACAAGTCCCTTGGGGCCCTCCTTCCCCGGCCCACCTCCGGAGGTCACCAAATGGCTGGAGCCAGGTCTGAAGGCCTGCCTGCCCCTGGGGGCCTCTCCAGTTCCCTGGAGATGGGGGAGGGGGGTGCAGAGGGGTCGGGGAACTTTCTAGGCCCACGGACCCCTAGTCCTGCCCACCTGCAGATGGGCCCTGGTGGGGGCTGGGACCCACCAAAGGGACATCCAGTCAAAGACACAACAGAAAACTGGCACCAGCCCTCCTGCCCCATAGATGGGGTTTGAAGATACAGGTGCCAGCCTTCAGGGACGTACCCAGGAGGCTGAGGGCCAGAGGCTGGATGGGGAGGACCCGAGACCAGCTCCAAAAGGGCTCCCCCCTGCCACCCCTTCATGCCCCCAGGAGCCGGGCATGCAGGATCCTCCCTGGTGGGGGGCAAGACAGCACCTCCCCAATCCCCCTGTTCCCCAGCGAGAAGCAGGAAAGCTCAGGGCTAAGTGAGGGTCCCAGACCAAAAACTTCCCTTAGCCAATGCAGGGACAGACCCTGAAAGCAGAATAGGGGTGCAAGTGGGGGACCTCAATCTCCCTGTCCAAAAGGAAATCCAACCCAAGGGAATGCGGGAAGACAGTGGGACCCTTACCCTCTGGGAGTGACTTCCCACCCCACCCCCACGCTCAGGCCAGAGAGACCCTCCCCGAAAAAAAACACACACATTCATACCCCCTGAGGACAAGGGACCACCCACGGGGGGCCCAAAACAAGGGTTTGGCGCCTGAAAAAATATTCTACACGGTCCAAAAATACGAGCTTTCCCAGGAAGCTGGGGGCCAGGCGACCCTGCTTCAAGTGCACGGCAGGGAGCCCCAACCGGCCGGCCACGGGCCCCCCTTTCCAGGCACCCGGGGTCAGAGGGAACCGGGGTGCAGGGTGGAGCCCCAGCCCTGCCCGCCCCGGCTCCGTGCCGCCACCTGCCGGGCAGGGAGGGCAGTGCACTCACCCCGAGGGCGGCCGTGGTCCCGCGCTCAAGGGAACTGATTGTCACACGACGCTGGAAGGCCAAAGTCGGGGACCCCACCCCGGAGGGGGCAGGGCGGCCGGGCCCGCGGGCCCAGCCTCCCCGCTAAGTCTCTCACACCCAGACGCCCAGAGCGGGGCAGCGAGGCCCCGGGAAGCAGAGACAGAGGGAAATAAATAAAGCCATCGGCCCCTCCTCCCCGCCCCAAGTCTCAGAAGCGAACCCACCGGGACCCCCGAGGCAACCCTCGCCCACCTCCCTGGGGAGGCCGGGAGCAGAACGGAGACACCTGAGATTGAGTACCCGAGCAGGGAGCGGCCGGGCCGCACCCCGTTTCCCTGAACGTCTCCAATGGCTTTCGGTGGGGTGAGGGGGCAGGGGTTGGGGGGGCAGGTGGGGGTCCCACAGTAGCCCCCCCTTCACCTATGGCTCTTTACACATTTCATCCCCAGCTCGCAAGGAGCGGGCCTGGGGGCTGAGTCCGAACACTGGGGAGGGGGCGCCCCCCTCCAGTGCGGGGCGGGGAGAGGGGGGAAGCAAGGAAGTAGAGGAGGGGGCCTCTGGGGTCCCCGCAGATAGAAAAAGTTAATGATTGTGGCTACACAGACACACACCCCTCCCAGGGCCCCCCTCCGAGGCCGGCCTCATCAGTTCAGGCCCCGTCCTCGCTCTCCCGACGCGGGCAGGGGTCTCCGGGGTCCGCGTCCTCGGCGGGGCTCCGGGGCCAGGGGGGTCCTTGGGCGTCCCTACAGGCCGGCGGGGGCGGGGCTGGGGGCGGGGCTGGGGGCAGGGCTGCCCGCCAGGCTGCAGGGCCGCGAGTCGCTGGGAGAGACGCTGCGCGCGCCGGGGCGCCGGAGCAGGTCCGGGTGGAAGCCGGGGTGGCGGCGGGCGTGCTTGGTCAGGTGGTCGCTGCGTGTGAAGCGCTTGGTGCAGAGCGGGCAGGGGAAGCGCTTCTCGCCGGTGTGCGTCCGGTGGTGGCGCGCCAGCTCGTCGGAGCGCGCGAACTTCTTGTCGCAGCCCGGCCAGTCGCAGGCGAAGGGGCGCTCACCTGGATGGGGCGGAGGACAGACAGACAGCGGTCAGTCGGCGCGGAGAGATTCAGTCCGGCGGCTGCGGGCCGAGGCCCCCAACTTTGGAGGAGGTTTGTGGGGTCGAGTGGCGGGCGGCGTGCCCCCCAGGTCTCCAAGGGTCCTGGCTGAATTTTAGACACGAGTTTAACATCCCTAGACGTGCAAAGGCGCATCCTATGACCTTCTTCAATGGTTAAAAGTTCAAGTCCCCCCAGTTCTACCTCCAGAACCGCCCTCCCCACAATGTGCCAGTGATTTGGGTCTCCTAAGTCTATTTTCTTTACTAAAAATTTACCGTGGTAACGCGTACAACACAAAACTCCCCATTTTAACTTCTCTGTGCCACCATCACCCCCATCCACGACCACAACCTCTCCATGCCTCAAATGGACCTTCTGCACCCCTCGATCACCAGTTTATTTCCGACACCCACGTGCCCGCGCAGGAGCGCTGGGCTTTGGGGCGGCCGCTGGTTATGTAAACGGACCATGTGTCCTCCTCTCTCTTCGCCCTATGCGACATTCCGGAGCCTCCCGGGGGCTGCGCCAGGGTCCACGGCCAGCCCCCGGCCAGCCCCCGGCCGCGCGCACTCGGGGGAGGGGGGGTGGGCGTACTGCGCTGCGCGCGGGCGGGCGGGGCCTCCCGGGAAGGGGCGGGGCCCGGGAGGCCGCCACCGGGTGACCCGCCCCGCCCCCGCGGAGCAGATGGCGCTGGGCAGGGGCGGGCCGCCACCCGACGACTTCCTCCGCAGACCCCTCCCACCGCCCGGACCGGGCCTCGCCCATCCTGCCCCCGCCCGCGCCACCAGCTTCGCGCGCCACCTCCACCCGGCTCCGGAGCTCGGCCGCCCGATCCCCCTCTAGGCCGGCTGCGCCTCCAGCGTGCGACAGCCGAGCCACCGGCGGCGCCCGATGCGCTCGCAAACCCCGCGCATCGGAGGACCTCCGGCCTTCTGCGGCCACGCCCGGGCCCCAGGGGCTTTGAAGGGGCGCGTGTGGATAACCAGGCCTGGACTCGCGGGCCCAGGGCCGCCACACGCGAGCGCGAGGCCGCCGCAGGGCCCAGATGCAGCGCGGAGAAAGAAGGGGCCCGGCCAGTTTCCCCCAGTAGTACCAAGGGCTGGGCCCGACCTCGAGGGAGCCACACCGGGGTCAGGTGGCCAGGACGGCCACCTCTTGGGCTACACACGGGGAGCGTCCATGTCGGGCACCAGAGACCTGCGGTGACCAAGGCCCACGCGGGGTCTGTCTCAGGGACACGCTGATGGCGGTGGGGGGCAGAGATGCCGAGGAAGGCACAATGGGGTCCTGGGCGCAGAGACCAGGCGCTAGGGGAGAGGCGTGGGGCGTTCCCGCCGGCAGTGCGGTGACGTCTCTGCCCCAAGTGCTCTCCCGGGCTGCCCTGGGGAGGAAGTAGAGCCACGACCCCCTGAGGGGCACCCGGAGGAAACCCCCCAGCCCCACGCAAGGCTTGAGGACGGACTGGCCAGGGAGGCTGTGACCCCAGGCTGCCGGGAAAGGGGCTGTATCCACCTCCCCCGGAGTCGCAGGAAGCCACCCCCCAGGCTGCTGGGGAGAGAGCAGACCCCTGGGGCCCCCGCGGACGATCCAGAGGGCAGGGTCCCCGCCCGGAGGAGGGGTCCCGGCAGGAGACAGTCCTACAGCACCCAGGGGCCCAACAAGCCCTGAGGGGAGCCCGTCCCTCACGGTGACCGCAGCCACTCCCGGGCGCCTCAGCCTGCCGGGAGAGGGTCTGATTATAAGGACGGGGCTGCCGGCTTTGGCGCAGATCCCGGGGCCGACGCTCCTCCGAGGGGGCGGGCAGCGCCGTCGCCATCTTGCGGGGCGCAGGCCGGGTGGAGGCAGAAGGAAGGGGGGGGGCATACCGCTTCTGGTTCGCTCGGCGGTTTGCTCACTTCCCCTTTTGGGGCGCCGGGGTCGGCTCCCCGCCTCCTCCCGCCCGCCCCCACTTCCACCTCGCAGCGAGCGGTCGAAAGGCCGGCAGCGGTGCCAGCGCCGGGCCGAACGTGCGCAGCCGCGGGGAACACAGCTGCCGCACGTAGCTCGGCGGCGGGGACGTCCGCAGACCCAGACCGCCCGGCTCAACGTGGTCCCGCGCCCCGCCGGGGCCGGGGTCGCCCACCAGCCCCTGGAGCGGGCGCGCGGTTCCCGGGAGCGCACGTGCGCACACCCGGGTGGAGGGCGCAGGGCGCGCGGACGCCTCCTCGGAACGACAGGCGAATGCCTGCAAACTGCTGGGCCCGGCCTCCGCCTCTCACTGTCCCCTCGCTGTGGGGTTGGGGGGGGCGTAACATCTGGGGACACCGAGGGAGGCGGCTCAGAGCCGGCAGGGGCCCCAGGTGCTGCCACCTGGCTCCAGACTGCGGGGCTGCAAACCCGAGAGGAGGATGCGGGCGTGGGGTGGGCGGGGCCGCCGTGGACTTGACCCTCGGACTCGGGCGGGGCCGGGTGAGCTCGGGACAGCTGGGGCCGCCTCGGTTCCAAGGAAGCCGGGAGAAATGGAGGCCTCCACGTCCCAGAAGCTTGGGGGGGAAGGGCACAGGTAAGGGCGAGCTGCCACCCCCGTCCACCGGCTTCCCAGGAGGATTTAGACCCTGCCAGGGCCAGAGAAGGCCAGGGCTGCAGATTGGGGGTGCGGGTGGCGCTGGGGTGACACAGGAGGGCCCTCACCCACCGCAGCAGGTGAGTGGTCCCTGAGCAGGTTTCCCAGAGACCAAAGGAAGTCCAAAAGACACAGCAGAAAGGACTGGAAATTGTGGGAGTGCTCCTTGGGGGCAGAGCGGGCCTGGGGCTCCCCATAGTGCCCCCACAGCAATGCAGAGGCACAGAGCATAGCCTGGGGGGATTTGGGGGGGCACATGACACCTGCCCCTGTACTCTTAAATGCTACCTAAGCCCTGGATGTCCCCAAACTCACCTTCCACCCCAGCCAACCTGACTTTCCAAACCCGAGGCGGCCGGGATCCCCTTCCCAACCCCCCCACTGCTGTCCCCAGTAAAAGCCCTCTCATCCCTCAGCTCCCCACATCCCCCCTGCCAGCAAATCCCATCAACACCACCTTCAGCATGTTTATCCCCAGTCCCCAGCGATGGTTTGGACTGGTGCAGCAACACAGCAACCCCCGCCCCCATTTCTGCCTGCTGCCTGCTCTGCATTGTCCCTGACCCCACTGGTGCCCCCCCCCCAAACAAACGACACCCCTTTCATTTGGCTTTTTCCTTGTGCTGCTCATTCCAGCTTCCGGAAGTGCCCTGCCCCAGACTGTGAGCTGTCCCAGGCCGGGAGCTCCACTCACAGCCGTCCCCAGCGGCCAGCACCCAGCACCGGGCCTGGTATGCAGTAGGGGCATAATACATATCTGTACAGAGACCCAACAGGCCCCAGCTTCCAGTGAGGGCACTAACAGCCTGAAGAGGCCATGCACCCTCGCTGTCAGCCATACCCCCACCTTTTATATAAAAGGGAGCAGCATGGCTTCCCCATGGTCCCATGCCCCCCCCCCAGAAGGCCAAGGCTGCCCCGGCCCAGCCCCCACCCAGCTCTGGTATCTTCTACAGGGGTGCGAGGGTCTGTGGGGGGGGGGCAACTCCCACAAGCCCTTGGCGCATGCCCATCCCAGGCCCTGCTGTTCTACAAGCCCCCCACCCCCACCCCACTCCCCAGCCCCCCTGGCTGATATCACTCACGGAGTCCCAGCCCATCTGGGCCAAGTTTATCAGGGAACCTGGGTGGATGTGACAGGGGGGATGGTTATCGCACCCCCCCAGTGTCAGGGGCACCAACACCCGGCCAGCTGCAGGGGACAGGGGAACCTGCCCCCATTCCCTGGGTACGTCCCAGCTGCTCCAGGCACCCCACTGCTGAGGGGGGGGGGAGGTCCTGGGAACCCGCCAGAGCTCACACTCACCCTGCCCCAGCCCCCCCCCACACACACCAGGGCCTGGTGCCACCCCAGCCTGCCCCCCCAGATAAGCAAAGCCACCCTGTACCCACCCTGACACTCTCAGGCCTAACAGCTTCTGCCTGGGTTTGGGGGGGCCCCTCAGCTGTCATTTGGCCCTGGGGGGCAGCTGCTTCCCCTCTGAGCCTCAGTTTCCCCATCTGCCTCTCCTCCGGGGACCCTCTTCAGTGCAGGGCACCATGACTGCCCCACTCAACTGCTTGGATTGGATTATCGGGGAGCGCGCTAGCCTCCTATGCACCCCCACATCCTGGGGCTTCTCCCTCCAACCCACTCCGTGGATTTGCCCACCTCTCTCCCTCCCCCCACCTCATCCCCTCAGGGGAGGGCTCATAATCCCTTCTCCGTAAATGGATTTTCTCCTGCAGGGCTGGGCCCCAGGATTAAGCAGAACCCTTCACCTTCACCTGCTCCCCCCTTCCCCCCGTCGCAAAATCACCTTTACCTGCTCTCCCCAACACACCCTTCCCCGCCCTGCCCAAGCCCGTAGGCCTCAGGTGCCCCCGGAAGCCTCTTCCTCCAGGAAGCCCTCCGTCCTGTCACCAGCTTCTCTGTTGCCCTCCCCCTTCCCGTTTCCTGAGTCCCAGGGGACAGGGACTGGGTCTGTCACAGTCACTGCGGGTTCCCAGGTGCCCTGGCACACAGCAGGTGCTGAACCCACGTTTCTCAGACTTGGGGGACTCAGGTGAGCCCAGGGGGTTCTCACCCTGGGGGTTGACTCTGCAACCCCCTGGGCAGGGGGAGCATTTGGCAGTGTCTGGAGCATTTTTGGTTGTCACAATTGGGGAAGGGGGTGCTACTGGCATCGAGCAGGGGGAGACCAGGGAAGCCACCCAACACCCTACAAGGCATGGGACACCCCCAGAGGTGCCTTTTGTCCCCCCCAGGTCTGAGCTCCCTCTCTGGGGGAGGATCAAGAGGCTGACTGTGTGGGGGGGTCCCTGGGGGTGCTGGAGGGGGGTGGCTGGGACATGGGCGCCCTGGGAGGGAACCCTGAGGAGGCAGCCCGCCTCCCCTCCCTCTCCCTCCCTCCCTCTGTATCCACAGCAACCGTGTCAACATCTCCTACAGCTTCCAAAGTCCTCTCCGCCCCCCCACCCAGGGGCTCAGGGCCAGAGGTGGGGGTGCCAGGTGCAGTTTTGCCCTCCACCCCCGCGGCTAGGGTCCTGTGAAAATCCCACGGCCTCTCCTGACCTCCAAGGCCCCTGTGCCAAACCGGACAGGGACGATGATGAGAGTGCCTCACTCCATATGCACCTGATCCCCCCACCCCCCACCCCCCACCGTGCCTCAGTTTACTCATCTGTAAAATGGAGCCACGCAGCATTGGTGCTCCCTTTAGAGAGCACAGTCCCCAAGGGGGAGAGAGGGAGAAGACCCTCCCTCCAAATGGCTCTAAAGGCTCTGTATACAGAGGTGCCTAATCATAGCTCCCCACCTTCTCATCCCCCAGGCTTGTCCAGCCCCAGGACAACCAGGAGGTGGCTTGAAGCCCACGGCCACCATCCAGTGGACATCCCCTGCCCGGGGCCTGCCCACAGCAGGGGGCCCCACACCGCCGGACCTGGGACAACAGGACAGACCTGGTTCTAACCCTCCCCATGTCCCCACCTTGGGGGCCAGAGAGACCGCAGACGCTGTCGGAGGTTCCGGGGGCCTGGGGGAAGGCGCTGGGCACTCGGCTAGCTAGCACAGTGGCATCTCAGTCGGTCTAGAAACCGAGACAAGCCAGGGGCTCCCATCCCCCCCCAAGGGCAGCCTGGGGTTCCAGGAGCTCTGCCCTCCCAGCCCTAGCGTTGTCATTATATGGGGGGCTTTGGGAATGGATGATGAGACCCCAAGGCAGCCCCGGCTCCAAGAGACAGTGCTGTGGTGGGGGAGTGGGGGTGGCATCTAGGCTCCCCCCCACGGGCTGTCACAGCCATGGCGTGGCTATCCTGACAGACTGGGTTAGAGGCCACCGAGGAGACTGGGGGAGGGGTCTGAGGACAGCCTAGGGGTGTGTCCCTTAGGGCCCAAGGTGGGGGTGGGGTGGAGGTGGCCTAGCCACCCCATTTACCCAACCCAGGAAGTGGGATGGAAGCCGGAAAAACCAAACCAGTGAGCTGGGAGTCGGGGGGATTCTTGGGAGCTCCACCAACCTACGAACAAGTAATTACCGGGGACCAGACAAAAGAGGGTGAGCAATGAGTAAGAAAGATGGGGTCCTTCTCCCCACGAGCTCCCATGTCACCCCCTTTTTTTGCAAAAGAACCCAAGCGCTCCGGGACCCCTGAGGGCCTCCTGGCAAAGCACCTCCCTCTCGGACCCCCCCCAAAAGGCTCTCTCCACTTTCCTGGACCCCACTCCCCTTCCAGCAAAGGTACTTGGACCAACATGGGTGGAGGAGAAAATCCTCTGCTAGAGGCAATGGGACCTGGAAGGATCAGAGAACCCCAAGTTCGCCCCAGGCACCCCAGGTGGGCACAGCCCCAGGGACTCGGGGAGAGCTGGGAGAGGGCAGAGCAGGGAAGGGGTGGCTGCGGGCACCTCCATGCCCCCACCCCAGCCAGTGCAGCCTCTCCAGCCTCCAAACAGGGCTCCCCACACCCCAGGGACGGGGCTCGGTTCTGCCTGGCGCCAGTTGACCCTGTTCCCACACTGCAAGCCGCTGTCTGGTGCGACCCCGCAACCACCCTGAGGATAAACGAGCCCCTCAGCGGGTAGGTCACCTGCTGGTCATGGCAGCGCCAGGGCACAACATCCAAGTGCAGCCCCAGCCCCCACCTCTAGCTCCCCCAAAGACGAGCAACCTCCAATGCCCCGCAGAGGGGCACCTGCCCCCTTGGGGTGCAGGGGGACGGATGGTCCACAGAAAGGGATCAGCAGGCCCATGGGGGCGGTTCACAAGAAAGGTGGAGCTGAGCACGGGGGGGACAAGAGGTTGGCGCACAGGAGAGCAGGGTGACAGAGAGAGCGGATCCCCACTTAACCCCCTGCGCGGCGCACCCTCCCGGCTCGCTCACCAGGTGGCTGGACAAGAACGCTAAGAAAAGGTAGTGAGGGCCCGCGGTCCGCTCAGGGGACCCCCCTCAGTTGGCCATGCCCCCCGGACCTCGCCCCCCGCCGGCGCTGCCAGCTCCGCCCCCCGCCCTGTTGCAGCCCAGGAGGAGCGGAAGGCAGGCGCGCCGAGCACCCCCCGCCCTGGCCCCGCGCCAGGCGCTCCCCGCCCTCCGGGGCGAATCCGCGCGGCCACCCCGAAGCGGCGACGCGGCGACGCGGCTCCTCCCTCTCTGCAGATAAGAAACTGAGGCAGAGGGAGGGCTGCGGTGGGAGGCTCGGAGCCGGCGGCGCTACCCGCTGCGCCCACCACCCAAAGATGAGCGCGCAGGGGAAGAAGGCGAGGCCGGAGGGCGGGGACCGGGCAGGGGAAGGGGCAGCCATCCAGCCTCGGGACCCCCACGCGCGGGAGATCGGCCCCATACCCGGCGCGCTCGTCCCGCACCGCCCCCGCCGCCGTCCGCACGAGCCGGACCGCGTGGCCGCCACGCCCCCTGCGCGCGCCCCACCCACCGAGGCCCCCGCCCTCCCGGCCCGCGCGGCGGCGGCGGCCCCGGCGCGCCCCCCCTCGCCGCCTCCCGCCTCCCGCCCGCCACGCAGGATCGGGGTCCCCGGGTTGGGGGGGGGCGACAAGCGCCCGCGCGCGCCTCACCTGTGTGCGTCCGCAGGTGCGACTTGAGGTGCGAGGACTTGTAGTAGGCTTTGGCGCAGCCCGGGAACGGGCAGCGGTGGCTCTTGGCGGCGGCGGGCGCGGCGCCGGGGGCGCGGCCCGAGGACGGGGACGAGGCGGCCGAGGAGGAGGAGGCGGGCGACGCGGCCCCCGAGGCGGCGCCGGGCCCGCCGCGCAGGTCGGCCAGGATGCTGGCGGCCAGCAGGTGGGGGCGCGGCGGGGGCGCCGGGGTCCAGGCCGGGGGACGGCGGCGGGCGGCGGCGGCTGTGGCCCCAGGGGCCCGGGCGGGGTGGCCTCGCGCCGCGCCGCGCGCACCTCCCGGCCGGCGGCGGGGCCCGTGCCCTCGGGGCCGGGCCGCCCGCGGTGCACCACGGCGCCCGAGGA
The DNA here is from genome assembly GCF_015220235.1 of Choloepus didactylus. Classification (NCBI taxonomy): domain Eukaryota; kingdom Metazoa; phylum Chordata; class Mammalia; order Pilosa; family Megalonychidae; genus Choloepus; species Choloepus didactylus. The sequence goes on from NW_023637606.1 coordinate 1,106,618, forward strand.
GATGGCCATGAGCACGTCGGCGGCGAAGTAGTCCACGCACGCCACGGCCGCCGACATGCGGGCAGGCGCGCGGCGGGCAGAGCGGGCGGAGCGGGCGGAGCGGGCGCCCGTCCGGCCGGCGGCGGTGCGGCGAGTGCGGGAGGCGGAGGCGGGCGCTGAGGGGGAGGGGGAGGAGGCCGGCGCGCGCCGCCGCCGCCGCCCCCGCGCTCGTCCCGCCCCGCCCCGCCTGACGCGCCCTGGACGCACCGGAGCCCGCGGGGGGCGGCCGCCGCCCGCCCCGCCCGGAGGACGCCCCTTCGGAGGCTCCGCGGCACGCCCCCGTTCGGACGCGCCCCCCACCTGCCCCGCCGAGCAGCGCGCGCGCGCATCTCGCTGGGGGCGGAGCTCGGGCCCCGGGAGCCCGCCCCGCCCGGCGCGCGCCCCGCCCCCCTCCCCGGAGCCCCCGGCGCCCCCTCCCTCCTCGGAGCGGGCCCCGCCCACTCGCGGGCGTGTCCTCCCCAGGCCCGGGCGCGCGGCCGGCGGGAGCCCGCCCCCACCCCGGACACCCTCCTCCCGGTAGACCCAGGAGCGCGCCACCGCCGCGCGTCCCCGCCCGCGGTCGGGGGGAAGGGCTGGCTCCCCACGTGGCCGAGGTGGGGGTGCAGAAGCGGCCGGCCCCGCCCCCCGGCCACGTGCGCGCCCCTTCCCCCTCACTCTTTCCGCGACCTCGGGCCCGGCTTGGGCCGCGCGTCCCCGGCTCTCCTCTGCCCTATCTCTGGGGGTTCCCCCTGGCGGCTCCCCGTGGCCCGGGCACGGGAGGGGTGGGGCGCCCCGCTCCCGTCGGGAGCCTCCCTTCCTCTTTTTTGCACCCGGCTCCGGAGCCGCTCGTGCGCCTCGCTCCAGGGGCGGAGAGATTCGGGGTCCGCTGTGGTCCACAAGAGGAGGCCTGTGGGGGAGGGGAGGGACAGGGAGGGGCAGCCAAGCTGGGTCGCTGTGGGATCGCGACACCTCGGCCGGAGTCTCCCGGCCCTGCTGGGACCCGGGGGTCGGGACGTCACCTCCCGGCCTGGGCAGGGCGCGGCTCGGATAGGGAAAGTAAGGCAGCTGGTGGGGGGTCCTCGCCGAAGTGTTTGATGGCGGTGAAGATGCGGGTAACCAGGGGACCCACTCCCTCCCCGAAACCCGCCGACCCCAGACGGTGGGGGCGAAGGGGCGGTTCCCTCCGTGGCGACCACGCCCCCGCCCAGGGGACCCAGCAGTGGCCGCCGCGGCCTCCAGGGGTCAGAGCTGCCCGGGCCTGCATCGTCCGCCGGGCCCAGGCTCTAGGGTCACCTCTGCCGGCTCCGAGCACCGCCCTGGGGCCCTGACTCCATCCTGGGTGTCTACCCCCACCCTCCCGGCCTGCAGCCCCGGCTCACTGGCCTGGGCCCGCTCCTGCCAAAACCTCCTGCTGGGCCTCTGCGCCCCCGGGCTAGCGCCCGCGGGCCACTGTCCTACTTGGAGGAGCCAGGCTGTCTCCATACGAGGCCCGGGGTGGCGTCCTCCGGTGGCCCCAAGCCGTGCCGGGCCCACGTGGCTGGAGAGCGGAGGGAAGGAGGGCGGAGCGGGCCGGTCAAAGGGCTCGCTGGGCTGTGGACCCACAGCGAAGCCGCCGCAGGTGGGAACCGGAGGTCTCCTCCCTTGGGTTACTGCCCTGTGCGCGGCCGGCCCGGGCCCATCGGCCACCTGCGCCCAAGGAGCGCGGGCGCCGCGACTGCGGCCGCTTTCCCAGAGCGCGAACCGGAGCTCCCCGGCCTATGCCGGGAAACGGGGCGCGCACAAACCACGGTGCGATGGGGTCCTTTCCACGGGCGTTTGTTAGGCCCCGAGCACCCAGCAGGGAGCCTGCCCTGGAGGGTCCCGCGGTGGCACCCACGGGGTGTACCTGCCAGCCCGGGCGGGGGCGGGGCAACCGATGGGCAGGAGGGCCGCCAAAGGCAGCTGCTAGGAAACGGGGTGATAGGGAGGGAGTGCCCCTCCCTGCACAGACAAGACTTCAAGCCATCCCCCCCCTCCAAGCCTCAGGCACCCACCCACTTCCCGGCCATGAAGACAGTGTCAGTCCATGGCCTTTCTCAATGGGCCTTGCTGGTCACTCGGCAGGCAAGAGGCCCCTGAGGAATGGGGGACCCAGAGCCCACTCTCCAGTCATGAAGTTCTGGGGATGGGGCCCCTCTGGAGGTTATGGCCCTTTGGCATGCACCAGGGGACGCTGCTGAGCTGAGCCCCCAGCTGGCCACTTCTCTGCTGGGGTCCCTTCCCTTAAACCTCTTTTCTCATCAGTAAATGGGGGTCCACCCTTGCCCCTCCCTGGCAGCACCCCCGGGGATCAAGGATAGCTTTCCCACGGCACCTTAGGGTGGGAGGCGGGGAGGACTGGGCCCTCAGTTCCAGCAGGGGCAGGGCAGGGAGACCCCAGGAACAGGAATTCAGAAGCGCCAGGCGCCAGCTGTGTCCTACCTGCGAGGCAAGGAGGCCCCGTCTCCGGGCACACAGGAGGGCACAGCCATGACCCCGGGGCCCATTCACAGGTGCCCGAGGCAGGTGGGGCTCAAAGGTGAGGGCGCAGCACAGGGGCAGGTTGCCTGCGCGACCCGCTGTGTCCTCATCCTTGTCTTTACTATATTAAGGATGGTGAGGCCTCCCTTTCTTTTCATTAGTTTAATTTTTGTTTTATATCTTTCTGTTGTTGCCTTTTTCTTTTTTACCCAGGTGTTCTATGATTTCACTTTCTTTAAATATCAAGTAACCAGGCAGTGCAATTAGGCCCGACTCCCCTGGCTGTCTTATACTTCCCCCTGCCCCTGAGTGTGCTGGACCCAGGAACCCACTTCCTAAAACCAGAGCAAGGAAGGGGAAAAAAAAGGGTTCGCCGTGGGAAAGCTGGCCTGTGGGCTCCGCCTCATGGTGACTGTTATGTGGGTGTTGGGGGCCCCCAATGGGACGGGACGAGGAGGGCCCCCTACCTACATGCAATCTTCTCCAAACCCATCACCCTGGTCTAAGAGAATAAAACGACAAACCCAGGGGGGGAACTTCCAGGGACCCCCAGCCAGGCGTCCTCAACACTCCCAAGGTCATGGGAGACAGAGCAAGACACAGAGAGCGTCCCGGGCCAGAGAACGCCAAGGAGGTGAGGCTGGGATGTGGGGTGGGTCCTTGAGACTGGGTGGGGGTTCCCGGGGCAGAAAGAGGGTCCTGGGGGATAAGCCAGTGAAACGTGGCTGGTTTGTGGGGTTCAGCTAATGGTGAGGCACCGACGTCAGCCTCTTGGTTGTGACAGGATGTTGGCATGAGGGGCCACGGGGAGAGGGGCAGGGGGGAACACTGGATGATCCTTGAGACTTTTCTGTAAATCTCAAATATTCCAAAATAAAAATTTCAAAAAACATGGAAGCAGATGTGGGCACCATTTAATAACACCAGTGGCAGAACACCGGCAGCTAATGTGGAGAGTCGGGCCCTGCCAGGGATTTCCACGCAATCACATTGCCTTGGTGGGAGCTAATCGCAGTTTTAATTTCTAGAAAGGTGCTCCCAGAGCTGTTGCTAAGCTGGGCATTGCTGCATGGTGTGCAAGGGCGAAAAAAAACACGTTTAAATGGAAGCGTCCTAGATGACGGCTGCAGAATTCCAGATCAGGACCGTTAAGCCTGGGTGCCCAGACTCAGGAGCCAGGGCTAGGTGGGCAGAGAAGGTGCCAGGTGACCAGGGGGGAACACAGTCCTCTGGGGTGCTGTGGCCTCTCTGTCTTTACCTGTACGCGTTGGCTTCGAGTACACAGAAGGCTGTGCTGATGCCCGTCTGCCAGGCTGGGGTCAGTGGCTGTGCCGGGGACCCGGCTATGGGCCTGGCACGGGAGTGAGGGGGCATCTGGGCGTCAGGAGGGCCCCACACGGTGGGCTTGTCCGGCAGGGCACGTCCAGGATACGTGAGGATGAGGATAAGGGCAGACCTCTGGGCTGGCCAAAGCCCCTGTCCTCCTGCGGCTGAGGCATGGGTAGAACGTCACCCTCTGGGGAGACAATGATTCCCAAACGACCACACATCCGGCCTTCTCAACACCCCCACGCTGGCTCCCGCTTGGATGCGTGTCGGGTCACTCACCATCCCCAGCGCAGGAGGACAGTGGGCCTGCGGCCGTGCTCTCAGCTCTGGGGCCTGTGCTTCCGAGTCCGGGGGTGCACCTGAGAGCTGTGGGCATGCCCCCGGGAGTCGCCAGCCGGGAGAGGCAGGCAGGAGCCAGCTTGGCCTTGCCTCCAGGCCAGGACCTGCTGTGGGAGATGGGTCCCAGGGTTCCTTTCCCTTGCTAATGCCCCCCTGTGGTTCCTGGCCAAGGGCTCCTCTGAAAGGCACCGGGTCGCCAAGGCATGTTCAGTGGGCCCAGTGGCCCAGGGGACTTTCTCAGCCGGGCGCGTCGAGGACAGTGCCCGGCCTGGCCCCAGGGTCACCCCTGGCAAGCCCATCGCTTCTTTGGGTTTCACTGTTATTTGTTTGAGGAGATGAAGAACCTTTTCAAGACCCTTCTCCTCTGACATGGGGTCGGGTGGCAGCAGGTGCCCCTCCAGCTGCGCGGTGAGGGCAGGTCCTGTCACTTCTGAGATGGCAGGATCCCGCTGGGACCATTTGAACTTGGAGCCACCTGCGCTGACTGCCGGGGGGATGCCAAGCGCCCCGGGGGCCCACCCACCGAGGCCACAGGGGCTTCTCCTCTGTGGCTGCTTGGTCTGAGCCTCACCCCAGCACCAGCACCCAACGGCCCTGGGCTGAGGACTTCACACGCAGTGGGACCTGAGCCTTGGGCTGGCCCTGGGCCCTGGACGCTGGGGCGGTGCCCCCGTTTCACTGACTCGGGGTGAAATGGCCAGGCACCAGGGCTCAGCTGCAAACGGAGCTGAGGAGCCGACACCCCTGAGATCAGGTGCTGGGGGCAGCAGTGCAGCCTGTGGGGGGCCAGGAGGGGGAAGGAGGTGGCCCTGTCCCCAGAGGCCCCGGAGGAATGGAACCCGGGGGCAATCCCTCGTCCACCCTGGACCGGAGGGCGGCTGTCGTCCCCGTCCTCTTCTGGACGCTGAGGTGGCCGCTGGAGCCCACAGAGATGGCAGAGTAGGCTGGGGGGGCCCTGCTCGCTGTTTAATGGGTGACGCGATGCTGGAGCGAGGGAAGACTGCACGGGGGGAAGGGGCTGGGGGACCCATGTGAGAGGTAGTCAGCGCAGACGGGGGCTCGGGTGGGCGGTGTCGGGGCCCGTGCTTGAGGCCGACACATCTGCCACCCCCTCCGCCATCCCTGCTGCTGTCCCCTGGGGTCTCGGGACCTGGCACGTGGGCCACGGGACACAGAACGCCCAGAACCTGCTTCTGGGACCCGGGACCTGAGTCTGAGGGGGGCCTGGGCGACAGTGTCTGGTGCGTGCTCGGGCGCCTGCTGGTGGTGGGAGGATGCCAGCCGGTGTGAACATGGTTCCTGGGAAGTCACAGCCTGGAGAACTGGACGTTGGCCCCTCTCCCAGGCAGCCTGGCCCAAGGGCCGTACGAAGCGAGGGGAAGGGGAGGGAAGGGGGCACCCCGGAACGTTCCACCGGCTTCTCCCAGGCCGCTGTCGCTGCATGGCCCTCCCATCATGCACTGTGGCTACCCACATCCTGGGGGTGAGGGAGGGTCCCCAACATGTTGTCAAAACCCCTTCTTTCTTAGAGTGTCTTGTGGAACTAGTATCACATGAAATGCCTTCAAGTGGTCAACTATTCATTTTAAGATGTCAATTTCCTCTCAATTTAATCTATAGATCTAAGAAATTCTAATTTCCTCAAAAAAGATCAAGGTGTGGGAACCAGATATGCTCACCTGAAGTTTACATGAAAAATACACATTCGAGAATAATGAGGGTACTAAGTAATTGAGACAGTGGAGTCCCAGCAAATTGGGATAATATGGAATCTAGAAGCGGACCCAGATAGACACTAGAAATGGGCATTTGACAGAGTTCCCAGCTTTTTCGGGAAATAGAGTTGGGGCAAATGATTTGGGTAAAAAAAAAGAAAAAAAAAAATTTGTTTCACTCTTTACTAAAAGCACTTTCTAAAATTAGACAAAAACTTTGAATGTTAAATAATAAATAAATAAAACAAGCACATTTTTGGAAGAAAATATGGCTGCTTTTTAATCCTGGGGTGGAGAAGATACTTTTGAGTATGATACAAAAAAATGCAGAAGCCATAAATGAAAAAAATCTAGCAAGAACAAATAACAATTTTAAATGTCTGCATGGCCAAAAACAGAAAAACATCAAGTCAAAAACAAATGGCAATCTGGGTAAAACTCTCTTAAAAGACAAAGGACGAGTGGCCTTAATATGTACAGTGCTGCTAGGAAACAATAACAGCAACAAGCCAGTAGAAAACGGGGAGAGCATATGAATACAAATGGTTTTCAAATATATACATGGTTATAACAAATAGCAGCGTTCCAGTTTGAAAATCATTATCATTAACGGTAGCAATGATCAACATAACAACTCTGACAAAACATCAACATATTCGATTTTACTTATAGAAGATGCCAATGAAACTACGATGAAATACCATTTCACACCAACCAGATCTGCGAGATGCAGCACTGACTAGGGCTGGGGACATCAGGCCCTCCTACCTCGGTGCCACCAGTTCCAAAACCAATGCCCCATTTAGACATCTCTGGAAGGAACACAGCTTATGCCCTTCAACCTAGCAATTCCATGTGAAGAGTTTTGCTGAAAGAAATATGCTACCTGGGGACAAAGGTGTTTATGCTTGTTGTTACAAAACTACCTAAATCTACACTCACAGGTAACAGGCTAAATATATTACTAATAAAATGCACTGTAGTCATTAAAACGAATGTTCGGATCTACATTCCAAACATATAGGGCGAGATCTCCACACTGCCTTAAGTAAAAAAGCCACATCGAAAGTGAGTGATCTTTTGTACAAAGGCAGGTAGATGTGCAAGGATCGACTTTGTTGACAAGGCAGAAGCTGGTTTTTGTGTGCCCCAGAAGCGGGGGAACCAGGCCTGGAAGGTCACAAGTGAGGAAGACAGTGAGATTTCACCCAACACCCTTTCATACCCTGGGGACTTTTTATTTACTGTGTATGTGAAAAAAGACCTCGTCCACCCTACACGGTTACTTAGAACTTGCTGCGCTGGAGGACACGGGGGAGCCCAGCTCTCAGGGAACGCATATTCTGCTGGGCTCAGGAGGCGAGGACAACATGCTCTGGGCCAAGCAAAGGGCCAGGAGTCCGCGGGAGCACAGAGCAGGGGGAGCGCACGCGAGGGGCGCCGGGGACCCGGGGCCACGGATGCTCTCTGCTCCAGGGAGGACGCAGCGAGCACCTCCTGTCGGGACTTGCTCCTAACCGGACGGAATCTGCAAGAATGGCCCCCAGGCTCCCGGCAAGAGGCCCGTGCGGCTCGGGAAGGGCAGAGGGCCCGGCGCTTCGCAGGCTGCCCCCAGGCCACGCCGCCCGCCGGTGTCAAAGGTCAGGAGGGGCGGGGCGTCCCGGGCGGCCATAGCGGGAACAGTGGCCCGGCCGTGCATCGCGCTGGGCGCTTCCAGCAGACCAGGCCCCTCCCGCCCGGCTGCGGGCGGCCCGCAGCCCCGCGGGGCCCAGTCGGAGGCTTGGCGCGCGCTCATCCTCGCGGCAGCCCCGGGTCCCGCTCTGCCGGTGCGGACGTCGAAGCCCGGGGGGAAGGCGCGGCGCACACCGCCGCTCGCCGGGACAGGGCCGGCCCGCGCGCGGGTCCCAGCGGCTCCGGCCGCCGCCACTTACCCCGGTGGCCTCGGCCCCCTCCTCGCTCGACCCACGCCGCCTCCACGGCCGCGCGTGACGCCACTTCCGCTTCCGGTACAGGGCGCGTGTCTCCGCGCGGTCACGCCCTCTCCCCCGCCCCCTCTTAAAGGAGCCGCGGACCCAGGTACAGCGGAGCGGCTGTGGCTGCGTCCCCGGCTCACAGGCCTGGGTGCCCGACGCCGGCTGAGCAGCCGCTCGTGCCCGAGCCTTTCCCCATCTGTGCCGGGTCAAAGGCCCCCAGGGGGACGCCCTTTCTTGCCCCTTTGAAGCCGTCCTCGTACCAACGGGAGCTGCGCGGTGCCGCGCCAGGCCGCCCAGGGTTGCCGGGGAGACGGACCGCTCGCTGCCTTCCCTGGAAGCGCGTTCGGGCGACAAAGCCAGGCAGGGGGTCCTGGGTCCGAATTCCGCCACCCCACCCACCCAACTCCCCTGCAGTCAACAGCCAGACTCCACTGTCTCCCACTCCCCCGGGGAAATACTCGGCATCTGCATTTGTCAAACCCAGAGAGGGCCCCCCGATCCTTCCCGGGGACTGCGCGCTCGAATCACAGAAGGAAGAACCACCCGAAAATTTTAAATCTTTAACGTTTGTTTTCCCGTTTTTGCTTCCTGTTTCCAAAAGAAAAGGAGAACATAGCTCCCGTCATCTCCGATCCATTGTCCACAGCCCCTGGGCCGGGGCGGGGTCCCGACCCAGCGCCCCCCGCCTCCGAATCCCTGGGGTGCTCACGCAGCCCCGAGCCCCCAGGCAGCCTCGGGGCGGGCGGGGCGAGGTCCTTATTGCTGAGGTCCCGGCTCGCGGCCCGGGCTAGGCGCGCTGGCTCGGCAGCTCCTGGGAGATGAAGCGGCGCAGGCGCTCCAGGTACTGGCTGTACAGCTCGATGTCGTTGTGGCCCGCGCCCTCCACCCACAGCGGCTCCACGGCCTTGGGGCAGCGCTCGTAGAGCGCCAGCCCGTGCGAGAAGTCGATCACCTCGTCCTCCGTGCCGTGGATGATGAGCACAGGCGACGTGATCTTGGACACCTTCTCGATGCTAGGGGAGGGGAGCGGCGGGTGAGCGCTCCGCCCGCCCCGGGGCCCCGCCCCCCGGCCCCGCCCCGGCCCCGCGCTCACTTGGGGAAGGCGTCGAAGCAGTAGGTCTTCTTGGTGTCGGGGAAGGCCACGCGCATGCCGGAGGTGAGCGGGGAGTGCAGCACGACGGCGGCGCACTCGTAGCGCGAGGCCAGGTCCACGGTGGGCACTGTGCCTATACTCTGCCCGTACAGGATGATGCTGTCGGGGCTGATGCCGTACCTGGTGGGGGGCGGCGGGTGAGAGTCCCCGGACCGTCCCACATCGATCAGGGACCCTCCCCCGCCCAGGCCCACAAGGCGGCCGGGTCGGTCCCCTAGCTCTGCCGCTGGTTTCAAGGCGAGAGCAGACGTGCTGCAGGGGGCGGGCACCTGGCCAGGCCTGGACAGGGAGGGCAGGGCTGCCACACCTGGTCCCCCTGCAGACAAGAGGCGCTGGGCCTCTTCCCACACCAGGACCCACTCCAAGCCTTCCTGCCCCTGCCCTCCCTCCCGGCTGACAGCCCTCCCAGGTCCCACTTGGGGAAGCAGGGGGGACGGAGGCCCCTGTGTACAGCTGTGTCACCTCCAGGCCCACCATGTTCAAGAGCTTAGGATCACACAGGCGAGCAGTGACTCTGGGTTCCACCTCCTTCCTGGGGCCCCTTCCTGGAGGCCTCAGCTCCTGCAGGATCGGCAAGCCCAGCTCCCCACCCCTCAGAGCCGTTCCCCAGGGGATGGCCTACCTCCCAGAGGACAAGGCCCTGCCGGTCTGGGCCTCCCCTCCCAGAAACATCCTGCACGTGTCCCTCTCCTTTCTACCCTGTGGCTCTCGGCAGCTCTCCCCAGTAACCCAGTAACCACCCTGGCCGCCCCCCAGTCTCCCTGAGAGGACGCAGCCAACCTTGTCCTGCTTCCCTGGTTGCTGAGGCCACCTCTGTACTGAGCTCCAGGCCTGACCCATTGCCCAGCCTGGGCAGGAGCCCCCAACTGCTACCCAAACGTCTCCTCAGACAAACAAGACACATCCCAAAAGCTGCTGCTTCTCCCCAGGCTTCCCCGGTCCCCGGGTCACCTCTCTGGCCCAAGGCTCCCCTGCCTGCCACTGTCACTCGCAGCCTCTGCGGCTCTGGGAGCATATTTCTGAAGGACACCCGTGGCAGCAGGACAGGCGGACAGAGGTGGAGCCCTCACCCCACAGCAGGCTGTGATCGAGCCAGAGGCCCCCACCAGCTGGGGCTGGAGGAGGGGCTAGAGGAAGCCGATGGGTGCCCCGGGAGGACCCGTGCCATCAGGAGGCACAGGGCGGGTCCCCTGGGCCGCTGGTATCGCTACGGCAACAGGCCTCCCCCTCCCTGGGGCCGCGGGCTCTGCACAGGCACCTGCTCCCTGCCAGAGCAGGTCAAACTGGTCGGCTACCTGGGCCAAGCCCCAGGAGGGCAGGGTGGGCCTGCCTGACCCCAAAGCGGTGCTGGGCACAGGTGGGGGCTCTGCAGGCTGGTGAGGGGCACACAGACGAGGGGGTCAGTGCAGGAGTGTGGGGTGGGGCCGCCTAGGACCTGAGTGACCAAGGAGGGCATGGCAGACAGGGGCAGGCACCCCAGGAACCAAGTGTGTGGCCGTGTGCTGGGGGGCTCGAGCCTGGGGAGGGGCTGTACGCCTCCCTCGGCAGCCTCCAGACGGCCAGCAGGACCCCACCCGCACCCATGCCCCACAATCCCTAGCCCCATGCCCCTCCAGGCCAGCCCCCAGCCCCAGCAGCAGCCCCTGCCCAGCCCTGCCCAGGGTGGAGAGCCAGCCCTCCTCTCCCACCCGGCCCCCACACCCCCAGCTGGGGCCCCTGGGGCCTGCAGGAGGTGGGGCCCACCTGGTGCGCAGGGCCTGCCAGGCGGCATCGATGTCAGCGTACAAGTTCTTCTCCGAGGGCCGGCCCGAGCTCACGCCGTAGCCCGAGTAGTCGTAGGAGAAGATGTTGCAGTTGATGCGGGTGCCCAGGCCGATGTAGAAGCTGCTCATCTGGCCCAGGTCCACCGCGTTGCCGTGGGAGAAGAGAACCGTGTACCTGGGAAGGAAGCAGGTCAGGGCCCAGCAGGAAGGGGGTGCAAGCCCTGGGTCCCCAGTTCCACCCCTGCAGCTTCCCAGGGGGAGGACAGGCAGCCTGGGCCCCGCAGTGGCCAGGCTCCCTCCTGCTGGGTGACCATCAGTCCCGTTCTCGGCCCAGGGCCCTGACCACAGAGCCCACCACCTTCAACCCCTCTGCTGTCCACTGAAGCTCCAGACCGTCCCTTGTGGGCAGGTGGCTTCGACTGCCCCTGAGAGTGGCATGCGCCACCTGGATCTTCCCAGAGAATGAGCCAGCGCCTTCCTTGTTGGCAGGGCCATCAGCCCCATTCGAAGTGCGACTCTCTGCTCTGGGACAGACACACAGCTCCCTGCTGGCTTTGCAGCATCCAGCCCACTCCCACCCACTCCCAGGAACCTGAGCACGGCACCATGCCCCTTTCTCGCCCGGGCCCCGGGGCAGTCTGGGGAGGCCAGCAGAGGGAATGCAGACGTCCCCCAGGCCCTGCCTGGGTGGGTCACGGCAGTCAGAGCTCACCCTCTGCACCCAGGCCTGGAGCAAGGACCCACCTGGCCTGGAGAGCTCAGGTGGCTGCCCTTTGCCCCCTGCCCTTACCCCGAAGCTTGGGGAAGAGCTGGGGGGTCCGTGGGCCTGGCCACTGTGTCGGGGTAACGGGGCCCACAACTGGCCGGCTGGATGGGTGCTGAGGCCCCAGGGCCCCTGAGACCCAGAGCAGACCTCAGTTTCCCCTGTGCAGCTGACCTCAGAGGCTGCTCGTGGTCCTGGCATCAGGGACCCCTGGGGGCTCAGTTTGGCCCTGGGCTCCCAGCCCCACGGCGAGGAGCATTTGAGGGCGGAGGATGGGCACCCCCTGACGGGCAGGGGTCCCCGGGGCACGAGGCTCACCTGGCACCAGGCACGCAGCGCACATACATGCAGGCGATGCGGTTGCCGCGGCCACTCTTGGTCAGGAAGGCCTCAATGGTGTCGAGCTCCCGCTGGCTGTACTGGAAGTCAGCACGCTCCGTCAGGTGCAGCTTCCAGCGCCCGGGGCTGCCGGCCGAGGCCCGCAGCGTCCCCAAGGAGGTGGCCCCCACCCCACCAGGCCCCGGCTCGGGCTCGGGCACCAGCGAGTAGGTGGGCTCCGGCGGCAGGAAGGCGAGCTTGGCAGCGATGCGGCCGGGGCAGGGTGGGCAGCAGAAGAGGCAGCAGAGCTCGCTGACCGACAGGCCGTTCATGGCGGGCCCCGGGCAGGGGGGGCGCGTGGGTGCTCCGGGACGCAGGCTGGGGGGAGGACGTGCCCCCAGCCACCGCCGCAGACGAGAGCCCCGTTAGGAGGCTGCAGCCCGGCCCCACCGCGGTCCAAGCCCAGCCCTCGGGAGCCTCGCGGCCTCGCATCTCCATGTTGTGCAGTGGGGGGCCCTGCAGGGAAACCGAGGCATGGCACTCCCTTCCAGGACCCTGGCCCAGCCTCCCCCTCCCCGGCCCCTGCAGGGCATCCCCACGCCAGTCCACCCTCCCGGGGAAGAAGGAGCTCGAGGGGGAGCCAAGGGGAACGCAGAGGGGACCTGCCTGCTCACACCCAGGCCAAGCTTGTGGTCCCGTCTTGCCATTTGAACCCATATTCGGCAGCCCGGCCTCGGAGGGCAGGGTGAGGCCATCAGACCCCGCCCCACGCTGGCCTCCCCCCAACACCCCCTGCAGCCCCAGACTTGTCCCCCTGCTCGTCCACACCCATCTCCAAGCAGCCTTCAAGGACTCGTCCGTCACCTCCGGACGTCAGAGACAGCCAAGGAAAGGATGGACTGCTGAACAAAAAGACCCAAAAACAAGCAGGAGCGGCCACTGCTCAGCTCCCCTAGGGCAGCCAGCACCCAGGCGTGCACAGAGGGGACGGGGCTGCTGCCGAGGAGACCAGGGCAGGCGGGAACTCGACGGCTGGGGACAGGAAACAACAAACAAAAGCTCTGGAAACAAAGGCAGGATGCACTGCCAGGCTCTGGAGGCCCCACTGGGCCCGGACAGCAGCTCCGGCGTCGGGGGCTGAAGGCCAGGAGTCAGCTCTGAGAGGGGGCTGGGGCGAGGCGCTCAACCCTCTGGGTCTCGGTTTCCCCACCTATAAACACAGACACTGCTGCCCTCCCGTGGGAGTGGGGCGATGGCTGAAGGGGCCAGGGACCCGGCTCGGGGTAGACACCCAGATGCTCTCCCTTTCTGTGCAGCGTTCAGGAATGTTGTGTGTCAGGTCAAAAACAGCTCAACCGCTAAAGCAGCTACGAGCGTGTACAGGGCCACCAAGAGAGACAGGACAAAGATCCAGAGGTCTGAGAAAAACCTCTGCACTTCCTACACCTTTTCCTACAGATGTGAACATGGCCAGGAGACACACAGTTCAGTCAGAGCAGCACACCTGGGCACGTTCGGCTCAGGGTCCCCACATCTGACCCCTGGGTGGAGAGGGGCGAATGCCGAGACAGACAGGGGGCCCTGTGGACATGCACCTGTGCACAGGCCACTCACACACCCCCAGACCACACTCTCACCCACAGGCCACCAGGACAATGGGTGGGTCACGGCCTACCACGGAGCAGTCCCAGGGACACAGAAACACCTGGCTCACTCCGGACCCGGGACCTGGGGCCAGCGGCTGGATAGAGCTACGTCCCGGCAGTCCCCCAGACTTGGGGACATACAGGGAGGCAGTGAGAGAACTGGAAAAGTCACAGTGGGGATGTGGACAGCCTCACGGAGTCCCCAACACCCCCCACCCCAAAAAGAGGCAGATTTCATGTCTGAGTGTTTTTTCGGAGGTTCTCAGATTCTCTGGGGTTCTCAGACGAAGGCAAGTCTGCCTGCAGGGAAGCTGCGGTTGGCACAACTGGGGACAGGGTGCTGCTGGCATCGGGAGGGAGGCTGGGGACACTGCTCGAAGCCCTGCAACGCACAGGATGGCGCCACAAGAAAGAATTATCCGGGCCCAACTGTCAGCAGTGCCAAGGTTGGGAAACTGGTCTACAGCCTGTAACGTATTCTCAGAGGGGCCCAGCACCAAAGAGGTGGCGCAAACAGGCTGGTTTTGAGAGGAAGGCCTGGCTGAGAGCCCGGTGGGCAGGGAGGAGGCCCCACATCCTGGGGACAAAGCCCATCAACCAAGCCAGAGATCCAGGCATGGTCCAAGCCTGCGACAGGCCTACCGGTGACACCTCCGGACCCCACCCCCCCAAATCACACCCAGTCCATGCCGCTATCACCTCCACCATGCTGGTTTCCCCACTGCCAGCATCACCCCACTACTGGCCATCCCAGGCCCCTCCCCCAGCAGCCAAAGGATCTCCTTACAACACAAACCTAATCAGACTGCCTCCCTTTTGGGGTGTCCCGTGACCGCCCAGCATTCCCAAGACAAGAGCCACATCCCATGGCACTGCCAGCCAGGCTGGCTTCCCACTCAGGCCAACCTCCCCAGCCGCACTCACTTTGGACCACAATCTTCCCCCACCCCACCCTCGCCTCTGCACACCAGCCACGCCAACCCTCCGGCCTCAGAGCCCGAGCCCACACTGCTCCTCTGTGCATGCTCCTGTCCCCAATCTCGCCAGCTGCTCCCTGCCCCCATCCGGCCCATCCTGCAGACCTTACTTCCGAGGCCCAGACCTTGGGGGAGACTTCCTTGGCCGTCCACACCAGGCCACTGGTTCAGGGCCCCCCACCCCCACCCCTGGCTCTCCTGGTTCAGGATCCCTGTCTTCCCAGCACTCACCATGGCTTGTATTTACACATTTACTCCTTACCCCCACCCCCAACTACAAACTTCGCGACGGCAGGGTGGGTATCTCTTTCTGCTCAATAAGCGTTTGCTGACTGAATGGACCAATGATTTGTGGCAAAGGGGCAGGGGAAAGCTGCAGGAGGAAAAGAACCTCCAGGGTCTGCCGGCGTTGGCACGGAATGGAGAGAGGGAACTACACACAGGGCCTCACGCCCATCATTTATGGGGCGTCGGTGAGCCAGGCCTTGGGCTGAGCAGGGCACACCTCGATGCCTCACTCGTGGGTACACGCCCCTGGCATGCAAAGTCTCATGGCTTCCATTGACAAGCACACACCGGGCACCCTTCTGCCAGGGCTGGTGGGTTATGAGAAGGACTGACGAGCCATTTCAATGCTCTAAGATGTCCTAAATACGGGTGAATGTGGTGGCACCTTGCTCAGCCGCTCCGGCTGGGGAAAGAGGCCGGGAAGAAGGTGCAATCCGAAGGGTGCAGGGGAAACGGGTGGGTGACAGGGGATGGGAAAGAAGCAGGAGGGGCCTGTGCAGAACCCCAGGGGTGACAGGGTGCTCCAGGAGCTGCAGGTGGCTCGTTCTGGCTAGAGGCGAGCCTGGGAGGAAGAAGGGGTGAGCGGACAGGTCCGGGGGAAGCCAGGTAGGGCAGTGCCTTGTGAGCCCGGGGGCTGCAGACTTTGGACTCCGTCCTGGGGGAAACCGGGAGACACAGAGGATTCTGGAGCCCGGGCCGGACGCCGTGAGTAACGGGCTGGGGAGTGCTCTCTGGCTGGGCCCTGGAGAGCAGACCGCAGTGGAGCCCGGGGAGCCCGCCCCGGTGTCCGAGCCGGGCAGGAAGCCGCCCAAGAAGAGACAAGGCGCCCGGACGGTTAGGAAGCGGGGCTCGGCCAGGGCCGGCAGCGGGAGGCAGGTTCGGGGAGGGGAGCAGGGTCCGCAGCGCCGACGGGCACCGCGACCGCAGCAGGGTGGGCGCTCACCCCTGGAGGCTGGCTGGGTGGGCAGGGGACGGGGGTTGGCCCGAGTCCGCGGCCCCGGCCGCCCCGGGATCCCGGGGAGAGCCCGACGGGGCTGCCTGGGCCTCGCGGCCCGGCCCGGCTCCCCAAACGGCCGCCGCGTGCGCCCCCGCCCAGCACTCACCGCCCGGGCCCGCGTCCCTCGGCCCCGGGGCCGCCCTCCATGGCGCCCGGCCGACCGCCCGTGCGTCCGTCGGTCCCTCCGCGACCCGGCCCGGCCTCCTGCGCCGCCGCTCCCCCGCGGGCGGAAGTCGGCGTCTCTCCCGCCACCGCCCCGGAAGTGACGCGCGGGCGTGAGCGCGAGCGTGGGCCGGAGGCGACGGGCGGCGGCGCGGGGCGGAGCCGAGAGGCCGGGGGCGGGGTCGGCGCGTCGGGGCGGGGCCTAGAGGGGCGGGGCCCGGACCCCGGGTTGCGGCCCGGCTTCTCTGGAGCAGATTCCTATTCATTCGCTCGTTCTTTCACTCGAAGCGGGGCCGGGGCTCCAGGACGAGGCGAGTGCGCAGTTTACTCAGTAAACAAAGAAAAGAATATTTTAATGCCCTGTTAAAAAATAAATTTGGCAAACCAGGGCACACGAACTGGCTGCCTGCTTTTGTAAATAAAGTTTTATTGGAAGCAGGGCCAGGTCATGGCAAGTGCAGGGTTCCCACACTGCCTTTATTTAAAAGGTTGATAATTTTGTTCATCTTGGATTCTTTTGAATTGATTTTGATTTTTTAAAAACTTATTTCGCTATTCAGAGATAGATTGTGGTGATGAACACATAACTATGTTATCATACTGTGGGCAATGGATTGTATACCATGGATGATTGTGTGGTGTGTGAATGTATTTCAATAAAACTGAATTTAATAAAAAATAAATAAATAAATAAAAACTTATTTCGCCCTCCCGCCTGTGTGAGACCTGACTCCCAGGAGTGTGACTCTCCCTGGCTACGCTGGACATGACTCCCGGGGATGAATCTGGACCCCGCATTGTGGGATTGAGAACATCTTCTTGACCAAAAGGGGGAAGAGAAATGAAACAAAATAAAGCTCAGTGGCCGAGAGATTCCAAATGGAGTCGAGAGGTCATTCTGGAGGTTATTCTTATGCGTTACATAGATATCCCTTTTTAGTTTTTAGTGTATTGGAATAGCTAGAAGTAAATACCTGAAACTGTCAAACTGCAACCCAGTAACCTTGATTCTTGAAGACGATTGTATAACTATGTAGCTAACATGGTGTGACTGTGGGATTGTGAAAACCTTGTGGCTCACACTGCCTTTATCCAGTGTATGGAGAGATGAATAGAAAAATGAGAAAAAAATTAAATGAATAGCAGGAAGGGATGGGGGGGACTGGATATTTTGGGTGTTCTTTACCTGTATTTTTATTCTTATTTTTACTAATATTTGTTTCTTTGGAGTAAGGAAAAGTTTCAAAAATTGATTTTGGTGATGAATGCACAATGTGTGATGGTACTGTGAACAACTGATTGTACACTTTGGATGATTGTATGGTATATGAATACATCTCAATAAAACTGAATTGGAAAAAAAGCTATTCCGTTAAAATATTTTCTATCTTGGGGTCTGGGTTGTTTTGGCACCCCTTAAATTTTGTGCAAGAGGCAAATAAATGCCTCATGCACGTCACCCTGAACCTGGCCCAGGGGCCGTGGATCATTACACAAGAAAGGGAATGAGATGGGAGATGGGAGAAGGATGATGATCAGGACGAAATGGGGTCAAGGGATGACTTCGGGAATCTCTTGAGAGGGTGGTCAGGGCTGGCCTCTGAGGTGAGGGCTGCAGAAGCCAACAGGAGGTGGGCCTGGGGAGTTAGTTAGAATTGCTTCACCTTCCAGGCCTGGCTGCTTTGCACGGGCCCTCCTCCTGCCTGCCTGCCCACCCGCCTTTTCCAAGTCTGGACACCCAGCTTGCACCCCTTCCCTCCTGTACTGCCCCAGCCCCCCTTCCTTCCAGGGGCTGTCATCTTTGGCTCCATTTTACAGAGCTAAACCCGAGGCTCAGTTCCTTGGCAGCCCTTCCCCCAGGGCCCCAGCTCTTTGAGGTCAGGACAGAACAGCCGGCTGGAGACTGAAGGCTGCCACCAAGAGAGTGGTTTCCGGCCCATTTTCCGGTTTCCTGGGGTGTTGGAGAAACTCTGCTCCCCTTCCCCCCACCCCAGACTCAGTGTCTACCTCCTCCAGTTAGGTGGTGGGGGGCTGCCCAGGGACACCCCCAGAGCCCACACACACACCCCCACAGCGGCACTCCTCAGCTGCAGTTTTCTGGAGGTCCAGAGGTCCAGGCGAGGCTGGGTGTGGGCTGGGGAGGGCCTGTCCTAGCTCCCCGTCCAGCTCCCTCCTGCCCTGAGCTGGAAGAGGCCGTGGCAGGGACAGCCTGGGAAGCCCAGCTCCACCCTGCACCTATGCTCCCACGGGGCCCACAAGCACAAAGAGGGGTGTCCATGGGCCCAGGAGGTGGGGGTGAGGCTCTACTCCCCACCCAAATGCATCCTGCCCCACCCTCTCGCAGAATTCCACCCGCTGGCCTCGGAAAAGATAAAGGCACGGCTGCAATCCTTTGAATGTCTCAGAATGACCGTTGCCTCTTTCTCCTCCCCAAAGGTCCTTTTCCCCCTCCCTGCCCACCATCTCTCCCTTGCCCCCTCACTCTGCCTCGGGCACACTGGCCTTGTGAGGTTGCTCCCACCCCAGGACCTTTGCACGTTCCAAGCCTTCTTTCTGGCATGCCCATCCCCAGACCCCTTCAAACATCACCTCTTCAGAGGTGCCCCCTTGGTTGACCAACCTTAAAACACCCCACCCCACCCTCCGCCCTGTCACCCTATTTATTTCCGTCACGGCACTAACCACTCCCTGATCATTTAATCGAGTGGTTTCTCACTTGTTGTGTCCCCCCGTAGACTGTGAGCTCCCCAGGGCTCTCCGAGACTCTCGTGTCCCCCTGATATTGTAACACCCCCCCCAAAAAAAAACGATGTGTTGACGTCCTAACCCCGGTAACTTATTTGGAAATAAGGTCGAGGCAGACAGAATTAGTTGAGTTGAAATGAGGTCACACTGGAGTAGCAATCGGGGGCCCTTGACTCAAGCGGACTGGCCTTGGTAAGGAAGGAGAGCACACAGGGACACGGGCCAGCGGGACGGCTCGCTGACGATGGAGGCCGAGGTTGGGAGGCACAGCCAGGAGCTGCCACCAGACCCGGGACGGGCAGCAGGGAGCTCCTGAGAGCTCTGGGGGGAGCATGGCCACAGCGACACCGTGTCTTTGGATGTCTGGCCTCCAGAGCTGAGAGATGATGCATTTCTGTCGTGTTTTGTGGTCTTCGTTCAGCAGCTCTGGGGCAGGAAGACAGTAGCCAGCAGCTTCTTGTCTCTGTGCTGAGAAATCCAGACACAGTAAGGAGGTGAGGACAGATCCTTGTCAGCTTTTATTATTTTTTTATTTTTTGATATAAATAGCATCTTTTCCCAAACGTTGCAGGGACAGTGGCTGTCCCTTTTTCTGCCTCTGTGCCTTGGTCTGTCTCACAATCCTTTCCTCTTTCTCAAAGAGAGTGAATCTGTGAGAATGAGATTAAGTTTAGCTTTCACACAGGACAGGTGTGCCTAGCAGGGTGGGGCAGTTAAGGAATTGGTAGAAGGTTAAAAAGACAAACTGTAATCCACAGTCAGTCCCCCTGCTTATCCACCCACTATCCACAGTCAGTTCCCCTGCTTATCTGCCCACTATCTACTATCCTTGCAGGGTGGAGCCTCGGAATAGAGGTTCTCAAAATAGCCTCATAACTTGTTACCAAACTAGCCCAGACTGGCTCTAAAGAGGTCTGGGCATAACCATTATAGTCAGGGGTGGGGATTTGTTCCAACCCTTCCTAATGTTGCAAATTTGTGTGGGAAATGTATTTCAAATGTTTCCAATTTGGGTGGGCTGCATGTTTCAAATTTGTGCAGGCTAGTTAGGCTTGTCGAATAGAATGTAACCTCTGGAGTATCCAGCCAATGGAAAAACAGGGGAGGGACTTGTGGTTAGGTGTAGGGAATAAATACTGCTGGGTCTATTGTTCTGGGTGCCAACCCCCACATTTTGGTTGGGCACCCCTTTCTTGCAAGACCGTGAATAAATTCTTTTCTTCTCCACAATCGGGTGAGCATTTATTCCTTTTTGGAATAGTGCTTGTTTCTCACAAATCCCAAGGGCCAGCCCAGTCCTTCCTACCCAGATTCCTCTAGATGGACATTTATGTTGCTTGTGTCTTGGGATCAAGAAAAGCTGGCACAGGAGACACACATGGTGGAAGCAGAACTCAGTGGGGGGTGGCAGTGAAGCTGGATGCTGTGATTCTGGATGATTATTTTCTTTTTTGCCACCTTTACATGTTTATGTGTGTTCCGGTTTGCTAATGCTGCCGTTTTGCAAAACACCAGAAATGGAAGAAATGGATGGCTTTTTTTTTTTTTTTTTTGATTGGCTTTTATAAAGGGGGTTTGTTTGGTTATAAAGTTACAGTCTTAAGGCCATAAAGTGTCCAAGGTAAGGCATCAACAACTGTGTACCTTCACTGGAGAAAGGTCATTGGCATCCGGAAAAACTCTGTTAGTTGGGAAGGCACATGGCTGGTGTCTGCTTGTTTCCAGGTTGCATTTCAAAATGGCGTTCTCCAAAATGTCAGCATCAGCTTCCAATGGCTGTCTTCAAGTGTCTGTCTCAGCTGCAGCTTCTCTCCAAAATGTCACTCTCAGTTTCTCTCCAAAATGTCACTCTTAGCTGCTCTCAGTTCCTTCTGTGAGAAAGAAGCACTATTCCTAAAAAGGAATAAACACTCACCCGATTGTGGAGAAGAAAATAATTTATTCACGGTCTTGCAAGAACAGGCGCCCAACCAAAATGTGGGGGTTGGCACCCAGAACAATAGACCCAGCAGTATTTATTCCCTACACCTAACTGCAAGTCCCTCCCCTGTTTTTCCATTGGCTGGATACTCCAGAGGTTACATTCTATTCGACAAGCCTAACTAGCTCACACA
Organism: Choloepus didactylus; assembly: GCF_015220235.1. NCBI lineage: Eukaryota > Metazoa > Chordata > Mammalia > Pilosa > Megalonychidae > Choloepus > Choloepus didactylus. The sequence goes on from NW_023637606.1 coordinate 1,127,417, forward strand.
AATTTGAAACATGCAACCTGCCCAAATTGGAAACATTTGAAATACGTTTCCCATGCAAATTTGCAACATTAGGAACTGTGGGAACAAATCTCCACCCCTGACTATAATGGTTATGCCCAGGCCTCTTTAGAGCCAGTCTGGGCTAGTTTGGTAACAAGTTATGAGGCTATTTTGGGAACCTCTACCCCGAGTCTCCACCTTGCAAGGATAGTAGATAGTGGGTAGATAAGCAGGGGGACTGACTGTGGATTACAGTTTGTCTTTTTAACCTTCTGCCAATTCCTTAACTGCCCCACCCTGCAAGGCACACCTATTCTGTGTGAAAGCTAAACTTAATTTCATTCTCATACCTCTCTTTGTCAGCAATTTTATATGGCTCCAGTGATTTAATTCAGACCCACCCTGAGTGGGTGAGGTATCGTCTCCATGGAAATCATCCAATCAAACGTCTTGCCCCCAGTTGATTGAGTCATATCTCCATGGGAATACTCAACCAGAAGGTTCCAACCCAGTCATCACTAATACATCTGTCCCCACAAGATTGCATCAAAGAACGTGGCATTTTGGAAGACATAATACATCCAAACCAGCATACTCACACATTGGAACTATTAGTCAAAACCCTAAATCAACCATCTTAAACCAACAAACAAAAATTTTTTTTTTAATGACAAAAATTTGAAAACATTTTTAAAAATTAAAAAATTAAAAAACAGACAATAAATAAACTGTATTAAAATATTCAACAAGCTAAAGTAATCCATATATAAGGAACAAAAAGAAATTAGGGAAATGGCTTCAAACAAAATGAAGAGGTGTAAATTATAAAAAGGAACCAAACAGAAATTTCAGAGTTGCAAAGTACCATAATCAAAATGAAAAAACTCATTAGACAGATTCAATAGCAGATTTGAACAGGCAGAAGAAAGGATCAGTGAACTTGAAGACAAGATAATTGAAATGATCCAGTGTGAGGAGCAGAAGAAAAAAAAGAATGAAGAAAAATGAACAGAGCCTGTGGGGCCTATGGACACCATCAGGTCAACCAACACGCACATCACTGGAGCCCCAGAGAGAAGAGAGAGAGAGAAAGGGGCAGAAAAAATATTTGAAGAAATGATGGCTGAAAACTTCCCAAATCTGATAAAATTTAGGAATCTCAACAAACTCCAACCAGGATAGACCCTGTGAGCTCTCCACCAAGTCACATAACAGCAAAATTGTTAAAATCCGAAGACAGAGAGAAGGTTTTGAAAGCAGCAGGAGAGAAGCATTTTGTCCCATACAAGGGATCCCCAATAAGATTAACAGCATATGACTTAACTGCCAAATGTGTAAAATAACATTTTAAATCTATGTTAATGGGCCTACAATATATAAAGATGTAATCTGAGCCAATAATAATTTAAAGGGGAAAACAAATGTATTTAGGATTAGAGTTCATATACAACTGAAACTAGGTTGTACTAATGAAACTGGGTTGTTATTAGTTTAAGACCATGTGTCTGATAAGGGTTTACTATCCAGAATATATAAAGAACTCCTACAACTCAACAACAAAAAACAAACAACCTGATTTTTAAAATGGGCCAAGGATTTCAATAGACATTTCTCCAAAGAAGATATGCAAATGGTCAACAAGCACATGAAAAGATGCCCAACCTCATTAGTCATTAGAGAAATGCAAATTAGAACTACAGCGAGATAGATTTCACACCCTCTAGGATGGCTATTGTCAAAAAATAATAATAAAATTATTGAAAATAATGAGTGTTGGAGAGGTTGTGGAGATATAGGAACATTTCTACATTGTTGTACTTGTTTTATTGTTATACAAGTACTTTGTACTTGCTATATTGTAATTCAAAAGCTATCACCTTTTTGTATATATATTTCACAAAAGGAAATAACTGAAACTATAGTACTATAATTCATAACAACTCAGGAAATGTCCTCTATAACTTGTTAAATCATACTTTGAAACATATTATCTTTTTGTATATATGTTATATTTCACAATAACGAAAATACCTGAAACTGTGGAACTGTAGCCTAAAATACTCTTTGAAATTTGCTCTCTACCTACTTCTTAAATTGCACTTGGGAAGTTATCACTTCTATGTATATATGTTATATTCAGCAATAAAAATAATTTAAATAAATAATTTTTGAAATTCATCCATATCAGTTCATCTGTTGCAACAATTGCACCCCATTCATGCAAGATGCTAACAATAGCTGAGGGGAGGAGAGGGGGAGGGAAGGGGAGGGGACATATGGGAAGTTTCTGCGCATTTTTTCTGTAAACCTTAAACTACTCTAAAAAAAGTCTATTGAAAGAAACACTGCCTATTAAAAATAAATGTTTATGAAACCGGTGGTGCTGGTGAAGTGCCAGAGACTTGGGGCAGGGCTGGCTTCGTGGGAAGGGCTTTGGGAATGACCCAATGCTTGATTTAATGCTCTTTTAAGCCTGCCTTGAAATTCCTAGTAATTTTTAACGAGGGGCTGCGTTTTCATTTTGCACTGGGCCTCGCAAATCATGGGGCCGGTCCTGGGTCGGGGGGAAAGGGAGGGGAGCCTAATTCAGGGTCTTGGGATTTTGCAGGTGGTGGAGGGTCACCCCAGCGTGCAAATCTGCCTTCACCCCACCCGAAGGGGAGAGAGCACATGACCTGGTCAGGAAGTGGGTTCCTGATAAGAGGCGGAAGGAAGTGGGGGGGCATCTTAAAATAGCACTGCTTGCCTGGCCGATCAGAGGTTGGGGGCAGGGAGGGGGAGTGGCTGGGAGTGAGCAGAACCAGGGGGCACAGGACTTGCCGGAGACTCCCTGTCCCCAGAACCCAGCCCTCTCCTTTCCTTGGCCCTGCCAGACCCAGGAATATGGTTTAGTAGCAAATAAGGGATGGGGTGACAACTCTTGGGCCTTTATTTTATTTTTTAATTAAGATATAACATCCACAGTGAGGTGTACAAGTCTTCATTGAGTAGTTCAATTAAATTACATGCTATATACACACATTTCTGGGCAGTGTTGCCCATTTTCAGAGCCAGGAGACCCCCTCCTGCCCTGTACCAGGCCCACCCACCCAGAGATGACCACTACTTGATGTCTACCACTGTTGGTTCATTTTGCTTGTTTTTCTGCTTTGCATACAAGGAGCCCATCCATGAGTTTTCTTTTGTGCTGGTTTATTTCTGTCTACATCCTGCCTGTGAGATTCCTCTATGCTGTTGCACACAGCCACCCACCATCCCTTTTCATCACTGCATAGTATTCCATCACATAAACATACCACATCTCCATTGTGCGTTCTCTTGTCGGTGGACATTTGGGTTGCTCCCAGTTTGGGGCTATTATGGATAACGCCACAAAGAGCAGGAGCATGAGTTATTTCCTGGGCACGGACACTTGATTCTTGGGCCTGTATCACCCAGAAGTGGATTTGCTGAGTTATAGAATAGGCAGGGGTTTAACTTTAGTTGAAATTACCCAACAGATTTCTGAAGTGGCTGCACCAATTTGCATCCCAACCAGCAGCGTGCGAAAGTTCCAGTTGCTCTGTGTCCCTGTCAACACTTGCTATTGTCAGTCTTTAATTTTAGCCATTCTTGTGGCTGTGCAGTGGCATCTCGGCGTCTCTAGATGGTTTTGACTTGTGTTTCCCTGTTGATTAGCTGCACTGAGCCACCTTACATGGGCTTCTAGGCCGTCTGGAGAACCTCTTTTGCAAGGTGTCCACTTGGATTTTTTTGCCTGTTTAAAAATTATCATTTTCTTTTTAATTTTTGGAAGTTCATTGTATGTTCTGGAAAGGAGCCCTTTGTTGGATATATAGGTTTGGCGGCTATCTTCTCCCAGCCTGTGGCTTGCCTTTTATTCTCTTAAAGCTGTCTGTTGATGAAAAGAATTAATTTCAATGAAATCCAATCTATCAATCTTTCATTTTATGCTTAGAGTTTTTTCTGGTCTTGTTTAAGAAATCTTTGCTTTGTTTCATAAAAGGGAATTAGACTTTGTCACGCACAGTCCCTCCTGCTTCACAGCCTCCAGTAACTTCCTGATACACTTAACATAAAATCTAAAATCCCCCAAGGCCCACAAAACCCTCCTTGGCGGGGGCACCCCTAAACTCTCTGGCTTCCCCTTCTACACTCTCCCCTTTGTTCACCGAATTTCAACCCCATGGGAATCTTTCTGTTTCTGAACTTGTCAAGCTAGGCCCAGCCTTGTGACCTTCATGTTGGCTGTTCCCTCTGGCTGGAAGCTCTTCCCACAGACCTCACCTCATCATTCAGGGATCAGGGTGAATGTCAACTCTTCTGAGAAGCCCTCCCTGACCACCCCATGTGACAGCCACTTGGTCGTGACAGCGGGCTCAACCTACTCTTGATTCTCCCCAGAACGCTCACCGCATTCTGAAATGATCTGATCTGTGCATTTTTTTCTTGGTTACTATCCATCTCCTTCTGCTGATCAGCAGCTACACTAGATCAAACATCAAGTCTGTTGTCCAGCAATGTGCACCCGGGGGCAAGGAAAGGGCCCGGTACCTAGTCAACATCCAAGAATTATTGTTGCCTCCACATTGTAAGCCAGCAGGGAAATGCAAATCAAAACCACCGGGAGAGAGCCCCTCACCCCACCGGCTGGGTGGGTTGAGAAAGGCAGACAATAATAAGTGTTGGCAAAGACAGAGAGAAACTGGAACGTGCACCTGCTGTGGGTGGGGACATGAGCTGGTGCAGCTGCTTTGCAAAATGGTCTGGAAATTCCTCAAAGGTTAAACCAAGAATTACCATACGACTTGGCAATTCCACTTCTAAGTGAAACATCCATCCACACGAAAACTTGGACACAAATGTTCAATGTAACATTATTCATTTGGAAACAGCCCAAATGTCCATCAATTGACAGATGAATGGATGAACACAGTGTGGTCCACGCATACATGAAAATGTTATTCAGCTGTGGAAAGGTACATGAGCCATAGTGACAGAGAGTGGATTAGTGATTGCCAGGCCAGGGGGAGTGGGGCAGTTCCTTTTTTTTTTTTTTTTAATTATTAAATTCAGTTTTATTGAAATACATTCACACACCGTACAGTCATCCATGGTATACAATCCACTGTCCACAGTATGATAACATAGTTATGCGTTCATCACCTTTTTTAGGGTAATGGAAATATTCTGGAATTAGATCGTGGTGATGGTTGCACAAATCTATGATTGTACAAAAAACCATCAAATTACACATGTTGAATAGGTGAATTGTGCAGTAGGTGAATTATAGCTCAATAAAGCTGTTGCAAAAAATAATGTCTTGCATAATCAATTAATTAACTAATGATTTTTAAAATGGAAGCTCAGAGCAGTGGGTGGCCCCTGTCCCCAGAGGCCCAAAGGAGCTGCCGGGGACCCAAAGCACTCTTGCCGGGCCCTTCCCCGCCCATCTACGGTGAGGAACATCGGGCACTCCACTGGGGGCAAAGGTTAAGGGAGAGCAAAAATCTCAGACATAAGAGTAAAAATATTTTATTGCAATATATTAAAAAATAAAAATTATTGCAGAAAATTCACAGTGGACAAAATAGCAGCATTTTAAATAAAGACAAAAGGCTAAGACTCAGTTTCCCCATTTGGGAAAGAGTGGGGAGATCTCAGTGCCACTCCTACTCTCACCCCAAATTGTGGGCGGGGGGATTGCATGGAGGTTGGGGAGCTCTGCCCCACCCCCACTCCAGCCAGTCGAGTCTGGGGGTGCTGGGTTGGTGCTGGGCTCTGGCCTCACTGCCCGGCCAGGTCCCCCACATGGTGGGGGTGTGGGACATGGAGGGCAGAGTGGGGCTCAGGGGACAAGGAGGGCTTCCCCAGCCCCTGATATAGGGGCATGGCCTTTCCCCGCAGGCAGTCCCCCAATTTCCCTAAGTAGAGCTCCCCAAGCTGGGGAGGGGTCTGCTGCCCTCTTCGACTTATCCCCAGGCCCAGGGAACGGGACCTTCCTTGGCCACGCTCGTCCCTGTCTTTGTGACAACCTTAGGTGAGTTGATGCTGTCGTCATCCTCAGTTTACAGGAAAGGAAACTGAGGCTCAGAACCCCAGACCCCCCCACTCTGGTCAAGTATATCTGGCCTGGCTTTCAACTGGCTTTTCTCCACCTCCACCATGGACGTTTGGGGCAGAATCGTTCTCTCATTCTCTGCTTGGGGGGCTGGCCTGGGCACATGCTTGATGCCACCAACACCCCCTCCCCAGCCCCGACAGCTAAAATGTCCTCAGGCGTCACCAAATGTTCCCCATTGGGTACAATCACCCCTGATGAAGACCCCCTGGGTAAGGCGAGTCCAATGACCCCCCAAAAGACCCCCCAAATTCACCGACTGAGTGTGGGTGGGAGGGATGAGGAGGTGGACCCCAGAAGCTGGGGGGTTGCCCTAGTTTATACCAGCTCACCCGTCAGGAGTTTATTCTGAAATATGGAGGGAGCAGGGATCAAACTCGATTTTTGCCCGTATAATTAACACAGGGCACCTCCACTTCGGCACTGACATCGGGGCCGAGTCCTTCTCGGCGGGGCGTCCTGGGCACTAGGGGGTGACGAGCAGTCCCCCTGGGCTCCCCCCACTTGAGGCCAGGAGCAGCCTCCCCCAGCCCTAGTTGTCCCCAGATGTCGCCAAATGTCTCTCGAGAGGCAAAATCACTCCTTTTGAGAACTCTTGCTCTAGGGCAGAGATTCTTTTTATTCTTTTTATTATTTTTCTTTAGGTCTACAGGAAAACCACACCGAAGGCACAGTGTTCCCATCGTGTAATCGTCGGACTTTAGGTAATAATATAACTGTAACAATGTAATAATAGCGGCTCATCAGTTGCAACAGAGGCACCATGCCAATGGCAAGCGTTGGTGATTGGGAACACTGTGGGTGGGGTGGGTGGGGTGGGTGGCGGGTGGTGTCTGGGCAGACTTTCCTAATCGTGGCTGCTCCGGAGTCCCCTGGAGGCCCCTAAGGCACAGCTAGCCCGGCCCAGGCGGGGTTTCTCACTTAGGAGACCTGGGATGCAGCCCAGGAATCTGAATTTTCAGCAGGATCCTCATGATGCTGGTGGCTGCGGGCGGGGGAAACACACTTGGACACCCAAAGCTGACCCGCCCATGCCCCCCTCCCTGGGTGACCTTGAGTGAGGTGCAGGGAGAGTCAGGGATGCCCAGGGACGCCGAGGGATGCCCAGGGAAGCTCAAGGACACTCAGGGATGCTCAAGGACACCCTGGGAGGCTCAAATCACCACCCCGATCCTTGCTATCCGAGCCGCGCTCCGGGACGCGTGCAATGCCGCCTCCCGCCGGTAGATGGCGACAGCGCCCGCCTGATTTTTGGCGGGAGAGGCGGCCGGGCCGGCTGCCCTAGAGGACCGGTGGGTGGTCCCGCGGGTCTTTCCAAAATAATAACATCAATAGCATCGTCCGCTCACAGGCGCAAGGGCTCGCTCCCCGCCAGGCAATGCCGACACTGCACTGAACAAACTGCCAGCCCTCCTGGCGTGGACGTTCTAGATAAGGAAGATAGCTCTGGGTAAGAAAAAGTGCTCTAAAGACCATAAAATAAAGGGGTGAGGGGGGCCAGGAGAGGCTGGGGGCTGCTGGAGATGGGTGTCTCCGCCTGACACCCCATCCCCGGGTGGCCAGGGCGTTGGAGAGAGCCACAAGGAGCCATCTCCCGCGCTGGCACTCGTTTGTGCCCCCGGGAAGGGGTCACTTTGAACCTGGGAATCTCAGTGATGTTCAAGGGATGCTCCCCTACCTTGTCTATGTCAGGACCAGAGCCTGCCTTGGGGTGCTCTGGAGGAGGCAGGCACATACACCCCAGAATAAACGATCGCGCAGTGAGAAAGAGCCAGGTGGTAAGGAGAGCGTGTGGGTCTCCGTTTCCACATCTTTAAAATGGGGGTAATAGTAGTAGTATCCTAGAAGGTTGTTGCAACAATTAAATGAGATGACACAAAGCATTTAGGACAGGGCTGGGGTGCAATCAAGAACTGAGTGAATATTAAACCTTATTAATTGTTATCAGTAGACTTAGTGTTCCGGTTTGCTAATGCTGCTGTTTTGCAAAACACCAGAAATGGGTTGGCTTTTATAAAGGGGGTTTATTTGGTTACGAAGTTACAGTCCTAAGACCATAAAGTGTCCGAGGTAAGGCATCAGCAATAGGGCACCTTCGCTGGAGAAAGGCCATGGGCATTCACAAAACCTGTTAGCTCGCAAGGCACGTGGCTGGTGTCTGCTTGCTCCCAGGTTGCATTTCAAAATGGTGTTCTCCAAAATGTCAGTGTCAGCTTCCAACGGCCATCTTCAAAATGTCTCTGTGAGATGCAGCAGCTCTTTCTGTCTGAGCTCTTATATAGTGCTCTAGTAAACTAATCAAGGCCCACGCTGAATGGGCGGGGCCACACCTCCATGGAAACTATCCAATCAGAATTATCACCCACAGTTGGGTGGGTCACGTCTCCATGGAAACGACTTAATCCAATGCTGCCAACCTAATCAACACTAATACATCTGCCCTCACAAGATGGTGTCAAAGAACATGGCTTTTTCTGGGGGATATAATATATACAAACCAGTACGCTTAGCCTCTGAGACTGGGGAAAACAGAATTCCACGTGGGTTATGATAGTTTGCAAACCAAGAGCTAAAGGGCTTTGAGCGAAGAGGTTGGGTTTTAGAGCTTTGGGATGCTTGAGTTAGCGTTTTGGAAATCAATATTTCCCAGCCTGGAGGATGTGATGAAGAGGTGGTGGCTTTTCAACTTGCGAGTGTCCGTGTGTCGTGCAGCCAGGGGCTCGTCTCAATCTGGGTACAGCATCAAGGACTTCCAGGTAGAGAGACTGGGATTCATTTCTATCTTCTTTATGTTTGTTTTGTAGACAGATTCTCCAAAATTTTTATTGGTTTTACTTATGTTTTCTGCTGGCCACTGAGGTTCTTCATAACAATTGTCAAGTGTCATATTTAGTGGACATGGCTTTGGTTACAGTGACACGGTGGCTCACCACTGTCATCATGCTTTCCGGCTTGCTGGAGCTGCAGTTAGGGTAGGTTTCCTTGCAAGAACACTGTTCCGGTTTGCTAATGCTGTTGGAATGCAAAACACCAGAAATGGATTGGCTTTTATAAAAGAGGTTTATTTGGTTACAAATTTTCAGTCTGAAGGCCATGAAAACATCCAGATTAAAGCATCAATATGAGTATACCTTCACTGGAGGATGGCCAATGGTGTCCAGGAAACCTCTGTTAGCTGGGAAGGCACGTGGCTGGTTTCTGCTGATCCTGGGTTGTGTTCTAGCTCCTCTCTCAGTTCCTGTGGGTTCTTCAAAATGTTGCTTTCCAAAATGTCACTCACAGCCGCTCTGAGCTCCTTCTGTTTGTCAGCTCATTTGTATGGCTCCAGTGGTTTAATTCAGACCCACCCTGAATGGGTGGGATAACACCTCCATGGAAATTATCCAATCAAAGGTCTTGTCCACAGTTGATTGCCTCGCATCTCCATGGAAACACTCAAAGGATTCCAATCTAATCAACAACAATACGTCTGCCCACACAAGATTGCATCAAAGATAATGGCGTTTTGGGGGACATAATACACTCAAACTGGCACAAGCACAAATGATCTGGACAAATGCCCGTTTGTGTCCCTACGTACGCTGTTTCCGAATGCCTTCGTCACATGCTTCCTCTCAACACTCGTTTGCTGTGAAGTTATGATATGCTCTCAGTTTTACATCATCTTCCACTTTGTTTTGTATTTTTGTCATCCCGTTTCATCAGGAATATAGAAGAGTTTTGGAAGCCGTTCCTCTCCAGCTTTGGGGTCTAGTATTTTTGTTTGGGTTTCATTAGGAAGGCAGGGCTGATCGCAGATGGGAACGTTCTCCTCCTCAGCAGCCTGGGGGACTTTATTTACCATCCATGCAGGGTTGATGGCATTCCCTCCACACCATTTTCAGGAATAGCCAATCCAAAGGATGTGGAAACACCTGGAGCCCATAAAACCTGCCTGCAGCCAACTTAGAAAATCAACAGGATGAGGTGCTAAACAAAAAAAGAGTCCCAGAACTTGGCATCAGGAAATTTGATTTCAGCCTCACCCCACAGGATGGAGGGAGGCCCCTGGTGTGACACACGTCCCACCACTCATGCCCTTTTCATGGACTGGCCCACAGTGCACCATGCCTGTCTGCATGTCACCCGGCTTCTGGCTGCTCAGGGCGCTTTCTGCTGCCAGTGAACTTACAAGGCAATGTGGAGGTGATTTCACGGGCTGGAACCTTTGGGTGCTGGACATTAATCTGTCACATGACTCAGGCAAGGTGCTGGGTGATGAACTACATAGTTGAGGCTCTTGGTTTACGGGGGATAGAAATTGTGACTCAAAGCTGGTTACGACAGAAAAATAACAGGCAAGCTGTAAGGCCATCTGGTTCAGGCATGGCTGGATCCAGGTGCTTAAACCATGTTGGCAAGGTACAGTTCTCTCTTTCTCTCTGGGTTCTGCTCTCTTCTGCTTTGGCTTCCTTCTCAGACAAGCTCCACCCTTGGGAACAAAGATGACTCCTGGCAACTCCAGGCTTATGGGCTCCATCCTCTTTGACTGGTGTCCCGGTTTGTTAATGCTGCCATTTTGCAAAACACCAGAAATGGATTGGCGTTTATAAAGGGGGTTTATTTGGTTAGAAAGTTACAGTCTTAAGGCCATAAAGTGTCCAAGGTAAGGCACTTCACTGGAGGATGGCCAATGGCATCCGGAAAACCTCTGTTAGCTGGGAAGGTATGTGGCTAGCGTCTGCTTGCTCCCAGGTTGCATTTCAAAATGGCTTTCTCCAAAATGTTGCTCTTGGGACATTTTGTCCTCTTTTATCTGCAGCTCCTCTTCAAAATGCCACTCTCAGTTGCTCTGAGGTCCCTCTGTTTGTGAGCTCTTTCTGTAGGACTCCAGTGAACTAATCAAGACCCATGCTGAGTGGGCGGGGCCACATTTCCATGGAAACATTCAATCAAGAGGTCACATCCTAATCAAAGGGGTCACTCACAGTTGGGTGGGTCACATCTCCATGGAAACACTCACTCAGAAGGTTCCACCCTAATTAACACTAATACATCTGCCTCCACAAGATTGCATTACAGAACATGACATTTTGGGGGACATAATAAATCCAAACCCGCACAGCTGGTATTTCAGCCAAAATTCCAAGGCTGACTCTGATTGGTCTGACTTAGGTCACATGTTCATTCCTGAACCAATCACTGTAGTCGGGGGTAGGGTGGGGGTGGGGAATGCTCTGATTGACAGGGCTATGGTGGCAGTGGGATGCCAGGAACCAAGTGGCTGGAGAGTGAGGGAGGGGAGGGGTGACTCTCCAAGAAAAATTAGGGTGCTATGTCCAGAAGCAGAGAGGCTGAGCACTGAGTGGGGCTTCCACTAAGGAGACTTCAGCCCCTTCAATTCCCACCCGGGTAAGAGTCCCAGAAATGTAGGAACTGGCGGCTCTCTCACCTCCAGCTGCTCCGGGACTACTGTCCAGCCTCCAGCAACCACAGATCTACTTTCTGCTGCTGTGGATTAGCCTATTCCGGAGATTTCTATGAACGGAATCATATGCTATGTGCCTTTTGCGTCTGGCTTCTTTCACTGAGCATAATATTTTCAAGGTTTCATGTTGTAGCATGTGTCAGGACTCCATCCCTTTTTATGACTGAATAATATTCCATTGGATGGCAGAACCACATTTTGTTTATCCATTCATCTGTGATTTGGTTTGCGTCCAGCTTTTGGTGGTTGTGTATACGCTGCCATGAACACATGTGGATGAGTATTTGCTTGAGTTCCTCTTTTCAATTCTCTTGGGTCTATACCTAGGTGGAGTTGTGGGGTCATATGATAGTTCTATGTTTAACTTTTTGGAGAATTGCCAAGCTGGTTTCCACGGTGGATGAATCTTTTCACTTGCCCACCCGCTTTGCTTTTTTGTATTTTGAGAAGTTAAAAATATGCGTAAAAATACAGGGAAGAGATTCATTATTTGGATGCAGGGAAACACGGCTTTGTTTTTAAAGACTTGCCAATTAAATGCAGTGATTTTTTTTTTTTAGTTGATTTTAACAATCAGCCAAATTGGGCCTCTTGGCAGCTCCACTGGGACATCAGAGATGGAGAGATGTGTAATTAAGCTGAACACGAAAATGTCAAGCAAATGAGTTTTTATTTAGTACAGAAAAGAGCTAGTGACAAACAGAAAGCAAAATGATTTCCCGGAGTGTGTTTCACCCTGGGATAAACCGTGGGACTAGGGGATGCTTCTCCGAGAAAGAGAGGAAACACGTGGAGAACTTGACTCTTGGGGTCCCTTGGGGTTGAGGGGCTGGGGTGGGCTGGGGGCTGCAGAGGGAGGGGTGCGCCCCTCCCACAACCCATTCCAGGGAAGACAGCTGATGGATCTGGGCGGGGAATCCACTGGTTCCTCAGGAAGCAGTGACTTGCCCAAGGGCACAGGGAGAAAATGAAAAATCGTGTTTTTTCCCTTTAGGGGTCCCTTAAAGACCTGAATTGATTTCCTTACTTGACAATGGGAGTAAAACAGGGTTTCTTAACCTCAGTGCTGCTTATATTCAGAGCAGATCTTTTTCTGGGGGGTGCTGAGCAGCCTCCCTGGGCTCCCCTTGCTCGATGCCAGGGGCACCCCCTTCCCAGTGGTGACAACCACAAATGTCACTGCCCATTGTCTATGTCCCCTGGGGAGAAGAATCACCCCCCGTTGAGAACCCCTGGGTTCAGGAAGCCCACTGACCCCTGGGGTACTCTGCATCCCTAATTATTTGACCTGCTGTCCTCCTAGGAGGCTGCACACATTTTTATTCAAATTGAGTTGGTGGGGTGGGGGGAGAGGAGGTGAACCCCAGAAGCTGGGGGTGGCCCTGGGTTATACCGTCTCACCCATTGGGAATTTATTATGGTATCGTGTGAGGTAGGGACTGAACCCGATTGTCTTTTCCCAAATAATTAACACAGGGTTTCCCCCTCGGCACAGCTGACGTTGGGGGGGGATCCTTCTCGGTGGGGGAGCCCCGGGCACTGGGGGGTGTCGAGCAGCGTCCCTGGGGTTCCCCCACTCGATGCCAGCAGCCCCGCTCCGGGAGAGTCACTGGGCTAACCCCGCTTATCTGGGATAAATAACTGGATGGCTCATAAAACCATCATTTTCCTTGTCCAGGAGAGTCAGGAGGTCCCGTTCCCCCACTGAACAGATGGGAAAACTGAGTCTCCGAGACGCTCCCGGCCCCAGGCCAACAGGATGGGAACAGGATCCCAGCCAGCTCTCCGCGGCCAGCCCCTCCGCAACACACTGGACCCGCGGAGCGGCTGTGCGCAGGTGTCTGTCTTCTCTCTGCCTCAGTCTCCCCACTTCGCCGATTTCCAGAGGGCTTCCGGGTTCCGACTTCTCCCGGCCGGCGAGGGGTCTCGAACCCGCCACTCTCTGCTCGCCCCGGCTCTGCCCAGCCCCGCGCTCCAGCCGGTCACGTGAGGAAAGCCTGGCTGAGGGGCGGGGCAAGACGGCCTCGCGCGTGGCCTCCTGGGGATAGTAGTCCTGGCCCCGCCTCCGCCTCGCGCCGCCCCCGACGCTAGAACTAACGCTCCCGTCGTGCCCCGCGGCGCCAGGAGGCGACGACGGCGAGGCGAAGTGGGGCGGGCCGGTTGCTAAGACTTGGGGAAGCGCAGCGCTCGCGCTCCTGTCCCTCAGGTAAGCGCGCGGCTCCGGGGTTCGGGGGCCCCCCTGGCCCAGGCTCCTGAGGAGGGGAGGGCGGCGGCGGGTCTGTCGGCTGTGGGGGTCACCAGCCCCGCGGGGGGCGAAGGGGCGGCCCCGTTAGATTCGAGAGCGTCTTGGGCGGGCGGGCGCGTGTGCGTGTGCGCGTGCGCGGAGGACGGGGCGAGCCGCGCGACCCCGCTCCCCGCGCCCATCGCGTTTCTGCGCTTGCGCCCGCACTCGCGGGCCCTGGGCTAGAGGCCGCGTGCGCTCCAGCTGCTTCCGGTGCGCCCTGGCTCGGGTCATCGCAGCCAGTCCTCTGCCGCAGGGCTGCTGTCCTCGCGGGCTGGTAACCGCTTCCGCCACAGACTCCGCGTTTGCCTTTAGGCGAAGGTCCTCAAGCGACTTACACAATAATATTGATTATAACAAGTTATCGTAATTCCTAATAGCTATGGAAAGCGTTTAGTTTAAAAAAACTTAAAATCAGTTGACCCCGGGGTTCCCCCACACCCTACGTGTCTTAGGTTCTCCAACTTTCTTGCACAGAAGGAACGCTTACTGGGTTGCCCGATGTAGAAAATAAATACGCAGGATGCCTTGTTCAATTTGAGTTTCGGATAAATGGATTTTTTTTTGTTATAAGTGTATCCCAAATTCTGCCTGGGACATACTTATCCTAGAGAATTGTTCACGTATTTGAAATTCTCATTGAACCTGTTCCCTGTGTTTTATTTGGTGACTCTGCTTGCTTGGGGGGCGGTTTATTAAAAATTCCAGGTTCAGTCCTGGAAACTGTTTGAAACAAGCGTCTGCCCAGACTGGGATCTGCCCCGAGACTGGAGCTTTGCCACCAGTCTGCAGCGGCCGATCCTTCTGCTGAGGATTCCCTTCCCTGCTGTGCCCGTCTTCCAGGCCTGCTGTGGGCCACCGCCTCCATGAAGCCCTCCTGGAGTCTTCCCTCCAGTCACGCTGCTAGGTCGCCCGCGGAGCTGTAGGGCCCGTTTGTGAGCTGCGTCCCAGGCGTTTGCTCCCGGCAGCTCTGCAGCGGTGCTGCAGTGACGGAATTCCTTTTCCACAGGGCCCCGAGGGGTTAGGACGCTTGTGCAAGGTCTCACGGCCAGGAGATGTCAGAGCTGGGGTAAGGACTTCAGGGCGGGGTGGAGAGCATGTGGGTATTTTCTGGCCTGGCACTCCCAGATTACACCTCTGCTTTCTTCGACTTGGGTTTCCTTGTCTGTAGGATAAGATAAAGCCTCTTAGCCTGACATTTACTGAGGCTGTGTCTGTGTTGTGCCTGGTTTGCAGCCGAGCTGGATAACCAGCCTTTCCCAGCCTCCTTTCCCAGGCTGGATGCACTGGGGGATGGTATTCCAGTCCCAAGGAGTTCCCACCTCTGCCCATTTTCCTGACATGTGCTGTCGGGGGAGGGGGCTGAGGCACACCAAGGAAAGGAGCGAGGGTCCCAGGCTGTCTTGGGGAATGGCTGTCAGGGGTCCTGTCTCCTGGTTTGGCCAGAGCCTCTGGGGCTGCAGTGGGTGGGCCTTCCCTGCCTGGGCCAACGGGGGGCTCTGACAATAACTGAAAATGGGCCATTTTCAGGCCTTCGCCACAGCCCGTGTGCTCCAAGTCCTTCCTGGCGAGACCAGAGCACGGGCTCTTTTAGGAGGCTGTGCCCGGGGAAGGGGCTGAGCCGGGCAGGCCCCGCAGAGCGGATGGGTCCGGGCAGCACCGAGGCCTGCGAAGGGTGTCAGGGCAGCCAGGAGATCTGGGGCTGCGGGTGGATTCGGGGCTTTGAGGATGAAGCGAGGACTGGGTGCAGCCCAGAAGCTTCTGGCCGAGGTTCAGGTTCCTCTGAAGCACCGGGCGGTTCCCCTGCCTCACCCAAAAGCACCTGGCGAGGGTGCCACCTGCCAGCCCCCCTCTCTGGCTGGGGCAGGCCCTGGGTGTGGCTCCACATTTGGGTGGCTGGTGCTCCCACTCAGTCTCTGCAGTCAGCACTCTTTGGGGTCCCGGGCAGTCTGCCCTCTTGCCGAGAACCTGTGTATCTGTCACTGGTCTTGGAGCGAGGCTGAGAGCCTTTGTGGTGTGAACTTGGGCGGCAGAGTTGCCGTGCTGTCGAGAGCCCGGTGCTGCGCTCAGAACCCAACGCTGCCGGCTCCCAGCCAAGAGGCTTTGGGCAAGTCCCTCAACCTGGGGAAGCCTCGGCCCCCTCCTTCGGAGACTGGCAAAGGCAGCCAGCCGATTCCTGGGAGCTCTGGGGACGGCGTCGGGGGCATCCCACGCACTCTGGGCGTCCGCGGCGCTGGCGGTGATCAGCTGTCCTCTTCGAGCGCTGTGCCTTGCTGGATGGTCGTGTGTCCTTCCCTGTCCTTGTGGTTTTACTCTCTCAAATGCTTTGTTGAGATTTAATTAACATACCCCAAATTCACCCACTTAAAGTGTGCATTTCGGTGGCTTTTAGTACATTCACAGAGTTGTGCAGATGTAACCACTGATTCTGGAACATTCTCATCACCCCAAAAGACACCCCGTTCCTTTTAGCAGCCACTCCTCATCTCCTCTGGCCCTGGGCCCTGGTAACCTCTAATCTGTCTGTGGTTTTGCCTGTTCCGGGCATTTCCTGTGTGTGGAGTTGTGTAACATGTGACCTTTTGTGTCTGTTCATGTGGCAGTGTCTGCACGGTTCATCCTCATCCCAGCATGGATCTGCGCCTCATTCCTTTTTACAGCTGAATACTGTTCCACTGTGTGGACAGACCGTGTTTTATTTCTCCATTCGTCTGCTGCGGGGCACTGGGGCACTTCCACCTCTTGGCGATTCTGAGCCACGCTGCTGGCAGTGCCCCGTGCGGGTTTCTGTGTGGACGTGCGCCCTCAGTTCCCGTGGGGGGTACCCTGGAGCGGACGGCTGGGCAGGGTGGAGCCGTCCCCAGGACTTCACCGGCCTCCTGAGGAGCCAGCCGCCGGCCAGCTGGGTCCCGGCAGCCGCCTACTCTTTTTTATGCTTGTTTTGATTTTAATCAGGCCGAGGTTGCAGCCTCGGAGGGACAAGGCAGACTGTGTTTGTTGTTTGCTCTGGAGACAGTGGGAGCTTTTGTGGCCGGGTGGCGGGGGGTGTGGGGGAGGAAGATTCAGTGATCCAGGTGGCGGTGGCCACAGGGGCCCCAGGTCCCCACCGTGGGTGAGGCGCCCCCTCCACGCCCGGCCTCGCCTCGCAGCTGCCATCGGCTCATGTGCTTCTGCACGGCTGCCAGACTTGCATCACGGGCTTAGAGGATGTGTCCGTGGGAGGTGGCCCCGGTGTGCCCCTCTTGGGGACTGGCCAGCAGATAAACAGCGCCGGGCCCCTGGCTTCGGGCAGCGAGCTGGGCCGGTGTGTCAGCGTGGAATGAATGACTGACTCGGCCATGAGCGTCCACAGGGAAGCCGGCTGGGGCGGTGGGGTCTGGGTGGGCTGCGGCGTTTGAGGCGACTGGAATCATCCTGACCTAGTTTCTTTCCTGCCTAAAGTAGCACCATCCTGTAGAAATGGAACAAAATATAACGTGAGCCACATACGTGACCTTATGTTTTTTTAGACCACATTAAGAAGTACAAAAAACAGGTGAAATTCACTTTAATATCTTAACAAAAATATTTGAAGTATTTTCACTTTGGCTTGTAATCAGGGTTAAGAAGCCGCTAGCGACAGTCTCCGTTCTTTTTCCGTCTGGCATCTCCAGGAGACCCTGGCTGGCACCCACAGCACCACTCGGGTCCGAGCAGCCTCGGGCCCTGGCCGGCAGCCATGCGTGACCCGGGCCTGGCCGAGCAGACGACTTAACTGTGTTATTGTTTTTTTGTTTAAGGTGACAGCCGTTCTCTTACAGTTCTGGAGACTGGAAGTCCAGGGTGGAGGTACAGGCAGGGCTTAAGCGTATTGTTTTAGTGTCACCTGCGGCTCCCTTCTCTTGCCCGTGCGTCAGCCGTGACAGGAGAGGAGAGTACAGTGGGACTCGGAAACGAGAGGGCGCACAGCACAGCCTCCGCGGAGAGGGTCTCCTTCACTCTGCCTCACCTGTCATCATGTGCTTAACACCGGCCTCCCCTGCCAGACGGGCGCTCTGGGGGGCCGGGACCCCACACCCTCTCCCCTGCCAGTGCCCAGGATGTAGAGACCACGATTGGTGTTGGCCGTGCCCTGAAGGAGCAGGCTGGAGGGGGACGCTGGTCTCCATCCAGCCGTGGGTGCAGATGGGGGCTCTGGGTGGTGGCGTGACTTGCCCGGGGACCCCCCCATCCCCGTTTCCTGCTTTGCTTGGAATCGCACCCTCCTCACCGGCCACCCAGACGTCGCTCTCCGGCAGCTTCTCCTCCCATAGTCTGGCCAGGCCCCCTTTCCCCCCGCTGCCCTCTGCTCTTTCCACCTCAGGTCCTCTGCACACTGTATCCGTTAGCTGTGGCTGTGTAACAAATGACCGTGCGCCTGGCAGATTAAAACACCTGCATTTCTGAGGTCAGGAGTCCGGGCCTGACGGGGACAGATTGTCCGTGCCAGGGACTCGCAGGCTGCAGGGGGGTGCTGGCCTGGGCTGCGGCCTGTGACGTGCCCCCCATAGACAGCTGGCAGCGGGGTCGTAAGATGAGGCCACGATCCTGTGTGACAACCCTGAAGCACTCCCCCATCACCTTGTCATGGTCTGCCAGTTACAAGCAGGCCCCAGCTCTTTCCCTCAGAGCAGCAGCGGTGGGGGTGGCTTGTGCAGTGAAAGCCAAGATCAAGGCTCAGGGCCGTGTGGCGAGGAGGAGGATCGCGGCTGAGACGGCCGGACGACCTGAAGGTGGAGCTGTCCCTGCCACATGTCCCAGGGTGACAGGCAGGACGGCCCCCAGGCTCCCCTGGGTCCAAGTTGGCTGCACATCCCCATCCTTATCAGACTAACCGAGAATCTCCAGAAGCTCCTCCAAGGCTTGTATTTGTGGCCCAAGAAAATGCATGTCACGGGCCACAAGCTCAGCGAGCCCAGGGAGAGCCCCCGACTGAGGAACACGGTGGGATGAGCGGCCGTGCCTGCCCCACAGGTGCATGGCCAGGGCCTGAGCACCACGGCTCCAGTAAAACATGGACCAACTGGCAAGAAAAGCCCGTCCCAGGGGCCGCCCGTCCTCCCAGGGAAGGGTGTGAGCACGGGGGCCGGGTGTCCAGGGGCCTCCTCAGAGCCCACGGACGGCCCCTCACCAGACTGGGGCAGGCGGGGCCCGGCTCACCTGCCCACCTGCCGCAGGGCGGAGGGAGGTCAGGGGTCAGCCTCCGACTTGGACGGTGCCTGGGCCCCGGCCCCTCTCCCCGGGGCCCCGGTCTCCTCTGTGGGTTGTCCAGGTTGCTTGGGGGCGTCAGTCAGACTCGGGAGGTGCCGCTGCTCAGTCTGAGGTGCTTTGGCTTCTTGTCCTCTGGTGTAGCCAGTTTCCTCTCCATGCGTGGCCAGTTTCCAGAGACAGAGCCGTAGATTCTCAGGCCTCAGCCCCTGCATGTGGTGCAGTAGTTCTCCCTGTGGTAGGAGTGCTGTGTTCCGCTGGGGGTCTGCGGACCAGCCCCGGACCACTGCCCTCAACGGTGAGCTCCTGGAGGCTGCTGTCGCCCGCAGCCGAGACCGTCCTCTCCCCAGCACGGATGCTGCGCGAGCCACTGTCCACTGGGGAGGCTGGGGGTCCCCTAAACCCTGGATCTGTGGTTCTTTAACTTCCCGCTGTCCTCTGAGAGCGCAGAAGCAAGCCGGGCCCTGGGAGCCAGCACAGCGGGCTTGGAGCTGCTCTCTCGACACCTAGGGTTCTTCTGTTAACGGGGGTCAACGGGCTTCTCAGGAAAGGTCTAGGGGTGAATGTGTCAGGCTGTTCAGGCCAGGTGGTGTAGCAGGGGTGTAGCCGAGTGGGCGTGGTGGGGTTCCAGTGAAACATGTTTACAGAAACAGGCACCTCATCGTTCACCAACCCCTGGTTTGTATCCTGGAGGTGCTGAGATTTCAAGTTGACGATCAAATCACGGCCCTTGGTGAGCTTTAGTTCCTCTCACCTGGCCGGGCGTGCGGCACCTCCACGCGAAGGGCGTGCGTGTGACAGGATGGGGCTGTCGCTGAGCACGGAGCCCCGTTTAGGGAGGTTGTCCCTGCACCGAGGGGCCCTCTGCCGGGCCTTTTGGAGTCCTGTGCCTGGATTTCCCAGGATTTCTGGTTTTCTCTTCTGGAAGCTGTGGGTGAGCAAGGCCTGAGAGGAGGCAGGTCAGCCGCGGCCTGCGGACAGACCCCTTCTCAGAGGCCCGTCCTGGCCCCTCGGACGCTGCAGGTTCCCTTCCAGGCTGGGCTCGTCACCGGGGCAGCGGGGACTTGGAAGGGACACAGCGAGGACGCCGTGATTCAGGGCCTCCTGGGGGCTTTGTGCCGACGGGGCAGCCGCTGCTCTGGCCCCTGGTGCTTCTGCTGTTGGTTCCTTTATTTCCTTCTCCCACTGCTCGTCTTTCTCTGCTGCTGGCGTCAGCTGGGCTGGTCTGGATCTGTTTCAGCTACAGTGCTGCTGAGCTGAAGGGCGGCCGGGCTGTGGGACCTTCCCGGAAGGAAGTTTAGCTCCCTGTCTCCCTCCACGTTTCCTGCAGGCGCTCGGGCGGGCGAGGGGCACGTGCTCCGCGTGGGAGCTCCCGGCCCTCCTCCCGGGCCCCAGGCCCGGCCACGCTGTGCGGCTGTGGGCGAGTGGCTCAGCCTCCCTGGGCCCTGGGCTCCCTCAGCATCATCTGGCATCTTCCCGTCCCCAGACAGTGCGTGTGTGGGGGTCCCCAAGTCCGCCCCGGGTTCGGGGATTCTCTCGGAGGACCCCAGGGCTTGGCACACAGTTGTCCTCTTGGCCGCAGTTTATCAGCAGAAGGACTCGGGGCACGGTCAGCAAAAGGGGGCAGGTGCGTGGGGCCACGTCCAGGGGAGACGGGCGGAAGCTTCCGGAGTCAGGACGCACCTAATTCCCCAGCAGCGAGTGGTGGCAGCACAGGAGACGCCGGCTCCCGGGGAAGCTGGTGAGAGACCCGGCGCCCGGGGTTTCCCCTGGGGCTGGTGACGTGGGCCCCTCTGCCCGGCACAGACCCAAATCCCGACCCCGAAGGACAGCGGGCGTCCAGTCGGCGTGAAGCACGTGGTTCACGAGGATAGTCGAGGCTCAGGGAGCCCCCTTGTCAGTCGGGGTGGTTGGAAGCTTCTGGAATCCTGGACCCAGATACAGCTAGTACTTGAAACATGGCGGCCTCGGGCCTGCTGCGTGAGGGCGTTTGCCCGGGTGGGAGGTGGTGGGCGTCCAGGCCCCCCGCCCTGGGGCCACCTCTTCCTCGGTCCCACCTGTGGGGTCTGCCCGAGTTGCTGGCTGGGTTGTGGGGAGCCTCGAGTGCCGGTGGGGAGCAAGGGGTGTGGCCCGTGGAAGGGACCCCGGGGATCTGGAGCCTGCTGCCTGTGCTCTCCCGGCCCCGGGGGCAGCTCCCCCTTCCTGCTGGATGGCCGGGGCAGCGAGGCCGTGGGCTGAGGGTCCGTCCGGCTTCCCACCAGGAGTGACCACCTCCACTATGCCTCCACCTCCCCTCCTGCGTCTGGAGGATGGACGCTGGCTCCGCGTGCACCCACAGGGAGGAGCCTTGGGGAGGGCCTGGAGGGGCCAGGGTTCCCAGGCTAGCCCCCTGAGGCCCTCCAAGGGCCCCCTCCCTGGCTCCTGGGGGCCTCCCTCACGTAGGCCACCCTTCCCACCAGCTTCTCTGACCCTTCTCCCGCCTCCCGCAATCCCGGGAGCCTGTGGGGGGCCCGGTGGGCATGGGTGGGCAGCCCAGGCTCCTGCTCGCACCTGCAGGAAGGAAGTGGGCTCTCCTGGTGCCCACCTGGCCTGATGCCGGGCCGGGGGAGCCAGGGGGCTCGGCTCGGAGGGCGACGCTCGCAGGGCCAGGTGTGGACACGTCCGTCCTGGGGACCCCAGACTCCTTTGCTGCCTGCCCCGCCTTTCGCCCGAGGCCGTCCCTGTTCCTGTCACACCCGCGTCACCTCGTCCCATGACCCTCTCAGGGTCTCCCACCTGGAGCCTTGGCACACGCCCTGGCCCTGCTAGAGCTCCTCCTGACCCCCTGACCCCCGCGACCCCCTCCTCCTTTGAATCTGCTGGAGGGGCCCTTCTCAGCGTGGTTGTCCCCGAGGGAGGGTTCAAGTCCTTCCAGCCCTTGTTGGCTGTCCTCCCGCCTTGTCCTGCCGGCCATCTGCCCCCACGAGTGTGTGGCCCCGGGGGGGGTGTCTGTCGCGTCTGCGCCCGTGGCAGCCCTGGCCCTGGGGTGGTCTCGGGCCCGCCGTGGCCCTGGCTGCCCCCTTGGCCCCGTCCCCTGCTGTCCGCACCCTGGGCGCCGCTGCACGGACCAGGCTCGGGGCGGCACAGCCAGGCCGTTCCCGGAGCTCCCGGGAGGCCGTGAGGGTGGGTCCCTGGCTCGAAGCCAACAGTGACCGTCCTGCA
Organism: Choloepus didactylus; assembly: GCF_015220235.1. Classification (NCBI taxonomy): domain Eukaryota; kingdom Metazoa; phylum Chordata; class Mammalia; order Pilosa; family Megalonychidae; genus Choloepus; species Choloepus didactylus. Next base: position 1,149,713 of record NW_023637606.1, read on the forward strand.
GCGAGGTGACCTGGGGAGGACACCCGTCCCCAGGGCCCTGCCTGCCGCCTGCGTCCCCGTCCTCCTTGCCCTGTGGGACGGGAGCGCTCAGGGCTGTTGGGGCCCGTGGGGCAGGTGATTGTGTGAGCGAGGAAGGCGGCCTTCTCGGCGCGGTTGGGGCTGGACTGGGGGGCTCGGGTGGGGTGGGGACCAGCCTGGACACGGCCAGGCTCCTCCCGTATCTCCTGTCCCCCCCGGCTTCGGGGATGGGGAGGTGACGCTGAACCCACCCCAGATGCTCCGTCCTCCGTGTGAGGGGCCAGCTGTGTGAAGTGTCCTGTTCCCACCCAGCCCCTCTGGGAACCCGGGGCGGGGTGCGCTCCAAGGCCGGGCCCTTGGCCCTGCTTCTGCTGACCTGGCTCGTAGCTCTTCTGCAGAAACGGGGTCTGGGCCTGCCCCCCCCCCCCACTCTCTGTGCTGAGTCCCATTCTGGGGTGCAGCTTGCAGTCCCCAAATTTGCGGGTTCGGTTTCTCTTGCTGTGTAAAAACCTCCCACACTCAGGGGCCTAAAGCGCTGCCCGTTTATCAGCTGCCCGTTCCTCAGGACGGGAGATGAACGCCAAGGGCCTGGGGTCTCCAACCCGGGGTCCCGGGTGACAGCAGCCAGCCCCTGTCCTCGTCTGCAAGCCCACTGGGGACGGCTCCACCTCCATGCCCCCTTGGGCGTCACCTGTGGGACTGTGGACCCCGTTTCCTTGGGCAATGGTGGAGACCACTCCCAGGCCCATCCCCTCGTGGGCCCCTGCATCCTCAGGCCGGCCGCGCTCCCCGAATCCCCCTTGGGCTTCACCTCTGTCTGTGCTAAGGGGGCTGGGGGCTGCGGCTGCCCACACAGGTGCGCCTGGAGCCCCCTGTTCACAGGTGTGGCCTGGAGCTGGGGGGCCCCTTAGAGCTCTGCTGATCACACCTGAGGTCTTGTGGTGGGGGTTTGTGGCTGCTGGGCCTTGTGCAAGGAGCCGTGGACCCCACAATGGAACTGGGCCTCGGGGAGGGCCCTGGCTGCCTGGGGCTCCGGGAGGGGAGGCCTCAGAACAGGACCCAGGAATGAGCTGTCAGTCAGCTCCTTGGGGCAGGCACATGCCTCAAGCTCAGCCAATCAGGTGCTGTCCTGGGATGGGGCTGTGGCGGGGGGGGGGGGTACCTGGGGCATCGTCACAGGTGCTGGACAAGCTCGGTCGGCTGAGGTTCACGGCAGTGATGGTTATATGTACTTACACACACATTTTTTTGCATTTCTTTCTTGACCCTGGATGGGGTCTCTGGGTCAGGGGCTGCTGCAGCGCCCGCTGCATCTGTTGCTTCTGAATCTGCAGCCAGTGTCATCTGTCCGCAGCATGGAGCGGCATTCATCCATAAAAAGGAACAAAGTGCTGATGCCTGTCACGACGTGGGTCATCCTCGGGGACATTAGGCTCAGTGAGAGGAGCAGACGCAAAAGGACAGCTGCTGTCTGTTTCTGTGGACTTGCAGTGTCCAGAGCAGACAAACCCAGGGGCAGGGAGTAGATTCATGGCTGCCGGGGGCTGGGGAGGGGGCTGAGGGTGGCTGATAATGTGTTGGGGGTGATGAGAATGTTCTGGAACTTGGGAGCGGTGACAGCTGCCCAACTCTGAGTGTCTAAAAGCCACCGAACTGTACGCCTTACGCGGGTGAACCTTACCTCAATAAAGAAAACAGACAGCCACTCTGCAAGCGAGAGTTGGGAGCGTGCCCGTGCGTGTGTGACCACAGTCACCTCTTCCCTGGGCTGGAGCCCTTGCACGCCCCGTCGCACCTCCTGGCACGGACCCCTCAGCCGACGGTGATGCTCTGCCCCGTCTCTGTCTCCCACAGTCAGGCCTGGCCAAAGATGGAGCCCGCCCCAGGAGTCTCGGAGCCACCCAGGAACGAGAGGGCCAGAAGCCCGGAGCGTGAGCCCTCGCTGTGGCAAGCCACGCCTGTCCTGTCCGAGCAGCAGAGCGGGGACGTGGAGCTGGTGCTGGCCTACGCTGCGCCCGTCCTCGACAAGGGCCAGACCTCGCGCCTGCTCAAGGAGGTGGCGGCCGCCCACCCACTGCCTGCCCAGCCCCACCTCAAGCGGGTGCGGCCGCGCCCGGCTGCCCTGGAGCTGCTGCTGTGCCTGGCAGGGCCGGCCCCGGGCTCGGGCTCGCGCTCGCTGGCCGAGCTCCTCCCGCAGCCAGCTGTGGACCCCCGCGGCCTGGGCCAGCCCTTCCTGGTGCGTGTGCCCGCCCGGCCCCCGCTGACCCGGGCCCAGTTCGAGGCGGCACGGGCCCACTGGCCCACGGCCTTCCACGAGGACAAGCAGGTGGCCCGGGCGCTGGCCGGGCGGCTCTTCTCCCCGCAGGAGCAGGCGGCCATGCAGCGCCACATGGAGCGGGCCGTGCAGGCGGCGCAGCGGGCGGCCGCGCGGGGCCTGCGGGCCGTGGGGGCCGTGGTGGTGGACCCGGCCACTGACCGCGTGCTGGCCACGGGCCACGACTGCCGCGGGCCGGCCAGCCCCCTGCTGCACGCCGCCATGGTGTGCGTGGACCTGGTGGCCCAGGGCCAGGGCCGCGGCGCCTACGACCTGCGACCCCACCCGGCCTGCTCCTTCGCCCCGGGCGCGGGGGACGGCGCGGGGGACGGGGCCCCCTACGTCTGCACCGGTTACGACCTGTACGTCACCCGGGAGCCCTGCGCCATGTGCGCCATGGCGCTCACGCACGCCCGCATCCGCCGCGTCTTCTACGGCGCACCCTCGCCCGACGGCGCCCTGGGCTCCCGCCTGCGCCTGCACGCCCGGCCCGACCTCAACCACCGCTTCCAGGTCTTCCGCGGTGTGCTGGAGGCGCAGTGCCGCACGCTGGACCCCGACACGTAGTGCAGCCGCAGATGGGGGGCCGAGGCCGTTCCCTGAGGACTGGACTGTTGCGGGGTGGGGGTCTGCCTGGGCGGCCCACCCAGCATGGAGCCACTCTGTAGCGCTGTTTCCTTCGGCCTTGGGTCGGAGCCCAGCACCCGTGTGGGGAATAAACACGATAAGCAAACATTGTGTCCGTTGGCAAGCACGGCACCAGGGCCTGTGGCCTTCAGGCTTGTGCCGGGCTGGGGGGTCTTCTTGGGCTCAGGGCCCCGGGGCGGGGGAAGGAGGGTGTTCTGGTTTGCTGGTGCTGCCGGAATGCAAAACACTGAAAATGAATTGGCTTTCTTAAAAGGGGGTTTATGTGGTTACACAGTTACAGTCTTAAGGCCATAAAGTGTCAAAGGTAACACATCAGCAATCGGGTGCCTTCACTGGAGGATGGCCAGTGGTGTCCGGAAAACCTCTGTTAGCTGGGAAGGCACGTGGCTGGCGTCTGCTCTGGAGTTCTGCTTTCAAAATGGCTTTCTCCCAGGACGTTCCTTTCTAGGCTGCAGCTCCTCTTCAAAATGTCACTCTCAGTTGCTCTTAGGGTGTTTGTCCTCTCTTAGGTTCTCTGGAGCAAAAGTCTGCTTTCAACAACCATCTTCAAACTGTCTCCCATCTGCAGCTCCTCTCTCAGTTTCTGTGCATTCGTCAAAGCGTCCCTCTTGGCTGTAGCGAGCTCGTGCCTTCTGTCTGAGCTTATATAGTGCTCCAGTGAACTAATCAAGGCCCACGCTGAATGGGTGGGGCCACAGCTCCATGGAAATTATCCAATCAGTTATCACCTACAGTTGGTTCACCACACAAGATTGCGTCAAAGATAATGGCATTCAGGGGACATGATGCATTCAAACTGGCATAGAGGGCTTGGGCGGGGCCTGGAGGCAGCAGCCCCGATGGATGTCCTCGGGCCATCCTGTGGCCTCTCCTTCCCCAGAGGCTCCACCAGCATGGCCGGCATGCCCCCACAGCAGGCAGGACCCCAGCCACGAGTGTCCGAGCCCCCAGGCTGGGGGACGGGCTCTGCCTGGGGAGCCCATGTAGCAGGCGGTGATCTAGGCCAGGCCTGGGTCGGGAAATGGATGGGGAGTGGGCCCAGGCAGTGTGTGGGGCCCAGGCCAGGGTCCCGTCCTCCTTCCACAGGCTTGACCCTCTTGGATCAGGGGTGTCAGGGGCTTGTCCAGAGTGAGTGTGCCCTGCTCGGTGGGCAGGAGGCCGGGGAGGAGCCAGGAGGCGGGGCAGGGCCACCAAGGTGTCGGGTACAGGGAACTCCCAGGCCACTGGCCGGACCCTGGGATACAGGAACCTTCCCAGGGCACTGTGGGCGAGAGCATGGCCCCTCTGGCTCCCCACCGCCGCCACCTCTCTGCTCGGGCATGGCTCATCTCTGCCCGTGCTGGGGCCGGGGGCCGGGCGGGCACTGGGCCTGCCGGGGGGGGACTCAAGACGCCGACTGACTTCCACTCCAGTGCGTTCATGGGCGGGGCCAGCAGGGGGGCCGCTTGGTGCCCCAAGCTGCCGGAGCCCCTCCAGCTGCAGCGCCCGCCACGGCCCTGGGTGCCAGGTGTGTGCCGGGTTCCTGGCACGATTGTCACAAAGCCCTCGGCCCGGCCACACGCACCCTTGGCCACACTGCAGCGAGTCCAGGCCTTGCAGCCATTGCGAGGGGCGGGGGGCCACTGGGGGGGTTCCCCGAGGGCCAGGCAGCAGGGGGTCTGTGGGGAGCCCGGGGAGGTGGGAGGGGGTTGGGGGACAGTGAGCGGCGCCTCTGCTGGCCCTGCCTCTCCTACTGGGTTTTCATCCTGGGGACGGTCTGGCCCTGGGGCTCTGGGGTTGGGAGGCTGTAGCCTGACCTTTCCCCTCCCACCAGCTGGGCTTGGAGGGGAGGTGGTGGCTTGCGGGCGGGGCCGCACGGTCACCTGGGTCACCTGGGGGCGCAGGATGCCTGACTGCTGTCTTCTCTTCCAGGTGGGCTGCCGGCTCCAGCCCAGCGCTGGTCAGCCACAGCGGAAATGTCCGGTGAGTCCTGCCCGGAGCAGCGGGGGGCTGCGTGTGTGTCGCGAAGTGCACATAACACCAGAGCTTCTGTCGGGACCATCTTACCATGCACAAATTGGGCTTCTAGCACATTCTCGACACCTCCATCTAGTTCCAGAGCGTTCTCATCACCCCAAAAAGAAGCCTCCTGCCCCTTAGCACTCACTCCCTGTTCCCCTGCCCCAGCCCCCGGCAACCACAGAGCTACTTTTGTCTCTGGACTTTCCCAATCGGAGAGGTTTATTTTTAATTTAATCTTCACGTGGCGTACACACATGTATCTGTTTTTGTTTTTTAATCTTCTAAATTTGAAATAGTTTCAAACGTTTGGGATAATTACAAAAATAATGCAAACCCCATGCAGAGAGCTCTAACATCCCCACCCCCAGAGACCCAGATCCACCAGTTTTAACACTTTTCCATGTTTGCCTGATTGTTCCTTCCGTCCATCCTTCTATTTTCTGTCTGCATCTATCTATCATCCTTTCGCTGACCCCTTGAGTGTAGGTTGCTTGCATTGTGCTCCCTAACACCTAACCCTTCCCCGTTCATTTCCTGAGAACAAGGTTGTTCACTCCCGTAACCGCCTTAGCTGCGGTTGTCAAGTTCACGCGCTGTGACGCCGATAGGAAGCTCACAGTCTCCACTGCAGGTTTCCCACGTGCCCAGTAACGTCCTTGGGGCCCCTTCTCCTCCCTTGCTGGATCCCCTCATGTTCTATGGCGTGTAACTGTCGTCTCTCTGGTTCCTCTTTTCTTTTTTTGACTGTGGGAGTGTGTATGCGTCGTTTTCCCCTCTCATCCCTCCCCAGCACACCGTCCAGTGGATCGTCAGGCGACACGTCAGCCGCTCCCACTTCCTTCCGGCACCACAGCATCCTCGTCTCCCCAGCAGAACCCTGTGGCCAGAGCCCCCCGTGCCCCCCGCGCCCGGCAGCCGGCACTCTCGTTTCCGCTCTGTGAACTTGCACGTTCTCCGGCATTTTCTTTGTAGTTACCGTGGGGCTTGGATTTACCGTCCCCAAATCCGTAACAACCCCCTTTGCTTTGACACCAGCTTCACCTCCCTGGTTCACACAGACCCGGGTCCGGATCCTCCGCCCCCACCTTCGTGTTCTCCTTACAAGTTACAGATCTGTACGTTAGGAGCCCCGAACCGCTGACTTAGCGTTTTTTTTTTTTTTTTAATGCATTTTTTATTGTGAACTTTAACATACATACATAACAGTGATAACTTTCAAAATATGATTCAACAAGTAGTTAGCAAATTTCAAAGAATGTCATGGTCACTGTTCCGCAACTTCAGCTATTTCTTTCCTTGTAAAATGATGCAGAAAGGTGTCAGCCTTCGATGAACCGTTCGACAAGCAGTCGTACAGGTAATTTCAAAAATTATTATGAGCTACAGTTCCACAGTCTCACTCCCTTCCTTATGTTCTACAGGGTGTGTACAGAAAGGTTAGACTTTGGAAGCACAATTCAGCGAGTAGCTACAGAGCAGATTTCAAAGGGTGTCATAGTTTACAGTTCCAGCATGTCATCTGCCTCCCTCCAGCCACTCCAACACCCCAGCATCCAAAAGTATATATATATGAAGTTTTGGTATTCATAGACCTTTGTTAAGTCTTGTTTGTTGCTACTCCTTTCTCTCACAGGGATTCCTCTCTCTGTCTTCAGGGGTGTCTAGGCAGTGAGCACCCTAACTTGTCCATATTGAAAGGGGGTGTATTAGTTAGGGTTCTCTAGGGAAACAGAACCAGCAGCAGACAGCCGTAAATATGAGATTTTATAAAAGTGTCTCATGCAACTCTGGGGATGCACAAGTCCAAATTCCGTAAGGCAGGGAGCAAACCGGCAACTCTGATGAAGGTGTTCAGTGAGCTCCTCAGGAGACGCTGGCCAGCCAGAGAAGTGAAGGGTCTCACTCTCTCTTCCCCTTTAAAGTCTTCAACTGACTGGATTAAATCCGGCTGATTGGGTTCTCTCATTGTGGAAAACATGCCCTTTGTTGATGTAATCAGTCGCAGATGCAGTCAATTGACGGATGATTTAATAAACCAGCCTTCTGGTTCAGTAACCAGCCACAAATGTCCTTGCAGTGACCGTTGGGCCAGTGCTTGCTTGACCAGACACCTGGGCACCATCACCTGGCCAAGGTGACACATGAACCTAACCACTGTGGGGTGTCGACAGTATGGGGAAGGGGCTGCTTCTGATTGTTGATCTGAAGGCTGTTGCCTCTGGGTTTTAGGACTCGTCTGGCAAAGGAACACAGGTGGATTTCAGTTTCTGAGAGGTAAAACATAGTGAGTGCATCTTTTATAGAATCTCAGGTAGGGGCCTAGGTATTTGGGGACTGCTGTTGGTTAGGGCCTGGCATGCTGCGGCCATTTGGGATGTCCAGCTGGAGCTTGCATAAGAGAAACCCCCAGGACGGCCTCTCGACTCTACTTGGGATCTCTCAGCCGCCGTGACCTCAGCCTGTTACCTTCCTTTTCCCCTTTTGGTCGAGTAGGCATTTTCAGTCGTTCACTGTCAGGGCCTGGCTCATTCCTGGGAGTCGTGTCCCGCGTCACCAGGGAGATTCACTCCCCTGGGAGTCGTGTCTCTCGTTGGGGGGAGGTTAACTAATTTATTTGCTTTTTTGGGCTTAGAAAAAGGCCACATCTGAGCAACAAAAGGGGCTCCCTGGAGGTGACTCCTAGACATAATTATAGGAAGGCTCAGCCTCCTATTTACAGCCCTAAGTTTCACGAGAGGAAGCCTCAAATTCAGGGCTTGATTTATTACGTATTGGATTCCTAATTTCACTTAATATATGTTCTATCCCAAGATAAACTGTAGTTTCTTACATTATCTTCATTTAGTTGTACAATCATCATCACTCTGAGATGTTTCTTTTTAAAACCAGTTTTCATTTGGCATTCTGTATTACTTGCAGCCAAAAGCATCCTGACTGAAATAACAGGTTTTTAATTTTTTTTTTTCTTAAGTAGACGAGAGATGACTTTGAAATCTTACATGGAAGACCGATGAAATGTGGAGTGGATTTGTAGAAGTGGGAGCGGGGTCCTGAAACCTTACCCTCCTAAATCCCAGTATTTTTCCTTACGACAGGCCCCCGTATTTATTCTAGAACCTAGCTTGAAGAATGGCCCATCGGCTAATTTTTTTTTTTAATTCATTTTATAGAGATATATTCACATACCATGCAGTCATACAAAGCGAAGCATACATTCAGTTGTTTACAGTACCGTTATGTAGTTGTGCATTCATCACCAAAACTAATTTTTGACATTTTCATTACCACACACACAAAAATAACAAGAATAAAAATTAAAGTGAAAAAGAGCAATTAAATAAAAAAGAACACTGGATGTCTTTTTGTTGTTGTTTTTGTTTGTTTGTTTGTTTTTCTCCTTCCCCCAGTTTTCTACTCATCCAACCATAAACTAGACAAAGTGGAGTGTGGTCCACACGGCTTTCCCAATCCCACTGTCACCCCTCATAAGCTACATTTTTATACAACTGTCTTCGAGATTCATGGGTTCTGGGTTGTAGTTTAATAGTTTCAGGTATCCACCACCAGCTACCCCAATTCTTTAGAGCCTAAAAAAGGTTGTCTAAAGTGTGCGTAAGAGTGCCCACCAGAGTGACCTCTCGGCTCGTTTTGGAATCTCTCTGCCACTGAAGCTTATTTCATTTCCTTTCACATCCCCCTTTTGGTCAAGAAGATGTTCTCCATCCCACGATGCCGGGTCTACATTCCTCCCCGGGAGTCATATTCCACGTTGCCAGGGAGGTTCACTCCCCTGGGTGTCTGATCCCACGTAGGGGGGAGGGCAGTGATTTCACCTTTCAAGTTGGCTTAGCTAGAGAGAGAGGGCCACATCTGAGCAACAAAGAGGCATTCGGGAGGAGGCTCTCAGGCACAATTATAGGGAGGCCCTTGCTTTTTACACACTTGCCTCTCAGATCCTGTAGGAAGTAAGCACAGCAGCGCTGGCCTCTATTTCTCCTGCCCCCACCTCCCAGAGCACTCTTTCCTTCTGACCCTCAGAGCCCCCTTGAGCGTCTCGTGTGGGGCTGCTCCTGGGGTGACGAAGCCCCTGGCCTCTGTTTATCTGGGGCTGTCTTTGTCTCTCCCTCGTCTCTGAAAGGCACATGGAGAATTCCTGGCTCCCTAGTACAGGAACTTTGGTGGCAGGTGTTTGCCTTCAGCGCTTTAAATCTGTCGCCCTCTGCCTTCTGGCTCCGTGGTTGCCTGTGTGAAGTCGGCACCCCATCTCGCTGAGGCTCCCTTGTGCACGACACGCTGCTTCTCTCTGCCTTTGGCCTTCCACGGCCTGATTGTAACACGCTGCAGTGTGGGGCTGTTGGGGTTTATCCTTTCGGAGCTCGTTGAGTGCCTTGCGTGTGTATGTTGTGTCTGTCATCAAATTCAGGAAGTTTTCAGCCGTGATTTCTTTCAAGGTTTCCCCTCCCCCCTCTCTCCTCCTCCTGGGACCCCCACTGTGTATCTCGCTGCACTGGATGGTGTTCCCCAGGCCCCCAGGCTCGGTTCACTTCCCTTCGTCCTTTCTTCCTTCTCCTCGGATGGTTTCGATGGTCTCGTCTTCGAGTTCTCTGATTCTTTCTTCTGCCAGCTCCCATCTGCTGACAAACCCCTCGAGGGAAGTTTAATTTCTCTTACTGTGGGCTTCAGCTCTGTTTGGTTCCTGTCCTTAATTTCCATCTCTCTATTGCTGTTCTCTTTGTGTTCACCTGTCGTTTTCCTGATTTCCTTTAGTCCTTTGTCCTTGTTTTCCTTTTGCTCTCTGACTTTATTTAAGGCTGTTTTTTAAGTCTTTTCTGGAATGTCCCAGATGTGATCCTTCTTGTTGATGGTTTCTGAGGCTTTAATCTTCTCCCTTGCTGGACCATTGCTGCCTGTTTCCTTGTATGTTTAGCAACCTTTTGTTGAAACTTGGACGCGTTGATATTTTGGTGTGTTATGTCTGGAATTTAGACTCTGAGGCATCTGCTCCTTAAACTTGTATCTAGCTAGTGTTATCACAGAGCTTTCCTTGAACACCAGGAGCTAACAAAAACAAAAAGAAGGAAAAAAAGAGAAGACCTTTCCCAGTCTTGGCAGATGGATCTGTGAGAGCGTTCTCCTTCAGGGCTGATCCATACGATGAGTTTAGAGAACAGCTCCAGGCCACGGCACACGGGCCTCCCTGTTCTTTCTGTGCATGTCTTTTCTCGGATGTGTGCGCGGCTCTAGGAATTCTCCCGTTTACACGGTTCTGAATGTCCCCTCTTCCCTAGGAGACATTTTCTTCATGCCCTGCAACTGCAGACCCCTGCCCCAGGTAGCCATGACCTTCTTTGCATGGGGAGGTTCTGAGCCAGGCAGATGGGGCCAGGTGTACCTTCTCCCAGAACGTGCACGAGGGTCACTCTGCTCCGTCCGGAACCGGACTCGAGGCCCTCACTGGGAGCACAGGCCACTGTCCACTGAACTGGTCGGGGACAGAAGGGCCCAGCAAGGGCACCTCAAGATCCTACCGCTTTTAAGTGGTCTTTTCTTGGTTTGGAGCTTGCCCCTTGGCTGCCCACATATGTACATTTATTTGGCTATTGTTTTTGGGTTTTGTTGGTGTACTTTCAGAAGTCTGCTGGGTTTTGTTTGCCCTGATGGGCTGGAGCGGAGATGTGAGATGGAGGTGGGGGGGAGGGGCCGGATCTGGGCTGGCCGCAGGTGTCCCACCTGTGTCCGTGGTGCACAGGCCTCTGCCTTCATCCTCTGGCTCGTTTCCTCCCTCAGGCTCCCTGTAACAGATGGGGAGACCGAGGCACAGTGAAGAGAACGCCCCAGCGAGTGGGCTGCTGAGTTCTCCCGCCTGCCGCCAGCCCCTCGGAGCACGCGGAGGGGCAGGAGGGGACGTGGGAGCGGGCTGGGGTCCTGGGGCCTGGAGGCTCCGCGCCTGATGGCGTGGGGAAGAGGTGTGGCTCTGTGTGTGCTCTAGAAAGTTCCTTGGGAGGCTGGTGGAGCCCTGGGGGTGGGGCTCCGGGTTCAAAGCCTGCAGCCGGGTGGAAGCAGCCTGTCTTCAAGCCTTGGTTCTCCAGCCACGGTCCCTGGAGCAGCAGGGGCAGCCTGGACTGCAGATCCGAGACCCGGGGTGCAGCCGGCTCCTTGGGTGGGGTTTTTTGTTTGTTTGTTTTGTTTTTTATGTCTTAAAATTTGTGTTGTGGCAACATACGTACAAGGTAACATTCCTCATTCTAACCCCTGTCAAGTACGCCATTCGGTGGCGTTAGTTACGTTCACCATGTGCCACCGCCGCCACCGTCCCTCTCCGAAATTCCTCTACCCCCCACCTGGAGCCTCCGCGCCCGGGAAGCAGTGACGCCCCTCCCCTGGCACCCCAGAATATACTCTCCATCCCTGAGTTTGCACATTCCAGCTATTTCTCATGAACCGTGGCGTGTTCCGTCTCGGTGTCTGGCTCAGCTCACACAGGACGACATCCTCAGTGTTCTGACGGCTGAGTGACACCTTGTGTGGACAGGCCCCATCTGCTTCTCTGTGCTTCTGCCAGTGCCCCGGGGTGGCTCACGCTGCCCTGAGGGCTGGTGCACTGTGTCGGCCGAGCCCCTGCTCATCCTGTCCCCAGGAGTGGCATGGCCAGGTGCCGCGGTTGCTCTGTCCGGCCGCCCCGCTGCACTCCTCGTCAGCACCCTGTGGTGCCATAGCCCCCTGGGTGGTCCATGAGGGGGCCTGGGGCTGTCCCCCCCACCCTCACCCGGGTTTTCTGTCCCCGCAGGGAAGGAGAACAACTTCCCCCCCCTGCCTGGGTTCCTGCCCTTGAAGCCGTGCTTCTACCAGAACTTCTCCGACGAGATCCCCGTGGAGCACCAGCTCCTGGTGAAGAGGATTTACCAGCTGTGGATGTGTAAGCCGTGGGGCATCCCCCCAAAGCAGGGCAGGCCCAGCCACAGCTACCGGGGCCCGGCATGGGCTCCACAGGCCTGGGAAAGCGCCCACTGGGAGCAACCAGCAGTCAGGCTGCCCATCCCGGCAGCACCCGGGGTCCGTGAGGGCCCGAGGTCTTGCCCTGGGTGCGGTGGGCCAAGGGGGTCCTGGGATGGGGAGGCCTCCGGGGAGGTGGGCACCAGGCAGGGCGTGGGTGGGCTGAGCCGTGAGTGCCAGGTGCCTGGCAGCTCCGACCTGGGGGGCCAGCTCCCCGCACCCCGTCCAGTCCTGCTCCAGCCGCCTCCTCACCCCGCTTTCTCGCCCTCCAGTTTACTGCGTCACTCTTGGGGTGAACCTTGTCGCCTGCCTGGCCTGGTGGATTGGCGGCGGCTCCGGTGCCAACTTCGGCCTGGCCTTGGTCTGGCTGCTGCTCTTCTCGCCGTGCAGCTACGTGTGCTGGTTCCGGCCAGCGTACAAGGCCTTCCGGTGGGTCCCGTGGTTCTGACGTGGCCGCGCCCTGCAGGGCTCAGAGCTGCTGGTGCCGAGTCTGCCCAGGGTGGTCAGAGCACCCACCGAGTGGTCCTGGCCACCCCCTCCTCGCAGACGGCGCAGAGGCCCAGCCCCCCAGGAGCCCATTGCCTTGGTCCATCGTCTTGTCCAATTTGGGTGACCATTCATCCCAGGGCTCGGCAGTCCAGGGTCCCCGGGTGAAACCCCACTGCCCCTGCTGGGTTTTGTTTTTTGCTCTGCTGTGTTGAGGTACGATCACAAGTTACCCACTGAAAGTGTGCAATTTCGTGGTTTTTACTGTATCCATAGAGCTCTGCACCCATCACCACCATCTAATTCCAGAACCTTCTCAGCACCCAAAGAGAAACCCCACACCCACCATCGGTCACTCCCCCACCTCCAGCCCTGGCAACCGAGTCCACTCCCTGTCTCTGTGGATTTGCCTGTTGTAGAGATTTCCTGCGAGTGGGGCCACCCAACACATGTCCTCACGGTCTGGCTTGTTTCCTGCACCGTGAAGTCTTTGGGGTTTGTCCATGTTGCCGCGTGTCCCAGGACTCCCACCCTCTTCGTGGGTGCTAGTACCCATTGTCCGGACAGCCCCGCTGTGGTTCTCACTCGGCGTAGCCAGACCCCTGGGCTGTGAATCCTGCACGCGTTTCTGCGTGGCTGAGGGTTCTCGTTCCCTGGGTGGAACTGTCGGGTCCAGTCTTTCGAGGTTCCCACGGTGGCTGCTCCCTTTTACATTCCCACCGGCAGCGCCTGACGTTTCTACCTCCATTTTGTAAATAAGGTTTTCCGGGCACGCAGGCACGCCCGTCCCTTCACATGCTCTCCACGGCTGCTTCCACTGCAGCGGCAGAGTCAGGCAGTCACGTTGGCAGCCGTCCGGCTTGCAAGCTGAGCTCGTCCACTCCCTGGCCTTCCCCAAAGTCCACTCACCCCTACTTTATATCCCTTCACTACCCCCCTTCTGAAGTCCCTCCAGCACGCCTGACGCTTTGCTTTGCACGGGAAGTTGGGTTTGGGCACTGGCTCCTTTGGGGTGTGGAGGGCTTTGGGTGTGGGGAGGGGGTGGCAGGCCCTTCCTGGCAGATGCCAAAGCTTCTGGAGGCTCCTCCCCGGGTGTTACCCTGGACCCACCCTGCTGTTGGCCAGACGCAGCTACAGATAGCAGAATGTGGGGAGCTGAGTGGATGCAGACGGGGTTCATGGCTGGGAGAGGCTGGCTGAGGGCTCACTGGGTCCCCCCGAGAGTCTGGGGAAGAGCTGGGGTCTGGTTGATGCTGGGCCCTGGTCTTTCTGGTGTCTTCCCTGTCATGTTTGTAGCTCACTGGAGCTTCTGCTTTGGGGACTGCTGGAAGCCCCGCGGCCTTCTGTTAGAGGAACCCAGAGGCCCCCCCATTCCCAGTCAGCCTGTACCCCCATCCTCCTCCCTGCTGTTGTCCCAGGCCTGGGCGGCTTCCTATTTGGGTGTCCCTGGGTCTCAGACTCGTGGTGTGAGCCGGGAAGGGCCCCTAAGGCTTTCTTTAGGGACAAGACTCAGAAATCCCCGTGTATTTGCTGAGGCCCTAAGGGGGCAGGTATTCAGAGGCTGGTTTGTCCCACAAGCAGGAACAGGGCAAGGCCTCAGGAGCAACCATCCTGAGGGCCACATGGAGAACTGGGTCCGGCAGGGCGGGCCTCTTGAGTTCCACGATGCACCGTCTCCCCATCTTAGCCCACGACAGCCCCCACCAATGTCCGTGTGCCCCGCTGGACGTGGTAGAATCCTTAGGATGTGACAGAACCTTTTAAACCCTTCCCCGTGCGGAGTCTGTGGGGTTGTGGTGTCTTTTCCTTTGTGGCCCCTTGTGGTCGGACCGCAGTCCGAGCCGTGAGTGGTGACGCATCTCACAGGCTGCCGGGTCTGAGCCCTGCAGTCTCCTGGGGTCGTCCTGGAGCCGGCTGTGCTCACGGCTGGTGTTGTCTCCTCTCCAGGGCCGACAGCTCCTTTAACTTCATGGCGTTCTTCTTCATCTTCGGCGCGCAGTTCGTCCTGACGGTCATCCAGGCGATCGGCTTCTCGGGATGGGGCGCGTGGTAAGGCAGGCCCGGGGCCTCGGTCGATGAGCGTGCGGACGGCACCTGCCCTCACCGTGGGGGTCAGGATGAGGGACGCGTGAGTTGGCAGGGGGCTGCGTGTGAGACAGATGTTCCCGGATGTGTCCCTGCTCTCCGAGTGGACGTTTGCTTCTGGCTCTGCCGGTTCCAGGTGGTGGGGTGGGGTGGGGTGGGGGGCTGTGTCTCTGCCGTAGCCCGGGGAGCCGCAGGCCCTGCCCTCCGCGGTGGGCTGCTCCTCGCTGGAGGCCGGCGGGCAGGAACTTTCTTCCTGGAGTTCGTCCCTCTGCGCTGTGGGGCTGGCCAGGGCCGGGCCACCGTGGACATGGAGACGTGGTCTCGCGCTGTGCCCTGTGGGGAAGGGTTTGGCAAACGGCTTCCAGGCCCTGCCACAAAGAGGGAAACCGCCTTCTAGAGCGGGCGCCCCTGAAATGCTGGGGCCTGGGCTTCCCAGGCTTCTGTGTGGTTGGTGATTTTTCAGAGGTGAAATTCACATAACATAAAATCGGCTGTTTAAAAGTGACCAGGCCAGCGGCGTGGTGGCCGTGCTAACTGTAGGAACTGGAGTAGAACGCAGATGTGGCTGCTAGTGGGCTGAATGCGTGTTTGCACGTTCTCGGAGCTGTGCCACCAGACGGCCATGTAGCTCCGAGGTGTTTCCTTCACCCCAAAGGAGGCCCCGGACCTGTTAAGTTGTCACTGCCCGTCCCCCCCTCCCCTGGTGGCCACCTGTCTGCTTCCGGCCAGAACTGCAGGTCCCTGAGGGGCAGCGGGTGCTGAGTCAGCGCAGACCCCTCACTCATACGGACTGTCAGGGGCGGGACCGGCACAGACCCGCCGTGGGGTCCTCTCCTGCCCTGGCGCCCACCACCCCGTTTCCACACCTGCCCAGCAGCGTGAGCTGCGCGTCCAGGGGCCTGCTGGTTCCCTCTCCCTCCTCGGCTGGGTCAGGTGCTGAGGCCGTGTGGGCACAGCCCACCCGCAGGTGCCCGGGCTGTGGCGAGGTGGAATTAGAGGGGTGGCGAGGAGCTGCCAACACTGGGTGCTCGTGGTGTCACGTGCGCGGGCCTCCCAGGGCGCCCAGTCTTGCCGCAGCACAGACGGGGGCCGGGCCGAGCAGACCGGGGCCCCTGCACGGGGGTGTCGGTGCCCGGGACACTGCTGCATCCCTCCAGCATGGGGCCTCGGGGGTCCTGAGACAGGAGACGTGGCCCGACCCCTCGGTCTCCTCGGGCCTGGCGCAGGGAGCTGGGGGTGGCAGTGGGCGGCGGAGCCTCAGTCCCCCGGCGGCTGGGGGATGGACGGGGCAGGGGCCCTAGGGTGCCCCCCACCCGGCTGCACCGCCCCGCAGCTCCGCAGGCAGCCACCAGGGGGCGGGCCACCCCGGGCTGCGGGAGGGGAGAAGAAGGACCCCCGGGCACTCTGGGGCTGGGGCTTTTCCCCCCATTTTTTGTGTTGTGAACTTTAACACATATACATAACAGTGATAACTTCCAGTGTACGGTTTCACAAGTAGTTAGAGAACAAATCTCAGAGAATGTCGTGGGTCACAGTTCTGCAGTTTCAGCGGCTTCCATCACCGTAGGATATAATGCAGAAAGGGATCCTCTCTCGATGCACAGCTCAGCAAGTGGTTCTGTGGGGAATTTCAGACATTGCTGTGGGTTACGGGTCCACAGTCCGAGCGCCTTCCCCATTACACAATAGAAGGTGTAGACAGAAAGGTGAAGCCCTTCAAGGCACAATTCGACGGGTGGCTACGGAGCAAATCCCAAAGGCCACAGTTCCTCCACGTCGTTCCCCTCCTCCCAGCCCTCCCAACACCCCAGCATCTAGAAAATCATCTATAATCGTTTAAGGTTTCAGGATTCATAGACCTTTGCTTAATCTTACCTTGTTTGTTTCTACCCCTTCTTCTCAGTCTCTTTCTCCGTCTTCGGGGGTGTCTGGGCAGTGACACCCCAGCTTGTCCATGCTGAAAGGGGGTGTCGACACCATGGGGAAGGGGCTGCATCTGGTGGTTGTTCTTAAAGAGGCTGTTGCCTCTGGGATTTAGGGCTGGTCTGGTATGGGAACACTCTGGTGGATTTAAGTTTCTGAGAGATAAAACATAGTGAGTGCGTCTTTTATAGGATCTCCGGTAGCAACCTAGGTGTGTGGGGACTGCTGTGGGTAAGGCCTTGGTGTACAGTAAGGGCTGGTTTTTTAAAAACGTTGTGCTCTGGAGAGTCGGCTGCTTTGTGGAAGGAGCGTGGGCATGAGGCCCAGCACCCGCTCCGAGACCCTGGGCACAGCCATCCCCCCCCCCCCCGGCACCCCCGGAAGAGAAGGGCTTAAAACACGCCCATCCCCGCCGTGCTGTTGTGCACCCAAAAAAAAAATAGTCACAGCCTCTCGGTATCGCCAGATACTCCGAGGCGCAGCCTGTCTGTCGCTTGAGATGCACGGACAAGGGGCAGCGGTCGTGGAGAGCCCCTCAGGGTCTCCGAGGCCCTGGCTCCGGCCTCCACGCACCGGCGGCTCCCACCCCCTTTCCTTCTCGCCGTCGTTGGTTTATGGAAGACACAGGCTCGCTGTCCTGTCGTTCCCCACAGCCGGATCTTTAAGAGTGAGAGCTTCCTTGAGATGTCGTACATGTACCACCAATTTACAGGTGTGCCGTTCTGTGGTTTTCGGTATGTTCAGAGGTGTGCACTCGTCACCCATCTGACGCTCGAATGTTCTCATCCCTCATGGAAGAGACCCCGCGCCCACTAGCCGTCACTCCCCCTCCCCAGCCACCACAGCTCTGCTTCCTGTCCCCGTGGATTTGCCAGGAAAGGACATTTCACTTAGATGGGCTTGTACAGTACGTGGTGGCCTTTGGCTTGTGGGTGTTGTCACTCATCGCAGTGTCCTCGCGGTCCCCCCGGCTGCGGCGTGGATCAGAGCTGCGTCGTCTTCACGGTTGAGTGGCCTCCCGTCGTGTGGACGGGTCACCTTTCATCAGTGTGTTCATCCGCCGAGGGACGCTCCGGTGGTCTCCACTTCGGCTCTTGTGAGTCAGTCCTCTTTCTGTGAACGTTCGCCAGCAGCTCTTTGTGGGGACCTGGGTTTTCAGTTCCCTTGGGCAGAGGCCTGGGGTGGATTTGTCAGGCCTTCTGTGTGTCCTTGTCTCACCCTTGGAGCTGGATTTGGCTGGTGGCACCCCCGTGATGCCCTTGAGCGCACACTCCTAGCTGTGTGGGCTCGGACCGCCCCATCTTCCTCCATCCTCCCTGCCTCCCCCACCTGTCGCAGTCGGGACGCGGCTGGCTCGTCTGTCCGTCCTCCCCACACCAGCATTCGTTAGCAGGTGGTCCTCGAGCCTGAGCTTGGTGACGGCAAACGGGGGCGTCTGAACACGGCTGTAAAGGAGATGGTCTCGCAGCCGGCCACCGGCTCCTCCGGGCTTGTCTAGGAGCTGCTGGGGGGTACACGTCCCTGCACCCACATCCCGGCCTGTGGGTGCCCCAACCCTCCCCGGAGGCCCTGCTCGCCCGGTCCCTGTCCCGGGGGGACGGGATTGTGGGGCCCAGTTGCTCTGGCTCTCGGTCTTGGTCGTAAGTAGGACATCTTCAGGATGTTGTTTGATTTATGGTGTGTCCCGGCTGAAGCAGGATGGTCTTAAATCTGGGTGTCTGAGGCCTTTAAAAGCAGAGTGAAAGCCAGGAAGGGAGAAGCCACAGAGAGAGCAGCCAGATGCCAGAAATCACCGGAACCCAGAAGAGAAAGAAGACGCTGCCTTGTGCATTGTCATGTGATGGAGAAGCCAGGGAACCCCAAAGAGGGCCGGCCAGCCCGGGAGAGGCGCGTCCAGTAGCTTCCTGTTGTCGAGCCGACCGCTGTGTGGTGTCTGTTTTAGCAGCCGGGAAGCTAACATGCCGTGCTCCCCTCTGGTGAGAGCATCGGCCGGGTTCCCGGAAGTCGTGGCGGGAGAAGTCCAGTGCGCCGGCCTCACGGGCACCCCCAGAGAACCGCAGGCGCAGAGGCGTGGACTGGCAGTCGCAGACGGGGACCCCAAGGGCCGGGCCCGGAAGGAGGGTCGCTCGGCCTCCCGCATCCTGAGAGAAAGGTGAACGGAGCTGACAGTGGGGTTCTGTCCTCACCCGTTGGCCGTGAGGATCCCGCACTTTGGGGGCGCAGAGAGCGATCCCCGGGGACGGGGAGGCAGAGCTGCCCTCGGTGCTGGTGTGAGGGGCAGCGTGACAGCCCCCGACCTCTGACCCCGCACTTCGGCTTCCCACCTGCGGCCTGAGGCACGTTCAAGGCTGGAAACAGCCCGGTGACGGTCCCTCGGGGGCTGTGCGTGGAGTGGGGGCAGGAGGCGGCTCCTGCAGCCGCTGTCAGCTGTGCGGCCACAGAGCGCCAGAGCGGAGGGAACCGACGCTTTCTGTAAATCTAAAATGATTCCGAGTCAAACTCTTCTTTGGAAAAAAGAAGAAGAGGACGGGAAGACAGATGGACAGGGACGGCCGTGGACGCAGCGTGCGCGGGAGGCCCCGCGTGGGACCCCTGAGCCGGGCCGAGGGTGGGCAGCGTGTGTGGAAGGCGCCCACTCGCCGGGGGAGGTGGCGAGGGCAGGCGTGTACGTGGGCGTCGTTCACACGCTCATCTGCGCCCGGCTAACCGGGAGCGGAGGGGACACGAGTTACTCGTGTCAGACGAGCGAGGCGCCGTCACAGCCGCTTCCCTGGAGGAGCGTGATGATGTCTCCGGTGCCCACAGACTCGATGACCTGGATGAAATGGACCAGTCAGGCCCGAGAAGCCCCCAGCTCCCAAACCCCACACGAGGTCGGAGCCCCCCGGAGGCCGGTACCCGTGATCCGAGTCAGCAGGAACAGCCTCCCGCAGCCAGAGCCCACGCGGCTTCCCCGTGGGTCTCAGCAAACGCGTGAAGGAGGGAAGAGGCCGAGCCCCTGTAACCTCCCCGGACGTAGAGGCAGAGAGAACACGCCCTAGCTCACTCTGAGAAGCCAGGCTCACGAGGAAGGAAAGCTCCACACCCTCGCACATGCTGGATAAACCCTCCGGAAGGACGCGTGACAGCTGGCTGCCCGCAGGCCGGGGGCTCAGTTGGCTGAGAGAATCCTTGTGGTGTCGTCCTTCAAGTTTCCTGAATTTTATACCGTGTTGTTTTTGTTTTTCTTAAAAAAAAATTTTAATTAGAGAAGTTGTAGGTTTACAGAACAATCGTGTAGAAAATACAGCATTCCCCGATACCCCGTTATTAAAACTGTGGTACATTTGTTATAGATACCGTGTAGTTTTATTACTTGATTAGAAAAAAAATTTAAAATAACTGTGCCAGTTTGAAGCTGCTATGGACCCCAAAAAGCCATGATCTTTTAACCCAATCTTGTGGGGCCTTTTGACTGTTTCATGGAGATGTGACCCACCCAACTGTGGGTGAGACCTTTTGATTAAACTATTTCCATGAAGATGTGACCCCACCCATTCAGGGTGGGTCTTGATTAGTTTACTGGAGTCATTTAAGAGAGCTCATGGAGAGAAAGAACTCAGAGAAGCTGAGATTTATAATCCAGAGTTTGTCCTTGGGAGAAGCTGAGAGCCGACACAGACCTGGATGCTTGGAGACGCTCAGAGATCCAGACAGACGTTTGGAGATGCTAAGCTGAGAGACGAAGCCCAGAGTTTGCCCCGGAGAAGCTAAGAGAGGACCCCCAGACACTCAGAGAGAAACGCCCCAGGAGAAGCAAGCAGAGAGCTGAGAGAAGTTAAGACAGACAGAAGCCCAGAGACATTTTGGAGAAAGCCATTTTGAAACACAACCCGGGAGCAAGGGACCAGCAGACACCGGCCACGTGCCTTCCCAGCTGACAGGGGTGTTCCGGACACCATCGGCCTTCCTTCAGTGAAGGTATCCTCTGGTGGATGCCTTAGTTTGGACACTTTTATGGCCTTAGAACTGTAAATTTGTAACCTAATAAATCGCCTTTACAAAAGCCAGTCCTTTTCTGGTATTTGGCATCACGGCAGCTCTGGCAGCCTGGAACACGGTGCATTTCCTGCGTCACCTTCCCGCAGGCATGCCTGGATACCACGGTGGAGCTTCTGTTTACCTGGGCTAGTGATGTAACAGGTTTTATAGCGTCTTGCTATACCGGCTCATGTGCAACTTTCCTTTCTTTTTCCCCATCTTATTCTCTTTAGTGGCTGCAGCATAATTTATATTTATGTTGTTCCCAATGGATGTGTAGCTTATTTTAAATTTTTCATTATCAACAATTGTCATAGAACAGACTCTCAGAATTATTGGGCTAAAAGATATGAGCACAAAATTGATTTTTTAATAGATAACGAATGCCCCATCACCCTCCAAAATGAGTGTATGCTCCCACGAACAGTGTAGTTCTCGTTTCCTGTCCCCTCACCCACCTGAAGGTTGCTGACGTGAAAGTAGAAAAACGATATCTTGCTCTAATTTGCGTGTCTTCATTGGTGGGTTTGAGAATCAATTTAGTCCATTTGCCAAATTTACTCCATTTGGTGATCCTGAATACATTGCCTGTTTCTCTGCTAGCTGTGTATTGCTTTCTTGTTGACTTTTTGGTGCTCTTTACGTATGAAGGACGCCAGGCCTTTGGTGTGTGCACTGACACCCCTGCTCTCCCTGGCCTCTCGCAGTGGCTGGCTGGCGGCGATCGGATTCTTCCAGACCAGTGTCGGGGCCGCCGTGGTCATGCTTCTCCCGGCCATCATGTTCTCCATGTCAGCCGCCATGATGGCCATCGTGATCATGAAGGTAAGTCCTCGGGCTCCTGAGGTCCAGGTCACTTTTGTTGTCTACCCCCAGGAGCCACTCGGGCGGGGGTCCTCTCCCCAACCTTCCCCAACTCCCCCAGCCCCGGGGCGAGAACCTGAGCCTTGTGGAAGTGGAGGGAGGCGGTTTCTGTTGGTGAGGAAGCGCACTCCAATGGTCTCGCCCACACGTGCTGGGTGGAGCCAGAGACCCCACGTGGCCACCCAGCGGGACATGCGTGGGGAGATGGCAAAATGTGGGAGGCCCTGAGTGCGCAGCCCCTAGGACACCGGACGTGTGCAAGGCTTCGTCCCTGCTGCCCGGGGCAGCCGCCGCCAGCCACTGTTCATGTTGACATTTAAGTTAAGAATTCACTCCCTCCTCTGCAGTAGCCTCATTTCCAGGCCTTAGTGACTGGAGGTTTCCGTTGGGCAGCGGAGTTGAGGGATATTTCCGTCATCGTGGAAAGCTCTGTGGGCAGTGCTGCTCCCATTAGTCGATTCCTGGTTTTTGCGGTGACTGCACGAGTCTCCACAGACACCGAGGTGGCGAAGGCTGCCCCGCTGCCCTGGGGGGAAATACAGGGCTAGGTTCCCACCAGCCTCTCCTCACGTTCTCATCAACCGGTTAATACACAATGACCTCGTTTGACGTGGTCTGTTTAAAGACACTTATTTGGTACACATTGTCAATTGATTGGCACGGCACTGAAACCCCCGCCTTAGTGAAGCTTGTCAGACACCGGGACCTTCACTCTGAGGCCCGTCACAGGCGTCTGGGGCTTAGGATCACTGGATGGCCCCTCAGCAGCCTGCCTGGGGTCATTTTAAACAGCTCGTCACACACAAGAAGTACAAAAATGCAAGAAACCTGCACCCCACACCCTGCAACAAGGACCCTTGTGGACGTCTAGGAGCTAAAGCCAGAAGGCAGCTGGGAACGTGTGCCTCGGCACCTCAGATTTCCTGCCCTCTGTGAACAGCCGCCACGGACAGTGAGTGTTAATCTTGGGGTGATGAGTTTTAGTGAGTAGACAGATTGGCAAACACGGAACCCATGAATAACGAGGATCGACTGCATCTGGAACTTTCCCGGCTGGTCACAGATGCTCTCTGCGTCGTTGGGTTATCCGGGGACCACGGCAAACCCAGCAGGTGATGATGAGGCGCGTGAGCTGCCGGCTCTGGGGCTGCGGTCCTGCATCCTCGCGGAAATGGCTGTCTCTTGCTCTGCCCGCTGACGCACCGCGGGAGCTTTGCGGGGATGCCCCATGGGCAGGACAGGCTCCGGCAGATTTTCAGGGCGTTTGACTGTAGCCATGTAGGCTGAGGATGGGAAAGTCTACGCGTTTTCACATTCCCCAGACGAGGACTGGAGAAGGCCCTGGCCTTGTTTGCCTCCCTTTGAGGCCAGTGTGCCGGACCTCTTGGCTTTAGGGGCCTGGGGCAGGCTCTGGGGGCTCCCTTGGGCCTCTGCCCTGCTGTACAGACCTGGGTCCTCCTCGAGGAAGGGGTACACGGCCGCCAGCAATACAGACACACTGTGTTTTGGGTCCCTTCCAGCCACCTTGTCACGTGATCCTAATTTTCAAAATGCGCCCATCTCCCAGCTGACATCTTTTAATAAACCCACTTGGCTGTCTGGGAGGATGAAGCTGTGCTGATGCCTGCCCCCCGTCTCGCACCGGATGCCCAAGTCTGCCCAGGTGCATGGATGATTTAACGGTCCCTGAGGAGACGTTGAGAGGAACCATGGAAACCCTTCGCCGCTTCCAGAACAGCCTCCGGGAGCTGGACGACACGTCAGGAACTTAACGGGCAGCAGCCAGCAGCCGTCTGGGAACGCGAGGACAGACTGAAAGCACTATAAGGCACGAAAGGAAGGATAAAAAGCCTCAAAAAAGAGTGAATTATCCCAAAACAAAAGATAGAGACCCTCCCACCACCTGCCACCCAAGGAAAGGTGGAGAAATAAATAAATAGACAGTTATACAGAAGAAAGACACGTTCCAGGGCAAAGTAACGAATGCTAAGCCCCACCAGTAACCTAGAACATTAGGTTTAAACAAAATACCATCTTTTGGTCCCTTGAATTTGTCTCAGTTCCTAGAAATGAGGTGGCCCAGGGTTCCCAGAGGCGTGCTCTGCCTGCTGAAGAGATAAGCAGGGACGTGTCCCTGAGGGCTGGAGAAGGGGGACACACACGGCAGTCCCCCATTCTGTGGGTGGGATGATCGGCTTTATTTGTAGAGGCTTTTAGGGTTAAAGGAAAGTTGCACAGAAAGTAGCTTCCATATCATCCTGCTGCCCCCACCCCCGGCCATCCCGTGTACGAACAAAAAAATTACAGTCGAGTGCGTGGGCACCCAGATGTGGTAAACACACACTCAGGACAGGCACTCCTGGGTTCCCAGCCTGGGCTTGCCGGTGTTCTCTAAAGTTTCCATGATGACTATTTATCGCCTTCATCAGTAGTTTAAGAAAAGCGAGGCTTCCCTTAAGGAAAAGAGCCAGCCGCCCTCTCGCACACCCACGGGCTTCTCCCCTCTGCCCCCCACTCTCCCTCTGCAGGTGCACAGGATCTACCGGGGGAATGGCGGAAGCTTCCAGAAGGCGCAGACGGAGTGGAGCACTGGCACGTGGCGGGACCCGCCGACGCGAGAGGCCCAGTACAACAACTTCTCAGGGAACAGCCTGCCCGAGTACCCCACCGTGCCCAGCTACCCGGCCGGCGGTGGGCAGTGGCCTTAGGGGCCCCTGGTCCGGGGAGGCCGTGAGCGTGTCCACAGGCCCCCGAGTGGCGGCTCCGCGCTCTCTCCAGCTGGGATGGCAGGAGGGCTCGGTGGCCACGGGAGGACGTCCCTCGGGCCCGGTGGCCGCAGGGGTTGGCAGGACCCCGTGCTGCTTTCCTCCCGCTTTCAAGCACTGCCTAGAAACCCTCCAGCCTTTGCTTCCCGGACAGAAGGGCCCCTCGCCTGCCTCCCGTGGGGTCCGTGGGGTCTGACAGCAGGACCTCCGTGGGGAGGGGCAGCAGCCGGCCCTTCCCCTCCTTCCAGAGCCGGTCCTGTCCTGGCCCCGACCCAGCCATGCGCCCGCCCTGCCTGCTCCAAGCAGACGTGGTTCCCTGTTCCCCGCGGGCACAGAGGACCCCAGTTTCCGGCCCAGCCCCCCAGGTTGGCGCCCTCCCAAGCCCCCGTTTGCCCGGCCCAGGCCTGGCCTCTCGTCTTACGATGCGCCCTCTGCCCCCGCAGGGAACGGATTTTGGAGCTTGATGGCCAGAGTTTGGCTGGGGCGAGGGCCCTTCCCTCCCCGTTGCAGGAACGTGGGGCAATTTCCTTCCCGTCCTGAGGTGGGAGAGGACAGTGGCTCGGGCAGGAAGGGACGGAGGCCCCTCTCTGGTGTCAACGAGGGCGACGAGATGCAGCAGTGACCCCCGGAGGAGCCGCTGTGCTCGCGGGCTGCCCGGGCCAGGGGCGGGGTGCTGGGCTGTGGGGCTGCGCCTGGGCCCCTCTTCAGCATCCTAATTCCAATAACCCCTCCCACGGCTGCGGGAAGCCGGGCAACTGCGGGTTTCCCAGGAGCCCTGCCGGGGACAGCCTCCTGAAAGGGGATGAGATACAGCAAATCTCTGTGCCTTATCGAGGATGAAGCCACCGCCAGGTCTCGGGTAATGGACACGCCTTTCCTCGCTCCTCTCGATGCCCTAACTCCCTCCAAGTCGTGTCGGCGTGTCGTGAGGGTCCAAAGCACACGTAGGGATCCCTGCCACCTCTGTTAGTGACATGGGCCAAAAAGCAGCCTTTTTTTCAGGACTAACCTTTTCGTAGCACTCGCTGGCCCCGCTTCCTGGGCTCCACTCCTCCCGTCCCTCCTGGTGGGACAGGCCCCTTCCCTGCACACTCCTGCCGAGGGGCTGCTGGCACCTGCAGAGTCAGGCTCTGTGCCCAGAGGGGACCACAGTCCCCAGAGAAGGCGCCTCAGGCCTGTGTCCTGCTGAGCAGAGGCCGCAAGGCCAAGACACCCACTGGGGTCCCCCGTGACACCCCCAAGGCCACTTCCAGCCAGACGAGGCCCACGGGCCTGTGCCAGGTAGCCCGGTTCTGCCCTCTGGAGGGCCAGTGACATCAGCATCGGCCCCTTCCCCCCGTCACACAGCCAGCTTTCGTTACCTGGAAACACCCTGGAAATAAACCCTGTTTCTGCCTCAGACCAAGCACGGTGGGCTGAGCTTGTGGCATGTGTGAGAGTGTGTGTCTTCATTGTGTGTGTGCAGGTGTGTGTGCAGCTATGTATGCAGGTGCGTGTGTGCATGCGTGTCTGCTGAGTGCAGGCGTGTGTGAGCCTGTGCATGCAGTGCAGGCGTGTGTGTGGAGCTGTCTGTGCACACGTGTGTGTGTGTGGATGTGCATGTTTGTGCATGTCTACATGAGTGAGTGTGCAGGTACGTGTGCCTACACAAGTGTGAGCCTGTGCATACACGTGCAGGCGTGCGTGTGGAGGTGTCGGTGCACACGTGAGCATGTGTGGATGTGCATGTTTGTGCATGTCTACACGTGTGTGAGCCTGTGTGCACGTGCAGGTGTGCGTGTGGAGGTGGTGCATACGTGAGCCTCTGTGGATGTGCATGTTTGTGTGTGTCTACACGAGTGTGTGCAGGTACGTGTGCCTACCTGTGCATGTGTCTGCAGGAGTGGAAGTGTGCACACGTATGCCCCCCCCCCCCCGGTGCTGCCTTGACACCCTGGAGAAGTGACGACGGGATTTGTCCCTGTGGCGAGTCCAGCTGCTGTGGTGCCGGGGGGGACGGTGGAGCTGTGGCCCTGGGCCCCGGGCCGGGGGGCTTCCCAACTGCTGCTCTCTGCCTCTCTGCTGTTAGTTTTGACTATGGTGACACACGTGTGCCTTAACGGCTCCCGCTTTAGCCCCTGGCGCGTATACAGTTCTGCGGCATTTGCACATGCTCGGAAGTGCACGGAAAGCGGAGGGGCCAGACGTGGCTCCCGGTGCTGGGTGAAGGCTGGGGTGCAGGGCCCGGATACAAATCTTCCCAGAGGGACCAGGCCTGGGGCAGGTGGCAGAGCCGGGAGGACCTCGGTGTCCCATGGCCACTGAGCCAGAGACCCCACGCGGGACTCAGAGCCTCGGGCAGGGAGGCCCCAGGAAGCCACGGCCGCCCTCGGCTCTTGCCCTCCAGTGCCGGCCCCTGTCATCACCAGGCTGATTCCCCTCTGTGTGTCTGTCTGTCTGTCTGTCTCAGCCCTGGTGGGCCATTGGGCCTGTTGGGTCAGGACCCACCCTGTCCCAGTAGGAGCTCATCTGAATGAGTTCTCTCCACAGTCACCCCTTTCCAACTAGCCCACGCTGGCAGGACGTGGCCTGGCCTTTGGGGGGCCCTGCCGAGGCTCGAGGTGCAGGAGGCTGGACCATGGGGTCTGGGGCTTGGGGCCTGAGGGGGCTTCAGGGGGGGATGGGCTGGTGACTGCGGGCCTAGGCGACCCTGGGGGCTTCTCCAGAGAACAGAGGTGCGGGCTGTCACTGGTGTGGGGGTCGGGGAACAACATTGGGGGAATGTGGTGGGAGCTGGCTAGTCCCAGGGGAATGAGCCAGAAGAGGGGATCTGTGAGGGCCTCGGGGGGCCCCGGGCACCACAGGAGGTGCTGCCTCAGCCAGGGGGCCGCGAGAGGCCACTTCGATGTCCGGGTGGAGGGTGGAGGGTGAGGGCCTCCAGCTGCTGGGCGAGTGGCTGGCATCGCGCAGGCCTGCTTAGCCCCTGGGTCTCTCCCCAGCACAGCTGATGTGGGGCATCCTGGAATCTGCGGGGTGCTGAGCGGCCCCCTAGGCTCCCCCCACTCAATGCCAGCAGCTTCCCCTCTAGGTGTGACAACCAAAATGTCCCTGGACATCACCCAGTGTCCCCTGGGGGCAGGAGTGGGGGTGGCCAGGGCAAATCGCCCTGAAATTTCACCTGGGAAAATATTCCTTGGTAGAAATCAAGAGCATCGAGTGGTGTTAGAAAAACTGATACGTATAGTTAAAAAAAAAACAAAACCTGCCAAAGGATCAAGCAGTGGCCGCGTGGAAAACACTGATCCTGACGGAAAAATTTCCCAGGGGACGAAAGGGGGAACGGAAGGTGCCAGGAAGCAGCTGAACCTACAGCCGGGGACATGAATTCGTGATGAAGATTAAATTCGATGAGCGGGCCCTGGGTGCCCCTCCGAGGCCGGGGAGCTCGCCTCCAAAGCACCCCCTTCCCCACCTGCTCTGTGGGGGCCAGTGCCCCGGGCCCTCCGACGTCCCCCCCCAAGTCATCTGCTTTCCGGGGGCAGCTTTTGGGTTTTTGTTTGTTTGTTTGTTTGTTGTTTGTTGTTTGTTTTTTTTTAATCTTCATTTTATTGAGATATATTCACGTACCACACAGTCATACAAAACAAATCGTACATTCGATTGTTCACAGTACCATTACATAGTGGTACATTTATCACCTAAATCAACCCCTGACACCTTCATTAGCACACACACAAAAGTAACAAGAATAATAATTAAAGTGAAAAAGAGCAATTGAAGTAAAAAAGAACACTGGGTACCTTTGTCTGTTTGTTTGTTTGTTTCCTTCCCCTATTTTTCTACTCATCTATCCATAAACTAGACAAAGTGGAGTGTGGTCCTTATGGCTTTCCCAATCCCATTGTCACCCCTCATAAGCTACATTTTTATACAACTGTCTTCGAGATTCATGGGTTCTGGGTTGTAGTTTGATAGTTTCAGGTATCCACCACCAGCTACCCCAATTCTTTAGAGCCTAAAAAGGGTTGTCTAAAGTGTGCATAAGAGTGCCCACCAGAGCGACCTCTCGGCCCCTTTTGGATTCTCTCTGCCACTGAAGCTTATTTCATTTCCTTTCACATCCCCGTTTTGGTCAAGAAGATGTTCTCCGTCCCACGATGCCGGGTCTACATTCCTCCCCGGGAGTCATATTCCACGTTGCCAGGGAGATTCACTCCCCTGGGTGTCTGATCCCACGTAGTGGGGAGGGCAGTGATTTCACCTTTCAAGTTGGCTTAGCCAGAGAGAGAGGGCCACATCTGAGCAACAAAGAGGCACTCGGGAGGAGGCTCTTAGGCACAACCATAGGGAGGCCGAGCCTCTCCTTTGCAGCAACCGTCTTCCCAAGGGTAAAACCTGTGGTAGAGGGCTCAACCCATCAAACCACCAGTCCCCTAATGGTTATTTCTGTAAGAGACAAAAGTACAGAGGGAAGTAGAGTGACCCTGCTCACCCATCCCCAGCCTCAGCCGCCCTGTACTGCCCGCCTCCCCGTGGATGTTGGAAATCCAGGATTTTCTGTCCTTTCTCCTCTAAACAGTCTGCACGGACCCCTGAAGGAGGGTGCCGCTGTGTTGCTTCCAGCGGCTGCTGAAACAGATGCGTGCACGCTGGGGGGCTCAAAACCACGGGAGCTGTGGGGCCAGGGGTCCCAAATGAGGGTGTCGGCGCCCCTCCTTCCCGGCCGGCTCCAGCCTCTGGTGGCCCCCGGCTCCTCTCCAGCTTCTGTCTGTCGTGGGGACATTTGTCATCCCTGATGACTTCCTCTCAAGGTGCTTCGTGATGTCGACACAGACCCTTCTGCCAAATGTCCTGTTTTCGGGTCCTGGGGGGATGTAACTTGGGGGACAAAAGGGGCTGCTGCCCTGCAGCCACTGGAGACGATGCGGAGAGGTGCCCTGTGCGCCACACTAAAAGCTTCAACAGCAAGTCCTCCGTCGCCGCAGATGCCCCGGGTTCACAGCCCGTGTGCAGATTCTCCCTCCCGGCTCCCGGTTCTTCCACAAGTCGGTTTGGCAGGATCCGAGTGAAGTCCACATCGGCCGGCTGGCTGCTGCCCCTCTGTGTCCCATCATCTCGGGGCTCGTCTTGTCGCTCTGTTTTGGTGATGAAACCCAGAAGACTGTCCCACAGCCGGGGGCGGCTGCCTGCGTGGGGCTGACTCTACTTCCATCCCAGGATATCTTTAAATTTGAAGCTGGCCCTGGAGGCTCCGCAGAGGCCCGTAAGAGGCTTTTGGTTTTGTCTTTTGGTAAGACCGTGTCCTGGAATGTCGTCGATTTGGTCACAGGACCCATTCACATCCTTAAAAATTGAGGACTGTTTCCGTTCTCTGGGGCTGCTATTACAGATGCCACACGATGGAGGTTATGGTCTTGGGCCTTGGAGCTTAGACGTCCAGTGCCACGTTCCCGATGGACCGTCCTTTCTCCCGGGGTCTGTAGCGTCCGGTGCTGGCTGGTCGGAGCCCCTGGTGTCCCCTGGCTTGCTTCTGTCTCCGTCTCATGGCGTCTGTTTCTGGCTCCTCCTCCAGCCCAGTTCTCTGCCAAGGCCCCATCCTTAGAAGGACACGCTTCTGGACAAAGACCACCCTGACCCCGTTAGGCCTTGTCCAAATGGGATCATCCAAGATCCCATCTTCTGAGTGAATCCAGCCCTCAGCTGATGGTGACATCTTCAGAAGTCCCATATACAAATGGGGTCACCCCAGAGGAACATGGGCTAAGGTGTGAGTGTGGCTTCTAGGGGGGACGAGTCAATCCCAAGGACCCCAAAAGAGCTCCGGTGTGTGTGCTCATATCTATCCCCATTTCCCTTCTTAGACTCAAAGGCGAATGTTTGTCCGTTCCTCTAAAGACACCGTAAACCCCTCACACCTGGTTTGCCCAAGGGACGCTGTTCTGGTTTGCTGGAGCTGCCGTTATGCAAAATACCAAAATCCTCCAGCGAAGGTACCCGATTGTTGACACACTCCCTTGGACACTTCTGTGGCCTTCAGACTGTAGTTGTGTAACTGAATAAACCCCCTTTATAAAAGCCAGTCCATTTCTGGTGCTTTGCATAATGGCAGCATTAGCAAACCGGGACAGGGTCCCCCTGGGCAGGGACCCTGGGAGGCTCTGGCAGGACTTGGAGAGGGTTTCAGATGGACCTTTTTTTTTTTAATGGATATTTTCAAACATGGGCAAAAAGACAGAGAAAAGGAGAAGCCACGAGGCAGCTGGGGTATTTTCCCTCCACTTCCCACGCAGCCTCTGCTAAGGGCTTGGGCTGGGGGGCTGGGTGGGGGGGCAGCCACCTCTGCCCTTGGCCAGCAAGTCGAGGTGCTTGTCTGCATGTGGGTGTGGGCTTGACGTCTGTTTACAGGGTGTGTGTGTGTGTGTGTGCAGATGTTTGCACGTCTGTGTGTCTGTGCTGGTGTTCACACATGCCTGTGTGTGTCTATGGTATGCACGTGTGTGTTTGCATTCTTTGTGGTGCCTGTGTGTACCTGTACTTGTGTGTATGCATGCATATGTGTACGTGTGCCCGTGTGTAGCTTTGCTTGCAGCGTGCTGTGCACACGTGTGCTTCTGTTTACACTTGTCTCGTGTGCATGTTTGTATATGCTTGCATATAGGGTTGCCTGTGTGTTCCTGTGTTTGCATTTGAATATGTCTATTTGTGTTTGTGTGTGTGTGCACTTGTGTGTCTGTCTTTGCACTTGTGTATAATTTTGTGTGCATCTTCAGGCATGGCAGCCTCGAGACCCCTCTGCTCCCAGACCGCCGTGCCCTCCCCCCACCGCAGTGGACCCCACCACCCTCCCCTCAGCTGCGAAGCCAGAACCCACGGCCTCCCCGTCCCTCCGTCCTATCTCTGTTGCTCACCGCAGCTGACCCTTTGCAAAAGTCTGGCCAGTTTTAAAAGACCTGGGAATCTGCCCCCTTCTCCCCCCACGTTGCCCCCTGGCCTCCCACCCCACAGAGGCCACATCATCTCCGTCCGGGGTCTCTCGGGGTCTCTCTGGCCCATTTCCAACTCCAGCTCCCCGCCCTCCCCTGGCCTTTCTCCCCTCGGCCACCAGGGGGCGCTCTCGGTCCCGCCAGCCTGGTGCCTGCCCTGTGCTAGAGCCTGCCGTGGCTCCCCGCTGCCCTCAGCACCCCCTGGTCCCCACTCCACCCACACCAGCCTCCTCGGGCCAGAGCCCCGGGCGCTTCAGGCCCAGCTGGAAGCCCCCGCTCAGCCTCTGGTGAGCGTGTCCTTGCTTGTCCTCCCTGGACTCTCGAGGCCCCCCTGGGGCGAGCCCTGTTTGCCCCCCAGCCCTCGACCTAAATGTGTGGAATGAGTGAATGAGGGCGGAGACTGTTATAGCTCCCCTTTGCACAGATGGGGAAACCAAGGCAGGGAGGCTCAACACAGTCTGGCCAAGCTGGCCGTCCAGACCAAGGACCCAGGCCCGTCACCCCTGGCTGTCCTGCCTCAGTGGCAGCCACACCGCTTTCCCGGAAGCCTGGCCTTGCCCTAGCAGCTCCGTCCTGCTCACCCGGGACCATTATTTTCTCCCCGTTTGAGGCCGGGCTTCTCGTGTTTGCCTCCTTAGTGCAGCTGCCAGGCTGTCTGTCCGTCCGCTGACCACCAGGCCGTCCATGTCACCCACACAGAAGGCTTGGCAGGACACCCCCAGCCCAGGCCGGGCTTGATGTCTGCGTCTGTTTTACTGACAGTCTGGTCACCAGGGGCGGCCGTGGCTCCCTCCCGGCCAGGATGGAAACTGGGGGCCCCTCTCCACATGACCACACCCCAGGGGTCCCTGGGACTGTTCAGGGAAGGAGGTGTTTTAGTTTCCTGGTCTACTCTAGCAAATACCAGAAGACGGTTCGGCTGAAACAACGGGAATGTATTGGCTCATGATTTGGAGGTTAAAAAAGTCCAAATCAAGGCGTCTCCCGGTGATGCCTTCTTCGCCGAGACTGAGGCTCCGGGGCCTGCTGCCGGCCACCCTTGGTCCCTGGCTCGTCACCCAGCCTCTCCCTTCTCTGCTGCGTCCCATCAGTTTTGGCTCCTGGCTGCTCTGTCGGTGGCTTTCTCTCCGTCTGTCTGAATCTCATTCTCTTTAAAGGACGCCAGTAGAGGATTCAGTGCCATCCTGCTCGAGCCGGGCCACCCCCTAACCGAAGCGACACCATCCACGGGTTCACACCCACAGGGACAATTGGCTTTGAGAGCCTGGATTTCTGGGGTGCACACAGCTCCCGGCCACCAGGGGAGGAGGAGGAAGACGAACAGAAACGATGGGGCGGCGATGCCAATGCCCCCAGCTCTGGAGGCCGGAAGTCCAACCCCGAGGCTCGGAGGCTGCAGGGGCCCCTTCCCGGCTCCGGTCTGTGGCTCCCGAGCTCCGTGGCTGGTAGATGCGCCGTGCCACCTCCACCCCTCATCCCGGGCCCTGTCCCGGGTGCCGCTCCCCATGGCCCCCTCCCGAGGACGCCCGTCGTGGGATCGCAGGCCCACCCTGACCTCATCTTTCCCCAGCTGTGCCGTCTGCATGGCCCTGCTCCCAAAGGCCACATTCTGCCATTCCGGGTGGAGCTGGGATCAGGGGTTCGCCCCCCGTGCAGGGACTACCTACACCAGCCTTTGTTTTCTTTGTCTTTATTTACTTACTTGAATGTCTGATAAGACTTAGTGCTTTTAGAGCAGTTATAAGTTTACAGTTTAAGTTTAAGTGACGTGGGGAAGCCTGAGCTGCTTTTCTTTCATGGGGCCCTCCAGATCTTCTCTCCATCTCTCTCCTCTGACATGTGCCCTGGAAACCTGGGCAGCTTTCTGAGGCCCCCCAGCCCTCCAGCTTCTGGATGGTTCTGCCACTGGGGTGCTCCAGGAGACCGAAGGGTGGGGGAGAGTGAAGTGGTGCCATGGGGTCCCCGGCCCCCTCCCTGCTGAAGGCCACGTTCCCACCAGGCGCCCCGCTCCGTGTGGCTCCCTGTTGCCATTCCAGCCCCTTCCGTTTTCTCCCCATGGCAGGTGAGAACTGTGCGGCTTCGTCCGCTTCGTCTCTCTTCTCCCGCCATGCTCCTTGGTAAATCCCTTTAGTAACCCCTTCTCCAATGACCCATGTGAGGAAGCCAGCACTTCCCCGATGCCCCTCCGGAGAGAACACTTGCCCCTCACGGAAGAAATGCATTCGTGACTTCACAGAAGCCACTTTCCAAACACCTCCAAGAGGATGAATGACCTGCGAGCACAAAGGCACAATTCCAAGGCCTTCCTGGGGTGGGTTTCCCAGCAGACCTCCTAGTATTATCTAGGGTTCTCTAGGGAAACAGAACCAACAAGAGATATCTGTGAATATAAGATTTTATAAAAATGTCTCACACAACCGTGGGGATGCACGAGTCCAAGTTCCGTAGGGCAGGCAGCAAACTGGCACCTCCGATGAAGTATTTGAACTCCTCAGGAAACGCTTCGCTGGCTGGCTGAAGAAGTGAAGGTCCTCTGTCTTTGTTGCTTAAAAGTCTAGATTAAACCCAGCTGATTAAATTCTCTCATTGTGGAAGACACGCCCTTCATTGATGTGATCAGTCACTGGTGCAGCCAATTGACTGATGATTTAATAAACCAGCCTTCTGAATTATTAACCAGCCATAAATGTCCTTGCAGTGACGGTTAGTCCAGTGCTTGCTGGAACAGACACCTGGGCACCATCACCTGGCCAAGTTGACACATGAACCTACCAACACACTTCCCTTCCTGGGCACTTAGGGGCGACAGAGCCCCAAGCCCCTCCTGGCCCTCATGGCCCCTGGCTGGGCAGGGTTCTTATCCCCGTGCTCCAGATGAGGAAACCGAGACCCAGTGACACGAGTCAGCTGGACGCTAGCCCCCCCAGTGGCACCCCCAGCCCCTCTCCTCAAAGGAAGTCACACAGGGGGGGCTGCTGGGCCTCCTTCCAAGAGAGACAAGAACACGATTCATCGGCTAAACTCGCGCATCGTAAATACTAGATGAGGAGGATTCTGCCGGACGCCACGCTCTGAGCTGTGCCCATTGGAAGGTTGCCCGGTCTCTTCACCCCGACAAACCAGACTGCAGTGACGGTTCTCAGATGAGCGTCTCAGGACACTTTCAAGTGTCCCTAAGGCGTGTTTCTAGTGGTAGGTGGGGTCAAGGGCATGGAAGGAGGTGGACAGACCCACAGCTGCTGCTTCCCAGGGGCCGGGCCTCGGTGTCACCACCCCTGGGCTGTGAGTGAAGCTGCCACCTGTTCCAGCCAATGGGATATGACACCGGTGCCGAAGACACCCGTGTTGAGCTTGATTAGACGGCATTACGTTGCAAAGGGGTTGGGGCCTCACTCCTGCGATTGTAGCTACGAAAACAGACTCTGTGTATGCTGCATATAAATTTATGTGCTATGCATGTTACACACGTCTCCCCAAGCCAGCTAGCTCTCTCTCCTGCTGATCTTGAAGAAGCAAGCAGCCGAAGAAAACGAACATTTGCACCCTACCAGCGAGCCAAATGGGCTTGGAAGTGGACTCTTCCCCAGTTGAGCTTTCGGGGGAGAACACAGCTCCGGCAGCTTCTCAGTTACCATCTCATGGGGCCTGAGCAGAAGACCCAGCTGAACTGGGTGCAGACTCCGACCTGCAGAAACTGTGGGGTGGCACATGCTGCATTCGGGGTGATTTCTTACGTAGCGGTAGCTGACGGATACAATAGAGATTGGCAGGTTATCTTCTCGAAAGGCGACGGTAATGGGCACCCCAGCTGGGCCTGAGCCAGAGCGGGTGGTGGGGTTTTAGAAGGCCTTTAAAAGAGGCTCAGCCCCTGTCCTTGAGGAGCTGAGAGTTTGGGAGGGCAGACCCCCCACAAACACCGGCTGTGGGCACATCTCCCAGAGGAACTAAGAAAAAGACGGGTGGGAGGGAGGCCAGAGGCTGGGGGAGTTGGTTTCTCTGCCTGATGCATCAGGGGGCCTCCCAGAAGAGGTAGCCTTCAGCCTAAGCGTCAGTGGATGAGTACGTTGGGTCTGGAGAAGCCCGGAGAAGCACAGGCTGATGGAGATGCTGGGCTGGGAAGGAGAGAGCTGGAGAGGGGAGTGGGAGGTCTCGAAGGAGGAGATAAGGCTACGAAGCAGGACCAGCCATTGAGAGAACCTTGAATTCCATCCTCACCGTCCTCCCAAAGCCAGAGGAACAAGGACCAAATTTATATTTCTAATAAGGGTGGGGATGGGAAGGGGCTGGCTGAGCTGGAGGAGAGAGAATAGGGCTGAACACAGGATGGGGCAGGGCTGCTGGAGGGAGGGGGCTCTGCGGGGGCAAGTGGCCATCAGTGAAGACCTCAAAGACCTCACCCCCCACCACCTCTGGGCACCCTTCGTTCTGCCCGGTACAAGCATAGGGGAGGGTTGGAAAGAGGGAACCCTTATCTGAGGGTGCCACGCAGCTCTGGGGGACTCATTATTCTCTCTCGTGCTCCTCCCCATGCTTGGGAGGTTGGCTCCACTGGGTGGAAACATCCAAGATGGCGCACTCTATGGCCAAGTGTTGGTGCTGGCATTTCAAAAACAGCCAGTCCCTCTTGGTAAGGAGCCGGAAGGCTGGTGGGACAGGCAGACTGGCCGGCTCATTGGGGTTGTCAGCCTCGGGCCTTGGTTCTCCTCATTGGGCGGCCGCTCCTTGTGGTGGCCTGGTGGTTTTGGGGTGCGTGTACCCCAGGAAAACACGTTTGTCAACCTAACCCATCCCTTTGATGATGAGTGGGACCTTTTTTTTTTCCCCCGGTTCGGTTTTATTGAGATATA
The DNA here is from genome assembly GCF_015220235.1 of Choloepus didactylus. Taxonomy (NCBI): domain Eukaryota; kingdom Metazoa; phylum Chordata; class Mammalia; order Pilosa; family Megalonychidae; genus Choloepus; species Choloepus didactylus. The sequence continues at coordinate 1,185,639 of NW_023637606.1, forward strand.
TTCACATACCCTACAATCATCCACAGTGTACAATTACCTGTTCCCAGTTCCATCAAATAGTTGTGCATTCATCACCAGAATCCATTTTTGGACATTTTCATTATTCCAAACAAAAGAATAAGAATAAAAATTAAAGTAAAAAAGAACACCCAAAACATCCATACCCCCATCTCCTGTTATTCACTTACTTTTCGTCTCCATCTTTCTACTCATACACCATCACAGAAACATGCCTAGCACAGTCTCACACCCGCACACGCACGGAGAGGGCACCTTTCCAGAAGTCTCCGTCCTCTGCTGGATTCGCTGTCCACTGCGAGTCTGCGGGTCCCAGTGCCCCCCAAACAGGACCACCAAGCCTCCCTGCACTCCCAGGTCCCAGACTCCGTCCCTGCAGGAGACCCCCAGGCCAGTCCCCCTCTGGATGGAGCATAGGAAATGGGACGAGGCCGGCCCCTGCTCCCCGTGGGTTCCTGCAGCCACCACCACTTCCCGGGGCCCCACCCTGGCCCCAGGCTGGACACGGGAGACCCAGAGCTGGCTCAGAGCCAGGCCTGCTCCCTCTAAAGTCAGCGTCTGTGCCCTGCTGGGGTCACTGCTTTAATCTCCAGAAAGTCCTGGAATCACTTGAAATGGGGAAATAGGGGAAAAGTGTAGAGTCACCGATGGGAGAATGTGGGAGCTGGAGGGACCGTCAGAGGCCCTAATCTTGAGATGGTAAATAGGTGAAGTCCCTCCCTCCTGTGCCCAGGGCAGACATCACCAATCTATAAGGAAGTGATGTCCTGCTGCCCCCTCCTCCCATTCCCAGGGCAGACATCACCAATCAATAAGCGTCGTCATGCTGGCCTCTCCCTCCCACGCCCAGGAAAACGTCACCAATCAATATGTGATGCCCGCTGGCCCCTCCCTCCTGTGTAGGTCAGGAGGAAACCGATTCGGTAGCTCAGGCAGTGCCCAATTCCATCCTTTTACGGATGAGGCTGAGATCAAGGGCAACCACAGGGACAGATCCCCCACCTGCTGCCATCATGCCTGTGAATTTCATTTCCTGGGGATTAGATTCACGATCTTTTTCCTGGTGCATTTTCAGCTCTATATACGAATCTCTCAACCCTTGGGCTGTCCATGGCTGGTTCCTGCTTGACCGTGACCATGAGGTGATGACTGTTGCCCCCTAAGAGGGCAAGGTGCTGGGGCCAGTGGGCCGAGACTGGCACAGAGCCACATCCGGCGGGAAAGCTCTTTGTAATTGGAGCTGTCCTGAATACCGTGGCTTCTTGGGCATGGCTGTGTGGTCCAGTTTATGCGCAGCTGCCACTTCCTTTGGCTCAGTGTCTTCCGCCGCTTCTGCTGGCAACAGCCCCTCCCCCTGCGGCTCCGATGTGGCCGCCCATCAGGAAATCCAGCCCCCTGCCCACCAGGGTCACCCCGGAACCCAACCTGGGTGGTTATCCATTGGCTGCATCGGTGGCTCAGAAGTGGCTCATGCCACCCAAGTCTGGCCAGTGAGAGTCTTTCTTGAGATTTTATAAAGATACTGAATGGGAAATTCTATTTGCTACCCCACCCTCCACCAAAGAAGGAAGAAACCCACTCATGGTAAAAGAATGAGCTCAAGGCAAAGAAAGAAAGAGAAGTTCAAATGATAGGTGTTCAGATTTTTGCCAGCTGCAGCCATGACTGAAGCTGGCCCAGACCCACCGCAGTCTTCTCAGCTACACACGTCAATGAATAACCTCATTTGGATTAGCCAGTGCATGAGTCAGTGTGCCAGTTTGGATATATTACGTCCCCCAGAAAAAGCCATGTTCTTTAATTCAGTCTTGTGGGGGCAGACGTATTAGTGTTGATCAGGTTGGAACCTTTGGATTAGGTTGTTTCCGTGGAGCTGTGACCCACCCAACTGAGGGTAATACCTTTGATTAGATTATTTCCATGGAGGTGTGGCCCCACCCATTCAGCATGGATCTTGATTGGTTACTGGAGTACTTAAAAAAGAGCCACTATGTCTTCAAGGTTCATCCATGTTGTCATATGTTTCACCAGATCGTTCCTTCTTACTGCCGCGTAGTATTCCATCGTGTGTATATACCACATTTTATTTATCCACTCATCTGTTGAAGGACATTTGGGTTGTTTCCATCTCTTGGCAATTGTGAATAATGCTGCTATGAACATTGGCGTGCAGATATCTGTTCGTGTCACTGCTTTCCGATCTTCCGGGTATATACCGAGGAGTGCAATCGCTGGATCGAATGGTAGCTCTATATCTAGTTTTCTAAGGAACTGCCAGACTGACTTCCAGAGTGGCTGAACCATTATACAGTCCCACCAACAATGAATAAGAGTTCCAATTTCTCCACATCCCCTCCAGCATTTGTAGTTTCCTGTTTGTTTAATGGCAGCCATTCTAACCAGGGAGTGAATCTCCCTGGCAATGTGGAATATGACTCCCAGGGAGGAATGTAGACCTGGCACCGTGGGACGGAGAACATCTTCTTGACCAAAAGGGGGATGTGAAAGGAAATGAAATAAGCTTCAGTGGCAGAGAGATTCCAAAAGGAGCCGAGAGGTCACTCTGGTGGGCACTCTTATGCACACTTTAGACAACCCTTTTTAGGTTCTAAAGAATTGGGGTAGCTGGTGGTGGATACCTGAAACTATCAAACTACAACCCAGAACCCATGAATCTCGAAGACAGTTGTATAAAAATGTAGCTTATGAGGGGTGACAATGGGATTGGGAAAGCCATAAGGACCAAACACCACTTTGTCTAGTTTATGGATGGATGTGTAGAAAAGTAGGGGAAGGAAACAAACAGACAAAGGTACCCAGTGTTCTTTTTTACTTCAATTGCTCTTTTTCACTCTAATTATTATTCTTGTTATTTTTGTGTGTGTGCTAATGAAGGTGTCAGGGATTGATTTAGGTGATGAATGTACAACTATGTAATGGTACTGTAAACAATCAAAAGTACAATTTGTTTTGTATGACTGCGTGGTATGTGAATATATCTCAATAAAATGATGATTAAAAAAAAAAAAAAAAAAAAAAAAAAAAAAAAAGAGCCACACAGGCCCAGACGCTTGCTGCAGCCAAGAGAGACACTTTGAAGAATGCACAGGAGCTGAGAGAGGAGCTGGAACACAACCTGTGATCAGCAGACACCAGCCACGTGCCTTCCCAGCTGACAGAGGTGTTCCGGACGCCACTGGCCTTCCTTCATTGATGGTACCTGATTGTTGATGTGTTATCTTGGACACTTTATGGCCTTAAGACTATAACTCTGTAGCCAAATAAACCCCCTTTATAAAAGCCAATCCATTTCTGATGTTTTGCAAAACGGCAGCATTAGCAAACCAGAACAGTCAGGATAGGCTCTGCTGCTATAACAAATAGACCCACAAAAGCTTCATGGCTCAAACACAAAAGAAGTTTATTTCTTGCTCAAGGCAGGTGATCCACCTGGTGATTCCACAAGTGAAGATTCTCTCACCAGCCTGTTGGACTCATCTATGTCCTCTGCCTCCAGCGGGCAGAAGGGGAGGAGACGAGGGTGGACGTGGGTTTCTTTAATGAGCCTGGATATGGCCCGTGCTGCTTCTGCTTTCATCCCATGGGCTAAAACTGTGTGCCAGGAAGAAGAAATAGGTTTGCTGGACACAAAGGTGTGTCTGCCACAGCTGGTGTGACTCAGTTTCCCTCCTGCAACTAAATGAGGCCCAACGGGTACCAGCCCCGTCTCCCAGCTCCTGCCTGGCGGGTGGCCCCATCACGCCAATCCCTGACTCTGTCTTCACACGACTTCTCCATGGGTCTCTGTGGGTCCCTCTTTTTATAGGGTCACCATCATTGGAGTGATGGCCCTCGCTTCTCCGTTAGGATCTCAGCTCACACCTTAACAAATCACATGTACAAAGACGCTTTTTCCAAATAAGTTCACATCCTGAGGCTCCAGGTGGGCGTGAGTTTTTGGGGGACACTGTTGAACGTGGCACACTCGTCCAGGCCTTGGCCCCCAGGGAGTGGGGTGAGCAAGGAGCTCCCCATTGCAACGTGGCAAATCCCCACACTCAGGGTGACTAATGCATCCTGGTTCGTCCGGGACTTTCCTGGTTTGGGCCCCATAACTCCCACGTGTGGGGAGATCCCACAGTCCCAGGCCGACTGGGAAGGTGGGTGTTTTGGTTTGCTAAAGTTGCCCAATCGCAACAGACCAGAAAGGGGTTAGCTTTTATGATGGCGATTTATTAACTTACAAGTTCACAGTTCTCAGGCCATGAAAATGTCCAACTCAAGGCAGCGATCAACAGGTGATGGTTTCTCCCCAAAGCCCAAGGCACACGGTGATGTCTGCTGGCCCTTCCATTCCGGGTCTCATTGCTTCCAGCTTCTGGCTGCAGTGGCTTCCCCTCTGTTTCTGTGGTTTCTCTCTGCTTCTGTGTGTCCTCTCTCAGCTTCCCTGTGTCGCTCCATATTCATCCTGTTTCTGAAGGATCCCGTAAGAGGTTTAAGACCCACCTGAATGGGATGGAGCACATCTTAAGATCCTACTCACTGAATGATCCAACAGATTAGCTGCATGCATGTGATTTTCTGGGGTCCATAAAGCCTCCGAACCATCACAGTGGGTCTCCCTATGCAGTATCTAAACAAGCAAACAAACTGCAGAAGTCTATCACCTGGACATTTAGCATAAGCCAGGTACCAGTGCTGGCTCCTGATTGGCTCAACCTGGGCCAATCAGAGGCGGCCAGGAGGTCACATGGTAATGGTTGCCCTTGGGCTAATTCTGGCCAGAGAGGAGGGGGAGGCAGGTCAGGTGGACAGCCCCCCCACCCCAGGAGCTGCCGCATCCCCAGGAGCTCAGTTTCCCTGAGGCTGCCGCCAATGCTGACCCCTCATGGCCTTGCCCACGTGTCATCTGGCCTTAGCTTGTCACAGGGGGTTGTGTGCATATGGGGCCAGGCCAACTCTGGGTCTGGGGTTGGGTGCTGCTCCCCACCCCCCAGTATGGGACCTGAGTTAAGAGCTGCAGGGTTGGAGGTTCAAATCCAAGAGATGGTGGGTGTGCTGGTTTGAATCTGTTATGTACCCCCAAAAGACTATGTAGTTTTAATCCGCTCCTGTGGGGGCAGACCTACTGTGGGTGGGACCTTTTGATTAGGTTGTTTCCATGGAGATGTGACCCACCCAATTGTGGGTGGGACCCACTGATTAGATTATTTCCATGGAGATGTGACACACCCATTCAAGGTGGGTTTTAATTAGTTTACTGGAGTTCTTAGAGAGCTCAGAGCCCACACCACACAGACCCAGACACTTGGAGATGCAGACAGAAAGATGTGTGGCGATGCTAATCTAAAGGATGAAGTCCAGAGTTTGCCCCAAAGAAGTTAAGTGAGAACCCATAGGTGCTTAAAGAGAAGCCACTGGAATCAGAAGATGAAAGCAATGCAACTTGGGAGTAAAGGACCAGCAGACGCCAGCCATGTGCCTCCCCAGGTGACAGAGGTGTTCCGGACACCATCAGCCTTTCTTCAGTGAAGGTATCCTCTTGTTGATGCCTTAGTTTGGACACTTTAATGGCTTTAGAACTGTACATTTGTAACCTAATAAATCCCTTTTACAAAAGCTGATCCATTTCTGGTATATTGCATAACGGCAGCTTTAGCAAGCCGGAACAGTGGGCAAGACACTTTTTCTCTCTCAACCTCAGTTTCTGCATCTTGAAAATGGAAATGGAGAAGTCAAAGAGCCTTCCCTTGGGGGGAGAGGCCTGGCTGCAGGGAGCACCAATTCAGTGCAAACCAGGAGGAAGCCCTGAGCCCCAACCTCACGGTCTCTCCACGAGGGGGAGAGAGAAGGGGGTACTTGCTGCCCGTCTCCTTTTCCCACTCTACACCTGGTATGCAACTGTAGGGAAGCTGGGATGTTGTTCTTTCTGGGGGACGGGTGATGGGGGAACTGGTCGTTGTCTTTACAAAGTTTATATTACTGTATGGATCGCTCCAAAGAGGCTGTTGCCCACCTCCAGCTTTCCCATGGTGTTCCCAAGATTACAGCCAAAAGGAACCAGGAATGTGTGGATCACACCTGAAGTGGGTTAGAAATGAGGAAGCATTAAAGGCCTTTTGCTTTTCCAAAGGTCCCAAGTGAGTAGAGAGAAATGCATTCGTTTGAGGCAGAAGGTTCTGTGCTGAAAATCTTTCATTCATTAATTCAAGGATTCCCACAATATAATTGGTGGGGCCTATTGTTAGCCAGAATTTATAGACGAAGAGGGAAGGGCCAGAGAGGGGTGGTTTGGAGCTGTGTGTGCCCCAGAAACACATGTTCTTAAACCGAATCTGTTCCTGTGGGTGTGAGCCCATCGTAAGTAGGACCTTTTGATGAGGTAACTTCATCAGCTGAGGTGTGGCCCAGCTTGATCAGGATGGATCTTAGTCCTATTACTGAAGTCCATTGTAAGCAAAAAGAAATTCAGACAGAGAGAGGAGAGAAATCCACAGGCAGCTAGAAGTTAAAGGTCAGTGGAACCCCAAAGAGCATGGAGGGGCCGGGAGAGGCCACCATGTGCTCTGCCATGTGACAGAGGAGCCTGGGACCAAGGATCGTAGAAGCCAGCCGAACACCAGTCTCTGGGAAGAAAGCACTGCTTTGATGATGCCTTGACTTGGACTTTCTCTGAGCCTCCAAACCGTGAGCCTATAAATTTCCATTGTTTATGCCAGTTCATTGAGCAGTCAAGGAAACTAAGGAAAAACTAAATCAGTGACCCACCTAAAGGCATATAGCATCTGACTGGCATAACTGGGCAGTGCCCTGACGTTGCTGGTGAAGGAGACTGACGTTAGACAGACACACTTCGGCGTGGTCACAGTCTGGAAGGAGAGGTGTGTGCTACCTTGAGAATAACTGGGGACCCGGCTGCGGCTTCCTCCAGCAGGTGACCTTCCAAGGGGGACCTGAGGGAGGAGGAGGACTGGGGAAGCCCTGTCTGCCTCTGCCACCCTGCTGGGGCACAAGGACTGCGTTCTGGAAATTCAAGGCTCCCCACTTTGGCCCCCAAATGTTGCCATTCAGTCTCCCATTGTAACGTTTTTATTCATGCGGCCCCATTTGGCTATAGCACAGCACGATCATAACCAGAGTCGAGCTGTCTTCTTCCCAATACTTTGGCTTCTAGCTTTCAGCCCTTGGGGTTCTGTTTCCGCATCGTGTCCATTCATTTATTTGCTCACGGCCCGCCCCTCTTTCCCAGGACTGAGCCCTCCAGGGACAAGGAGGCCAAGCGTCAAGCTCACTGTTCTAGTCTCAGAGCCAGGCGGGCGCTTCCTAAATATTCCCACTGATGCGTCTCCTGCGAATTTAAAGGTGCCCCGGCCCAGGGCGTGCGTGGGGTGCGCGGGGGGACCTTCCCCAGCAGCCACGCCTGTTTGCGGATCGCACCGAGTGAGCGCCGGCTGTGTACCCGCGAGGCCGGCAGTGCCCTTGGCCGGAAGTCGTGGTCCCCTGCAGGCCCCTGTCACTGCCCGGGCCGGGACCCTCCCCCTGGCCCCTCGTCCGCGTCACCGTGTCCCCCTGAACGGCCCACCCGCCGCGCTGTTCCGGGCGCCACCGTCCAGCACTGCGCTCCCGCGGGCCGCGGCACCCAGATGGCACCATGGCCCCCGCCCCGGCATCGCCACGTTCTGGCCGCTCCGGCGGGAGGAAGCCCACTGCTTCCGGCTCCGGGCGCCCACGGGCCACCCCACGCGGGACCACGCCCGGCGGTGACGTCAGGTGGCGAGACCGTGACGCCACAGAGGCGGCAGGGCGGTGCCCGGGTGACTGGCCACGCGTCGCCATGGCAACGGCGGGGCGGGGGCTGGCGGAAGCCCCGCCCGCGGGGAGGAAAAGCCGCACGCTCTCGCCGCGGCTGAGTGTGTCTGCGGGCCCCGCGGACAGGTCCCCTATGGCCCCAGAGCGGCCGCAAAGCACGGCGCCTGTCGCGCGGCGTCACTCGACGTCGCAAAGCGGCCGGCGGGCCGGTGCGGCCCCGCCCAGCGCTGGGACGTCACGGCCTCGGCCCCGTGGACGGCGCCTGCGCACTGGGCCGCGCACGGCCGCCGCCCCCCGCTGGCCGACGCTGGCGGCGTAAACGCGCGGGCCCCTGTGGCGGCGCGGCGGCGCTGCGGGACGCGGCTGCGGGAGCCCGGGACGCGGGCGGCGCGGGACGGCGGCGGGGGACGGCGGCCCCCGCCCCGAACATGCGGAGGCCCGCTGGGGCGGCGGCGGCGGCGCGGGAGCGGGGGCCGGAGCCGGAGCGGGAGCGCGAGCGGGGCCCGGAGCGGGGGCCGCGCCGCTGAGGCGAGCCCGGGCCGCGGAGCCACGGCCGCGGCGGAGGCCCAGAGGTAAGGACGCCCCCGACGGCCCGGCAGGCGCCCCCAGGGCCCCGCGGACCCCGCTCCTCGCCCGGGTCCCAGCCCTGCTTACCCCTCGCCCCTCACCGGGTCCCAGCCCCGCGGACCGCCGCCCCTCACCCGGGCCCGAGCCCCGCGGACCCCCGCTCCTCGCCCGGGTCCCAGCCCCGCGGACCCCTCGCCCCTCACCCGGGTCCCAGCCCCGCGGACCGCCGCCCCTCACCCGGGCCCCAGCCCCGCGGACCCCCGCCCCTCACCCGGGCCCGAGCCTCCAGCCCCGCGGACCCCGCTCCTCGCCCGGGTCCCAGCCCTGCTTACCCCTCGCCCCTCACCGGGTCCCAGCCCCGCGGACCCCCCGCTCCTCGCCCGGGCCCCAGCCCTGAGGACTCCTACACTAGCCCCGAGGACCCCACACTCCAGACCCAGACCCTGTCCCCGAGCCCTGAACCCCCAATTCCAGGCCCAGTCGCCTGCCCTGCTGCTCCCCACACTGCCGACCCTGCCTGTCCCCTGTGCCCCGGCCCCGCGGACCCCACCCTGGCCCCTGCCGCCCGTGGCGCCCACACTGCAGACAGGAGCGGGGGGCTGTGTCGTGGGTGGACCTGTTGCGGGGTGCGCTCTGGCGCCCCGCTCCCCGCCCGCCCTCCCCTTTCCGCCCGGCCCGGCTTTGTTTTCCGGAAGCCTCCATCTGGGGGGGCGGAGAGCGGGAGCGGCGGCAGTCCCGCCCCGGGCGCCGCGAGGCCTCCCCAGCCCGCTCGCCCCAACTTTCTCTCGGGAAGGAAGACTCCCGTTTGGGGGCCAGGGGACCCAGAAGGAAGCCGAGGGCCTGGGGGGACGCCCAGCACCCAGGCAGGCTGGGGAGCAGCTCTCCCTCCGCCCGGCCTTGTTGACGGGGTGTGGGGGTAGGTGGGGTCCCCGTTTGCCCGCTGGGCCCCCCACGGCGGGGCGCAGGTCGGGGCGGTGTCTGGGCATGGGGGGCTCTCCGTCGGGCCGTCCTCCAGGGCTCCATCCTGCCCCAGGTGAGCAAAAAGGCCCGGTGGGGTCCCCTACTCCCAGGGCTGAGGCTGGGCTGGGGTGCGAGGGTCCCCCAGGCTCTGGGCCCGGGAGAAGCTCAGCAGCAGGTCCGAAGGGGGCCGTGGCGTGGCCGCGGGTCGCTTGTTTTTGTCTGCGGCGAATCGCGGGGGGCGGCCAAGCCCACATCTCCGGGCCGTGTTTTCCAGAAGTCTCGGGTGATGTTTGGGGTGATGTTTGAGGTGCTGCCTGCGAGCCCCGGGAAGGCTGCTCTGGGGCGAGCGGGGCTGGGCAGGGAGACCCCCACCTCCACCGCCTGGCCGTGAAGCCCCCCAGGGTCGGTGCTGCCCGCCAGGGGTGCCTGGTCTCCCTGCCAGTTGGAAGCTGCTCTGCTCTCAGCGATGTGAGTTAGGGTCTGGGGTCCGTTCCTGCGGGGGTCGGGGGGCCCAGGCCGACCCGCTGCTCTTGCAGAACTTTGCATGCAGAGGTTTCTTTGAACCATGGTCCTGCTGTCGCGTCACTTTCTTTTTCTTCTAACCGTGCGGCGTTGTCTCCGGGCTGCAGGAGGAAGTACGGGACGGGTTTTCCGTTGAAAACGTCCCCGCGAGCTTGTCCCGGGCCTTCGGGAGGCCAGCGAGCGAGCCGATGGCTAAGGAAGCAAGTTGCCTTGCGGTGTGCGTGAACTCGTGGGTCCCCGTGTCCTGGGTCCCGATGCGGGGCGGGGGGCACATGCCAACCTCGGGCGGGCTCAGGGGTCTCAGCCGGCTGCGGGTCTGCGCGTGCGTCTGTGTCCAGTCACGTCCTGTGGTCCGTCTGGGTCCCGCGGAGGGGCCATGGTCGAGGCCGTCGTCTGGGGGGCATGATCTGAGGTCTGCTCTGGGCCCCTAAAGCACCCCGAGATGAGCCAGGCGGGCCCAGGAGGCCCAGCCCCAGGAGGGAGCGGGAGGGGGTGTGGTGGGCAGGGCTGGGGTTCTTGGGTTTGCTGCCTGTTGTTTCCACCCTCAGGGGAGGGGGTGCGCTGCCCGGAGGGGTCCCCGGCCCCAGGGACACGGCTGCTCTGGGGGTCGGCGGCTGCAGGGTGAAGGGTGCAGTCCCGGCCGCCTCGCCTGGCTGTGAGCTCCGTCCATCCCTGGGCCGGGCCTGAGGCTGGGCTGGGGGTCCAGGCGAGACCTTGGGTGGCCCCTAGCAGGTCCCCGGCAGCTCAGGGTTTCACCCGGAAGTGGCAGACAGGTGCCCCTGAGGTGTTTGGTGACCACCTGGGCCTCCCGGGGGCAGTGATGCCGCCTCATCCAGGGGGGCTTGCCTGGCCCAGGTGGCTCCCTAGACCCTTCCCCGTTGCCCTGAAGTGCTCTCTGACCGCTGGCTCACCTCTGAGGGGTCCCTGAGTGGGGACCCCAATCCTCCACCTGCCCCACCTGGGAGGGGTAAGGGCACGATGTAAACCCTGCCCTCTGCCCTCTGCCCCCTGCCGCCACCCACTGCCTCCGTCCCCAGCCAAGCGACCCAGCCTGGACAGAGCGAGGGTGAGGCCAGCTCGGCTCGAGGCCTCCAGGTCGCTGGCAGCAGCACCCATGGGTGTCACCTTCTGACCCCCCCACCCCCGCCGACTGATGCAGCAGAGCCCTCCTCACCCAGATAGGGCTGTGGTCTCAGGACCCAGCTCAGTTTTTGAATTTATTCACGTTCTGCCGACACTTTCTCCTCACCCTGGGTTCGCCCCACCCACCGTGCTCCTGAGGGTCCTGCGGGACCCCAGGCTGTCCGGGTGCACCTGTGCGAGTCCACCAGGCTCCCCTGTATCCTGTCACGGGCAGGACAGGTGCCGGGGAAGAGGGCTGTTTGGACACGATGGCAGTGGGTGTGAGATTGCTGAAGGGGGCTGCCGGGGGGCAGGGGGGGTGCTGGCTGGGGGCAGCCCGCTCCTTAGTCGTGGACGCCCTGCTCTTTGGGGTGCTGGGCTCCCCTTGGAGTGAGCACCTGCCTCCAGGGAGGGTCTGGAGCTGCCACTGGGCGGAGAGGGTGCTGACGAGGCTCATCTCTTCCTCACTTCAAAGCCAGGTGTGCCCACCGTGCCCAGGGCCAGGCCTCGCGTCCTCTGCCAGTGTTGAGGGGAGTCGCAGCTGGGCCGCTTCTTCCCTGGGGCCTCCCAGCCGCTCTCCACATCTCTGCTCATTCCCTGGGGTGGCCCAGGCCCCTCCCCGACACCCCCCCATCCTGGGACCCCCTCCCTGACACCCCGCCCACCCTGGGTCCCCTCCCAACACCCTCCCCCATCCCGGGCCCTGTCCCAGACACCCCAACCCCGGGCTCCCTCCCTGACGACCCCCACCCTGGGCACCCGTCCCTGATCCACCCCATCCCAGACCATCCCCCATCCCAGGGCCCCTGCCTCCTGGACCTATCTTGTTTCTGGAACCGCCTGCCCAGGGGCATGGCGTTGTCCCTGCACTGAGAGCCGGATGTGGGTTTAGGTCACATCTTGTCAAAACAGAGAAGCTTGTATTCCCGTGGTTCCTTTCAGTGGGTATGTGAAGATAAAAGGATTTTGTTCAGGTGGTTCTTCTCAACAGGTATAGTGAGTGGAATTACCTCACCCCCAGGCCTGCATCATGAGGAGGTCTCTGTCTGAGGCTGGTTTGCTGAGCTGTTAAAAGTGTGTGGAAACAAAGGGCAGGGTCCTGGCCGGAGGGGGCACTGTGTGGGTGCAGAGGGCCCCGGGTCAGCAGTGGGTGTCCAGGTTTTCTCATGCCCCGGGGCCCCCACGTCTCTCCACCCGCGTCTGTGTCCCCACATGTCTGTCTCCCTGCGTCTCTGCTCCCTGTGACTCTGCCCCCCGTGTCTCCACCCCCAGGTCTCTGCCACTGTGCCCTGTGCCCACTGCTCCTGGCCAGGTCCCTGGCTGTCCCCACCCCGTCATCTCTGAGGACTTTGGCCCTGGCACACAGGCCTCCTCACTCCGGGCCCAGGGCGGTCCCCCTCCGGGCCAGCCGAGGGACAGTGGGCCGTGGCCTTGAGGAGGTGCCAGCCCCGGGCCTGCCTTTGGGTCAGTCCCAGGCCCCCGAGCCCGGTCACGGCAGCCCCGAACCCTCACCTCCCCCGCACCCCAGCAGCCACTCCCTGCTGGCTCCACGTCGGGACCCCTGCACCCCATCGCCTGCTGGCCCCCTCCCGGCCCCTGGACACGCCTGGCAAGGCGCCATGCCTGCCACCTCCTGCAGCTGCCCTAGACGGTCCCTGCCGCAGAGGTGGACGCAGCCAGCACGGCAATGACCAAGTGCTGGGACGGACGCCCCCAGGGCCGTGGGTCCTTCCCCACCACGCCCTCCGGGTGACCCCCGAGTCCCACCGAGCCCCTTGTCCTGCATACCCCATTGTGTCCCACCTCGCTGTGGTTGAGCACTTTCAGCAGGCTGTTGGGGGGCCCCTGGCTCTCTCTGGCAGCCCCTCTCAGTGAGGGTCCTCGTGTCCACCCTCACAGGCACTGCTGTGACACCCATGGCAGGGGGGGCTCCTTGGGGTCTCGTGGCATCCAGCGGCCAAGCTGGTGTGGGCACAGGTCTGTTGACTTCAGGAGCCCAGGATGGGTTTGGGGCTTGAGATGCCCCAGCGTCCCCCTGACACACCTCCCTACCTGACATGGTCCCGTGTGTCCACCCTGGGGCTCCCAGGATTGGCACCAGGTGACAGTGGGCAACAGACCCCGAGCAACACGTCTCGAGGCTAGAGGGGTGGGGATCCCTGCGCTCCCCCCACTTGGTGCCAGGAGCACCCTGTTATGACACCCACAGACATCCCCAGACATTGTCTAGCGTCAGTGGTGGATGGGAACAGAAAGGCCGTGGAGGGAACCCGAGCTTTGCAGAGCTCACCCCCGGCTGTGGCCAAGAGGGGCTTCCTGACCCCGGTGGTTAACATTTGGGGTCGCAGCCAGGGCTCTGGGGTTCAGCAGGCTCAGTCCTGCCCTCATGCTCAGGGCTGGCCATGGGGCGTCAGGGTTGGGGAGCCGGTCCTCCACCCCAGGCCCTCCCCCCTAGGGTGGCAGGACAGGGTGAGGGGTGCCTGGGGGAGATGTAGCCCACAGGGCCTCGGGGCAGGGGTGTCGTGCAGCCCCCGGCTCTGTTCTGCTCATCAACACTGGGGTCCGGGGCTCGGGCTGCTCCAGGGGGTCTCCAGCCTCTGCTTCGCCTCGGGGCAGGGAGCACTATCAGACCTGCCCTGCTGGAGGCTGCTGTCCTCGCTGCCGGCTGGGCCTCCTTCCGGGGCAGTGGGGGGCAGTGCCAGCATGTGGCGGCCAGCGAGGGCCCTGGCACCGTCTCTTCTGCCTGCCTCTGCCCGGCCGCTGCCAGGGGGCTTCCCAGAGCTCCGCAGATCCCAGGCTGCGGGGTGTCGCGACCCCAGGGGTCCCCGCCCCACTGGGAGATGCGCTCAGTGGCGCCTGGGACAGGCAGGTGGGTGCTGCTCGGCCAGGAGGAGGGAGGCTGGGTGCCGCCATGCGAGTCCGGGACGCCCGGTGGGGCGAGAGCTCCGGACAGACGCTGGGGCTGTTGGTGGAGGATGTCGTGCAGTGTTTGGGTCGTCCGGATACTACCGTGTTGTGGCTGTAGGTGGGGTGTCCGCATCCCACTGACTGGCTGCCCCCGGCCCAGCTGCCCATTTGGGGGTCAGGGAGTTACTAGGAGTGGTTCCCAGGCCCTGCTCCTGCCACCGCACTCGGGGAGATGGTCTCTGTGCAGGGGGCTGCCTGTGGCCCGGGGCAGGGCTGGGGCCCGCCTTCCTCTGTCCACCCGTCGGGGGGCTCGGGCGTGTCCGCTGGGCAGTGAGTGACACTGTGTGCCCCGTTGGCGCCCCACCTTCAGGGCTTTGGGGCAGCGCCCAGGCGTGTGTCAGCTTCTCAGGTGAGAGGTGGCCCCGCACACAGGGTAGCCGGAGCCCCCAGAGGCTGGGCTGGAGGACGCGCATGGGGTGCGGGGCGGGCTGGGGGCCTCTCAGTCCTGGGCCAGCTTTTCTGGAGCCTTCCGTACATCAGCGTTGTTTGTGGAGTTTTTCCATTCAGAGGTTCTCAGTTTTTAGAAAATTGTTTTTAATTGAAATTGGAACCATCAGGCACGAATTCAGGATTTATTAATTTTTTTTGGCTGAGGTTTTCAGTCATTTTCTTTATGGCGTCTGGGTTTCGAGCCATGATTGTGCCATCTCTGCCCTCACATGTAGGATTTCCCTTACTTTCTTACTGTGTCTCCCTAAAATTTTTTACCTTTTTAAGGCTTTTTGCTTGTTTTGTTCTTGAACTTTATTTTGAAAGACTTTTCGAACTTGTCAGACTCTTGTAACTTCATCTTGGCTCAACAGTTGTTAACTTTTTGTTACACTTACCTGTACATGCATGCACTCACTCAGACGTGCACACGCATGTGCACACAGCCATTCTGCTGGCCAGTCTCAGTCTCTGGTGGACGTGCTCTCTTGTCCCCAAAACCGCAGCATCTCCCAAGAACAGGGACATTTCCTTATGGAAGGCCCCCAGGAGACTGCAGACTGTGGCCGTCCGCCCCAGGGGTCACCGCTGTCCGTCTGGCCATCTGTCCTGGGGGCGTGGGCTGCGCTGGCAGGGCCTGTTGGCACGCTGGGGACGGGAACCCTCCTCGCTGGGCCGTCCCTCACAGTGTGGGAGGCGCTGGGCAACCACACTGCCCCTGCTTGCGCTGCGGAGGAGTTGCCACTTGTGTGTCCCTGCCCCGGTGGGCTCTCGTCTGACCCGGGCTTCCCAGGATGGGACGTGGGTCTGATGTCCCGACTTTGGTGGAAGGGGCCACGACCTGGTGGCTCCCCGCGTCAGGTGGACCCCATTTCTGAGCAGGCTGTACAGGGGGCTGCACCTGTCACGCCCCAGCTCTCCTGGATGCCTGCCACAGGGAGGCCGTGGGGGGGGCCCTCGGGGGGCTTCTCCAGGATCGGCCGGTTTCCTGGTTTCAGGGCTTAGCTTGTGCTGGGCAGGTGGGCAGCCCCCCACCCCAGCTCAGGTCTCCCCAGGTCCCAGCTCCGTCCCCCTGCCTCCCCCAGCACATCTGCAGGACGCAGTGGAGTCGGCAGTGACAGGGACGTGGCCAGTGGCCCCGGTGCTTTTCAGGTCACCTTTACCGGGTTGGAGTCTGTCGTGGAAGTAGTTCCTGACCCATCTATTCATTTTGGAAAATGCAAGAAGGCCGAGAGAAGAAAGAGCAGACCATCCCTGCCACAGCCACGCCACCTGCCATGTGTTCCTCGGCTCCTGTGCACGCTGTTCACGGATCGTGTGTCTGCACGGGGTGTCTGGGAACGGGTGTCCTGGACACGGGGCCTCCCCTCAGCATGGCTGACCTCGTGGTGTCCTGGGTTCTCCCCCCTCAAAGTCAGAGTCCCCTTCGGCCCCAGACGTGACAATCAAACATGCTCCCAGACACCTCCACTGGGTGCAAACCTCAGCCATGACACACCACGTCCCGAGACCTACCTGTTGGCCAGGTGGGAGCCCGGCCGGGGCCTCAGGGAGGCAGCGTGTCCTGGTGGTCTGTGCTGGCTCGAGCTGCTCGTCTGCACTGTTCCTGCGGGTCATGCGGCACTGTGGGGGGTGGAGGTGGAGGGAGCTGGCGTCGGCTGCGTGGCCCCCGTTTCCTCCCGGCCTCTGAAGAGGGGTCTGTCCGTCCCGCACAGGGCCCTGCTGCCCTTGCCCCTTTGGCCTCTGATGGGCAGCTGAGGATGTGGCCGCCACATGTGTGGTCATCGCGCCCATGCCCCTTGCCCCAGTCTCTGGTGCCTTCTGCTTTTCTCTCTGGCTTTTGGTTGCTGAAACGTCCACGTGTGTCCTGAGGGAGGGTGAGTCCTTCAGCGAGCCCCGGCCCTGGCCCCTGCGCGACAGCCGGCCACGTCCACAGTTTGCCACGCGAGTTTCCTTGACGCCTTCCCCGAGGCTCTGACGCGGCGTCTTAGGCAAACCCCAGATGCCATTTCCTCCCGACAGGATCCCCTCTGAGGGCCACGCGGTCGTGATTTTTAATTTTTTTGGTGGTAACACGTGTGCGACGCCACGTTTCCCAGTTCACCTCTTGAGTGTTATGTTGCGCGGCTGTGGCCAGAACATCCTCGTGCCCTCGAAGCCGTCACTCCCTTTCCAGCTGGTGCTGTCGTCTTCGCGGAACCCCCATGTCACGCTCACTCACTCCACCATCAGCACGGTCTGTTGAGGTGGCCCCAGTTTTCTCGAGAAATGCCTCTTGTGTTTTCCCTGCTTCCACCTGATGTGCCATCCGAGGCCCCCGGGCCGGTGCCACTGCCCCCACTTTCCCAGCTGCTGTGGGCACCGCGCCCTCCCCACGGGCCCCGGGGGCCTCTGCCACCCGCCCTGAGTAAAACCCCTGCACCCCGAGCCCAATGGGCAGAGCAGTGCCAGGTCGGGGCTCCTGCCGCTGTCCGGTCCACGCAGCCCCTTCCCCCAACCCAGAGCCGCCACCACCCGCCGCGCCCTCGTGGGGAGGTTTGGGGGCACCCTCTGGGCGAGGATCTGCTCCCTGCCAGGGGCCCTCGAGATCACCTGGAGGCCACCCCGCCTTGCAGCTGCCTCACTCCCACGGCCCCTCCAGCTGTTCCGCTGTGTGAGGAAGGGGTGCACACTCGCCTCTCCCCGACGTCCCTGGGTCTTCTTGGTGTCGTGTGGATCCTTTAGCTTTTGGTTCAGCGTGTCGGCGTCTGTCCCTGTTGTTGTTTGGGTGTCCTCCTCTCCTCACTGGCCGTGGGCCCCTCTTAGGCCAACCCTTTGCGCCTGTGGGAGCAGCCCCTGCCTGCTAGAAGGGTGTCCAGCCTTGGGTCAGCTGTGGCTCTAGGGCCCAGGGTCCTCCTGGGGGCTGTGGGGCTGCAGTTGGAGTGCTCCCTGCTCCGGGGCCTGGGGTGCTCCCTGCTCTGGGGCCTGGGGTCCTCCTGTGGGGTGCAGGGCTGCTTCTTGGGCAGGCTTTGGTTCATGAACCTCAGCAGGCTGCCTGGGGACACTGTCCTCGATCCCCACCTCTCAGGGGAGCCTCAGCCCTGAGTGAGGCTCAGGACGGGAGTGGCTGGAGCCGCTGGGACAGGCCGCTCGGGTGGGCCTGAGTCTGGTGGTCCGCGGGGGTCCCAGCCGGGCTGCAGGGGCGGGGGCTGCGGGCCTCTGCCTGCCAGATGTCCTGCGCTGCCCTGGGAGCTGCTGTGGTGACGTCACTCAGTGGGGTGCCCAGGCCCGCTGGGGGGAGCTGCTGGGCCTGACAAGATGGAGGAGCCTCAGAAGAACGCGGCAGGTAGTCGCCCACGCAGGGCTCGGGGGCAGTGCTCCTGGGGACCCCAGGCAGTGAGTGTGGTCTCGGCTGTCGAGGGGCCAGTGCGCGCCTCCCCTTGCCCCAGGCCTGCCAGGGTGCATCTCCCCCAAGAGGGCAGAGCCTGGGCGTGAAGGTGCCCCCTGACCCCAGCCGAGGCCCTAGGCCCTGGAGCTGGACTGTGTGGGGTACGGGGGCTGCTGAGGGTCGGGGTGTTTCTTAGCCCCATGCTGGGCCTCCCCCCGCCCTGTGGTGTCTCCAGCCTCTGAGGTGAGGCCGGCCAGCAGGTCCTGCAGAGCTTGAGCTGCTGCTCCGGAAGGCTCCGCAGCGAGTCACAGCCTTCTCACCTCTGAGCCCTGCCCTGGGGAGGGAGCCCACTTCGTCCCCTGTGTCTCTGTCATGCTGGGTGGAGAGGGTCCTGGAGAGATGACTCAGCTGCTGGGTTGTGGCACCCGCGGTGGTGGCAGGTGGCCTCCCCAGGGCGGGGGCTTTGGGCAGCCGTCTGTCCCGTCGGGGCTCACATGGAGTGTAGGGGCTGGGGTCGGCCACCCTCCACAAGCATGGTCAGGGCTGTGCTGCAAGCTGAGTCGAGGGGACAGGCGATGGCCTCCAGACTCAGGGGTGGGCAGGGGGAGGCCCAGTCCGAGGGGCCACCCTGGGGTGGGGTCAGGTGCTGGGCTGCTGTCCCTTTTCGCTGGAGGGTGCAGATGTGAGCCAGGCTCACTTGCCGTGTCGGAGACCTCTGCCCGCGTTGTGGTGGGCAGTGTGGGAGCACGGCCTGGGGCGGTGGTGGGGCTGTGGCAGGGGGGCCTGTGAGACCCTCCAGGGCTTGCACCCAAACAGTGGGAGATGCTGCGGCCCCCAGGCCGAGCATCCCCGGGGAATGACGCCCCCTCCCAGTCCCCACTGGTCCTCAGGGTCACTGGGGGGAGGTGTGTTCAGACGCTGGGCGAGGCTGAGAGGCCCCCTGCGGAGGCGTCCCCCTTAGTGCCTGTCCTGCCCACGTCCTGGGTGAGCCTGTGTCCGGCGTGGCTGCGGCCTCCGGAGAGCAGGGTCCTGCCCGGGTGTGGGCAGCCAAGCGTGGTGCACGCGTCCCCGGCCCTGCGGCTGAGCCTGTGCACTGCTGGCCGCTGCCCCCGCTCGTGCCTCAGCCTCCTTCCCTACAGCACGGGGCCAGCGGGGACGAGGCAGGCAGAGAGGGGTCTGCGGAGCAGCTGTCGCCGACTCCGTGTCTGTCCTCCTCCCAGGGCTGGAGCAGGGGTCGTGGGGAGGGGCCCCTGGAGGGGCTCCTGGAGCTCAGCGGGCCGGTGTGCGCTCCCGGGGTGCTTGCTCGGGGTGTAGCGGCGCCCTGGCCCACAGAGCCCACAGCTGCACACGTGAGCCGGGCTCGGGCTCCCTCGGTCATGCGTGTCGATCCAGAACTGCTGCCCATGGCCGCTCTCGGCGAGGGCTGCTCCCTCCGCTCCAGGTTCAGGGGAACCGAGAACACCTTGTGGTTGGAAGCCGACGCGGCCCCGGCCCGGGCGGGAGGCTGCAGGGCGGGATGGGGATTTCCCAGGGTCCTGGGGTCGGCTCCAGAGCGGCGTCTCAGGAGGGGTCAGGGAAGGAACTTCAGGGGAACACGTGGGTCCCCCCCGCCGAGGGGTCCTCACAGGCCTGGGGCGGGGCCTCTGCTGGCTGCAGCCCCCGGTGCAGAGAAGGGAGCCGCCCCTTCCTGTGGGTGGGGCCCACTCGGCGGCCGGCCCGTCTGCAGCAGCCGGCGAGGCAGTTTCCGCTGGGGGGGTCTCCACCTGCACGGGGGCTCCGGAGGGAGGGGCGCCTGCTCCGCTGCAGAGCCGACCTCTGGCAGCCGGGATGGGTCCCCCCGTGTGCAGTGCTTCCGGGAGTTGGCGGGACGGTTCTTGGTGGAGAGGAGCCGTGCAGGGCCCCCGGGGACGGTCAGCCCTTCACTGGACGGACACGTGCGGCGCTTCCTAAGTCAAGGTCAGGGTGCCCCCAGGCCGAGGAAGAAAGAGCCGCGGCGGGTGCCTCCTGGGGCGAGGAAGCACACTCGAGGGGTTGCACCCCTCGCCTTGGAAGGCCCAGTTTTGATCAGCTGACAAGCAGCAGGAGGCAGCGCGGTTAGTTCATTCCCGGGAGCGCACAGCGCTTCCCGCTGCGGAGAGAAGGCGACGGATGGTCACCGGGAGGAGCGTCGTCACGTGCCTGGTCAGCGTGAGAACGCACGGGGCCGGGGGCATTAACCGAAACTCCCCCAGGCCCGGGCCGCAGATTCCTAAAGGGGCCTGGCTGGTGGGCGACACCGAGGGCTGGAAAAGCAACCCAGACCCAAGCCGGGAGCCCACCCTGCCCCTCCCACCAGGAGGGCAGAGCCGAGAAACCTGCAGCCGGCGCCAGGTCAGCGCGAAAGAGGGAAGCCCCCCGCTGTCAGGGCGGGCAGGAGCGCCTGCCATACCCGCTGCGTTCCACCCACCAGAGCCGTCGGGCAAGACGGGGTGCAAGGCATCCGGGTTGGAAATGCAGAGCCAGATGGTCCCGATCCGCCGGCGACACCGTTCTCCATAGGGAACCTTGGAGAACCCGCGAGAAAACAAGCAGCGCCTACAAGCCAGCTCAGCAGAGTTGTGGGGTCCACCTTCGGGAGGGGGGCCAGCGGCAGGGAGAGCTGCGCAGCCCTCGGATGGGGCGGGCGGCGTGAGTGTGCGTGCACGTGTGCGCACTTGTGTGTCTGCGTGCGGGGTCTGCAGCTGCAGCCTTGAGGGTGGGGAGCAGAGGCCCGGAGGACCCCTTGTCATGGAGGCCCCCCTCATCTCATGGCCCCGCCTCGTCCTGGAGCTCCCCTCGACCCCGCGGCCCCCCTCGTCCCCGCGGCCCCTCTCGTTCTGGAGCCCCCCTTGTCCCCGCAGCCCCCCTTGTCCCCACGGCCCTGTTGTCCCAGAGACCCCCTTGTCCCCACGGCCCCCCTCGTCCCCACAGCCCCGTCGTCCCAGAGCCCCCCTTGTCTGCATGGTCCCTCTCTTGAGCTGCTTCCCGGGGTCTGCCCATGTGGCTTCCTCTGACGGCAGGCCCAGGGGAGGCCTGCGGGCGGGTGGTGGGGGACAAGGGGTGTCTGCCCCCACCCCTCCCTGCCCCCATGCTGGCAGACTAGAGAATGGAGACCAGAGCGTGGGCAGGACGCAGCCTCATGGCCCCAGGAATGCCAGGGGTGCTGCTTCGGGGCCTGCTCCAGAACTCCACCATGACCGGGACCCCCTAGAAGATGAGGGGGTTGCTGCCCACAGCTGCATTTGGGCCTCCCAGCCCCGCTTTCCATGTCCCAGTAAAGATCAGCGGGAGAGAGTGGTTTTGATTTCCCTGGGCCTTTCTGGTACACCGTGTTCTGCACATGTGGGAGGGGCCGTGACAGGTGAGGCGGGGCCGGGTTGGGGCGTCCGGGCTCTTCCTGCTGAACCAGGAGAGTTGGTGTTTCTGAGCCCGGCGGCCACTGAGTGGACACGGGGTGGTGGAAGGCGTCCCCTCGGCTGCGGCCACTTGTCCCGACAGGTGCTCTGGGCGTTTCCCGTGCTGGGTGTCCTGCCAGGTGCTGGGCCCGCCTCTGTCCGATGGAGAAAACGGCTTAAAAATAGCCCTGAGGTGGCAGGGAGCCACACATCCCGGCCGCAGTGAGGCCCCACTGCCCTCTGGGCCAGTGGGAGACGGGCACGGGGAGCCTCGTCTGCGGCTGGTGCGGTGGCAGCCCCTGTGGGCCACAGCCCAGAAGTCCCTCAAATGCTTGAACATGGACGTTCCCTCAGACCCTGCAGTTCCGCTCCTTGGAATTCACCCGAGAGCTGAAAACGCGCCCTGCAGAAGCCCGTCCAGCGTGTCCGTTGGCTGAGGTGGGGACAGAACAGGGCCACAGATGGGAGGGTGGTAGGTTGTAAAAGGGAGCAAGGCCCCGGCACGGCGACAGCCCAGGGGGCCTTGAGAACGTGGCATCTCAGATACCAGGGCAGAGCCAGACACAGCAGGCCACGCGTCCCCTGGTCCGCTGCAGGGAAACGTCCAGGAGAGCAGACGCGCAGGGACGGGGCAGACGCGGGTTCCGAGGGCTGGGGCGGGGGTTCCCGTGGGGCCCGGGAACGTTCTGGAACAGGGTGATGGTGGCTGCACACGACAAACACCAGCGAGCCGGACCTTTAAACGGGGTCAGAGTGAAAGTGACCTGAGAAACCCCAGCAGTGTCTCGGCCTCTGCTGGCCCCGCTGCTTCCCCTCCAGGGTGGGGGTCCCGGGGGCTGCGCCTGCCCCCCTGCTCGGTCCCCCTCAGCCCTGCGTGTTCCAGGCTCCCCCGGCTCCGCCGATACCCGTTTCCTGTCCGCACACACGGCACGTTGGGAACCTCCAGGTGTCCCAGCTGCCCCCGTGCAGGGCCGTGAGCGGGCGCCCGAGGACAGCAGCTCTCCCGGCTGGGGGCTTCAGGAGGAGTGGGCCGTGCCCTCGGGGTCCTGTGTGGTGGGAGCAGCCCCGGTGGGCGTCTCGGCTGTGGCAGGAGCTGGTCCCGCTGTGGGGGTGCCGGCCTGTTTGTCCCGGGTCCCGGCGGCGCCTCGCCTGGGGGACTCCGCCGCCCCCTCCCTCGCCTCGGCCCCCCACCCCATCCACCACGGTCCTCCCCGGACTTTCCGCTCATCTCTTTTTTTTTTTTTTTTAGTTGTGAAATATAACATTTACATAGAAGTGATAACTGTCCAAGTGCAATTTTGCAAGTAGAGAGCAAATTTCAAAGAATGTTATGGGTTACAGTTCACGGTTTCAGTTATTTCCTTATTGTGAAACGTAACATATATACAGAAAGGTGGTAACTTTGAAACTACAGTTTGACTAGTAGCTGTAGAGCAAATTTCAAAGAATGTTACAGGTTACAGTTCCACCATTTCAGTTCTTTCCTTCTATTTACTCTAATATGCCAGCAATTAAGAAAAATTAAATTATATAACGATTCAGTATTCATCATCCTTTGTTAAATTCCATCTTGTCTGTTGCTCTCCCTTCCTCTAGTTTAATCACTTTCCTGATCCTCAGGGATGTCTAGGCAGTGACCACCCTAACCTGTTGATGTTGAAAAGGGGTGTCGACTTTATGGGAAAAGGGGACACATCTGGTTGATGTTCTTGAAGAGGCTGTTGCTCTGGGTTTTGGGACTTAGCTGGCACAGGAGTTCTCTGGAAGATTTAAGTTTCTGAAGAATAAACTTAGTGAGTGAAATTTTATAGAGTCTCAGATAGGAATCTAGATATTCTTTAGGGTTTTCAGGAGCACAGTTGACTTGTGCTTATCACGCTGTGGCCATTTGGCAGATCTAGGTGAAGCTTGCATAGGAGTAACCTCCAGGACAGCCTCTGACTCTATTTGAAATCTCTTAGCCACTAAAACCTTATTTTGTTGCCTTTCTTTTCCCCCTTTTGGTCAAAAAGGCATTCTCAACCCCTCGATGCCAGGGCCAGGCTCAGTCCCAGAATCCATGTCCCACGTTGCCAGGAAGGCTCATTCATCTCGGGTGTCCTGTCCTGTATCGGGCAGAAGGTGATGAATTTATTGCCCTCTTTTTAAAAAACTTTTTTTAAATGCAGTTTTATTGAGATATATTCACACACCGTACAACCACCTGACGTGTATGATCACTAGCTCGCAGAATCATCACATGGCTGTGCGTCCAACCCCATGATCAAATTCAGAACATTTTCATTACTCCAGAAAAACAGTAAAGAAAACCCAGATCCTCCCACCCTTCGTCCCCGTTCTTGACCCCCGGCATCGGGCTGGTGCCTTTGTCACTGTTGGTGGGAAGAGTGTTAAAACAGTTTGCAGTAAGATACATTTTCCCCGTATATCCCTCCGTTGTTAACTCCTAACAGTCCATACATTTGTTCTAGCCCACAAGAGAACTTTTAATATTTCTGCATTAAGCACGGGCGTCCCCACCCCCCCACACACACGCTTCGCTGTTTTAAACACTCCCATCTTGCTCTTAATGGGGGGTTTTGTCCCAGGGCAGGCTGCTGACTGGGGGGCGGCCCGTGCCCAGAGCCCACGTCACTTCTATGGGAGTGGGTGCTGGTGCAGGGGGCGGTGGGCTTGGGGGAGATGGGGCGGACCTCCAGAAGCCCCCACCTGCCTGCCTTACAGTGTCTCCAGCTCAGCCTGTGTGCCCTGAGAGCCCAGACCCCGCCCTGCGGAGGTGGGTTTTCGGGGCCTGACAGGTGCGGTCTGGTTTGCCCTTATGGACCAGGTGGGCTTAGAGAGCTGGTGGACACAGGGTGGGGGGCCTGGAGGCAGCCAGCGGGGCAGGGACCGCGTTTGTCTCAGGCCCAGGACACACTGTCCCCTCCCTGGGCAGTGCCAGCTGCCCACCGTGTCCAGCCTGCACCTGCCGTCTGCCACTCTGCCCTGGGGGGCTGCTTCAGGCACCCCCACTCTCTCCCTGAGCCCCTTTGCACCCCGAGGGCCTGGTCTGAACTGCGAGGTCACGGCCTAGGGAGCCACTCCCTGCCTGCAGCGGGGGCTGCGGCTGCTTCCCCCGGGAGCCCTTCCCGCAGCTGGCACCTGCCCCTCTCCCCACACCGCCCAGCCACCCCTGGCGTGGCCTGGGTACCCACGTCCCTGAACACAGACCCACCGGGAATGAGCCCTTCCCAGGCCCCCCCTGGCCCGCTCGCCCTGCCGTCTGCTAACGTCTGCCTCTCTCCTGCAGCGGGGGACCCCGGGATCTGAGACAGTGGGACGCCAGCAGGATGCCCTCGCCCGCGCACGGCCCCCAGGCCACTGAGAGGAGCACTGCCTGGCCCTGGAGCACCCCTGCCCGCCAGTAGCCGGAGGCGCGGAGCCACCGCGGGCTGCATGGCGAGCTGAGCGCGGCCACTGCGACCTCAGGCTTCCGCAGAGCTGGGCTGGGCTCGCAGCGGAGTCACCGTGGAGAGGCCGGGGTACCACAAACTTATGGATCTTGACAAGAAAGGTGGGAAAGGGGAGCTGGAGGAGGGCCGGAGGATGCCCAAGGCCGGCGGGAGCCGCAGCAACCACGGCGCCCGGGGCGCAGGCACCAGCTCGGGGGTCCTGATGGTGGGCCCCAACTTTCGCGTCGGGAAGAAGATCGGCTGCGGGAACTTCGGGGAGCTCCGCCTGGGTGAGCCTCCCCTGCAGCCTGGGACCCCACTCTTGGAATGGGTTCTCCCCAGCTCACGCCCCGGCCCCTGCTGTCTGCCGTGGGGGGCCCAGGCTCCAGCGTCTAACCCTAACCCTAACCCATGGGGACCTGACCCTATGTCTGCTGACGAGGGAGGGGTGCAGGGAGGGGACGTCACGTCCGACGTGCCATCCCTTCAGAGCACGGCAGCCCCACACCCAGCCCGGGCACTGCCAGCGAGCTGGGAGCACGAGCCCTGAGCGGTGTGCAGGCGTCTGCCCAGCATCCTCAGGGGACCCACCCCCCTACGCACCCACCACCGTGCACGCGGGCAGCCCAGGCCCCAGGCGGCTTTGGGGGTCCAGGTGGCCCTTGGGGGTCCTTGCTTGGGCAGCGGGCGGTGGCCTTGGATTTGATAAAGCTCTCATTCATGGAGGAACCTGTTCTCTCCTCCCTGGGCTCTCCTGCCGTGCAGCAAGCCGTCCGTGTGTACACTGGCACAGCGACCGTGTGTGCCATACCCTCTGCTCACGGGCCCGTGGCTGGTTCTGCGCGTTCCTCATCGCCTTGTGGTTGGAGAAACCGTGGGTGCTGGTGCTGGGTACAGGTCCTCCCGGCTGCCCCGGGTGCCCGGCCTCCCACCTCCTCAGCCTGCGGTGGCGGTGCCTCTTCAGCTCCGGGCGCTCGTGGGTTCTGTGCGTCTCCCTGGCGTTGTGTGTCGTTCCCCTGCCTGTCACGGGCCGTTCGTAAGGTTTTCCTTCCTCTCTGGTTTCTGTCAGGTGTGGTTTCCGGGGTGTCTGTCCTGCTTCAGTGTCAAGATTTTTGGATCTGTATGTTGATGTTTTTCCATGAAATTGGGGAAAACTTGAGTTGTGATTTCTTTAGGTGTTTTCTGGCTCCTTCCCTCTCGTTCACAACTACACGTGTGGGAAGAGTAGTTCTCACTGTCCCACCGGCCCTTGAGCTCGGCTCGTTTTGCTTTCACCGTGGACGGTTTCTCTTGCCCTGCTGTAGGCCGAGCCCTTTTCTCCCGCCCACATCTGCCCAGTGAATTTTCCATTTCACAGATGGTGTCTTTCAGTTCTAGAATCTCTGTTTGCCCCCGATTTCTCTGCTGAGATTTCCTGTTTGCTCATTCATTTTGGCCATGGTCTTGGTTTCCTGGCTGCTCACACAAAGCCCGCACCACGGGGTAGCTCACGAGCAGGAATTTTGGGATTGTGTTTTCCAGCTGCTGGCAGTCCTTGGGGTTCGTTTGCTTTCCCGTCATGACAGTTGCGTGGCGGTGTCTTCCTGTCTGTCCTGGCTCCGCTGTCTGCCGCTCCAGCGGCTCCCGGGGCTCTCCCTGTGCTCTCGCGAGGCCTCCAGGAACTGGGTGAAGGTGCGTCCTGGCGGAGTCAGGCCGTGCTGGGCCTCCAGTGGCCTCGGCGGAAGGTGCTGCCCACGTGGGTCCACACCCGTGGGATGGAGGGTTTCAGGACACGGTGTTCTGGGGTGTGGAGCTCCAGCCAGCACAGCTGTCTGTCCATACGCCCTTGGACGTAAACCTGGGTGGCGACTCGCAGCTGGTCTTGGCAGCTGTGGTCTGGCTGCGGGCTGGGTCGGCGACGTCCTGGTGCCGCGGGCGTGGGGGCGGGCGGTGTTGGTGGGCTGAGCCGCGTCCTGGTCGTGTTACAACGGTGCAGACACGTGTTAGACACTGTCTCTTCATGATGTTGCTCCGGGCAGCACGTGGCCCCGCCGAGCCAGAGCAGACTTCACCCGTTCACTGAGCCCTTTATCTGGGCGGAGTGGGAGTCCGACGGAGAAGGGGAAGCTCGGAGAGGCCGCCTGTGAGTTGCCCGGATGGGAAATCCGAGGACCCAGGGAGGCCGACGCCAGGGGCTCGGGCGAGGCCCCCGTGGAGCCCCCGCTGTGGACACCGGCCTGGCCCTGCTCCATGCTGTGGGTGTCCCGGGTGGGGCAGATGTGGGCTCTGTGGGGGGGACCACAACCCCTGCGGCCCCCAGCCCCTCGGGCTTCGTGCCCTGTTGTGCCCAGCACTCCCTCTGCAGGCGCTGAAGCCACCAGGGGCCAGAGGGCAGAGGGGACAGGGTGGGTGTCTGGGCTGACCCGGCCCTGTGGGTGCTGAGCTCACGCTGCCTCTGGGAGCGCCTGGCTGCAGTTGCGGGTGAAGCACGGTTGACCCATGCCTCCTCCCTGAGGACGCGGCGCGGTCCTCTAGCCTGGGGCCATTCTCTGCTCACCCTGGCCGTTCCTGGGGTGCTGCCCCGTGGCTGTCCTGAGTTTCCGTCCCCCGGTCTGGCTTTGCTTTGACGTTTGTTCATCACACCAGGTCCGTGCGCCCAGCGTGGTCTTGGGCTGAGGAGGGGAGGGGGCAGGTGGGCCTCTCCCGGCCCCCGTGGGCCAGGTTGTGCCGGTGCCCCCCTGGGGAGAGCCAGGGAGGGCCCAGCCTGGGGACAGCTGCCCCCGACGGGCGTCTGTGTGGCTGCGCCTGGCATACCTGGCTTAGGTGGTGGGATCTCGCCTTCTTCCTGCTGGGGCCTGGGCTGGGGGTGGGGCTCGGGTGAGATGGGGGGTCTGGCCGAGCGACCTGGGTGCGTGCCACCAAGGGAGGGGTTTGTGCAGCATCCCCGGGCAGGTGCAGGGCTGGGCACGTGTGCGTGCGAGGGCCTGGGGTAGCTGTGTGGAGGGCCGGGTCTCACCCTGGCTTCACCCTGGTCCTCCCCATGCCAGCCAGGGAGCCCCGTTGCCTCTGGCCAAGGAAGCCTGGGATTCCGGAAAGCTAAACCGCTGCAGGGCTGGGTTGCGTGATGACCTCTGACCCTCCTGTCTGGCGGCCTGGGCACGTGCCTGGTGGGCTGTTGAGCAGCCCCTGGTCTGGGAACAGCTGTGTGTCTCTGCGTCCCCAGAGCTGGTTCTTGTCCTAGTGGCCCCTAGTGGCAGGTGAGAGACGCCTTGGTGCAGAGGCTGGTGCTGTGCCCTGGCAAGGATGTGCCTCGGGCTCGCGGGCGTCTGCTGTTGTCGCAAACACAGCAAACCTGCTGAGGGCTCGGCCTCGGCCCCCAGGGCTGTGAGGCACGCGCACGCCGCCCTCGCTGCTCCCAGTCAGGCCCAGGTGGGGAAACAGAGGCACAGGGACTGGGGAGGGCAAGAGTACAGAACCCCCAACCCGCTGACCCCCCAGGGACATAAGAAATGAGCAGACTCTGCGAGGTTGGAGGATATGTTAGCACAGAGCTCAACTGTGTTTCTCCATCAGGAAACAGTGGGAAAATAAAAGTTCAAGAATAGACCCACGAACAAGAGCCCAGAACCTCCTGCCGTAGCAAGGAGTCCAGAGGCCGCAGGACATCTGAGAAGTGACGCGTGCCTGGTGGGGGGATGAGCTCACAGATGGAAGGGGTGGTCTCGCCACGATGTCACCTCGCATTCCTGTGGGAGCTCACGCCACCCCTGTGGGGTTTAGGGGGACAGCGACGAGCTGAAAAAAGCGACGGGGAGCTGGAGGCTCGTGAGCCTGTGTGGCGGTGCAGGGCAGGCGCGGGGGCCGTGGGTCCCAGTGCTGGGGCTGGGGCTTGGTCTCTGTTGCCTGTGCTGTGCCATCTCCACCGGTGCGCCAAGGTGAGGACCTGACAGCGTCAGCCGCAGGACACCGCAGAATGCTGGAACGCTGGGACGCCACAGACCACGTGGAACGCCGTGGAACGCCATGGAACACCGTGGAACACCATGGAACACTGGAACGCCGTGGAACGCCGTGGAACACGAACACCGGAACGCCGTGGAACACTGGGGAACACTGGAACGCCGTGGAACACTGGAACGCCGGAACGCCGTGGAACACTGGAACACTGGAACGCCGTGGAACACTGCAACACTGGAACACTGGAACGCCGTGGAACACCGTGGAACACTGGAACGCCGGAACGCCGTGGAACACTGGAATGCCGTGGAACGCCGGAACGCCATGGAACGCCATGGAACGCCGGAACACCGTGGAACACCGTGGAACACTGAAACGCCGGAACGCCGTGGAACACCATGGAACACCATGGAACACCATGGAACACTGGAACGCCGGAACGCCGTGGAACACTGGAACGCCGGAACGCCGTGGAACACTGGAACACCGTGGAACACCGTGGAACACTGGAACGCCGGAACGCCGTGGAACACTGGAACACTGCAGCACTGGAACACTGGAACGCCGGAACGCCGTGGAACGCCGGAACGCCAGAACGCCGTGGAACACCGTGGAACACTGGAACGCCATGGAACACTGTGGAACACTGGAACACTGGAACGCCATGGAACACTGTGGAACACTGGAACACTGAAACGCCGTGGAACGCTGTGGAACATTGGAACGCCGGAATGCTGTGGAACACTGGAACGCCGTGGAACGCCACGGAACGCTGCAGAGCAGTGCTCGGAAGAAGAGGAAGCAGCGCTGCGCGCAGCACAGTGCCGGTGCTGCCTCCACGGGGGCTGAAACCCTCCCCCGGGATGGAGGCTGCCGGGGCGACGGGGAGCCAGGGCCCGGGCCTGGGGTGCGTCTGCCCGGGCGTCCACCGTGCCCCATGGGTGGAGGCACATGTGGGTGATGGCCGCAGGCTGGGGAGGGGTCGGGAGGGGGGCTGTGGGGGCCCAGGGTGCCTGGCACCTGTCTTTGAGGAGGGAGGCGCTGGGGCCTGTGAACGTGGGGTCTCTCCTGGGAAGACCGACAGAGCTGCTGGGCGGTTCTGCGGGGTTCAAGGCCCCTCGGCCTGGGGGCCCAGCTCTGGGTGTTGGGCGAGCTGGGGGCATTGGAACCCCCAGGGACAGAGCCTGGGGGCCCTCCAAGCCCCTCCTGGGCCCCCAGTGCGACCTCAACTGCCTGGGGCTCAGGAGACACCCTCCAGGGAGGGGCGGGTCACACGGGCCTGGCTCTGTCTCCTGTCATCTGGGAGGGGAGGGGGCTGGGGCGCCCCGGCCTGGCCCTTGACGTGCTTTTCTGTCCCCACAGGGAAGAATCTCTATACGAACGAATACGTAGCTATCAAACTGGTGAGTTGCCCTCCCCCCACCTCCTGCCCCCAGCACCTGCCTGGGGGCTCTGGGCGCCCTGGGTGCAGCCATCCCGGGGACAAGGGGCCGCGTGCCCGCGAGCTGGTAACCCGTGTCCCCCGGGCCCCCCTGTCCTCCAGGAGCCCATCAAGTCGCGGGCCCCACAGCTGCACCTGGAGTACCGGTTCTACAAGCAGCTCAGCACGGCAGGTAACGCGGGGCCCGGGTGGGGCCGGGGCCAGGGTGGGGCCGGGTCTGGCTGCAGCGGGCTCTTGTGTCTGCAGAGGGTGTGCCGCAGGTCTTCTATTTCGGCCCGTGCGGGAAGTACAACGCCATGGTGCTGGAGCTGCTGGGCCCCAGCCTCGAGGACCTGTTCGATCTCTGCGACCGCACCTTCACGCTCAAGACCGTGCTCATGATCGCCATCCAGCTGGTGGGGCCCGGGGCGCGGGGGCGGGGGGCCTGCGGGACCCCGCCGAGGCCCTGTTGCAACTGCCGTCCAGCTGGGGGGGCCCAGGAGGTGCAGAGGGGGTCACCCCCCGAGGCCCGGCTAGTGAACACCATCCAGCTGGGGGGACCAGGGGGGCAGGGGGCACCCCGATCAGGCCCTGCTGAGAATCGCTGTCTGGCCGGGGGGCTCTGGCAGGGCCAGGGGCCCAGGGCGCCCCGCTGAGGCCCCGCCACCCCCAGATCACGCGTATGGAGTACGTGCACACCAAGAGTCTCATCTACCGCGATGTGAAGCCTGAGAACTTCCTGGTGGGGCGGCCGGGGGGCCGGCGGCAGCACACGGTGCACATCATCGACTTTGGGCTGGCCAAGGAGTACATCGACCCTGAGACCAAGAAGCACATCCCGTACCGCGAGCACAAGAGCCTGACGGGCACCGCACGCTACATGAGCATCAACACACACCTGGGCAAGGGTGCGGCCCGGCCAAGGTGGGCAGGGGGCGGATGGGCAGGGGATGGGGCAGGCCCGGGGTGACCCCTGCCCTCTGCCCCCAGAGCAGAGCCGCCGGGACGACCTGGAGGCGCTGGGCCACATGTTCATGTACTTCCTGCGTGGCAGCCTCCCCTGGCAGGGGCTCAAGGTGGGTCGCGGGGCCGGCGGGGCAGGGGGGGGCCATGGCCCACCCACAGGCACCCTGAGCCCTCGGCACTGCCCGGTTCCCGCAGGCTGACACGCTCAAGGAGCGGTACCAGAAGATCGGGGACACCAAGCGGGCCACACCCATCGAGGTGCTGTGCGAGAACTTCCCAGGTAAGGGGCAGCTGGGGGGGTGGGCGGGCACGGGGCCCCGCAAGGCACTGCCGGGCTCTCTCGGCAGAGGAGATGGCCACCTACCTGCGCTACGTCCGGAGGCTGGACTTCTTTGAGAAGCCCGACTACGACTACCTGCGCAAGCTCTTCTCTGACCTGTTCGACCGCAGCGGCTTCGTGCTCGACTACGAGTACGACTGGGCCGGGAAGCCCTTGGTAGGCGCGGGGTGGGGGCCGGGCCGGGGCGCCCCGTGGGGGTGGGGGGGACCGCGGCCCGGCCCCCACCTGCCCGCGCTGACACTCACCCCCCACAGCCGACGCCCATTGGCACTGTCCACGGCGACCTGCCTTCGCAGCCGCAGCTCCGGGACAAGGCCCCGCCGCACGGCAAAAACCAGGTGAGAGGCCGGGCCGGGTGCCCCCACCCCAGGGAGGGCTTGGGCAGCCAGGACCACTGCTCACATCCTCCCCACCAGGCGCTGAACTCCACCAATGGGGAGCTGAACGCGGACGACCCCACGGCCGGTCACTCCAACGCCCCCATCACGGCGCCCGCGGAGGTGGAGGTGGCAGACGACACCAAGTAAGGCCGCGGGGGGTGTTGGTGCTTGGGCACTGGGGCGTCAGGGCCCAGGCCACCAGCCCGTCCTGTGCTCTCCTCCCCAGGTGCTGTTGCTTCTTTAAGAGGAGAAAGAGGAAATCGCTGCAGCGGCATAAGTGAGGCTGGGTGCGGGCGAACTTCCACTGCAGCCCCTCGGGGCACATGCTTGTCTCGGGCACACGCGGCCCGGCTGCCGCAGCCCAGGGCCCAACCCCGGCCTGATGCCAGGACGCAGACTGCGGGGCCACCGGGTCCCCGAGAGTCCCACGGCCCTCGCAGGGGCGGTCTCTTCCTTCATGTAAGACTTTGGCCAAAATTTCTACACCTCTGTCTAGTCCTCCCCCTGAGAGCGTTAACTATTTAAAACAAGGAGAAAAGGAGAAAACGAGGCCCGCCTGTCCCCCACCCTGCTGCAGCCGTGACCTGGGAGCTCGGCGGCCCCTCGCGGCGCTGCACTGTCCAGCTAGTGTCATAAAGTCCAGCTTGTCTCCCTCAGTCCAAAGGCCGTTTTCTCGGGGGTGGTAGGGCCCGGCCGGGGGAGATCTGCAGGGTGGGCCTGCTCAGGGCTCCCCAGACTGTGGGGGCCGGGACAGCCGTGGTGGGAGCCAGACCCCAACCAAAATGCTGCACCAAAGCTCGGGCAGCCTGTGCGCAGGCACTGCCACTGCCTCCTCCTGGCCCCGGGGGCAGCCCTCGGCACCTGCTTCCCGCGGTCGTCCAGGCGCTGCTGCTCCAGGGCGCCTGGGGTGCAGGGTCCGGTCTCCAGGCTCAGCCCCGTCAGGCCGGAGAGCAGGGGACAAAACGCCTTAAAGCCCAGCCCCCCGGGGGTGCGTGGGGGGCCCGAGGCCACAGCTGCTGGGCGGTCCCCAGGCGGCGGCCGTATGAGTCTAGTTCTTGCTTTACAAAGTGTACAGAATGGCATTTGTGTTTCTCTGATGCTTCCGGAAGCCATAGAATTTAGGGGCTTTTTTTAAAAAAAATAAAAGGAAATGAAACCAACCCTGAGTGTGGTGTCTGGTCTTCTGAAGGTACGGCTGCCTTTTGTGGGGGGGCAGACCCGCACTCGGGGGGCCACAGCAAGGTGGAGGAGCTGGAAGAGACGGGTGGGGGGTGGGGGCGTGTTAACTAGTCAGGATGAGAAAGAAACCACAAGGTGCAAACGGAAACTGTTGTTTTGTCTCATTCTACACAAAGACTTCAAAAACTAAACAGCAGAGGAACACGAGCTGCCAGGCATGAGGGAGCGGCACTGCTGGGGGGAGCACCACAGCTACCACGTCACCAGCGGGGGGGTGGGTGAGCGCCATGGTGGCCAAGAAGGCGCCAGGTGGAACTCACCAGCCCCCCTAAATTAATAGGGGGCCATTGACAACAACAGCCACCAGCTAGCCCACGCTCCTCCCAGGGTCTCCTCCCCAGACAATGCAGAAGCCTGGAAGGGGACGGGAAGTCCACAGGCAAACAAGCCCAAACTTCCCAAGAAGGCAAAAGGGCAAAGGCAAGTCCTTCCTAGTCTGCAAAATCCTCTTGTGCCCAGGCCACCGGGAGCAGACTTCGGGGAATGGACGCAGGGCTGCCACTTAAAGGGTGTCTTCAGAAACGCATCGTGTTTGGGGATGGAGAAAGCGTGATACGGGAGAAATGCTGTTTTGGCAATCTGTTGGTAAGGGGGAAAGCAGCGAGAGAGGCCTTGGGGTTCTGCAGGATTCACGAGAACCACGAAACCACCTGCCACCCCCCGCTGAAAGGTCTGAGCTCCGTCAGCCTGTCGTTAAACCAGGATTCACAAACACCCCAATATCAGAAATAGGAATGAGAAAAAATGTGGGAAACTCACACCAAAAATCAGAACACAAAATTCCACTGTTAGCAATGAGGAAGGTGCTGCCCCTCACCCCCAAAACAGTGAAATAGCACGAAATAGATACGACCCCCAGAATGGGAGAAGAGTGGCGAACCGTGTATCAGAGAGGAGCTTAATATCCAAAACGCATGCAGAACCTTTACAACACCAAAAGAACCCGATTTGAAAGTAGGGGAAAGATACGAGTAGACATTTCACAGATGACTACTGGCCAGTGCGCACATGGAGCAACGCGCCATCAGCATCGTCAGCCGTTAGGGAAACGCAGCTCAGAACCACGAGACGCCACCTCACGCCCACAAGGACGGCTGTTCTTGAAAACACGGAACGTACAGGTCACGGTGAGAATGCGGAGAAGCGGGACGCCAGCGCACTGCTGGAGAGAACGTGGGACGGCGGACACGGTGGAGGGCAGGACGCTGGTTCCTCAAGAGGTCACAGGTGGCCTGATGGCCGGACCGGAAAGCCCACTCGTGGGCATGCACCCACAGGGAAAGCGCGTCTCCACAGAGGCGCCCCCCAGTGTGCATCGCCGCGTGACTCCAGCAGGAAGAGGCAGGGACAACCCGAGTGTCCGTTAACAGGTGCTGGATAAAACGCGCACACGTGATGGACCGTTATTCAGATAAATGGGCCCTGAAATGGAAGAACCTTGAAAACATGCTCGGTGAAATAAGCCAGACACAAAAGGGCAAATATTGTACGGTGTCACTTACCAAAGGTGTCTAGAAATAGCAAATTCACAGAAACAGAAAGGAGATATATTACACGGAGTGGAGGGGATATGTACACCATTTGGACATGGAATGTTTGTAAATAAAATTAGTAAGAACTAAATGTAGAGTTAGGTATATTGCAACAGGCATTTGGAGATGGGAAAAGTCACCTTGATTCTGAAATTCAAAAACTAATAACAGAAATGGAGGAAAAACAGGGAGAACTGAAAATAGCTGTTGAATTCAGGAAGGAAATGGAAGAAAAAGGCAAAATTGTTTTACAAGTGAAGAATAAATTGCAAGATGCCCAAGAACAGACATTGAAGCAGAAAGACAACCAGGAGCGTGAACAAAGAGCTAAAACAGAGTGAAAATGGTCAGGAATCTCAATAAAATTGAATTTTTAAAAAAAGATGGTCAGGAAGGATGTCAAGGAAATGGGAGAGAGGCAGAGAAGGGGTAGTAGTCTCATTTGGGTAACTGAAATGGAACGATTCATGTTTGAAGCCATCACCCTAGAAAAATTTCCAGAAAGAGCCCTGCATCTGCCCATCAAAAGGGCCCACTGAGAACCTGTGAGAATTAAAGCAGAGCAATAAGCCACGAGATACTTAGTAGCAAAACGTAATATATTTAAGAGATAGGTGGTCTGATGGACAGGACGGCTTCCCGCTTTCCCCGGCGACGCTAACTCTAAAGCAGATCCTGAGAAGGCTGCACGTTCTGTACAGAAGGATTTTGCAAGTAATTTGGCAGATTCCAAATGATCACAAAACACCTGAAGGACTGGGCAAGGGACGAATTCAAAAGAAACAAAAGCGCCACCGAGGAAGATTCAATCTGGATGAAGATTTGTCACGGCAACATGCAGCTCAAGGAGTTAGAACGAGTGCTTGCTTGAGCAACATCTGACTGAGCACTGAGCTCAGGCTCAGTGACAGCTCCAAGCCAAGTCGAGCCATCCGTACCCACAGGACTTTGGCAAATACATCAGAACATGGAGCATGGCATGTCGGAGGGAGCCCGGAACACAGCGGCAGAACAGGTGCCTCAGCAGTGGAAAACAGACCTGAATTCTGAAAATGTTTCTGGGTGTGTCAGCAGTTTTTGTAAGGAGCAAAAATCAGTAGAACAAATGGCCAACAGCCACCTGAAAAGATTCTCAGCATCATTAGCCATCAGGGAAATGCAAATCAAAATGCAACGAACGAGAAGCGACTTCACTGGAGGGGCTATAATAAGAGAGTAAATGTTCAGACTATGGTGAAATTGGAAGTCTTACCCTGTGTTAGAGGGGATGTGAAATGGTTCAGCCCCTTTGGAATACAAATTGGCAGTTTAGCGTATGACTCAGCAATTCCACTCCAAGGTATACACTCAAGAGAAATGAAAATATATGTCCATGCACAAGCGGATACGCAGGTGTTCATAGCGTCATCGTTTGTAACAGCCAAAAGCAGAAACAACCCGAATGTCCGTCAGCCAATGAATGGGTAAATAAAATGTGGTATATCATTATGATAGAGTACTTTATGGGAATAGGAAGGAACGAAGTCCTGACACATGCTACAAAGTGGATGAACCTTGAAGACGTGCTGGGTGAAATCAGCCAGACCCCAGAGGAGGACCCGGTTGCATTCCTATGTGACGTCCGGACCAGGGAAACCCAGAGAGCTGCAGGTGGGTTAGTGCCGCCGAGGGCGGCAGGGGAGGCTGCTGCTAACGGTGCGGGGTTTTCCTGAGGCGACGAAAACTCGAAAATGAGATTGCAGCGACAGCTGCACAGTCCTCCGAATATACCAGAACCCCTGAGCTGCACATCTCAGATGGTGAGTTGTGTGATATATGACATAATCTCAAAGCTGTTCTAAATTGAAGAAAACGATAATGATAAAAGCCACAAAAAAGATAAAATAGTTTACAAAGGCCAGAGAATCAGATTGGCACCTGATTTTTTTTTCACACCCCCGTTTTTATTATTGCTTCCTGAATAACAATGTCTACTTTGTTTATTGAAAAGTGTTTCTTCCATTGGAGACACCAGTCTAATTTTATAATGCTATTTGGTAAGAAAAATTTGAGCTCACTCCATAAAGATGCAGGTTTTATGAATTGATTGAAGCGTATCTGATTTGGTAAGGAAAGACTTCATTTTCTGCTCTAAAGACAAGTTTTTTTCCTAAGCTGTGACCTGCCAGTTCATCCTTGACAAGTGATTCAGAGGGATGGGCGAACCTTCTTACTCTAAAAATGAGTTATAAGTTATGGCCCTGATCTGACCCATACTTCTGATTTAAAATATAACTGAGTTCTTTCAATATACTGTAGTAATTCTATAGTTCAAATTTAAGTCATCCTTACTGTACTGCTCTCATTCTCTTTAATTTTTTTTTTTTTTTTTTTTTTTGCTTCTTGAGGCATTTTTATTTTTTAGATTCCTAGGGTTGGCATAACAAAGTCCCACAAACTAGTTGGCTTAAAACAGCAGAAATGTGTTCTCTCATATTCTAGAGTCCAGAAGTCTGAAATCAAGGTAGGGCAGGGCCCTGCTCCCTCGGAAAGTTCTGGGGGGACGGCGTTTCCTTCCTGGCCTCTGGTGGCCCCGGGCGTTCCTTAGGGTGAGACAGCATCGCTCCAATCTCCTCTTCCCCCTCCCTCACATGGCTGTCCTCTGTGTGTGTCTCTGTGTCCTCTTCTCATAAGGACACCAGTAATTTCCTAATCCAGTGCGACCTCATCTTAATTCAACTAAGTACATCTTGGTGATAGGATGGTCACGATAGTTTGAGCGGTATTTCCATGTCTCATAACATGTATGTGGGGTTAAACAAAAAAATCTTCTCAGGAGAAATGTGATCTTCACTGAAGAAAGGCTGATGGGGTCTGGAACACCTCTGTCAGCTGGGAAGGCTCGTGGCTGGCATCAGTTGGTCCTTTGCTTCTGGATTCTGGTTTCAAAATGGCTTTCTCCAAAATGTCTCTGGGCTTCTCTCTCTCTTAGCTTCTCTCTCTCAGCTCTCTGCTTGGTTCTCCTGGGATGTTTCTGTCCAAGGGTCTGGGGGTCCTCTCTTAGCTTCTCTGAGGCAAACTCTGGTCTGCATCTCCTAGCTTAGCATCTGCAAGTGTCTGGGTCTGTGATGGCTCTTAGCTTCTCTCCAAAATGTCTCTCTCAGCTTCTCTGAGCTCCTTGTTTCTGTCCTCTTTAATTTTTACATTATTTCTATAAATATTCAAATTTAAAAAACAAATATACCCAATCTCAAAACCAACTTATGCTGAAGCTCTGAGATTGGTTTATAACTTTTAAAACATTTTGTTC
This sequence comes from Choloepus didactylus, assembly GCF_015220235.1. Lineage (NCBI taxonomy): Eukaryota > Metazoa > Chordata > Mammalia > Pilosa > Megalonychidae > Choloepus > Choloepus didactylus. The sequence continues at coordinate 1,223,346 of NW_023637606.1, forward strand.
AAATGTAAAAACTCTGAAATTCCAAGCAAAAAAGAATTACAATTTTACAGTGCATATCTAATGTATTTATTTTTTAACTATTCTGAATTTTTTTATACTAGTAATCAAGTGTTTTTCAAATGAAACTCCTTTATGGAGCAGAAGAGGTCCTTGGTATTGCCCAGTTAGAAATCAAGACACATTTAAATTTTTATGCTGGTTGCTCCACTATTCCAAGTAGCCTTTGGTGGTCACACACGTCCCTCTGACGTGCCGTCTTTCTCCCTCTGGAAGTGCACAGCCTGCGGGAATTTTTCACGCTGCCGTTGCAGTCTGCGGCATCGCTGCTGGGCATCTTGAGTTTCTGAGTTTTCAACCTGCTCCAGCGGACGAGTCCTTTTCCTCGGGTGCGCGGCGTCCTCCACGGGGTAGCTGTGGTCCCGGGGTCTGCAGGGGAGGCGGTCGTAACCCAGGGGCGGCGTCCGCCTGGGAGACGGGGGCTGGAGGAGAGGGGCTGTGCTGGCGGCTCCAGGAGAGCCTCCCTCCGGCCACGGCGCGCAGCACCAAGGAGTCCCAGCAGTTCTCTCTCCGCAACTGGCTGCTGCGGCCCCTCTGAACGCCGAGTGCAGTGCTCTGAACGAAGGCCGCTTCGCTGGGTGGGTTTGGTCCTTCCTTCTCACAGCTGCCGCCCAGCTTTTACAGAGACTGGGCCGAGTACGGGGGAATTCGTGGAAAGAAATGGGCTTCTCCTCACCGTGTCAGTTCTTGCCACTATGGGTGGAACAGGACTGCACCGTCCTCCGGTGCCACACTCAGCTCGGCTCGGCCACAGCGCTCCTCCTGTCGCTCTGGGCAGTGGGCACCGTGGCGGCTGCTCATGCAGGTGTGACCGACGTGCCCGCACTGCCATCTGCTGTGGCGGAGAGTCACAGCCTTCACCCAGGATGCCAGAGGCCTCGTGCCAGCCCTTGAAACCCAACACACAAGGCAAGGAAAAACTGGATTCAGCCGTTTTACACAGTAAAAGCGAGTGTGAGCCAAGGCTTCCATGTTTAGGCACGATGTCCGTCAAACATCAGGGCTGCATAACGTGTTTCCCACATACAAGAACGTAGGGAGAGTGCAGCCCTTGGCCTTCCTGGGGAAGCTGGGGGGGCACACGCTGGAAGGCATCAGCAGAGCAACTGACAGTGAGCGCTAACAATCCACACGGCATACCCAAGGCTGAGACAAAGGTGAGGACGGGGGTGGAAGTCCAATGTGCCCATGTTACACGCTGGGACAAAATGGAAAGGGCACAGCTCTATGAGGAGGAGGGAGAGGAAAAGGCACAGGGCAGGAGCCGTAGGTGTCGGTGAGCCACAGTGCCACGACGCGGGGAAGTACGGGACGCCCACCTGGTGAGAGAGCCTTCTTCCTTACCGTTGTATACCAGGGAGGAGAGCAAAGCCACCCTGTGAGGCACACGCACCTGCTTGTTTGTGCAGAAGAAATGCAGGAAGGACGAGCCAGACATGAGAGAGGCCGGTGCCCGGGGTGGGGGGCAGGGGAAGGACGGGGCTGGGACGGAGTGATACTGGGAACAGCTGCTTTTGATCCCTCGGAATAATGGTGGAGCCACACACCCCGAATAAACCATCAGAATCAGCCATGATGAGAAACCGGGAAGACGGCGGCGCAGGGGCTCTGGAGTCAGTCCCTCTGCGGGAACATCCGCTGGCCGGGCAGGAGCTGCGCAGATCCGCCGTCCTGGAGCTCTGGCGTCCAGTGTAACAGGTGCAGCTGTTACAGGAGGAGCTGGGGGGCTGGTGACTGGGAAACATCGGTGGGGCTCCCTCCGAGCAGGGGCTCCCACAGGGCCGATGGCAGTGGGGCCTGCAGCCTGGGCTCCTGGGGCAGCTGCTGGGCCGGGGTGTGTGGTGTGGACCGAGGCCTCCAGATCCGGTGTGGGGCCAGACTGCCCACCACTGCCCTGGACCAGCTCCTGCTGGGCGTTGGGGGCTGCCCCTGGGTAGCTGTTGTTCCTGCCCCTTGGGCAAAAGCAGCCGAGAAGTCCTAAGGAGGCAGGTCCCTTCTGTTCCTCTTTTGTCTCCATTTCTCATTTGGGAGCAAAAATAGTTGCCAAAGTAACAAAATGACGGCTCCAGTGCCCAAGGACAAGACAACAAAACACACCTAGCATCCCAGAGGAGTGCGAGAGCTAGATTTCCAGGGTTACATCAACATGACACTCAGAACGTCCAGTTATCAACAAAGAAATTACAAAACATACGAAGAAACAGGAGAGCATGGTCCATTCACAGGAAAAAGAGAACTTGCCAGAAAGCATCCTTGAAGAAGCTCATAAGTTGAAACAATTAGTCAAAGATTTTCAATCAACTGTCTTAAACAGATTCAGTGAACTAAAGGAATCCATATACAGAGAACTAAAGGAGGTTAGGAAATGTTTGAACCAAAATTAAGAGATGGGAACTGTAAACAGAAACCAAACAAATTTTGGAGCTGCAAAGTACAGTAATTGAAGTAAAAAGCTCATTAGATGGATTCAAGAGCAGATTTGAAAAGGAGAAAAGGATGAGGGAACCTGATAAGACAGTTGAAATGATCCAATATGAGAAGAGTAAAGAATAAAGAATGAAGAAAAATGGACAGAGCCTGTGGGGCCTGTGGACACCATAAAGCGAATGAACACACACATCACTGGAGCCCCAGAAGGACAAGAGGGAAAGGGCAGAAAAAGTATTTGAAGAAATGATGGCTAAAAATTTCTCAAATCTGATGAACGTCATGAATATGCACATCCAGGGAGCTCAATGAACTCCAAGCAGGCCAGACTCAGAGAGATATGCACCAAGGCACATTACAGCGAAACTGTCAAGCTCCAGAGACAAAGAGGGTGTTTAAAGCTGCAGGACAGAAGTGGCTTGTCCCATACAAGGGATCCCCAATAAGATGAAGAGCAGGTTTCTTATCAGAAACGTTGGAGGCCAGAAGACAGTGGGGTGGCATTTTAAAAGTCCAAAAAGAAAAAAAACTCAACCAAGAATTCTCAGTCTAGCAAAATGAGCTTTCAAAAATGGAGAGAAAAGAAAAACGGAGAAATTAAAAGACACTTATAGGTAAGCAAAAGCTGAAAGAGTTCATTATCAGAAGACCTTCCCCACCAGAAATGCTAAAAGGGGTCCTTGAGGCTGAAATACAAGGACCCTAGATGGTAACTCGAAACCATAAGAAGAAATAAAGAACATGGGTAAAGGTAACCACATAGCTAAATATAAAATACTGTATTATTGTACTGTTGGTTTGTAACTACCTTTCCTCCCCCAATAGGACTTAACAGGCAAATGGGCAAAGTAGCATTTAAAATCTATGTCTATGGGCCTACAATATGTAAAGATGAACTGGGAGACAATAACAATATGAATGAAGAGGGAGGGAGGAAGACACATAGGAGCAGACTTTGTCTACTGCTGAAACTCGGCTGTCATGAGTTTCAGGTATTAATTATGTTAATAAAGGTAACTGCTAAGGACATAACCAGAAAATAAGGAGAAAAGGAAAGAGGAAGGGCATCAACATGATACACTACAAAAAAGTACATAATCCCCAGAAACGCAGAAAAGGATTAACTGAGGAACAAAAACCATACAATGGATTAACTGAGGAACAAGAAACATAAAACACAGGCAGGAAACCAATGCTGAGCAGCAGAAGCAAACCTCCCTTCTCATTATCACATTAAGAGGCGGGGACGGGTGGGTTGGGTGAAGCCGCGGGGTGTACACCCCTGTGCCGTCTGCAAGGAGCTCCTTCAGGCACAAAGACACAAGGAGGCTGAAAGGGCAGAAAAAGACAGGCTCTGCAAATAGTGGTCAGGGGAGATCCAGAGGGGCTCCGTTATTCTGAGACACAACAGAGCCCAAGTTAAAAAAGATTGCAAGAGATACTGACAGACATTGTATATTGCTAAAATGTCCAATCCAGCAAGAAGTTACAACGATTATAAACACACAGCAAAAAGATATGAATATAAACATCTAATCATAACAGAGCCCCAAAATGAAACAAAAATTGACAGAACTGAAGGGAAAAGTAGACCTACAATAATAGACTTCAGGACACCACTCTGAATAACTGACAGCACATCTAAACAGAAGATCAATCAGGAAACAGATGACTTGAATAACATATTAATCAGTCAGACCTAATGGACATCTAGAGAACACTCCACCCACCCAGAGGAGGAGGACACAGCCTTGATGCACGTGGAGCATCTTCCACGGTAGATCATGTTAGGTCACAAGTCAAATCTTAATAACTATTAATGTTCAAATCCTATAAAATATCTTCTCAGATCACAATGAAATATCAGAAAGAAAATTGGAAGTTTATAAATATGTGGAAATTAAACAACATGCTATTAAACAAACAATGGTTCAAAGAACAAAGCACAAGGGAAAAGTGATAAAATGGAAGTTCTAGCCAGAGCAATAAGGAAAGGGAAAAAAATATCAGGTGTCCACATTGAAAAGAAAAAGTCAAATTATCCCTATTCACAGATGACATGCTCCAATGTATACAGAAAATCCCAAAGAATCCACAAGAGAGCTGCTAAAACTAATAAATGAATTCAGCAAAGTTGCAGGGAATAGAAGTCAGATGGGTATCTAAACACCAGCAACAATCTTAAAAGGAAGTCACAAAAACAGTTCCATTTACAATAGCATGTAAAAGAATAAAATACATAGGAATAAATTTTAGCCAAGGAGGTGAAAACAACATGTTGCTGAAAGAAATTAAAGACCTAAATAAATGGAAAGACATCCTGAGTTCATGGTTTGGAAGACTTAATATTGTTAAGATGTTAGTACTGCCTAAATACAAGTTTAATGCAATCTCTATCAAAATCCCTACAGCTTTTTTTGCAGAAATGGAAAAACTAATTCTCAAAATCTTATGTAACTGCAAGGGGCCCCAAATAGCTAAAACAACTTAGGAAAAGAACATAGTTTGAGGACACATCCCAATTTTAGAACTTACTGCAAAAATATAGTAATTTAAACAGTGGTGATGGCATAAGGATAGACATACAGACTAATGGAATACATTGAGAGTCCAGAGAGAAACCCACACACCCATGGCCACTTGACTATAAAAGGGTGCTGTTCCAGTTTGCTAATGCTGCCATTTTGCAAAATACCAGAAAGGGACTGGCTTTTATAAAGGGGGTTTATCTGGTTACACAGTTACAGTTCTAAGGCCATAAAAGTGTCCAGAGACATCAAAAACAGGAGACCTTCACTGAAGAACACCGATGGCATCTGGAAAACCCCTGTTAGCTGGGAAGGCACGTGGCTGGTGTCTACTCTGGGGTTCTGGTTTCAAAATGGCTTTCTCCCAGGATATTTCTCTAGTCATCTGGGGGGTGTTCTCTTAGGCAGACTCTGAACTAGCAAAAGTCTACTTTCAACAGCTGTCTTGAAATTGTCTCTCATGCTGCAGCTGCTCTGAGATCCTTCTGTCTGTGAGCTCTCATAGGGCTCCAGTGAACTAATCAAGACCCACCCTGAATGGGTGGGGCCACACCTCCATGGAAATAATCCATTCAAAGGTATTACCCACGGTTGGGTGGGTCACATCTCCATGGAAACGGCCTAATCCAAAGATTCCAACCTCATCAACTTTAATACATCTGCCTCCACAAGATTGCATGAAAGAACATGACCTTTTTAGGGACATAATACATCCAAACCAGCACAGGTGCCAAGTCTGTTCAATGGGGAAAGAACAGTCTCTTCGATAAATAGTGCTGGGAAAACTGGAGAGCCACCTGCAAAAGAATGAATGTAGACCCATACCTCTCACTATATACAAAACTTCAGACTTCCAGGAAAATGGCAGGTTAGGAGAAATGAAAAATGAGAAACGCTAGACAAAGGAGAGAAAGCGCTCCAGAACAGCAGTTCCAGGGTGCCACTGGCCAGACGGAATTCTACACCACAGAGTAAGGACCTAGCTGGAGAGGCAGAGACACCGCATTTAGTACAGGTGAGTGCTCAGCCTGAACTGCTACTGGGGACTGGTGGTTGGAGCTGGCTGATGAGCATGGAAGGAGGCAGCTTTCTATGCCTCATGCACCTTTCTCAGCAGCTGGCTGAAGAAAAACACCATCACAGCCTTGAAACTGAGAGCTCCTTTGAGGGAATTCAGGATTCAGTGGACTTGTGACAGCATCCACTCTTCCTCCACAGAATACCACAGTGTTCACAGCCTAGAGGCAAGGACACTGCATGGAAGTGCCAGGAGCCCTCCTCAATCCCAGGGAGTCACGGGCGCACGGTGCTCAGAGACTGCGGTGTATTTGAGCTGGAGGGGAAGACGAGCAGCTCCACAGCCCTGGTGCGGTCTGCTCGCAGCCCTGGGAACTGATGGGACCACTGTGCCTGGAGCGGATTCCCCACCAAACAATGAAGGATCCACTCCCCACCCACAGGGCTGGTGGACCCCAGTGCACATGGAAATTTGGTGCACTGATTGAACTTCCATCCCGGTTGGATCCTGCTCAGTGCATAGATTAAGTTGGGGAGAACTGGCTTGAGGGTAAGAGGTGGTTCAGGGGCACCACCTGCTGATAGCTCAGAGAAAGTGCCCTCCACCAAGCTGTTGCTCTGCCAAATTGTAGGTAAGTGTTCAAATAAGCCTGTATATCCTACAAGAACCCTATCAAGATAAGCAAATGCCAAGAGGCCAAAAACAACAGAAAATTATAAAGCATATGAAGAAACCAGAAGATACTAGCAAGCCAAACAACCAAATTAAAAAGCCGGAGGAGACACAGAACTTGGAGCAATTAATCAAAGAAGTACTCACAAACACCAATGTCATGGCTCAGGATATAAAGGACATGAAGAAGATCCCAGAAGAGCAGAAAGAAGAATCTGCAAGAGTAAATTAAAAAATAGCAGATCTTATGGAAATAAAAGATACTGTTGATCAAACCAAATATACTTGAGACACACAACAGCAGATTTGAACAGTCAGAGGAAAGAATTATTGAACTTGAAGACAGACTGGTGGACTGCAAAAGCACAGAAGAAGAAATGGTGAAAAAAATCAAAAAACTTGAAATGGATCTCAGAAATGAGGGACAACATGAAGTGCACAAATATAAGAATCACTGGTGTCACAGAACGTGAAGGGAAAAGTAAAGGAATAGGAGGAGTATTCACAGACATTGTTGGGGGAAACTTCCCAACCTTCCTAAGAGACATAAGTATGCAAATAAAAGAAGCCCAATGAACTCCAAATAGAATAAATCCAGTAAATCCATTCTGAGACATATGGTGATCAGATTGTCAAATGCTGAAGAAAAGGAGAAAGTTCTGAAACCAGCAAGAGAGAACTGATTCACCACATACAAGGAAAACAACTTAAGACTAAGCAGTGAATACTCAGTAGGCACGAGGGAGGCGAGAAGGCAGTGGTATGACATATTTAAGATTCTGAAAGAGAAAAATTGCCAACCATGAATTCTTTATCTAGCAAAGCTCTCCTTCAAAATTGAGTGAGCTTAAAATTTTCACAAACAAGTGCCGAGAGAATTTGTTAACAAGAGATCTGCCCTGCAAGAAATATTAAAGGGAGCTCTACTGGCTGAGAAAAAAAGAAAGAGAACTGGAAAAGGGCACAGAACTGAGGAGTATTAGTAAGGGTAACTTATAGGAAATAGAGGGAAAAAATAGATCTGACAACTAAAAACCAAAGGAGAAGACAGCAATTCAAGAACTGCATTCACAGTAATAAAATTGAATGTGGGAGGATGGGTGGGGCAAGATGGCAGACTGGTGAGCTGTATGTTTTAGTTACTCCTCCAGGAAAGTAGGTAAAAAGCCAGGAACTGCGTGGACTGGACACCACAGAGCAATCTGTCTTTGGGCATACTTCATACAACACTCATGAAAACGTGGAACTGCTGAGATCAGCGAAATCTGTAAGTTTTTGCGGACAGGGGACCCGCGCCCCTCCCTGCCAGGCTCAGTCCCGGGGGAGGAGGGGCTGTCAGCTCCAGGAAGGAGAAGGGAGAATTGCAGTGGCTGCTCTTATAGGAAACTCATTCTACTGATTCAAACTCCAACCATAGATAGACTGAGACCAGACACCAGAGACTCTGAGAGCAGCCAGCCCAGCAGAGAGGAGACAGGCATAGAAAAAAAACAACACGAAAAACTCCAAAATAAAAGCAGAGGATTTTTGGAGTTCTGGTGAACACAGAAAGGGGAAGGGCGGAGATCAGGCCTTGAGGCGCATATGCAAATCCCAAAGCAAGGCTGATCTCTCTGCCCTGTGCACCTTTCCTTAATGGCCCTGGTTGCTTTGTCTATTAGCATTTCAATAACCCATTAGATCTCTGAGGAGGGCCGTTTTTTTTTTTTTTTTTAAATCCTTTTTGCTTTTTCTAAAACAATTACTCTAAGAAGCTCAATACAGAAAGCTTCAAAGAATTGAAATTTGGGCACGTCAAGTCAAGAGCAGAACTAAGAGAGCTCTGAGACAAAAGGCAATAATCCAGTGGCTGAGAAAATTCACTAAACAACACAACTTCCCAAGAAAAGGGGGGTGTCCGCTCACAGCCACCATCCTGGTGGACAGGAAACACTCCTGCCCATCGCCAGCCCCATAGCCAAGAGCTGCCGCAGACAACCCAGTGTGACGGAAGTGCTTCAAATAACAGGCACACACCACAAAACTGGGCGTGGACATTAGCCTTCCCTGCAACCTCAGCTGAATGTCCCAGAGCTGGGAAGGGGGAGCAGTGTGAATTAACAGAGCCCCATTCAGCCATCATTTGAGCTGACTGGGAGCCTCCCAACACAGCCCAGCAGCCCAGAACTGCCCTGGGCGGACGGCACTCACCTGTGACATAGCACAGTCATCCCTCAACAGAGGACCCGGGGTGCACAGCCTGGAAGAGGGGCCCACTGGCAAGTCTCAGGAGCCATACGCCAATACCAAAGACTTGTGGGTCAGTGGCAGAGACAAACTGTGGCAGGACTGAACTGAAGGATTAGACTATTGCAGCAGCTTTAAAACTCTAGGATCATCAGGGAGATTTGATTGTTAGGGCCACCCCCCCTCCCCGACTGCCCAGAAACACGCCCCACATACAGGGCAGGCAACACCAACTACACACGCAAGCTTGGGACACCAATTGGGCCCCACAAGACTCACTCCCCCACTCACCAAAAAGGCTAAGCAGGGGAGATCTGGCTTGTGGAGAACAGGTGGCTCGTGGACGCCACCTGCTGGTTAGTTAGAGAAAGTGTACTCCACGAAGCTGTAGATCTGATAAATTAGAGATAAGGACTTCAACTGGTCTACAAACCCTAAAAGAACCCTATCAAGTTCAGCAAATGCCACGAGGCCAAAAACAACAGAAAATTATAAAGCATATGAAAAAACCAGACGATATGGATAACCCAAGCCCAAGCACCCAAATCAAAAGACCAGAAGAAACACACCTAGAGCAGCTACTCAAAGAACTAAAGATGAACAATGAGACCATAGTACGGGATATGAAGGAAATCAAGAAGACCCTAGAAGAGCATAAAGAAGACATTGCAAGACTAAATAAAAAAATGGATGATCTTATGGAAATTAAAGAAACTGTTGACCAAATTAAAAAGATTCTGGACACTCATAGTACAAGACTAGAGGAAGTTGAACAACGAATCAGTGACCTGGAAGATGACAGAATGGAAAATGAAAGCATAAAAGAAAGAATGGGGAAAAAAATTGAAAAACTCGAAATGGACCTCAGGGATATGATAGATAATATGAAACGTCCAAATATAAGACTCATTGGTGTCCCAGAAGGGGAAGAAAAGGGTAAAGGTCTAGGAAGAGTATTCAAAGAAATTGTTGGGGAAAACTTCCCAAATCTTCTAAACAACATAAATACACAAATCATAAATGCTCAGCGAACTCCAAATAGAATAAATCCAAAAAAACCCACTCCGAGACATATACTGATCACACTGTCAAACACAGAAGAGAAGGAGCAAGTTCTGAAAGCAGCAAGAGAAAAGCAATTCACCACATACAAAGGAAACAGCATAAGACTAAGTAGTGACTACTCAGCAGCCACCATGGAGGCGAGAAGGCAGTGGCACGATATATTTAAAATTCTGAGTGAGAGGAATTTCCAGCCAAGAATACTTTATCCAGCAAAGCTCTCCTTCAAATTTGAGGGAGAGCTTAAATTTTTCACAGACAAAGAAATGCTGAGAGAATTTGCTAACAAGAGACCTGCCCTACTGGAGATACTAAAGGGAGCCCTACAGACAGAGAAACAAAGACAGGACAGAGAGACTTGGAGAAAGGTTCAGTACTAAAGAGATTCGGTATGGGTACAATAAAGGATATTAATAGAGAGAGGGAAAAATATGGCAAACATAATCCAAAGGATAAGATGGCCGATTCAAGAAATGCCTTCACGGTTTTAACGTTGAATGTAAATGGATTAAACTCCCCAATTAAAAGATATAGATTCGCAGAATGGATCAAAAAAAATGAACCATCAATATGTTGCATACAAGAGACTCATCTTAGACACAGGGACACAAAGAAACTGAAAGTGAAAGGATGGAAAAAAATATTTCATGCAAGCTACAGCCAAAAGAAAGCAGGTGTAGCAATATTAATCTCAGATAAAATAGACTTCAAATGCAGGGATGTTTTGAGAGACAAAGAAGGCCACTACATACTAATAAAAGGGGCAATTCAGCAAGAAGAAATAACAATCGTAAATGTCTATGCACCCAATCAAGGTGCCACAAAATACATGAGAGAAACATTGGCAAAACTAAAGGAAGCAATTGATGTTTCCACAATAATTGTGGGAGACTTCAACACATCACTCTCTCCTATAGATATATCAACCAGACAGAAGACCTATAAGGAAATTGAAAACCTAAACAATCTGATAAATGAATTAGATTTAACAGACATCTACAGGACATTACATCCCAAATCACCAGGATACACATACTTTTCTAGTGCTCACGGAACTTTCTCCAGAATAGATCATATGCTGGGACATAAAACAAGCCTCAATAAATTTAAAAAGATTGAAATTATTCAAAGCACATTCTCTGACCACAATGGAATACAATTAGAAGTCAATAACCATCAGAGACTTAGAAAATTCACAAATACCTGGAGGTTAAACAACACACTCCTAAACAATCAGTGGGTTAAAGAAGAAATAGCAAGAGAAATTGCTAAATATATAGAGACGAATGAAAATGAGAACACAACATACCAAAACCTATGGGATGCAGCAAAAGCAGTGCTAAGGGGGAAATTTATAGCACTAAACGCATATATTAAAAAGGAAGAAAGAGCCAAAATCAAAGAACTAATGGATCAACTGAAGAAGCTAGAAAATGAACAGCAAACCAATCCTAAACCAAGTACAAGAAAAGAAATAACAAGGATTAAAGCAGAAATAAATGACATAGAGAACAAAAAAACAATAGAAAGGATAAATATCACCAAAAGTTGGTTCTTTGAGAAGATCAACAAGATTGACAAGCCCCTAGCTAGACTGACAAAATCAAAAAAAGAGAAGACCCATATAAACAAAATAATGAATGAAAAAGGTGACATAACTACAGATCCTGAAGAAATTAAAAAAATTATAAGAGGATATTATGAACAACTGTATGGCAACAAACTGGATAATGTAGACGAAATGGACAATTTCCTGGAAACATATGAACAACCTAGACTGACCAGAGAAGAAATAGAAGACCTCAACCAACCCATCACAAGCAAAGAGATCCAATCAGTCATCAAAAATCTTCCCACAAATAAATGCCCAGGGCCAGATGGCTTCACAGGGGAATTCTACCAAACTTTCCAGAAAGAACTGACACCAATCTTACTCAAACTCTTTCAAAACATTGAAAAAAATGGAACACTACCTAACTCATTTTATGAAGCTAACATCAATCTAATACCAAAACCAGGCAAAGATGCTACAAAAAAGGAAAACTACCGGCCAATCTCCCTAATGAATATAGATGCAAAAATCCTCAACAAAATACTTGCAAATCGAATCCAAAGACACATTAAAAAAATCATACACCATGACCAAGTGGGGTTCATTCCAGGCATGCAAGGATGGTTCAACATAAGAAAAACAATCAATGTATTACAACACATTAAAAACTCGAAAGGGAAAAATCAATTGATCATCTCAATAGAAGCTGAAAAAGCATTTGACAAAATCCAACATCCCTTTTTGATAAAAACACTTCAAAAGGTAGGAATTGAAGGAAACTTCCTCAACATGATAAAGAGCATATATGAAAAACCCACAGCCAGCATAGTACTCAATGGTGAGAGACTGAAAGCCTTCCCTCTAAGATCAGGAACAAGACAAGGATGCCCGCTGTCACCACTGTTATTCAACATTGTGCTGGAAGTGCTAGCCAGGGCAATCTGGCAAGACAAAGAAATAAAAGGCATCCAAATTGGAAAAGAAGAAGTAAAACTGTCATTGTTTGCAGATGATATGATCTTATATCTAGAAAACCCTGAGAAATCAACGATACACCTACTAGAGCTAATAAACAAATTTAGCAAAGTAGCGGGATACAAGATTAATGCACATAAGTCAGTAATGTTTCTATATGCTAGAAATGAACAAACTGAAGAGACACTCAAGAAAAAGATACCATTTTCAATAGCAACTAAAAAAATCAAGTACCTAGGAATAAACTTAACCAAAGATGTAAAAGACCTATACAAAGAAAACTACATAACTCTACTAAAAGAAATAGAAGGGGACCTTAAAAGATGGAAAAATATTCCATGTTCATGGATAGGAAGGCTAAATGTCATTAAGATGTCAATTCTACCCAAACTCATCTACAGATTCAATGCAATCCCAATCAAAATTCCAACAACCTACTTTGCAGACTTGGAAAAGCTAGTTATCAAATTTATTTGGAAAGGGAAGATGCCTCGAATTGCTAAAGACACTCTAAAAAAGAAAAACGAAGTGGGAGGACTTACACTCCCTGACTTTGAAGCTTATTATAAAGCCACAGTTGCCAAAACAGCATGGTACTGGCACAAAGATAGACATATAGATCAATGGAATCGAATTGAGAATTTAGAGATAGACCCTCAGATCTATGGCCGACTGATCTTTGATAAGGCCCCCAAAGTCACCGAACTGAGCCATAATGGTCTTTTCAACAAATGGGGCTGGGAGAGTTGGATATCCATATCCAAAAGAATGAAAGAGGACCCCTACCTCACCCCCTACACAAAAATTAACTCAAAATGGACCAAAGATCTCAATATAAAAGAAAGTACCATAAAACTCCTAGAAGATAATGTAGGAAAACATCTTCAAGACCTTGTATTAGGAGGCCACTTCCTAGACTTTACACCCAAAGCACAAGCAACAAAAGAGAAAATAGATAAATGGGAACTCCTCAAGCTTAGAAGTTTCTGCACCTCAAAGGAATTTCTCAAAAAGGTAAAGAGGCAGCCAACTCAATGGGAAAAAATTTTTTTGGAAACCATGTATCTGACAAAAGACTGATATCTTGCATATACAAAGAAATCCTACAACTCAATGACAATAGTACAGACAGCCCAATTATAAAATGGGCAAAAGATATGAAAAGACAGTTCTCTGAAGAGGAAATACAAATGGCCAAGAAACACATGAAAAAATGTTCAGCTTCACTAGCTATTAGAGAGATGCAAATTAAGACCACAATGAGATACCATCTAACACCGGTTAGAATGGCTGCCATTAAACAAACAGGAAACTACAAATGCTGGAGGGGATGTGGAGAAATTGGAACTCTTATTCATTGTTGGTGGGACTGTATAATGGTTCAGCCACTCTGGAAGTCAGTCTGGCAGTTCCTTAGAAAACTAGATATAGAGCTACCATTCAATCCAGCGATTGCACTTCTCGGTATATACCCGGAAGATCGGAAAGCAGTGACACGAACAGATATCTGCACGCCAATGTTCATAGCAGCATTATTCACAATTGCCAAGAGATGGAAACAACCCAAACGTCCTTCAACAGATGAGTGGATAAATAAAATGTGGTATATACATACGATGGAATACTACGCGGCAGTAAGAAGGAACGATCTGGTGAAACATATGACAACATGGATGAACCTTGAAGACATAATGCTGAGCGAAATAAGCCAGGCACAAAAAGAGAAATATTATATGCTACCACTAATGTGAACTTTGAAAAATGTAAAACAAATGGTTTATAATGTAGAATGTAGGGGAACTAGCAGTAGAGAGCAATTAAGGAAGGGGGAACAATAATCCAAGAAGAACAGATAAGCTATTTAACGTTCTGGGGATGCCCAGAAATGACTATGGTCTGTTAATTTCTGATGGATGTAGTAGGAGCAAGTTCACAGAAATGTTGCTATATTAGGTAACTTTCTTGGGGTAAAGTAGGAACATGTTGGAAGTTAAGCAGTTATCTTAGGTTAGTTGTCTTTTTCTTACTCCCTTGCTATGGTCTCTTTGAAATGTTCTTTTATTGTATGTCTGTTTTCTTTTTAACTTTTTTTTTCATACAGTTGATTTGAAAAAAGAAGGGAAAGTTAAAAAAAAAAAAAAGAAAAAAGAAAAAAGACAAACAAGGAAAAAAAAAAAAAAGATGTAGTGCCCCCTTGAGGAGCCTGTGGAGAATGCAGGGGTGTTCGCCTACCCCACCTCCATGGTTGCTGACATGACCACAGACATAGGGGACTGGTGGTTTGATGGGTTGAGCCCTCTACCATAAGTTTTACCCTTGGGAAGACGGTTGCTGCAAAGGAGAGGCTAGGCCTCCCTGTATTTGTGCCTAAGAGTCTCCTCCTGAATGCCTCTTTGTTGCTCAGATGTGGCCCTCTCTCTCTGGCTAAGCCAACTTGAAAGGTGAAATCACTGCCCTCCCCCCTACGTGGGATCAGACACCCAGGGAAGTGAATCTCCCTGGCAACGTGGAATATGACTCCCAGGGAGGAATGTAGACCTGGCACCGTGGGACGGAGAACATCTTCTTGACCAAAAGGGGGATGTGAAAGGAAATGAAATAAGCTTCAGTGGCAGAGAGATTCCAAAAGGAGCCGAGAGGTCACTCTGGTGGGCACTCTTATGCACACTTTAGACAACCCTTTTTAGGTTCTAAAGAATTGGGGTAGCTGGTGGTGGATACCTGAAACTATCAAACTACAACCCAGAACCCATGAATCTCGAAGACAGTTGTATAAAAATGTAGCTTATGAGGGGTGACAATGGGATTGGGAAAGCCATAAGGACCAAACACCACTTTGTCTAGTTTATGGATGGATGTGTAGAAAAGTAGGGGAAGGAAACAAACAGACAAAGGTACCCAGTGTTCTTTTTTACTTCAATTGCTCTTTTTTCACTCTAATTATTATTCTTGTTATTTTTGTGTGTGTGCTAATGAAGGTGTCAGGGATTGATTTAGGTGATGAATGTACAACTATGTAATGGTACTGTAAACAATCGAAAGTACAATTTGTTTTGTATGACTGCGTGGTATGTGAATATATCTCAATAAAATGATGATTAAAAAAAAAATTGAATGTGAATGGCCTAAACTCCCCAATTAAAAGATATAGATTGGCAGAAGGGAATAAAAAATATGAATATAGATGCAAAAATTCTCAACAAAGTACTTGCAAATTGAATCCAACGACTCATTACAAAAAATCAATATACTGTTTACAAGAGACTCATCTTAGACCCAATGACACAAAGAGATTGAAAGTGAAAGGATGGAAAAAATATTCCACGCAAGCTGCAGCCAAAAGGAAGCAGGAATAGCAATATTAATTTCAGACACAATAGAGTTTAAATGCAAGGATGTCATAAGAGACAAAGAAGGACTAATAAAAGGGACAATTCTCCGAGAAGAAATAACAATCATAAATGTCTATGCACCAAATCATGGTGCTCCAAATTACATGAGACAAAACATTGGCAAAACTGAAGGAAGCAATAGACGTTTCTGCACTAATCATGGGAGACTTCAATAAACATTCTCTTCTATAGATAGATCAACCAGACAGAGGACCAATAAGAAAACTGAGACCCTAAATGTGGTAAATGAATCAGACTTCACAGACATATACAGAGCGTTACATCCCAAATTACCAGGATACACATTCTTCTCTAGTGCTCATGGAACGTTCTCCAGGATAGATCATATGCTGGGGCATAAAACAAGCCTCGATAAATTTTAAAAGATGGAAATTATTCAAAACACATTCTCTGACCACAATGTAACGCAATTAGAAGTCAATAACCAACAAAGAACCAGAACATTCACAAATATGTGGAGGTTAAACAACATACTCCTAAATAATCAGTCAGTGAAAGACAAAATTGCAAGAGAAATTGCTAAATATCTAGAGACAAATGAAAATGAGAACACAACATATGAAAACCTACAGGATGCAGTAAAAGCAGTGCTGAGAGGGAAATGTATAGCTCTAAATGCCTACATTATAAAGAGCTAAAACCAAAGAACTAATGGAACCACTGAAGATTCTAGAGAATCATCAGCAAACTAACCTAAAGCAAGTAGGAGAAAAGAAATAACAAGGACTAAAGCAGAAATAAATGATATGGAGAACAAAAAAAATGATAGAATAAATAAAACCAAAAGTTGGTTCTTTAAGAAGATCAACAAGATTGACAAACCCTTAGCTAGACTGGCAAAGTCAAAAAGAGAGAAGACCCAAATAAACAGAATCAGAAATGCGAGAGTAGTCATTACTGTGGATCCTGAAGAAATTTTTTAAATCGTCTGAGGATACTATGAACAACTGTATGCCAACAAACTAGACAATTTAGAGGAAATGGATAATTTCCTGGAAACACATGAACAGCCAAAACTGACCTGAAAATAAATATAAATAGAAGAAACATAAATAAAAATCCAGGGCCAGGTGGCTTTGCAGGGGATGTGCCGGTTTGAATGTATTATGCACCCCAAAACACCTTATCTTCAATGTAATCTTGTGTGTGCAGATGTATCAGTGTTGATTAGATTGTAATTCTTTGAGTGTTTCCGTGGAGAAGTGCCCCACCCATTTGTGGGTGATGACTCTGATTGGATACTTTCCATGGAGGTGTGGCCCCGCCCATTCAGCGTGGGCCTTGATGAGTTCCCTGGAGCACTATATAAGCTCAGACAGAAGGAGCAAACGTGGTACAGCCAAGAGGGACACTGAAGAATGCACAGGAGCTGAGAGAGGAACTGCAGTTTACAGAGACATTTTGGAGATGGCCTTTGAAAGCAGACTTTTTCTCCAGAGAAGCTAAGAGAGGACAAACACCTCCAAGAGCAACTGAGAGTAACATTTTGGAGGGAAGCTGCAGCCTAGAGAGGAACGTCCTGGGAGAAAGCCATTTTGAAACCAGAACTCAGGAGCAGACGCCAGCCACGTGCCTTCCCAGCTAACAGAGGTTTTCCAGACACCACTGGCCATCCTCCAGTGAAGGTACCCGATTGCTGATGTGTTACCTTGGACACTTTATGGCCTTAAGACTGTAACTGTGTAACCAAATAACCCCCTTTTTATAAAAGCCAATCCATTTCTGGTGTTTTGCAAATGGCAGCATTAGCAAACTAGAACAGGGGAATTTTACCAAACTTTCCAGAAAGAACTGACATCATTCCTGCTCAAACTCTTTCAAGAAATTGAAGAAAAGGGAACACTACCTAACTCATTTTATGCAGCTAACATCACTAATATCCAAACTAGTTAAAGATTGTAGAAAAAAGGAAACCTACGGGCCAATCTCCTGAATAAATGTATATGCAAAAATTCTCAATGAAATACTTGGAGATCGAGTCCAATGACACATTAAAAAAATTATCACCATAACCAAGTGGGGTTCATCCCAGGCATGCAAAGGTGGTTCAACCTAAGAAAATCAACCAGTGTAATTCAACACATTAACATATCAAAAGGGAAAAATCAAATGATCATCTCAATAGATGCTGAAAAGCATTAGACAAAACTGAGCATCCTTTTTTAATAAAATCACTACAAAAGGTAGGAATTGAAGGAAACCTTCCTCAATATGATAAAGAGCATACATGAAAAATCCACAGCCAGCACAGTACAAAATGTTGAGAGACTGAAAGCCTTCCCTGAAGATCAGGAACGAGACAAGGATGCCCACTGTCAACACTATTATTCAACATTGTGCTGGAAGTTCTAGCCAGAGCAATTCGGCAAGACAAAGAAATAAAAACCATCCAAATTGGATAGGGCAAAGTAAAACTGTCATTGTTTGCAGATGACATGATTGTATATTTGGAAAATCCTGAGAAATCAACAACACAGCTACTTGAGTTAATAAACAAATTCAGCAAAGTGGCAGGATACAAGATGAATGCACATAAGTCAGTAATGTTCCTATACGCTATAAATGACCTAACTGAAGAGACACTCAAGAAAAAGATTCCATTCCCAATAGCCACTAAAAAAATCAAGTACCTAGGAAAAAACTTAACCAAGGATGTAAAAGACCTCTACACAGAAAATTACATAAACAATACTAAAAGAAATAAAAGGGGACCTAAAGAGATGGAAAGATTCTGTGTTCATGGATAGGAAGGCTAAAGATGGTTAAGATGTCAATCCTTCCCAAACTGATCTACAGATTCAATGCAAAACCAATCAAAATTCCAACAACCTACTTTGCAGACTTGGAAAAGCTAGTTATCAAATTTATTTGGAAAGAAAAGGGGCCTCAAATTGCTAAAAACATTCTAGAAAAGAAAAACGAAGTGGAAGGACTAACACTTCC
The DNA here is from genome assembly GCF_015220235.1 of Choloepus didactylus. Lineage (NCBI taxonomy): Eukaryota > Metazoa > Chordata > Mammalia > Pilosa > Megalonychidae > Choloepus > Choloepus didactylus. The sequence continues at coordinate 1,242,219 of NW_023637606.1, forward strand.
TGACTTTGATGCCTACTATAAAGCCACAGTGGTTAAAACAGCATGGTCCTGGCACAAACAGAGACATATTGATCAATGGAATCAAATCAAGAGTTCAGAAATAGACCTCCAGATCTATGGTTTTTGATAAAGCCCCCAAATCCACTGAACTGGAATAGAACAGTCTCTTCAACAAATGGGGCTGGGAGAACTGGATATCCATAACCAAAAGAATGAAAGAGGACCCCTACTTCACACCCTTTAAAAAATTAACTCAAAGTGTATCAAAGACCTCAATATAGGAGACAGTACCATAAAAATCCTAGAAGATAACGTAGGGAAACATCTCCAAGACCTAGTATTAGGAGGTAGCTTCTTAGACCTTACACCCAAAGCACAAGCAATGAAAGAAAAAATAGATTAATGGGAACTCCTCAAACTTAAAATCTTCTGTATCTCAAAGGAATTTGTCAAAAAGGTGAAGAGGCAGCTAACACAATGGGAAAAAATATTTGGAAACCATGTATTTGATAAGAAACTAATAACTTGCATATATAAAGAAACCCTACAACTCAATGATTAGAATACAAACAACCCAATTATAAAATGCACAAAGGATATGAAAAGACAGGTTCGAAAATGGTTTTTTAAAGGCATGTAACCCACAGAGTAGCACTGCAAACATTTAATAAATAAGTGTTAGCATGATATACTAATAAGTTATATCACTGGTCAGAGGGATAACAACAGAGTGGTATATGGAAAAACTACCCATTAATATTATAGTCTATATTAATAGGGGTATCTTACCAGCAATACACTAATACTAGGGATGAATAATTACTGGCTGATAAGAGCTCTGTGATGTTTTATATTATAATTGTTTAAAGTTGAGAGTGATGATGATTGTACAACTCACTGAACATAATGTGAGAAACTGTTTATCTTGGAATGGAATATATGCTGTGTGAAATTAGGAACCCACTACTCAATAAATCAGGCCCTCAACTTGAGGCTTGCTCTTGTGAAACTTAGGGCTGTAAATAGGAGGCTGAGCCCTCCTATAGTTATGACTAAGAGGCACCTCCAGGGAACCCCTTTTGTTGCTCAGATGTGGCCTTTTTCTCTCTGAGCCCAACTTGGCAAACAAACTCATCAGCCTCTCCCCCCATGAGGGACATGACTCCCAGGGGAGTGAATCTCCCTGGTGACGCGGGACACGGCTCCCAGGAATGAGCCCAGCCCTGGCAGTGAGGGACTGAAAATGCCTACTTGACCAAAAGGGGAAAAGAAAGGTAACAAGCTGAGGTCACGGCGGCTGAGAGATCCCAAGTAGAGTTGAGAGGCTGTCCTGGAGGTTTCTCTTATGCAAGCTCCAGCTAGACATCCCAAATGGCCACAGCATGCCAGGCCCTTACCAAAAGAAGTCCCCAAATACCTAGATCCCTACCTGAGATTCTATAAAAGATGCACTCACTATGTTTTATCTCTCAGAAACTTAAATCCACTAGAGTGTTCCTATGCCAGACAAGTCCTAAAACCCAGAGGCAATAGCCTCTTCAACAACTCAAGTCAGCCCCTTCCCCATACTGTCGACACCCCCTTTCAGTATGAACAAGTTAGGGTGGTCACTGCCCAGACACCCCTGAAGATTCAGACAGTAATCAAACGAGAGGTAGGGGTAGCAACAGACAAGACAGAGAAGATAGGATTTAATCAAGGATTAAAAACGCTGAAACTTAATGTTTTAGTTTGCTAATGCTGCAGAATGCAAAACACCAGAGATGGATTGGCTTTTATAAAAAGGGGGTTTATTTGGCTACACAGTTACAGTCTTAAAGCCATAAAGTGTCCAAGGTAACACATCAGTAATCGGGTACCTTCACTGGAGGATGGCCAATGGCGTCCGGAAAACCAATGTTAGCTGGGAAGGCCCGTGGCTGGCGTCTGCTCCAAAGTTCTGGTTTCAAAATGGCTTTCTCCCAGGACGTTCCTCTCTAGCAAGCTTGCTCCTCTTCAAAACATCACTCACAGCTGCACTGAGTTCCTTCTCTTTGAGTCAGCTCATTTATATGGCTCCACTGATCAAGGCCCACCCTGAATGGGCGGGGCCATGCCTCTACAGAAATATCCCATCAGTTATCATCTACAGTTGGGTGGGGCACATCCCCATGCAAACAACCCAATCCAAACGTTCCAACTTAATCCCCACTATTATGTCTGACCCACAAGATTGCATCAAAGAACATGGCCTTTTCTGGGGGACACATACATTCAAACCGGCACATTCCACCCCCTGGACCCCAGAAAAACATATTCTTTCCAAATACAAAATACATTCATCCCACAATACCACAGAAACTTAAATCATTTCAGTAACAATAGTTAAGTACAAGATCCCATCAAAATCAAATACAGGCATGGTCAGTCCTAAGGCATACTTTTCCTTTAGCTTTGGATCTGTGGACTTAGAACAAGTTATCTGCTTCCAATATACAAAGGAGAGACATTCATAGGTTAAACCTTTCCATTGCCATAAGGAGAAAGAGGAAGGAAAACAGGGTTAAAAGGACCAAAACAGTTCCTAAAACCTGCGGGACAAACTCCATTAGATTTCAAAGTCTGAGAGTCATTTAGAGAAACATTACATCCTTGGGGCTTGAGAGAGCGGGAGCCTAACCCTTCCTAAGGGCTTTTTTGGCAGTCCTCTCCTCTCCAAATGCTTAGGTGAGTGCTCCAACATATCCACACACTGGGGAGACCACCTTCTCAGCCCCACCCTCCTCAAACATCGGGGCAGCACCCATATTCCCTTCCATCTCCAGGGCACATGTTCAACTCCTTCAGAACAGTGGCATGGCAGCCAGGCTCTCCCCAATTCCCTGGGAATGTGCTCCACCCTCTTTGGGGCTTGGGATGGCAGAACATTACCTGAGCATCGAGGCGGAAGGCCCACCCTCAACCTCCAGGGCAAACTCACCCTTTCCATGCATGTGGGCTGCTCCGCTCTCCCAGCCCGAGACCTCTTGACTCCAGACCTCAACCTCCATGGCTCTGTCTTTGAAGAAATTTTTCCTTCAGTTTGTTCCTTGTCTGTCTTCTCCAGTCCAGACTGGCAATGGCTCTGTCGGTAAAGATCTCATAAAAATTCTGTTGGCTTTGCATGAAGCACACAGGGGTCAAAGCCGTCAGGCAATAGGACTTTCCACAAATCCTTTCTGGATAATTCCATCTCCAATCTTGGCTTGTACTGAAATGGCGGCTGGGTTCCGTGTTCGGTTACATCCTCACATTGGCTGTAGCTTCTGGGATTCCACCCCTTGGAAGCCTGTAATTTTCCAAGCCATCAGCTTCTGGTTTCTTTGAACCCAAGAGTTCAGTTCTAAGTTTATCTCTCTCTGTTCGCATTTTACTATAAGCTGCAAGGAGAAGCAAGGGTACATCCTCCACACATAGTCTGGAGATCTCCTCAGCTAAGTATTCCAGGTTGTCGCTTTCAAATTCTTCCTTCCATCTGACACCAGGACTCAATTTTGCCAAATTCTCTGCCACTTTAAAACAAGGATCGCCTTTCTTCCAGTTTACAACAACACATTCATCATTTCTGCTCAAGGCCTCATCAGAAGTATCTTTAGAGTCCATATTTCCACAGTCTCTTCAAAGCAGTTTAGGCCTTTTCTATCAAGCTCCTCACAATTCTTCCAGAATCTTCCCCATATCCATTTAAAAAGCCATTCCAACATGTTTGGTATTTGCAAACACAGCAGCAAAAGCACCCCACTTCTCTGGTACCAAAATCTGTTCTAGTTTGCTAATGCTGCAGAATGCAAAACACCAGAGATGGATTGGCTTTTACAAAAAGGGGGTTTATTTGGCTACACAGTTACTGTCTTAAGGCCATAAAGTGTCCAAGGTAACACATCAATAATCGGGTACCTTCACTGGAGGATGGCCAATGGCGTCCAGAAAACCTCTGTTAGCTGGGAAGGCACGTGGCTGGCGTCTGCTCCAAAGTTCTGGTTTCAAAATGGCTTTCTCCCAGGACGTTCCTCTCTAGCAAGCTTGCTCCTCTTCAAAACGTCACTCACAGCTGCACTGAGTTCCATCTCTTTGAGTCAGCACGTTTATATGGCTCCACTGATCAAGGCCCACCCCGAATGGGTGGGGCCACGCCTCCATGGAAATATCCCATCAGTTATCATCTACAGTTGGGTGGGGTACATCCCCATGCAAACAACCCAATCCAAACATTCCAACTTAATTCCCACTATTATGTCTGCCCCACAAGATTGCATCAAAGAACATGGCCTTTTCTGGGGGACATAATACATTCAAACCGGCACACTTAATATAAACACACACACACATATAGATGCTAGGGTTTTAGAATAGCTAGACAGAAATAACTGAATGGTGGAAAAGTAACATAATATTCTTTAAAATTTCCTGTATAGCTATTCGTTGAATTGTGCTTTGAAAGTTAGTGCCTTTCTGTATATATCCTATATTTCACAATAAGGAAAGAATTGAAATTGTGGAATGGTAACTTGTAACAGTTTTTTGAAATTACCTACATAACTGCTTGTTGAGCTGTACTTCGAAAGTTAACACTTTTCTGTATATATGTTATATTTTACAATGGAAGTAACTGAAATTGTGGAACTGTAACCTATAACATTCTTTGAAATTTGCCCTCCAACTATTTATTAAATTGTACATTGAAAGTTATCACTGTTATGTATATATGTCAAAGTTCAAAATAAAAAATGCATTAAAAAAGGAATTCTAGGGAGAACCTAAGATGGCGGCTAGGTGAGACAGGGCAAAAAAACACCTCTGTGAAAAATACTAGATAAAAACCAGAAATTGACCCAGAACACCACTTCCAGAGTAGCACGAGCCAGACAAGCTCTGCTAAATCTACAGGGACCGTGCATTTGGTGAAACCAGGAGTCTGCATTCTGAAACGAGTGAGTGAGCCGGCTGAAAGTCCCTCGGCCGCGCTGCAGTGTGGGGAAATGGTGGGCTGGCATTTGGAGATGGACTAGTTCTTCCAGGGAGCAGCTGCAGATATGACGGGAGTGGGATGGGCTAACACCTCGGTGTCTGGTGTGGAGGATAACCCTTCCCACACCCACTGCTGATTGTCTCAGGCCCAGGGGAGCAAAGGGGAGCCAAAAGGAGAAAAAAAACGCACGACTTACAGCCATCTCCCCGGTGGGTGGGGGCACTCCTGCCTGGGACTGAACTCACAGCACAGAGCCACACCAAGAAACCCAGTGTGACGGAGTCTTTCCTGCAGCACTACACACACACCACAATATCAGCCATGGACAGTGGCCTTTAATACACTCATGGCTGATTGTCCCGGAGCTGGGAGGGCGGAGCTGTGCAGAAGGGGGAAGTTAACGTGTCCCATTCAACCATCTTTGAAGCAGGCTGGGAACGCCCCTGCACGGCCCAGCATCCCAGAGCTTCCCTGGAGGCCGGTGCGGCCCTCCCCGCTTCAGCAGAGGTCCTGGAAGAGCACAGCAGGGAAGGGGGAACCACTCGGAAATCCCAGGGACCCTACGCCAATACCAAGGACTTTTGGGTCAGTGGCAGAGAACAGGCTTAGATCTCCAGGAACACCTGGGAGGTTTGATTATTAAACCTGCCCTGTCTCCCTAACTGCTCAGACACACGCCCCTCATTCAGGGCGGACAGCACCGACAACACACCCAAATTAAGTGCACCGAGTGGACCCCACAAGAATCAGATCCCCACACACCACAAAGCTGGGGAGAACTGACTTGAGGGGAATAGGTGACTCATGAATGCCATCTGCTGGTTAGTTAGAGAAAGCGTATGTCACCAAGCTGCAATTCAGACAAATTAAAGATCAATTAAAGCAAATGACGAGAGGCCAAAAACAACAGAAAATCTTAAAGCTTATGATAAAACCAGACGATATGGAGAACTCAAACCCAAACACCCAAATCAAAAGATCAGAAGACACACAGTACTTGGCACAATTTATTAAATAACTACAGACAGGCAACGAGAGCATGGCACAGGATATAAAGGACATGAAGAAGAGCATGGCACAGGATATAAAAGACATAAAGACCCTAGAAGAGCATAAAGAAGATATTGCAAGAGTAAATAAAAAAATAGAAGATCTTATGGAAATTAAAGAAACGGTAGGCCAAATTAAAAAGACTCTGGATACTCGTAATACAAGATTAGAGGAAGCTGAACAACAACTCAGCCTCCTTGAGGACCAGAGAACAGAAAATGAAAGAACAAAAGGAAGAATGAAGAAAAAAATCGAAAAAATAAAAATGGATTTCAGGGATATGACAGATAAAAGAAAATGTCCAAATTTAAGATTCATTGGTGTCCCAGAAGGAGAAGAGAAGGGTAAAGGTCTAGAAAGAGTACTCAAAGAAATTGTTGGGGAAAACTTCCCCAACCTTCTACACAATATAACAATATAAATGCCCAGTGAACTCCAAATAGAATAAATCCAAATAAACCCACCCCAAGACATATTCTGGTCAGACTGTCAAATACTGAAGAGAAGGAGCAAGTTCTGAAAGCAGCAAGAGAAAAGCAATTCACCACATACAAAGGAAACAACATAAGACTAAGTAGTGACTACTCAGCGGCCACCATGGAGGCGAGAAGGCAGTGGCATGACATATTTAAAATTCTGAGAGAAAAATTTCCAGCCAAGAATACTTTATCCAGCAAAACTCTCCTTCAAATTTGAGGGAGAGCTTAAATTTTTCGCAAACAAATGCTGAGAGATTTCGGTAATAAAAGACCTGCCCTATTTCAGATACTAAAGGGAGCCCTACCAACAGAGAAACAAAGAAAGAAGAGAAAGAGATAGAGAATTTTAACAGACACATAGAATATTACATCCCAGGTCACCGGGACACACATTCTTCTCTAGTGATCACGGATCTTTCTCCAAAATGGACCATATGCAGGGACATAAGAACAAGCCTCAATAAAATAAAAAAAAAAAAAAAAGAATTTGTTCAAAGCACATTCTCTGACCACAATGGAATACAAATAGAAGTCAATAACCATCAGAGACTTGGAGAATTCACAAACACCTGGAGGATAAAAATGAGGGGGAGATGAAAACATTCCCGGATAATCAAAAGCTAAGGGACTTCATCACCAGTAATCAGTCCTATAAGAAATGCTAAAGGGAGTTGAACAGGCTGAAAGGAAGGGACACTAAACAATTGACTGAAACTACATGAAGAAATAAAGATTTCCAGTAAAGATCACATGATAAATATAAATATCAATACTACTGTATTTTTGATTTATAACTCCACTACTAACTTCCTACAGGATCTACAAAGATAGATCAGTGGTTTTGGATTCTATGTAAAATATGTAATTTTTGACAAGAACTACATAAAGGTGGAGGAATGATGGAGTATAGGAACATAGTTTATGTGTCATATTGAAGTTAAGTTGGTATCAAAGAAAAACAAGATTGTTATAGATTTAAGATGTTAAATTTAAGCCCCAAGGTAAATACAAAGAAGGTATCAGAGAATATGACCATAGAGATGAAGAGTAGAGTAGGGGTTCCAAGAAGTGGGGGAAGGGGCAATGGGGAGTTGTTCTAGTTTGCTAATGCTGCAGAATGCAAAACACCAGAGATGGATTGGCTTTTATAAAAAGGGGGGTTATTTGACTACACAGTTACAGTCTTAGGGCCATAAAGTGTCCAAGGTAACACATCAATAATCGGGTACCTTCACTGGAGGATGGCCAATGGTGTCTGGAAAACCTCTGTTAGCTGGGAAGGCACGTGGCTGGCGTCTGCTCCAAAGTTCTGGTTTCAAAATGGCTTTCTCCCAGGACGTTCCTCTCTAGCAACCTTGCTCCTCTTCAGAACGTCACTCACAGCTGCACTGAGTTCCTTCTCTTTGAGTCGGCTCATTCATATGGCTCCACTGATCAAGTCCCACCCCAAATGGGTGGGGCCATGACTCCATGGGAATATCTCATCAGAGTCATCACCTACAGCTGGGTGGGGCACATTCCAAGCAAATCTAATCAGCACCAAAACGTCTGCCCCACAAGACTATATCAAAGATAATGGCGTTTGGGGGACACAATACATTCAAACTGGCACCGGAGTTAAGAAATGAGAGTAGCGTTTCTGTTTGGGGTGAAGGGAAACTTCTAGAAATGGATGGTGGGAAGGTGATAGCATTGCAACAATCTAAATGTGATTAATCCACTAATGGAATGCTAGGGAGGGGGTGGTATGAGAAGATTTAGGCTATATATGTTTCCACAATTGAAAAAAAAAAAAAGTCTAAATAGGTGACAATTAAATGCCAAGGATGATCCTGGATGGGATCTGAGGATGGAGGAGAGGAGGCTCAAAGGGACACAGATGGAACACAAGAGAAAAAAAGGAAACATTGAATGTCAGCTTTATATCAATGTTGAGCTTCTTGAACTTCTTAGCTGCACTTAATGATATTGCATAAAAGACTGTTCTTGTCCATGGGAAATGTATACGTGAATTATAGTGTTTGTTCAAGGGTGTGTGCAGCTAGCTCTCATATGTTCAGAGGACAGAGCAATAGATGATGGGTGATAGGGAGGGAGGGAGGGAGAGAGGGAGGGAAAGAAAGAAACGGTGGTGTGGCAGGATGTTAAAGGTGGTGGATCGGGGTATGATGGAGTTCTATGTATGGGGTTTGTACTACTTTTGCAACTGTTCCTGTAAGACTGAATTTATTTCAAAATAAAATTTATTAAATAAAAAAAAAGGTAATTCTAAATGGATCAAAGACCTAAATATAAGAATCAATAGTATACAACACTTACAAGAAAACATAGGGAAATATTTTCAGGAACTTGTAATAGGCAACGAATTTTTATATTTTACACCAAAACATAAGCAACAACAAAACAAAAAGAGATAAAACGAAATTCACCAAAATTAAAAACTTAAGTCAATCAAAAGACATTATCAAGAAAGTCAAAAGACAACCTACAGAGTGGGAGAACATATTTGGAAACCATATATATGATAAGGGTTTAACATCCAGATACATAAAGAACTCAACAACAAAGACAGTTCACTTCAAAAATGGGCCAGGGGTTTGAACGGACATTGCTCCAAAGAAAATATTCAAGTGCTAATACGCACACGAAAAGATGCTCTACCTCATTAGCCTTTAGAGAAATGCAAATTAAAACTACGATGAGACCCCACTTCACACTCACTAGGATGGCTATTATTTTATAAAGCTGAAGATAGCAAACACTGACAAGGACGCAGAGCAGTTGGAACTCACGAGCATTGCTGGGAACGTAAAAGGGTGCAGCCTCTGCGGAAATCAGTCTGGCAGTTCCTCAGAAAGTTAAACCTAGAATTACCATCTGGCCCTGCAACTGCACTCCCAGGAATTGCAAGGAGGACCGGGACAGATTTACCTGCACACCACTGTTCATCTCAGCATCATTCACAAGAGCAAACTGTGGACGCCACCCGAGGGTCCGTCAAGAGGCGACTGGGCAAGCAACATGTCCATCCAATCAAATATGAATTGGCCATGAAAAGGAATGAAGTTCTGATTCATGCTACAGCCCTGATGGACCTTGAAGACATCGTGGTGAGTGAAAAGAGCCAGACTCAGAATAATCAAATAGAGACAGAGCACGGGGGAGTGGAGAGTTATTGCTAAATGAAAGTCGTCTGGAAACAGATCAGGGTGAAGGTTCCACATCTTGTTAATGTACTGAATGTCGAGGCACTGCCCACTTAAAGTTGTTAAAGTGATTTCTATTTTTGTCTCTCTTACCTCAGTCGAGTCGCAACAGCTCTGACGTGGCTGGCGTCTTCCCCGCACGTTCGGGGCCACCAGCTGGGAGGTGGTGGTGCACACCGAGCCCCGGTGCAGCCAGGCTCTTCCAGTATGCGTGTACTCTTCTCTTTGTTCTCCTGGCTCTCATAAAGACAAAGTCTCCATTCCCACGCTCCACTGCAGGAGCGAGCGGATTCTAGTCACCTGTCCACTGGGAGGGTCTCAGTCAGGAAGGTGACCCCGCACAGCTCCCAAGCCAGGCCCCAACTGCAGAGGACCCAGAACCAGGGGGGTGTGCTCAAGAACCCATTCTAGGTCACCTGGGACCTGGCCAGCTCAAGGCAGGAAAGAGCTCAGAAATAGATGTTCATAGAGAAATCAATTACCTGACTTAAGTCATTCCATCTCAGTTTTACTAAATGGAAAAAAAGTATACTCTGCCATGAGCCTTACTCTAGGATGCATTCCTAATACATTTGATTTACTTCTCTAGTTCTATTAATTTTTGCTCTGTGCATTTTGAAACTATGTTCTTAGGTGCATACATGTTTAGGCCTCTGATGTCCTTTTATCATTATGAAATTCTTTTTTTTATCTCTAGTAATTGCCTTGAAGTCACTTAGTCACGTTCAAATAGTGAAACTGGTTTCTTCTGCCTAGTGTTTGCATGATGCGTTTTTCTGCCTTTACATTCAACCTATCCCTGTGTTAACCTTTAAAGTGTGTCTCTTATTAGCAGCTTATAGCTGGGCTTGCTTCATTATTCAGTCCGCAACCTTCCAGGTGGAGAGTTTTGCTCATTTATACTTAATGTAATTGTGGATATTGTTGATATTTGCTATTTGTTCTGTTCTTTGATCTTTTCTTACTCATTTCCTGCTTTCTTCTGTGTTGAGTATTTTGAAGTACTCTATTTTATCTCCTCTATTGGCTTTTTAGCTATACCTCTAATTATTTTAGTGGTTTCTCTGACTTCAGTATGCATCCTTAATATTTTACCATTTCACAAAAATACATATAAGGATTTCACCACAGAATATAATTTCATTGACCCCACTACTTTTTGTATGACTGTTGCCATTTATTTTTCTTCTACGTTATAAATCCACAACACCCTGTTAATATATATGCTTTGAACAGCCAAGTCTTTTAAACACATTTAAAAAAAAAGTTTTTAAGTACCCAATTATTAACCCTTCTCCAATGCTTTTCATTTCTCCCCACCTATCAGTGACTCCTTCTGTGATTGTCCCCCTCTAGCCTGAGAAGTCCCTTTAATGAAGGATGTTTTTGCTAGGAATGGAATTCCGAGTTGACAGGTTTTTACTATGGTTTTTGCTTCTGCCATTCAGCATTTTAAAGATATTGTTGTATTGCCTCCTTCCATCGCTTCTGTTGAGAAGCCAGTTCTCAGTGCTATTCTCTGATTTTAGGAATTCATCTTTGGTTTTCATTTGAATGTGATGTGTAGTTTTCTTTGTATCTATTCTACTTGGCATTTGCTAAGCTTCGCAGATCTGTATATTGATGTCTTTCATCGCTTTTGGAGTATTTGGAGCTGTTAAAATATTCTGCCTCGTTTTCTTTCTGTTTCCCCAGGACTGCGGTTATTTACATATAGGACCATTTGATATTGTCTGTACTTGTGCTTCTATGGACTGTTTTCTTTCATCCTCTTCACGATGGGTTCCATTTTCCTCCTTCTCATGTCCCACAGTCTTCATTGTATGCCACCCATTGTGTGTAAAAGGCTCACAAGACATCACTTCCCCCAGAGAGGGCACTCCCCTTTTCAGGCAGCTTGGAGTAGGGGCTAATCTCTTCTTTCTAATTAGGAGCTGAGCTGGCTCCCTAGGCTGGGTTCCCACTTCAGTTCCCTTCTGCATCCAATGCATCCAAGTCAAGCCCTGCCTTGCATTTACTGCCAGCTCTGCATTCCAGCAGGACTATGTCTAAGCCCCGAAAGACAGAGGGAGTTTCCACGGCCACCCCGCTGACCTCCACACCCTAGCACCGAGCCCACGCCCCATGGGGGATCTGCTGAGCTGTCTGACCTCCAGATCCCACTCCGTTTTGCCACCCAATGGAACTGTGAACATTTCAGCGCCTTCTTTTCCCCCAGAGAATGCCCTGAGCGTGGCAGACCCTGCCCTCAGCAGGGCGTGGACTCAGCAGGTAGGGCTGGGAGAAAATGCCCACTGTCTGCTCACCTGGGAAGGGCCCTTCCCTCTCTGGGAATTAGATCCTGCAGATTTCTTTGTATTCACATCTCTGATAACTTTATATATAATTTCTGCAGTGTATCTCTTCTTGTTTAGTTTTATTGTTCTTATCGATGGAAGTAATGGTCTGCCTTGAATGTCTACATCCTAACAGACATGGAATCCCTTTTATTCTCTCTTTAGCAATATCCCCTTTTCAGTCCTGATATGGTAACTGTGTTGTCTTTCAAAGCTTCGCTACAGTTTCATGAACGAACCAATTCATGGTTTTGCTGATTTTCTTTGTATTTCATTTGTTTTGTTTTGTTGATTTTTTTTAATTTAATTTTATTGAGATTGTTCACATATCATACAATTATCCAAAGAGCCAAAGTGCACAGTTGCCCACACTACCATCATACAACTGTGCATCCATCACAATTATTTTTTTTTCAGTTTTTAGAACATTTTCACTACTTCAGAAAAGAAATAAAGACAAAAAAAGAAAACTAAAATCCTCCAATACCCCTAACCAACCCCCTCCATTATTGCTTCATAGTATTGGTATAGCACATTTGTTACTATTGATGAAAGAATGTTAAAATCCTACTAACTGTAGTATGTAGTTTGCAATAGGTGTATTTTTCCCTATATGCCCCTCTATTATTAACTTCTAGTTATAGTGTCATACATTTGTTCTAGCTCATGAAAGAGATTTCTAATATTTGTACAGTTAATCATGGACATTGTCCACCACAAGATTCACTGTGTTATACATTCCTATCTTGCAACCTCCAACTTTCCTTCTGGTGACATACATGACTCTGTGCTTCCCCTTTCCACCACCTTCACACACCATTCAGCACTGTTAGTTATTCTCACAATAATGTGCTACCATCACCTCTGTCCATTTCCAAACACTTAAGTTCAACCTAGTTAAACATTCTGATCACAATAACCAACCGCTCCCCATTCTTTAACCACGTGCTATATCCTGGTAACGTACCTTTCATGTCTATTGAGTTTACATATTATAATTAGTTCCTATCAGTGAGACTATGCAATATTTGTCCTTATGTGTCTGACTTATTTCACTCAATGTAGTGTCCTCAATGTTTCTTCATCAATCCGTTTTTTAAAGACAGTTTTGTTTACCCACCATACTTTCCGTCCTAAGTAAACAATCGATGGTTCCCTGTGTAGTCACACATTTATGTATTCGCCACCATCGCCACTGTCTATATAAGGACATCTCCATTTCTTCCACAAAGGAGGAAGAGTCCAAGAAGGTAGAGACAAAAGGAAAAAAAAATGACAGATAAAAAGCAACAAAAGGAAAGATAAAGTTAACCTAAAGTAGAAAGAGTCAGACAACATCATCAACGGCAAGAGTCCCATACCCCACCCACATGTCCCCCTCTTAAAGGCATTTAGCTTTGGTATATTGCCTTTGTTATATTAAAGGAAGCATAATACAATGTTTCTGTTAACTATAGTCTATAGTTTGCACTGATTGTATTTTTCCCCAATATCACCCCATTTTTAACACCTTGCAAGGCTGACATTCATTTGTTCTCCCTCATGCAAAAACATATTTATACATTTTATCACAATTGTTGAGCACCCTAGGTTTCACTGAGTTATATAGTCCCAGTCTTTATCTTTCCTTCTTCCTTCTGGTGTCCCACATGCTCCTAACCTTCCTCCTTCAACCATGCTCACAGTCATCTTTGTTCAGTGTACTTACATTGCTGGCTACCACCACCCAAAATTGTGTTCCAAACCTCTCATTCCTGTCTTATCCTTTCTGTGTGCAGTGCTTCCTTTAGTGTTTCCTGTAGAGCAGGTATCTTGTTCACAAATCTCTCATTGTCTGTCAGAGAATATTTTAAACTCTTTCAAATTTGAAGGACAGTTTTGCCAGACATAGGATTCTTGATTGGTGGTTTTTCTCTTTCAGTATCTTAAATATATCACATCACTTCCTTCTTGCCTCCATGGTTTCTGCTGAGAAATCCGCACATAGTCTTATCAAGCTTCTTTTGTATGTGATGGATCGCTTTTTTCTTGCTGCTTTCAGGATTCTCTCTGTCTTTGACGTCTGATAATCTGATTAAGTGTCTTGGCGTAGGCCTATTCAGATCTATTCTGTTTGGAGTACGCCGCGCTTCTTGGATCTGTAATTTTATGTCTTTCGTACAAGATGGGAAATTTTCATTGATTATTTCCTCTATTATTGCTTCTGCCCCTTTTCCCTTTTCTTCTCCTTCTGAGACACCCATGACATGTACATTCAAGTGTTTCGTGTTGTCATTCAATTCACTGAGACATTACTCATATGTTTCCATTCTTTTCCCTATCTGTTCTTTTGTGTGTAGGCTTTCGAGTATCTTGTTCTCCAGTTCCTGAGTGTTTTCTTCTGCCTCTTGAGATCTGCTGTTGTATGTCTCCATTGTGTTTTTCATCTCTTGTGTTGTGCCTTTCATTTCCATAGATTCTGCCAGTTTTTTTTAATATTTTTTACTGAGATTGTTCACATACCATACAATTATCAAAAGATCCAAAGTGTGCAGTTGCCCCCAGTACCCTCATACAGTTGTGCATCTATCACCACAATTTTTGTTCAATTTTTAGAACATTTTCATTACTACAGACAAGAAATAAAGACAAAGAAGAGAGAGAGAAAAAAAAAGGAAACTCAAATCCTCCCATATCCCTAACCACCCCACCTCCATCGTTGGCTCGTAGTATTGGTATAGTACATTCGTTACTGTTTATGAAAGATCGTTGAAATACTACTAACTGTAGCATCTAGTTTGCAATAGGTATACATTTTTTCTCTATATGCCCCTCTATTATTAACTTCTAGTTGTATTGTCATACATTTGTTCTGGTTCATGGAAGAGATTTCTAATATTTGTACAGTTAGTCACAGACATTGCCCAACATAGGATTCAGTTTTATACATTCCCATCTTCTGACCTCCAACTTTCCTTCTGGTGAAGAGTCAGAGAAGGTAGAGAGGCAAAAGAAAAAGAAAAAAGAGGAAAAAACAAACAAACAAATGTGACAGCTAGGAAGCAGCAAAAGGAAAGATAACCTTAAATCAAAGTAGAATGGAGAGTCAGACAACACCACCAATGCCAAGTGTCTCACACCCCTCCCCTATGCCCCCCCCTTACCTGCATTTACCTTGGTATATCACCTTTGTTACAATAAAGGAAGCAAAATACAATGATTGTTAATTTTAGTCTCTAGTTTACATTGATTGTATTTTTCCCTCAGTGCCTCCCCTATTTTTCACAATTTGCAAGGTTGACGTTTGTTCTCTCTTGTGAAAAAACATATTCGTACATTTTATCACAATTGTTGAACACTCTAGGTTTCACTGAGTTACACAGTCCCAGCCTTTATCTTTCCTCTTTTCTTCTGGTGTCCGACATGCTCCTAACCTTCCTCCTTCAACCATATTCATAGTTATCTTTGTTCAGTGTACTTACCTTGCTGTGCTACCATCACCCAAAATTGTGTTCCAAACCTCTCACTCCTGTCTTCTCCTATCAGTCTGTAGTGCTCCCTTTAGTATTTCCTGTAGGACAGGTGTCTTGTTCACAAACTCTCTCATTGTCTGTTTGTTGGAGAATTATTTTGAACTCTCCCTCATATTTTTTTTAGGGGAAAATATCTTTATTAATGACAACAACAATAATAGAAGATAATGGATAAGATATTTTCAGTGCTTTAACCTTATGCCAGGTGTTATACTAAATTCTTTATAAAAATTCTTATTTACTCCTCATAAGAACCCTATAATAAAGTAAACATTATAATAATCCCCGTTTAACAGATGATGATTCCAAGAGCAGAAAAGCTATTGTTTTACTAGCTTAGGGACTTAAAGCTAGTGAGTTCTGGAGCTGGGTACCAAACCTAGAACTTAATCCAGATTATATA
Source organism: Choloepus didactylus (assembly GCF_015220235.1). Classification (NCBI taxonomy): domain Eukaryota; kingdom Metazoa; phylum Chordata; class Mammalia; order Pilosa; family Megalonychidae; genus Choloepus; species Choloepus didactylus. Next base: position 1,258,192 of record NW_023637606.1, read on the forward strand.
TTCTTAACACTAGGCAGTACTATCTCCTTTCAGAAGTAAACAGGTTAGCTGATATTCACAGCTCTTAAAAACAAAACAAAGCCACCTTTCAGAGCCTCCGCTCAGAAAGGGGTGCTACTGCTTCTGATAACTGAATATGAGATTGAGTAGAAAATTACACTCTGGTGTGGAGGATGACACTTCTGTCAGGATTTACACAGCTGGACCAATATATTCCCTTTTTCCTTTTTTTAAAAAAATTCAGCTTGAGATATATTCACATACCATACAATCATCCATAGTGTACAATCAACTGTTCACAGTACCATGCTATAGTTGTGTATTCAGACAAACTGTCATTGTCTGTCAGAGAATGTTTTAAGCTCTCCCTCATATATGAAGGACAGTTTTGCTGGATTTAGGATTCTTGGTTGGCAGTTTTTCTCTTTCAGTATCTTAAATATATCATACCACTTCCTTCTTGCCTCCATGGTTTCTATTGAGAAATCCGCATGTAGTCTTATTAAGCTTCCTTTGTATGTGATGGATTGCTTTTCTCTTGCTGCTTTCAGGATTCTCTGTCTTTGATGTTTGATAATCTGATTATTAAGTGTCTTGGCGTAGGCCTATTCAGATCTATTCTGTTTGGAATACGCTGAGCTTCTTGGATTTATAATTTTATGTCTTTCCTAAGAGATGGGAAATTTTCATTGATTATTTCCTCTATTATTGCCTCTGGCACTTTTCCCTTCTCTTCTCCTTCTAGGACACCAATGATACGTACATTTTTACATTTAATTTTGTTCTTAAGTTCCCAGAGACATTGCTCATATTTTTCCATTCTTTTCCCTATCTGTTCTTTTTGTGTGTAGGCTTTCAGGTGTTTTGTTCTCCAGTTCCTGAGTGTTTTCTTCTGCCTCTTGAGATCTGTTGTTGTATGTTTCCATTGTGTCGTTCGTCTCTTGTGTTGGGCCTTTCATTTCCATAGATTCTGCCAGTTTTTTTTTTTGAACTTTTGATTTCTGCCTTAGGTATGCCCAGTGTTTTCTTTACAGTCTTTATGTCTTTTGCCATATCTTCTTTAAACTTTTGAATTGACTTAGCATTAGTTGTTTAAATTCCTGTATCTCAGTTGAAGTGTACGTTTGTTCCTTTGGGCCATAGCTTCGGTTTTCTTAGTGTAGGTTGTAGTTTTCTGTTGTCTAGGCATCTGACCTCCCAGGCCACCCCAATCAGGTTTTCCCTGATGAAGACAAACTCAGGCCACAGAAGGAGGAAATACTCAGTATCTGGTTTTTCTGATGGTTTTTCTTAGAGGACTGATACACCTGTGCTTTTCTGCCTGGCAGGTGCACCTGTCAGCCTGTCGCCGGCTGGTGTATGAGGGTGTGGCCCATGGCTCTCCTCCCCCAGGCTTTGGGGTCTGGTTCCAGAAAGGCAGGCAGTAGAGCTGGGCCCCTCCCTTTCCTCTTGGGAAGCTATGCTCCCTCCAGAGAGGTCATCTGCATATCAGTAAGTTCTTTGTTTCTCTGACTCTGCTAGTCAGAGTGCGGTGATTTAAAAATGGCTGAGGCTTTCTCTACTGCAAAGTGCTGCGGGCTGAAAACGGCTGAGGTTTTCTCCACAGAAAGAGAAAGGGACAGAAAGCTCCCAGTTAACCCATCAGCCAGAGATAGCACCTGATCCTCTGGGCTCCCCATCCTGAGACAGATATGTCCCCCGACTCTCCCAAGGTCAGTTGTCATCAAAAGCCTCAGTCTGCTTGTTGAGGATTCACTGTCCGTATTGAGCAGTTAATGTTAAAACCCCAGTTGGAGCTGGGCTGAGAGAGTGCTGCTCTCTAGCACCGCACGGCTTCTGTGAGGGAAGGGCTCTTGGCTCTCCGCTCGGATCTGCAGTTTTTACTTACAGATTTTATGCTGCGATCTCGGGCATTCCTCCCAATTCAGGTTGGTGTATGATGAGTGGACAGTCACGTTGGTCTCCCCACAGTTATTCCAGGTTATTTGCTAATTTTTCTGATGTTTATGAATTGTTCCAGGGGGACTAACAGGCTTCCACTCCTCTCTATGCTGCCATCTTAGCTCTGCCCCTCTGCCAGTTGTGTTTTCAGACTTTCGATTTCTACCTTATATTCGCCCAGTGTTTCCTTTACAGCCTTCATCTCTTTCGTTCTATCTTCCCTGAACTCGTTGATTTGGTTTTTTATTTGATTTACATATCTCTTTGAAAATCTTTAATAGATTGTTTCATTAAAGTGAAAAAATATCTCAACTGTATGTTGACTGAGGTGTAAGTTTGTTCCTTTGACTGGGCCCTATCCTCATTTTCCCTGGTTGTTCTAGTTTGCTAATGCTGCCAGAATGCAAAACACCAGAGATGGATTGGCTTTTATAAAAGGGGATTTATTTGGTTACACAGTTATAATCTTAAGGCCATAAAGTGTCCAAGGTAACACATCAACAATCGGGTACCTTCACTGCAGGATGGCCAATGGTGTCCGGAAAACCTCTGTTAGCTGGGAAGGCACGTGGCTGGTGTCTGCTCCAAAGTTCTGTTTTCAAAATGGCTTTCCCCCAGGACGTTCCTCTCTAGGCTTCAGCTTCTCTCCAAAATGTCACTCTCAGTTGCTCTTGGAGCGTTTGTCCTCTCTTAGCTTCTCCAGAGGAAAAGTCTGCTTTTAAAGGCCATCTCCAAAATATCTCTATAAGCTGAAGCTCCTCTCTCAGTTCCAGTGCATTCTTCAAAGTTCCCTCTTGGCTGTAGCAGCTTGCTCCTTCTGTCTGATCTTATACAGTGCTCCAGTAATTTAATTCAGACCCACCCAATGGAAATTATCCAATCAGAGTCATCACCCACAGTTGGGTGTGGCACATCTCCATGGAAACACTCAAAGAATTACAGTCTAATTAACACTGATAGGTCTTCCCACACAAGATTACATCAAAGATAGTGGTGTTTGCGGGGACATAATACATTCAAACTGGCACACTAGTATAGATTGTAGTTTTCTGTTGTCTAGGCATCTGGTTTCCTTGGTTACCCCAGTCTGATCTTCCCAGACCAGAACGGGTTCAGGTCTCAGAATGGGGCTATATTCAGGGCGCATCTTAGAGGAATGACAGACTTTCCTGTGAGGTCTCCAGTCACTGTGCTTTTCCTAACCTGCCCAGCAGGTGGTGCCTGTCAGCCTGTCGCTCCTGACTGGTATAAGGAGGTGTGGCCCCTTCAGTTTCTGTTCTGGCTGTTTTCCCCCAGGCTCTGAGGTCTGGTTCTGAAGGGAAAGCTGGGCCCCACCTCCTTACTCTTAGGGAAGATACACCCCCTTGGGAGTTATCTTTGCATGTGAATTGTTGTCTCCCTGACTCTATCTCCACCCTGTCTGGGTCAGAGCACTGTGAACTGAAAATAGCTGCAGCTTTCTCCACTGAGCCCCTCAGGTTGAGAGACAGAAAAATGGACAGAAAGCCCCCTTTCAGAGCCAGTTCACAGCACCCCCAGTTTCACTCGCCGGCCAGAAGTAACAGCCAGTCCTCTGGGCTCCCCCTCCCAGGACAGATGAGTCTTCTGGTTCTTTAAGGTCAGTCATCACTAAAAGCCTCTGTCTGCTTATTGGGGGTTTGTAGCTTCTTGTATTCAGCAGTCCACACTTGTTAATTAAAACCCAAGTTGGAGCTCAGCTGAGCTATATCCACTTGCTGGGAGATGCTGCTTTCCCCCACAGTGAGGTTTTGCATCTCCGCCAGCCACGCAAGGGAGCTCCCGGCACAATTCCACAGCTTTTACTGACAAGATTCCACACTGCGATCTCGGGCATTCCTCCCAGTCCAGGTTGGCGCACAATGTGTGGACAGTCACGGTCATCCCCCAGCAGTTATTCCAAATTATTTACTAGCTTTTCCTGGTTGTTCATTAGTTGTTCCAGGGGACTAACTAAATTCCACTCCTCTCTATGCCACCATCTTGCCCCCCCCCCTCTGTTTTGTTGATTTTTGCTCTCATCTTTATTATTTAATTCTTTTTCCTTTTGGAGGTTGGATTTGCTGTTAATTTTCTAGTTTCGTGAGATGAAAGCTTAGTCCATTGATATTAAACCTTTCCTCTTTTGTAATTTATGCATAAACCATACATTTTTCTTTCAATTCTGCTTTAGCTAGGATTCTAAAATTTTGATATATTGTAATTTTCAATACTATTCAGTTAAATATATTTCCTAATTTCCATAGGGTTTCTTTTTCAGCCTATGTTTATGTAAAGGTGTTCATTAATTCCCAAACATTGGGGTTTTTCTTTTTTCTTCCTGTTTTCTTCCTATTGATTTCGAGGTTGATTCCACTGTTGCCAGAGAACATCCTCTGCACACAATAAGTTCTTACTGTTGAGAATTACTTCATGATATAGAACACCGCCTGTTCTGGCTCTGGTTTCTTCTGCACTTGGAAAGAACGTGTATTCTGCAGTTGGTGGGTATAGTGTTCTATGTGTGCCAATTAGGTCAAGTTGGTTATTCGTGTTTTTCAAATACTGGATATGCTGAACTGATGTATTTTGTCTGCCTGTTCTGTCATTTAGACTGTGATTCTAGGTTTGTCTGTTTCATGTTTGTGTTCTGTCAACTATAGTTTTAAATAGTTTGAAGCTACAGTATGATGCATATTTAGGATTATTATCTTCCTGTTAAAGTGACCCATTTATTGTTATAAAATGTCCCTCTTTATTTTTAGTAATACTCACCTCCCCCCCCCCCCCCAAATCCCAACTCTGCTTTTACTAGCTATAGCAGTTTCATAACTTTTCTGGGCCTATTTTCTCATTTTTTCCCCATGAAATAACTTTAATATTTCTACATTTCATCACAGTTATTGTCCAACTCAAGATAATACTCACCATCTTAAAGTCAACTCTGTCTGCTATTAATTTAGGTACACCAACTTTCTTTTGGCTAACGTGCTTGATGGTATGATTTTTTTCCCACATTTTATCTTCATTCATTCTGTATCTTTATAATCAAAATGTTTCTTGTGAATAGCAAATACTTTTGCCGTTTTGTGTTTGTATCCAGTCTGACAATTGTCATCTTTTAATTGGAGTTTTAAATCTACTTATGTTTGATAATAATTACTCAGACACTGGACTTCAAAATCTATAGACTGTTTTGTCCTTATTTGCATTTTTGAAGGTAGTTGGCAATAGGTAGTTTATTTCAAAACTGAAACTTTAAATACGTCATTCCCCGTCTTCTGCTTCCAGGGCTGCTGTTGAAGTCGGCCTTCAGCATGACCATGGCTTCTTGAAAGTTCCCCTCTCCTCTCTCCCTCCCTCTCTCCCAGATGCTCCTAGATTTTTACTATTTGTGACTTACTTTTTAAAATCATGCTTTGGGTCACTGATTTCTTTAAAAAATACATAAGTTGATGCCTTTCATTTGTTCTGGAAAATACTGACCTGTCATCTCCTCGGATACGGTTTGTGCCCATCCTCTCTCTCCTTCTGGGACTCAGGCCTGGGACTGAGTCAGCTCCACTCACGACAGTTCTCTCCATTCTTTCCACTCCTGCACTTCACCTAGGACATCCTCCATCGCCTGCTTCCTGACTCGGTAAACTGTTCTCTGCTGGGCTGTCTGCTGCTCGTCCTACGCAGTGAGCTCTCAATCACGGATGCTGCACTGCCCAGCTCTAGAGTGTACGTTTGCATCATACGCAACGTTGCTGAAATTCTTCATCATTTCTTCCACCATCTTGAACACACAGTTACTTTAAATTCTCTGATGGTTCCCATTTCTGAGTTACTTGTGGGTCTCTTACTATATTCGCTTTTTCATCCTGTTTTTAGCACGCTTTGTAGTTTTTTAGTGGAGGCTGGGAGTTGTCAATGACGAAGAGCAGAGGCTGTGTGGACGCGGTCTTTCTCCACAGAGGTAAAGATTTTCTTTTGGCGGGGACACAGCGACAGCAGCTCTCTCTGGCCCTACTGTGTCTTCGTTTCAGACGCTGTGAGAGTTCGTCTGCTCGGGTTCTGTCCTTCGTCCAGGGGTGCTGTGCTCGCTCCCCGGACAGCACCCTCCTGTCTTAATCGAAAGTGGGTATTTGCCTCGTCAGGGCCTTGGCGCCTGCCCCGGCTCCCCGGACCCTCTCCTGACGTCACTGCTCTGCCCGGTGGCCTCCCGGCAGTGGCTTTCCACCGGGTTTCCCGGAGTCCTGCCCGCACGTGTGCACCGGAACAGTCGGCCGCGTCTGGGGCTCCTTCTCTGCTGTCCCCTTTTCTCGAGAGTGTTTTTCCCTCCAGTTTCAGCCGTGTCATCGAGAACAATCCTGTGTTCTCGGCGGGTAAGACTGCTGCTTTCTGTCTCTCGTCACCAGCGTGAAGGACATGCCCCCCGGCAAAGCCAGGGTGAAGGTGGGGTCATGGGGTGAGCCTCCTCGCCACCCCCCGCGTGTCAGCCTGCGGAGCCGGCAGGCGCCATGCCCTGGGGTTGGTCCAGCATTTACTGCCGTTTCCACGATGGGCAGGCACTGCTCCTCCGCGCTCTCCCGCGGCAGCCGGGGGATCTGTGCGCAAGTGAACAAAGTCAACCTGCACCGCGGTTCTAACAAGGCCCCCCTCGGACGCTCCTCTGACCTGTCACCTCCCGAGGCCGGGCGCTGTCTCCCGAGAGGCCACCCGGCACCCTGCCCCAAAGGCCACGCTTTCTGCACCCCACTCGCCACTCAGCACAGTTTCAGACCCACTTGCTTTTAACTCCAGATCATGTCGCCTCCAACTGCCGCCGCGCCCGGGGAGAAGCAGCCGGCCCTCAGTTAACCAGGGCCCACGGCACGCTGACCCCTCGCCCAGGTCTCTACAGCCCAGACGGGAGCGGCAGCCAGACTCCCCCAGGGAGTGAAGATGAAGCAGCCAGAAAACCATAAGCAACGAGCAATTCGATCCACAAACACACCAAGGGCCCGGAGCCCGGCAGGGGCGGCACCAGCCCCCGGTCCACAAGGCAGTGCTCAGCCACGGCTGGCCACGGGGCCCTCGGTGAGCGCTCGGGACGGCAAACCCTGTGCCCTCCGTACGAGACACCCGCAGTGGCCGCAACGAGTCACCACAAACCCAAACGTCTCCTCCTGGTTCCTGAGGTCAGAAGCCCTAACGGCCTCCTGAGCCACAGGTAAGCTTCCGGGACGCCCTTGTCGCAGCCTCCCTCCATGAGGATTCTGGGGTGACACGGGGCCCCCAGCCCGTGCAGGAGACCGTGCCCACCCCACACCCGGAGGTCCTTGCTCCTCCTGCACGGAGCACAACGTCCACAGGGCCATGTTCAGGAAGAGGACATGGGGGCCGTCAGCGGCCGAGCACACTGCGCTACCCCTTCCCCCCATACTCAGGGCACACACAGGAGACCTGAGAGCCTGTGGGACTCGGCAGCGTCTGTGGCTGCCATCACACCGGCCATCTGTCAGACGTCCTCACTTCAGAAAACCACCGGGAGGGCCTGCTGGGCACCGCCCCAGCCAGGACGCGCTCCCAACCGGCCCCGCGGTGTGGAGTCGCCCCGTCCCTCCTCCCAGTGGACAGGTCACGTCGGGCTTGAGGGGAGCTGAGGAGGGTCCCTGGAGAGGCCAGTGGCCCGGGGAAGTGACGGCCCCACAGGCCCCGGCTGCTCAGGAGGGCAGGGGGCGGGGGGACGTGCCCTGAGGTCAAGCGTGACCCCCCCACAGGCCACAGCCGGGCGGCCGTCACAGGAGAGAAACGCGGGGACCCTCGCCCCTCCTCAGGGCCCCAGGGTGGGGCCGAGGAAGAAGCAGGCAGCGCGGGGCCGGAGCGTTTCTTTCTTTTATTAAAAAAGATCACGTGGGGGCAAGGTGTGGGGGGGGACACCTCAGCGCGGCTTGCGGGGGACGTGGGGTCCGCAGGAACCACAGAGGCAGGAACACAAGGAGGGGCGAGAGGGGCAGCCACGGCAGCCAGGGCGACATAGACAGGGGTGCAGGGCTGGGGGGGACCCCCCGGACTCCACATTGGGCCATGGGGGGCTAAGCCGCGCCTGCTGGATCGAGACACCCCCAGGGTGGCCTGTGCTGAGCCCGAGGATGACGGACACCATCGGGCTGTGCTTGCCCTGTGCTTGAGGCCCCTTGTGGCCCTGGGCTCCTGGGGGCGCTCGGCAGGCTGGGGTGGGGGCTCCGGACAGGAACACAGAGGACAGGACCCAAACCTAACCCACGACGAGCCCCCACGCCGCGTCTACTAGGAACGGAAACCCCAGATGCATTGCCATGTGCAGTTAGAAAAATAAACGTGGGCGCCGCCCCCGCAGCCCCTGCTGTGCCCCTGCGGCACCGAGCTGCCCCCCGCAGCCCCTGCTGTGCCCCCGCAGCCCCGAGCTGCCCCGCGCAGCCCCCACTGGGCCCCCCGCTGTGCCGAGGACGCCGGTGGCTCAGGTGTAGAAGATGAGCTCGGGGATCTGGCCGTCCTCCACCGACGTGCCGTTGTTGTTCCCGGCCGCGTAGCAGAAGGCGAAGCAGGTCTTGGCGCCCGTCGTGGGTGACTCGTGGGTCACCTTGCGGAGGCCTTTGGTGCCGTAGTGGGAGTCGGGGCCCTGCGGGGCGAGGCCGAGCGCACCCAGTCAGGGTCGGGTCGGGGGGCGAGGCCACTAGGGGTCAAGGCTGGATTGAGGTCGGGGTCGGGGGGATCAGGTCGGGCTCAGGGGCTGAGGGCTGGGGTCCAGGTGAGGGTCAGTCAGGGTCAGGGTCTGGGCTGGGAGTCAAGGTCTGGGGTCAGGGTCAGGGTCAGGGGTTGGGGCCGGGTTTGTGATCCTTGGGGCCTGGGCTGGTCAGGTTAGGAGTCAGGTCACAGGTCTGGGTCAGGGGTCGGGTTGGGGATCCAGGTTGGGGTCCGGGCTGGGTGTGGGACCTGGGGTTGAGGTCGGGGTCAGAGTGGGGTTCAGGAGTCAGGACCCAGGGTCAGGGCCTGGATCGGGGTGGGGTCAGGTGAGGGCTCTGGATCAGGGCTCTGGGTAGGGAGTCCAGGCCTCGCCAGGTCAGCGTACGGTCATCTTGGGTCAGGTCAGGTCGGGTCAGGGCTGGGTCAAATCAGGGTCGGCTAAGGTCAGGTTGGGTCAGGTCATGGTAGGTCAGGGTCGGGCTCAGGTCAGGTCGGGTCAGGTCAGGTTGGGGTCAGGTCAGCTGGGGTCAGGTCGGGTTGGGGTCAGGTCAGCTGGGGTCAGGTCGGGTTGGGGTCAGGTCAGCTGGGGTCGGGTCAGGTCGGGTTGGGGTCGGGTCAGGTCAGGTTGGGGTCAGGTCATGGGGTCAGGACAGGCTGGGATTGGGTCAGCTGGGGTCAGGTCAGGCTGGGTCGGGTCAGGTCGGGTCCGCTGGGGTTGGGTCAGGTCGGGTCAGGCTGGGTCAGGTCGGGTTGGGGTCGGGTCAGGTCAGGTTGGGGTCGGGTCGGGTCAGGTCGGGTCAGGTCGGGTCGGGTCGGGTCGGCTGGGGTCAGGTCGGGTCAGCTGGGGTCGGGTCGGGCCGGGTTGGGTCGGGTCAGGTCGGGTCGGCTGGGGTCGGGTTGGGGTCGGGTCAGGCCGGGTTAGGTCGGGTCAGGCTGGGTCAGGTCGGGGTGGGGTCGGGTCAGGTCGGGCCGGGTCAGGTCGGGTCGGGTCAGGTCGGGTCGGCTGGGGTCGGGTCGGCTGGGGTCGGGTCGGGTCGGGTTGGGTCGGGCCGGGTCGGGTCGGGTCGGGTCGGGTCGGCTGGGGTCAGGTCGGGTCAGGTCGGGTCGGGTCGGGTCGGCTGGGGTCGGGTCAGGTCAGGTCGGGTCGGGTCGGGTCGGGTCGGCTGGGGTCGGGTCGGGTCGGGCCGGGTCGGGTCGGGTCAAGTCGGGTCGGCTGGGGTCAGGTCGGGTCAGGTCGGGTCCGCTGGGGTCGGGTCAGCTGGGGTCGGGTCGGGTCGGCTGGGGTCGGGTCAGGTCAGGTCGGGTCGGGTCGGGTCGGGTCGGCTGGGGTCGGGTCGGGTCGGGCCGGGTCGGGTCGGGTCAGGTCGGGTCGGCTGGGGTCAGGTCGGGTCAGGTCGGGTCCGCTGGGGTCGGGTCGGCTGGGGTCGGGTCGGGTCGGGCCGGGTCGGGCCGGGTCGGGTCGGGTCGGCTGGGGTCGGGTCGGGCCGGGTCGGGTCGGGTCGGGCCGGGCCGGGTCGGCTGGGGTCGGGTCGGGCCGGGCTGGGTCGGCTGGGGTCGGGTCGGGCCGGGTCGGGTCGGCTGGGGTCGGGTCGGGCCGGGTCGGGCCGGGTCGGCCGGGGTGCACCTTGAGCGTGGCGCAGGCCGTGTAGTTGACGTTGGGCAGCACCTCCACGGGCTCCTTGAACATGACGCGGAAGGTGCTGGCGGAGCCGTCGCAGCTGAAGCCCGTGTCGTTCTGGCCCAGGACGGTGTTGCTGTCCGTGTGGATGATCTGCGGGGACGCGCGGCTGCACCGGGGCCCGGCTGGGTGGGGGAACCCAGGCCCAGGGGTGCGCCCAGCCCCGCACCCGGCCCAGCCCTCCCGCAGGGCGGTACCTGGATGTTCACTTGGTAGTCGGTGGGGCCGTGGATGGAGCCGTACAGCCCAAAGCCGACCACAAAGATCCGCTTGTTGACGGAGAACCTGTGGGGGGAGCGGAGACGGACGCACACGGGGGGCACCCCCATGAGAGCGACACTGCCCAGCCGAGGGGCCCCCATGGTGGGTGCTGGGGGGAGCTGTCTGCAAACCCTCCCTGGGGACACAGCCCCAGGGCTGGCACCCTCACCCCAGCAACTCGCCGAGAGCCACGGCCGTGACCCGGGTAGGCGGGCCCGGGGACACTGACGGCTGCACCCAGCAGGCCCAGCTGAGCGGGCACTGCACCCGGGCCCCCCACCCCTCGCCTGCACCCGGGACCCCCGCCCCTCACCTGCACCCGGGCCCCCCGCCCCTCGCCTGCACCCGGGACCCCCGCCCCTCGCCTGCACCCGGGACCCCCTGCCCCTCACCTGCACCCGGGCCCCCCGCCCCTCGCCTGCACCCGGGACCCCCTGCCCCTCGCCTGCACCCGGGCCCCCCGCCCCTCGCCTGCACCCGGGACCCCCGCCCCTCGCCTGCACCCGGGCCCCCCGCCCCTCGCCTGCACCCGGGACCCCCTGCCCCTCGCCTGCACCCGGGCCCCCCGCCCCTCGCCTGCACCCGGGCTCCCCGCCCCTCACCTGCACCCGGGCTCCCCGCCCCTCACCTGCACCCGGGGCCCCCCGCCCCTCACCTGCACCCGGGCCCCCCTGCCCGTCACCTGCACCCGGGCTCCCCGCCCCTCACCTGCGAGGGCCCCCCACGCTCAGGGCCTACCTGATGCGGTCACTGGTGCCGCTGTAGCCCCAGCGGCTCTCCACCTGCTGGAAGCGGTTGATGCTGCACTCCTTCCCGCGGAGACAGCAGCGCGGCCGGTCGATGAAGTCCACCCGTGGCTTGGGGTTGACAGTGAAGTGCAGGAAGAGGCTGACCACCTCGCGGTCCGAGAGGATCCCCGACTGCGCAGGGCCTGCAGGGGCAGGGGAGGCACGGGCTGAGCCCTGGAAGGTGCCGGAAGACGCCTTTCGAGATGTCATCGGATTTTCTCCACTTGGCAGAAGTGCTGGCAGCTTCCTCCCCAGGACTGCCGAGCCCACGGCCGGGGGCTGCCCACCGCCCTGGGCCTGATGCCAACCACTCCCGCCCGAGCCCGCCGCAGCCAGCTGGGGCCCACCGAGCCTTTGCCCTCCCTGAGCTCCTGACCCCAGGGACGGGGACCCTCGCGTACTGAGCAGGGCTGGCTGCGGGGCAGCCTCACCCCCGTCTCCTCAGCTCATGCTCCCCGGGAGCCCTGGGGGACTGGGCACCCCCGAGCACCACACAGACAGGCCCCAATGAGCAGGCCTGGGCCTGGAAGGTTCTAGAAGGTTGAAACCCAGGAGGCAATAGAACCATCTGGAACAGCAAGCCTCAGGGAGTAGACGCCTTGGTTCAGACTTTGTCAGCACCGTGCACTGGGCCGGCCCGTTCCCCTGCACATCGACGCAGGACAAGGGGGCTGAGAGCCGGGTGGGGGCCAGGGGCTCACAGGCGACGCGGCTCTGGCTGCCTGGGTGGGAAGCAGCATCTCCGGCCTCGTTCCCGGGGTTCAGGGCCCAGGCGGATGCACGGGGCTGGGCAGGGGTCTTGGGCCCTCACCCCAGAGGCCGCTCAGCCCTGGAGTGGCAGCCATGGCCCCTGCACTTGAACCAATAACAGCAGCAGGGAAGACGGGCTCACACGGGCAACGCGAGAAAGTGAGATAGAAAACCGAACACGCAAGTCAGCTGGGTTTTTAAATGTGTCTGCAGGAAAAGTCCGGAAGGACGGGAAGGCGAAGGGCCTGGGGGTGGCTGGGGGGTCCAAGCCCCTTGACTCGTGGGCACGTCCCCTCTGCCCATGAGGGCATCACTCTGGGTCGGGGTCACCTCAGAGGTCATGGGGTGACGGTGCCGTGCCCCCTCACCGCTCGTCTCCGTGAAGATGAGCAGACAGAGGCCCTGAGTGCACGAACCCCCTCGCTCCCCACACAGGACGTCACCACACGGGGCCACAGGGGTGGAGCCCAGGCTGGGACGACGGGTCCATGGGTGATGCAGGGGCGGGTGCAGCCAGGTTTCAAAGAGACGCGCTGGCTGGGGATCGGGGCCGACAGGGCCCCCAGGATGGCTGACGGACACCTGGCCCCACGGTGAGGTCAGTGTTGGAGGAAGATTGGGGGGAACACCAGAAGCCAGATGCGGATAGGAAGGAGGAAGCCAGGGGGAGGCCGGGCACAGGGGGTTGTTAAAGCTGAAGGTCTGGGGGGATTCTGGGAAGATGGCGGCATAGAAAGAAGTGGAAGACTTAGTCTCCCCCAGACCAATTCATAAATGAACAAAAAACCAGTAAATAACCTGGAATGGTAGCGGGGAGACAAACGTGACAGTACACTCAACTTCCACCGACCTGAACTGGGAGGAATGCCCGAGATCACAGCATAAAATCTGTAAGCAAAATTGCGGACCCGCGCTGAGAGCTGAGAGCCTAGAGCCGGGAGCCTCCCTCACGGAAGCCGCGCCGTGCACCTTCTCAGCCCAGCCCCAAGTGAGGTTTTAATATTAACTGCTCAACACAGACAGCGAAACCTCAACAAGCAGACAGAGGCTTTTGGTGACAACTGACCTTGGGAGAATCAGGGGAAATATTCTGTCTCTCGCTCTCTCTCTGTGGAGAAAACCTCAGCTGCTCTCAGCCCACAAGGCGTTGCAGTAAAGACAGCCTCACACATTCTGTATTCTGAAACGAGCTGAGAGCCCCGCAGCACAGCCAAGCGGCCCAGGGCTCCCCTAGAGGGACGGCACACACTGATGACACAGGACGGCAGCCCCCTCGGCTGAGGGAGGATCGCGGCTGGGAGGGGGGATCCGCTCGGAGAACCCAGGGGCGCTGCGCCAAGTCTGGTGGTTTATGGGACACCGAGAGAGAGCTGCCCTTCCTCCCTGGCCACCCGTGCACGCACCCCACATTCAGGGCGGGCGACTCCAGCGGTGCGCCCAGGCTGAGCTCTCCAACTGAACACAAGAATCATTTCCCCTCACTACGCGAGAACTGACTGGAGGGATATAGGTGGCTCACAGACGCCATCTGCTGGTTACTTAGAGAAAGTGTACGTCACCAAACTGTCTCTGAAAAATTAGATCGATATCCTTTTTTTTTTTGATACAACTTGAAAGAACCCTATGAAGCAAAACAAATGCCAAGAGGCCAAAAACAACAGAAAATCTTAATGCATATGATAAAGCCAGATGATATGGAGAATCCAGCTCCAAACACACAAATAAAAATTTCAGAAGAAATATACCTCGCAAAATTAATTAAAGAACTACAATCAAAGAACGAAAACATGGCAAAGGATTTAAAGGACATCAAGAGGACCATGGCCCAGGATATAAGCGCCATAAAAAAGACCCTAGAAGAGCATAAACAAGACATTGCAAGAGTAAATAAAAAATAGAAGATCTTATGGAAATAAAAGAAACCGTTGGCCAAATTAAAAAGACTCTGGATATTCACAATACAAGACTAGAGGAAGCTGAACAACATCTCAGTGTCCTAGAAATCCACAGAACAGAAAATGAAAAAACAAAAGAAAGAATGGAGAAAAAAATTGAAAAAATCGCAATGGATCTCAGGGATACGATAGATAAAATAAAACGTCCAAACTTAAGACTCATTGGTGTCCCAGAAGGGGAAGAGAAGGGTAAAGGTCTAGAAAAAGTATTCAAAGAAATTGTTGGGGAAAACTTCCCCAACCTTCTACACAATATAAACACAAATATTCCAAATAGAATAAATCCAAATAAACCCACCCCGAGACATGTTTGGATCAGACTCTCAAATACTGAAGAGAAGGAGCAAGTTCTGAAGGCAGCAAGAGAAAAGCAATTCACCACATACAAAGGAAACAACATAAGACTAAGTAGTGACTACTCAGTGGCCACTATGGAGGCGAGAAGGCAGTGGCACAACATATTTAAAATTCTGAGAGAGAAAAATTTCCAGCCAAGAATACTTTATCCAGCAAAACTCTCCTTCAAATTTGAGGGAGAGCTTAAATTTTTCACAGACAAACAAATGCTGAGAGACTTTGCCAATAAAAGACCTGCCCTACTTCAGATTCTAAAGGGAACCCTACCAACAGAGAGACAAAGGAAGGACAAAGAGATATAGACAATTTTAACAGACATATATAGTACGTTACATCCCAAATCACCACGACACTCATTTTTCTCTAGTGATCACAGATCTTTCCCCAGAAGGGACCATAAGCTGGGACATAAAACAAGCCTCAAGAAATTAAAAAAAAAAAAAAAAAAAAAAAAAAATTGAATATACCCAAAGAACATTCCCCAAACACAATGGAATACAAACAGAAGTCAATAATTTTTTAATTGTAACTCCACTATTTACTTCCTACATGATATAAGATACTCAAACTCTAATGACAAATCAGTGGTTTTGAACTCAATGTAAAATATGTAATTTTAGACAACTATATAAAGGAGGGGGAATGGAGGAGTATAGGAACACAGTTTATGTGCCCTACTGAAGTGAAGGTGGTATCAAAGAAAAACAAGACTGATAGGGATTTAAGGGGTTAATTTTAAGCCCCACAGTAAACACAAAGAAATTATCAGAGAATATAACCACAGAGATGAAAAGTAGAGTTTGGCTTAAGAGAAATGGGGGAAGGGGCAATGGGGAGTTAAGAAATGAGTGTAGGGTAGCTGTTTGAGGTGAAGGGAAATTTCTAGTAATGGATGCTGGGAAAGAGCATTACAACATTCTAAATGTGATTAATCCCACTAATGGAAGGCTAGGGAGGGAGTGACCGGACGCTCCCCACGGTGTGGACACGTCCCTCATCCAGCCAGCTGAGCCCAGGAAACACCCCACGTAGAGGGGGTCACAGTCTCTGCCCCTGCGCTGCCCTGGATGCTGGACGGACGGTGCCAGGAGCCGGCACCCGGTGTCCTGATGCTGCTCCCCAGGCGGCTCCTGGAGAGGCCGGGCCTGGCTGAGCCAGGGGACCCCTGAGGCTGTCTGCCCAGTGGGGGGGACTTCGGGTCTGGGCAATGAGGGGGCTACGAGGAGGGTACGAGCGGGTCTGACAGACGCCCAGGGCCGCCACGACCGACCCAGCGGAAACAGCGGACCAGGGCTGGGGGGTTCCCATGGGTGAGGCTCCCGTGTGTGGTCGCACAGTGCCCGGGGGAGTGAGCGCCCCAGAGCCCCGGATCCACCCTGCACGCTTCTTGCTTTTGCCAGTTTGAACAGCTTTGCAAGGTCCTGTGCAGCCCCCACGAGCCCCCTGGCCTGCGGGGACCCCGAGCTCCCACCCACCACCGGCCTGGCCCCCCAGAGCCTGGGTGTCCATGCAGGGATGGGGCGGGGCCTGGGATCGGGTGGGGTGGGGCCTAGGTAGGGGCAGGGACTGGGACCCGGTGGAGCCGGGCTGGGCGTGTGGGCGGGGCCTGGGATCGGGTGGGCGGGGCCTGGGTAGGGGCAGGGACTGGGACCAGGCGGGCGGGGCCTCGGCGCGGGGGCGGGGCCTGGGTGCAGGGGCGGGGCTGGGACCCGGTGGGGCGGGGCCGGGGCGCGGGGCGGGTACCTGCGGCGAACTCCTCCACCGTCATGAGCGGGAAGCGGATGAGCGCCAGCGCCTTGCCCAGCACCTGGCGCTTGTTCTCGGGCGTCGCCTGCAGCTGCTGCCGCTGGCACTCGGCCTCGGACCAGCGGACGGCGGCGCTGAAGAGCCGGACCTCGCGCACGCCCAGGGAGTCGCGCTCCAGCACGGCCACCAGCGTGTCTGCGGGGCGGGGGCGTGAGGGCCGGGCTGGCTGCTGAGGCGGCCCCACCCGCCCCCGGGGCCCCGGGCGTTACCCAGGTCGATGTCGGTGAAGCCCTCGGCGGTGATGGCGTCGGCCGTGTTCTTGTCGATGTTCTCCAGGCACAGGCTGGCCAGCTGCGGTTCGTCAAAGAGCCGGGCCTGGGGGTCAGGGTCGGAGGTCAGGCCCCCCGGGCGAGATGGACGTGGGTCCCCACCCGGAGCTCCTGGGGCTTCCAGTCGGTGCAGTGGGGGGGGCGCCCAGGAGGAAGGGGACACCCAGGGTCTCCCTCACCTTCGCGCTCCAGCCCCCACCAACGGGGTCAGAGTCGGCACACGGACACACGGACACACGGACACACAGGCGCTGCCACCCCGGGCCCTGCTTCAGGAACACACGAGGGGTCGGCAAGCCCCCACGGTTGATGCGGAGCCCACCAGAACTGCCCTGGGGAAGCTTCCAGACCAGGTGGCTTGCTTCCCCAAGGGGCGATGGCAGCACACAGGCCCGCAGGCCACTGGGCGGAAGGTTCCAGAGGCGTGTGCACATGACCCGACTCCCTGTACCTTCCAAAGCTGGACTTGCACCCCTGGGGGAGGGCGGTCTCCGATCAGACAACCCTGCCTCGAGGGGACCATAGAGGGCAGGCCAGGGGCAAGAAGGAGCTGCCCCACGAGGAACTGAGCCCTCGTCTCCTGCACCCGCACCCCGGGTGGGCGACCAGCGAGGGGCAGGGTCTGTGTCCACCTTCGCTCCGTGTCTGCACCCACTGGGCCGCAGGCTCAGAGCTCAGCAGAGCTGGGGTGCCCGGCCCGAGGCTGAGCACCAGCAGGGCTGCCTGCAGGTTTGGGGGGGGGGGGTCACTACTCAGAACCCAGGGGTGGGCTCTCCACTCACCCCCTAGCTCGGGGTCAGGGTGCCTGGAGCTCTGGGCCCGGGCCTGGCCGTGAGTGGGCAGAGCCCCCGCTCCAGCCTCCTACCCTCGGACACCAGGGGCCGACCGGGGCTGCCCAGGACCCCCGACACCTCCCTGCACGAGCCGCCCGTCGCTCGCACAGTGTTCTGCTTGAGGAGTGACTCGACCTCCAGGAAGCCGGCTTCCCACAGAGGCAAGTGAAGGAGCACCAGAAGGGGGCTCCGGAGAAACCCAGCGCACAGTGGGGCAGCTGCTCCAGCCCTGAGAGGCAACCTCAAACGCAGACCTCTAATTGACGGATCCTCCAGCACCCAGCGGCCTTCCAATCAGCCCGACCCAGGGCATCCCCGAAAAACGCACACGGGCCTTTTCTTCCCTTAAAGCCCATCAAGGCACCCAACTCCACACCAGGAATCACGAGACTCCCGCCCTGCTGGCCCCAGCTCCACCTGTAAGTGCCCAGGTGTGCGGCTCCAGGTAAACTGACAGCTCCGGCAGCTCCTCCAGCTGCAGGACCAAGTTATGTCAAAAACAGCAGGAGCGAGACAGGCCGGCAGCCCAACATTCACCCGAGCAACAGGCAGCCAAGAACGGCCTCGGCCCTGACACTTGGCCAGCGCCACCGCCCGGAGAGCAGCTCCCTCCTGTGCGAGGCCGCGGGCAACCCAGGCGCACACGGGCGGCTCAGCAAAGGCTCCTCAGGAGCCGCCAGGCAGAGTCTTCTTTGACTGTCGGCGTCCTACTCTAACGTGGAGGACCGAGGAAAACACATGTTCTTGATCCGTTCTGCGGGTGTGAACCAATGTAAATAAGGCTTTTGGAAGATGTTATTTTTAGCTAAGTTGTGGCCAACTGAATCAGGTTTATAGAGAGGCAGAAAGCCACTGGGAGAGGCTGGAAGTCAACGAAACCAGGAGGAGGAAAGAAAAGACATCGCCATGCACATTGCCACGGGACAGAAAAGCCACGGACCAAGTGTTCCCAGCAGCTGGCCCCGGGATGCCAATCTTCAGGGAGAAAGCATCACCTCACGTGTCAATTCCGGACTTCTCCTAGCTTCAAAACTGTGAACCGATAAATTCCCATTATTTTAAAGTTAAAAACCCTTACACGGTCCCAAAGAATGCACAGAAAGTTACACAAGCTAATGAACAAATCTGGCAGAGTTCCATGATACAAGACCAACACGCAAAGACGGGCAGTGTTTCTATAAACCAGCAGCAGGCTATCCCAAAAGGAATCGAGAAAACAACTCTATTTATAACAGCATCCAAAAGATTAGGGTACCTAGGAATAAATTTAACCAAGGAGGTCAAAGACTTGTACACTGAAAACTACAAAACGTCACTGAAAGAAACTGAAGGCCTAAACAAACGGAAGGACGTCCAGGCTCATGGATTAGAAGACTTAATACTGTTAACATGTCAACAGCGCCTAAAGCGATCTACAAATTCAGGGCAATCCCTATCGAAATTCCACCAGCCTTTTTGCAGAAATAAAAAAGCTGATCTTCAAATTCATATGAAATTACAAGGGGCCCTTAAACAAAATAACCTTGGATCATCATCAACTGTATAAAAGAATTAACCGAAAATAGATCAATGGCCGAAATACATAAAAGCTAAAACCATAAAACTCTTAGAATACAACATACGGAACTATCTTCAGGACATGGCCACAAGCAACAGATTCTTAGATGTGACACCAAAAGCACAAGCAACAGAAGAAAAAGCAGATACATTTGCTTTCATCAAAATTAAAAATTCCTGGGAATCGAAGGAAATTATCAAGAAAGTGATGGCAACCTACAGAATGGGAGAAAATAGCTGCAAATCATATACTTGATAATAAAATCTATAAAGAGCTCCTACAAATTGACCAACAAAGAGACAAGCAACCCAATTAAAAAGTGGGCCACAGACTTGAATACACATTTCTCCAAAGGAGATATTCAAATGGCCGATCAGTCCATGGAGAGATGCCCGGCCTCATCAGCCGCAGGGAAATGCGACTCAAAACCACAGCGAGACTGCAGTTATTGTGGAAGGAAAACCAGACAATAACAAGTGCTGGCGAGGATGTGGCGCTGGGAGGCCGGGGCGGTGCTGGTGTGGACGTATGTGCGGCCGCAGCACTGCACACAAGACGGGCCGAGCCCACACTTCCCGGAGTCCCCGCCCGGCCGGAAACCGCCTTTGTGCAAAATCCTGGCACTCTGTTCACTGTGATCCTTCTGGGTTACTTTTTTTTTTTTTTAATTCATGTAATATTTTATTTGCTGACCTCTTTGAAATATTCCAAAATGCATACTGGCCAATGGAACTTTCAATGCTAAAACATTGCTTGACATGACAAATTTCTAACAAGAAGTATTTCAATGTACGGTGCCTTCGTTTTACTTGTGAGGAACCAACCTGTGAAAATTACATTTTGGTGGTAAAACCCAGGCTACAAATACAAGATAGAAATCAACTACTATCCTATTTCTGGTTTACTGGAAACCATAATGGTTTTGACAAAGTCGTGCTTTACACCTCGGTTGCATCAAGAGACCACGGGCAGGGCTGTCACAGAGGGGTGCAGAGGTTTAACAGTTCTAGTCATCGTTAGCCCTTCTGAGAAATTACAGACGGGATATGCAGTAAATATTCCTGTTACAGGGTGATTTCAGTCCTCGGTGACCATCATTTGGATCATGCGCTCAAAGTAATTGCAGTTATTTTTGATCACTGAAAACTAGATTCAAATAAAAGTTACAGCTCTGGGAGCTAAGGATAGTTCAAATCCCTTAGATTCAAAAATCTAGTTTAAATCTGGTAAAGGAAACCTGTAATTCATAATTACCTTTAGATATAACTGAGACCAACTGCTGTGCTTAATTAGGTCTATGCTAAGCGTGGTTAACTCCAGCTACTATATTATATATTGACTGCTCATCAAAGCACATGCTTTTATGCTCCAAAAGAGCTACTGATCCAGTAAAATGTCTATATTTAATTTTCTTTTAAAGACTGATGAACTAAATTGAGGGAAGACTGGCTTCCTTGGTATCTTTTCCTAATTACTGACACAAGTCTACCAAAGACGTAATCATGTATCCTGCCCAACATTATCAGCCCGCGTCTGAGAACCACACACATCTTCATGGGCTCTGCCAGGCAGAGTCTCGGCCGCAGGACTGACCCCCTTGGGCTCGGTCCCGGCACAGTGGGCTCACGTGGAGGGACAGGGAGAGGCTGGGTCCCGGGACAGGAGGTGCCACCTGGCTGGCCCAGCCCCACGGCCACCAGAGCCCTGTGTTACTTTTAATGTGATTAAGCTTAGGTACTATTTCCAGGTCAACCTTCACCTGGGTAAACTCTTCACCTGGGTGAACTCCCCACCTGAGTGAACTCATCTCACCTGGGTGAACTCATCTCACCTGGGTGAACTCATCTCACCTGGGTGAACTCATCTCACCTGGGTGAACGCGCACTTGTGTGAACTCATCTCACGTGGGTGAACTCTCACCTGGGTGGACTCATGTCACTTGGATGAACTCATCTCACCTGTGTGGACTCAGCTCACCTGGGTGTACTCTCACCTGGGTGAACTCATGTCATCTGTGTGAACTCTCGCCTGTGTGAACGCATCTCAACTGGGTGAACTCTCACCTGTGTGAACTCTCCTCACCTGGGTGAACTCTCACTTGGGAATTCCCTCACCTGGGTGAATTCATCTCCCTTGGGTGTATTCTCACCTGGGTGAACTCATCTCCCTTGGGTGTATTCTCACCTGGGTGAATTCATCTCACCTGGGTGAACTCTCCTCACCTGGTTGAACTCTCACCTGGGTGAGCAGCATGAAGGCATTGTCGGCGCGGAGATTCTTCTTGAGGAACTCCACACAGTGGGCCTCCAGGGCGGGCACGGCGTACTTCTTGGCTGTGTACAGGGTCGTCATGACTGTCTCGGGGCCGATCTGAACCTCGTCGGAGTAGAGGAACCTGGGGGAGGCGGGAGGCGGCCGTGAGTCAGGGGCCGTGGCTGACCCGGGGACGCAGCGCAGCAAAGCTCTGGGCCCGGAACGAGCAAGAGGCCACAGCCCACCTGCAGCAGTACACCGTCTCAGCAGACCCCGGGACGTGTCTCCAGAGCACGTGGAATAAAACCTACAGACCCGTTAGCTGTGGGTTCTGGAAGGAAACTTCCTCAGCGTGACAAAGGGCATATGTGGAAAACCCACAGCTAACGCTGTACTCAACGGTGAGAGACCGAAAGCCTTCCCTCCAAGATCGCGAACAAGGCAAGGGTGCCCGCTGTCACCGCTGTGATTCAACATTGCGACAGAAGTTCTAGCCACAGCGATTAGACAAGGAAAGGAAATAAAAGACATCCAAATTGAAAAGGAAGATGTAAAACTGTCACTATTTGCAGATGACATGATCCTATATTTAGAAAATCAGAAAAAACAGCAAAGCTCCTTGAGCTAATCAGTTCAGCACAGTGGTAGGACACAAGATCAACACACAAAAATCAACGGTGTTTCTGTCCACCAGTAATGAGCTAGCCAAGTGGTCAAAACAGCAGGTACCCGCATAAAGACAGGCAACGGAATCAAATTCCGAGTTCAGAAATACACTCTCAGAGCTATGATTAGTTGTTTTTTGACAAGGCTCCCAACTCCACGCAGCTGGGACAGAGCAGTCTCTTCAACCAGTGGGGCTGGGAGAGCTGGATATCCACATCCAAAAGAACGAAAGAGGACCCCTTCCTCACACCCCACACAAAAACTAACTCCAATGGATCAAAGACCTCAATATAAGAGGCAGTGCCATAAAACTCAAGGAGACAGTGTAGGGAAGCATCTTGAAGATCTCGTGATAGGCAGAAATTTCTTAGACCTTACACCGAAAGCACAAGCAACAAAAGTGAAAACAGATAAACAGGACTAACTCAAAATCGAATTCTTCAGTGCTTCCAAGGACTCTGTCGAAAGGGTGAGAAGGCAGCCGACTCAATGGGAGAAAGTATTTGGAAACCACATCTCTGATAAGGGTTTGATATCCAGAATATATAAAGAATGACTACAACTCAACAATAAAAAGACAAAAAAAAAGTTAAAAGATGGACAGACATGAATAGACATTTTTTCCAGTGAGGAAATATAAATGCCTAAAAGGCACATGAAAAGATGCTCATCTTCAACTTGCTATTAGGGAAATGCAAATCAAAACCACGCTGAGATACCGTCTCACATCCATTAGAATGGCTGCCATCAAATAAACAGGGAAATACAAATGCTGGAGAGGACGTGGAGAAACTGGGACACGTATCACCGCCCGTGGGAGTGTAAGACGGTGCAGCCGCCGTGGAGGATGGTTTGGTGGTTCCTCAGGAAGCTCAGTATAGAGCTGCTTTCCGACCCGGCAGTCCCAGTACTCGGTATATACCCTGAACATCTGCAAGTCAGGTGGTGAACAGACATCTGCACTCTGGTGCTCATGGTGGCCTTAGTCACAATTGCCAAAAGAAGTAAACAGCCCAAGGGTCCATTAACCAATAAATGGATAAACAAAATGCAGAATATACATACGATGGAGTATTGTTCAGCCATTAGAAGGAAGGCAGTCCTGAAGCACAAAACAACATGGATGAACTTTGAGGACATTATGTTAAGTGAAATAAGTCAGACACAAAAGGATACAGATTATGATCTCACTAATACAAACTAATTACAATACGTAAACTCATAGACATAAAGTAAGAATACAGTTACCGGGATAGCGAATGAGGCTAAAGAATGGGGAGTGGTTGCTTAATATGTGCAGAATGTTTAACTAGTGTGAACTTAAGCGTCTGGAAACGGACAGAGGTGACGGGCGCACGCTGTTGTGAGAATAACTAATAGTGCCGGATGGTGAGCGAGTGGGGGGCGAAGGGGAAGTTTAGAGTCACGTACGTCACCAGGAGGAAGCTGAAGGTTAAAACATGGGAACGTATAACAGTGACTCTTGTAGTGGACGATGTCCAGGATGAACTGTACAAATATTAAAAAGTTCTTTCATAAATTGGAAGAAATTGTACCACTATTACAAGGAGTTATAGTAGAGGGGTTTAAGGGGGGGAAATGCACCTATTACAAACTGTGGACTACAGTTAACAGTAATATTTTAATACTATTTTCTTTCACCAACAGTAACACATGAACCACCCCAATGCCATGGGTCAATAATAGGGGGGAAAAGGGGAATGGGCGGATGTGGGGTTGTTTTTTTATTTTTATTTCTTTTCTGGAGTATTGGGGCTGTATGCACAACCATGTGATGATACTGGGAGCCAGTGACTGCAGACTTCACATGGGTCTGTGGTGTGTGAAAACATCTCAATAAAACTGCACTTCTAAAAATCGACAAACCTTTAGCTATACTGACAAATATAAATGGAGAGACAATGGAAATAATATCAGAAAGGAAAGGGGGGGCATTACTACCAACCCCACAGAAATAAAAAGGATCAACCACTGAATGTCAACAAATTATCCAACGTCGATGAAACAAATTCTGAGAAACACAAACTGCCTTGAACTGACTCTGGAAGGAAGAGGAGACCCCAACAGACTGATAACTGGTAAACAGTCATTAGAAACCTCCCAAAAAGAAAAGCCCAGGGCCGGACGGCCCCACGGGGGAATGTTACAGAACATTCCAAGAAGAACTAACGCCAACTCTGCTCGGCCTCTTTCCAAAAACTGAGGAGGGAGCACCCTTTGTTCATTCCGTGGGGCATCACCCTGACACCAGAGCCAGCTGAAGACACCACAGGAAAGAAAACTACAGACCAATGTCCCTCGCGAACGCAGATGTGAAACTCCTCAGCACAACGCCAGGAAGCCTGGTCTCATGGTGACTGAGAGAATTCTATGCCAGGACCAAGTGTGGAGCTCGGCGGACACTGGGCTGGGAAAGTTTATGTTGTTTGGATGTTTCTACAGTTAAAATGAAAAAAGAAATAGTGAGCAAAGAGACGATGACAACGAAATGGGATTTGTGATCCTGGTGGGGACCCGGCAAGAGAGGAGACGAGGCTCAAAGGCACGTTGCCGGGGCATGTGGGAAACCCAGAAAGTGGCCTGTGCGCTTTCTATCAGCGTTAGAGTGCGTGAATGTGACCACTGCCCCGAAGGTGGCTGCGGAGTGGACGTCCCTGTTCTTAGCAAATGTGCAGGGAAGGGTTACACTCAAAGGTTCAGAAAACGGACTGACGGACGGACAGACAGACAGAACGATACAAACGTGGCACCACAGGGTCCTTATGGGAGGCGCAGGATGCCGACGGACGCTGTGGGGAGAGAGGAGGGCCAGGAGGGGCCTGGGAACGCGGCACCTCCCGGAGCCAGGAGGGGCCGGGACACAGAAGCCCCCGGAGCCTGCGGGAGGAGCCAGCCGGGTGACCGTGAGCTCTAGAACACGCGTGGCCACTGGAGGCCCCGAGCACGGGGTCCTGGGCCCCGGTGGCTGCAGCCGGCTTACCCCCGCCCACACCGAGGCCCTCGGACATGGATGGACGGAAGCCCCCGTCCAGGGAGGAGGGGACTCCTGAAGGGGTGTGTGCCGCTCGGGGGCCACTCTGAGAAACAGCCGGAAGCCCAATCCCGACTCCAGCCCCCACGATGGCAGGCTGAGGGCAGTGCAGTCGGGGGACCCCAGCCTGGGCCCCTCTAAACAGGGTGCACCAAAGGCACATTTCTCTTCAACGAGCTTTTTGCTCAAAGGAAAAGCGTAATTCTTATAGAGCCACTCAAAGTACTAGCTGATCAAACGTGTAAAATAAAGTGTTAACGGAAGAGGGGAGTCTGAAGAAGACGACCTGTCTCCAGAAATCGAATCCCGACTCGCCTTGTGCAAACTGGGGAGGGTGTGAACCGCCGCGGTCGTCCCGGCTGTTTCTCCAGCCTCCTGTTGGTAGGAACGGGCGACGTGTGGGCACCTGCGGTCGTCACAACTGGCACCGAGGGGGGCCCAGAGAGCGACGGCTGATGGCAACCATCACGGGTGAGTCCAGAGCCCCACGGCAGGACCCTTGCACGCCCGGGGGGGAGTGCAAAGGGCAGAGCCTTCTCAGCAGCCAGCCGGCGACCAGGGCCCGAGGCCGCTGCCCATCCAGGTAGGTGCACGGCCAGAGGTGACCACGGAGCGGAAACACCCACCCCAGCCCATGGCAGGGATTTGCTTCTGGGCTGGTCGGGGCTCTGGGGTTACAGAGTCGTGTGGCTGCACCATCGGAGCAGACGTCCAGGCCGCAGCAGCACAGGCCGTACGGGGGTGAACGGTACGGGGCACGAAGTGCACCTCAAACCACGGAGAACAGAAAAGGGGTGGCGTCCCCCAAAGGTGTGCTGGAGTCCCAGTCCCCAGGGCCTCAGGACGCAACGCCACCCGGAGATGGGGACTCAGACATGGGGACGCACGGACGGAAGGAGGCCAGGAAATGAGCCGCACCCGAGAAGGGAGGCCGGGGTCCGGCAGAACCGGGTCATGTTTCCTCATTTCTTAAAACATCAGGTGTAGAATGAGCCAGAGACCAAGCAGCTTCTGGAAGGACGGCCCAGGCCTGGCCTCGGACACCTGCACCCTGGCCCCCAGCCCCTCCCCGCCCCCACATCCTGCCCCCCCACCCCGGGCTCACTTGAGCAGGGCCAGGAAGGCGGCGGGCTCCACGTCGGGCAGCTCGATCTCCGTGGACGTCGTGGCCATCCCCCCGTTGAACATGGCGTCGAAGACGGCGCTGCCCACGGCCAGCACGAACCTGCCGGCGCGAGAGACCCTCCGTCAGCCCGGTGCCCCCCCGCCCCTCCCACTCACGAGGGGCCCTGCGGGACCCCCACCCTCCCCGCTGGGCTGCCTGGAGGGTGCCGGGGGCCTCAGAGAAAGGATCCGGGAGAGGAGGTGATTGGGGAGACCAAGAGCAACCGCGGCAGGGAGTCCCCAAAGGCTGCCTCCTCCCCGCCACCCCATATTCCTTCCCTCCCTCCCCAGCAGGCACCACCCACCCCCGTCCCTGCCCCTGGGGGTGCATGGCCCAGCCTTCCCCTCTCGCTCGGTCGGCCCCGCACCCCCCTGGGTCCCCACCCCACCCCCTCCCCTCTCACTGGCCCCTCATTCGGGCCCGACACCGGGGCAAAGCGCGCAGCGCCTCCCAGCCCTCCCCAGCCGCCCCCAAGCCCGCCCGCTGCAGCCCACCCACCGCCGACCACCCACGGACTCGACCTGGGCAGGAAACCCCAACCTGCCAGGCAGGGTCCCCTCACCGGAGACCGCCCAGGGGACACAGGCAGTCGGGGCGTTTGTGCGTATCACGATGGGGAGGGCTCCTGGCAGTGAGTGGGGGGAGCCAGGGACTCTGCCCAACACCCCCCAGTGCCCGGGACGCCCCCCCAGAGAACGACCTGGTTCTAAATACCAACCCTGCCGTGGCGGGAACCCACACCGTTACTTGGGACAAAACCCAGCCCCTGGGGTTCACCTCCTCCCCTACTCAGTGTGTGAACTGAGACGTGTGCAGCCTCCTGGGACATCAGCACATCAGGTGATGAGGGGACACAGTGTCTCTGGGGGGTCAGTGGACCCAGGGGCTCCCCGGGGACACTGCAATCGGAGCCCCAAGGGCAGGGGGAGGGGAGAGCCTGGGCAGCTCCGGAAGGCTGGCTGCGGCTGGGAACTGAGCGCGGACTCGGGCGGAACCATGCCTTCCCAGGAGGGGGGAGCCTGCCTGGCACCCCGTCGTGTGTGCCCCGGGATCGGGGAGCAGTTTCCCCATGAGAGAAGCAGGAAGGGGGTGGGAGCAGAGTCTGGGGTGCGGGGCAGGGATCGAGGCCCAGGAGTCGTGGCTGCCAAGCACGGAAGGAGGCGGAGGTGTGTGCTCTTCCTGCGCAGGACACCCCGTCGTGGGCAGCTCACTCCAGAACCAACGGGGAAACATCAGGAGGGTCCAGGAGCCGATGCAAAGGGACTCCCATTAGGGCCACATCTGGGTCAACGTCAGCAACAGAATAAAAAACGAGAGCGCTGGGTTGTGACCCAAAGGATGAAATAAATACCCACGGGTCCTGACGGTGTAACTGAGGAACCAAACAAATGATACGTAAGGGAGAAGGGGCAGCCCTTCCTTCCAGGGGAGTTCCAAATGACAGGTGCAGAAAGCATTATGGACACTGTGCCGGCTTGGATGTACCATGTCCCCCAAAACACCATGTTCTCTGACGCAATCTTGTGGGGGCAGACATATTAGTGTTCATTTGGTTGGAATCCTTTGAGTGTTTCCATGGAGATGTGACTCCATCGACTGTGGGCGAGAACTTTGGATAACTTCCTGGAGGTGTTACCCACCCATTCGGGGTGGGCCTTGATTAGTTTACCGGAGCACTACATAAGCTCACACAGAAGGAGCTCAGCAGAGCTGCAACTTAGAGAGACATTTTGAAGACGGCTGCTGAAAGCAGACTTTTGCTGACACTTTGGAGATGCGAGCCCAGTGTTTGCTCCAGAGAAGCTGAGAGAGGACAAAATGCCCCAAGAGCAACATTTTGAAGAATGCACAGGAGCTGAGCGAGGAGCTGGAACACAACCAGGATCAGCAGACGCCAGCCACGTGCCTTCCCAGCTGACAGGTTTTCCAGACACCATTGGCCATCCTCCAGTGAAGGTACCCTGTAGTTGATGCCTTATCTTGGATACTTAATGGCTTTAAGACTAATCAAATAAACGCCCTTTATAAAAGCCAATCCATCTCTGGTATTTTGCATAACGGCAGCATTAGCAAACCCTAACAGCTGGTGAGGGGGAATGATAATCTAACATATTCAGATATGTTAATGATGGTGAATTCAAAGGTATAGTAATGGATAGCGATGATGATTGTTTGTTAATGGGATTATAAGTATCAGAGCTGTATTGAAGGCAAATAGGATTGAAAAGGGTTGTTTAAAGGTGTGTTTCCCACAGATCAGCTCCACAAATGTAGACAGGTGCTTGCATGATATACTTCTAAGGTATGACACTAGTACGGAGAGTTGACAACAGAAGGGTATATGGGAAAAATCTACATATTGCCTACTAGGGACTATAATTAATAGGAATCCCATGCTAGTACCACACAAATATTCGGGACAAATAATTAAGGGCTGACAAGAGCTACAAGATGTTTTGGGTCATGAGAATTGTTTAAAATGAAGAGTGATGAGATTGTACAACTAAGTGATGACAGTGTGAGATATGGATGGGTTATCATGGACATACCATATGCTGTGTGAACTTAGGGACCCACTACTTTATAAGTTAAGCCCTTGATCTTGAGGCTTGCTCGGGTAAAACTTACAGTTGTAAAGGGGAGGCTGAGCCCACCTATAATTATGCCCAGGAGTCACCTCCAGAGAACCTCTTTTGTTATTCAAATGTGGATTTTCTCTCTCTAGGCCCAACTCTGCAAGTAAATTCATCACCCTCCTCCTGACGTGGGACAGGACCCCCAAGATGAATGAGTCCTCCTGGCGACGTGAAATATGGATCCTGGGAATGAACCCGACCCTGGCATCGAGGGGTTGAGAATGCCTTTTTGACCAAAAGGGGGAAAAGAAAGGCAACAAAATAAGGTTTTAGTGGCTAAGAGATTTCAAATAGAGTCAGAGGCTGTCCTGGAGGTTACTCCTATGCAAGCTTCACCTAGATCTGCCAAATGGCCACAGCGTGATAAGCACAAGTCAACTGTGCTCCCGAAAACCCTAAAGAATATCTAAATTCCTATCTGAGACTCTATAAAATTTCACTCACTAAGTTTATTCTTCAGAAACTTAAATCTTCCAGAGAACTCCTGTGCCAGCTAAGTCCCAAAACCCAGAGGCAATAGCCTCTTCAAGAACATCAACCAGATGTGTCCCCTTTTCCCATAAAGTTGACACCCCTTTTCAACATGAACAGGTTGGGATGGTCACTGCCTAGACATCCCTGAGGATCAGGAAAGTGATTAAACTGAGGAAGGGGCAGCAACAGACAAGATGGAATTTAACAAAGGATAATGAACACTGAATCTCTATATAATTTTCCTTTTCTTAGTTGCTAGGGTACTAGAATAGCCAGAAGGAAAGAACTGAAATGGTGGAACTGTAACCCACAGCACCCTTTGGAATTTGCTCTATAGCTACTTGTTAAATTGTAATTTGAAAGTGATGCCTTTTTGTATATATATTTCACAATAAGGAAATAACTGAAACTGTGGTACTGTAACTCATAACAACTCTGGAAATTTCCTATACAACTACTTGTTAAGTCATACTTCGAAAGATATTACCTTTTTGTTTGTGTTATATTTCATAATAAGGAAATAATTGAAACTTGGAATTGTGCCCCATGATAGTCTTTGAAATTTGCATTCTAGTTACCTGTTAAATTGCACATGAGAGTTATCACTTTTATGTGTATATGTTATATTCTACAATAAAAAAATATGATTTAATAAAAAAACAAGTATCCCTTAGAAAGACTTTGTTGAAGAGCAAACTGAAATTAAAATGACAGACTTCAGAAATGGACACTGAGAACACTTCATGTCAAAGCCCGGGACGAGGCAAAAGTTGCCCTCAGAAGAAAATTCTTAATCTTAAATACTTTCACTGAAATTCATGAAGAATTGAAAATAAAATAAGCATACAACTCAAGCACTTAGGGGAAAAAAAACTAAAACCAAAAGTAACAAGAAAAAGAAAGAGAAAGAGAGAGAGAGAGAGAAGATAAAGAAAAGTTAATTTCTTTTAAAAAATTCAGACTGCAGCCTTAAAGGTCCAGGGCCTGATTAATAGGTAAACCATGAGCTGGTTCTTTGAAAACAGAGACACTGTTATAAATTTGATGAAAGATAAAGAAGAAACAAACACATCATCTGGCATGAATGAGACGGGGGCTCCAACTACAGATTCTGGGCTTTTAAAAATCCCAAGCAAGACAATAAGAGTTTTAAGAAAACGGCATACCAACAAACTTGAAAATCCAGATGAAGTGGGAGATTTTCTAGGAAAATACGTAAAATATGCAAGTTGAAGGGGAGGAGCCTGAACTGGGGTCAGACGGCGAGAGATGCCCCAGGCCCGTCCCCGACAGAGCACCCTACAGGAGAAACACCAGCAGGGCCGTCTTTCTCCAAGCCCCCAGAAGCCGTTTCACAGCTGCAGCAACCGGGTGAGCAAAAAATCATGAAGAAAGCCACCTGGAGACGGGGGAAGACGGCGGCGTGGGGGCTCCGGAGTCAGTCCCTCTGCGGGAACATCGCTGGCCGGGCAGGAGCTGCGTGGATCTGCCGTCCTGGAGCTCTGGCGTCCAGTGGAGCAGATGCAGCACCAGGAGGAGCTGGGGGGCTGGTGACCGGGAAACATCGGTGGGTCTCTGTGCCAGTTTGAATGTACTGTGTCCCCCAAACGCCAATATCTCTGATGTAGTTTTGTGGGGCAGACGTTTTGGTGCTGATTAGATTTGCTTGGAATGTGCCCCACCCAGCTGTGGGTGATGACTCTGATGAGATGTTCCCATGGAGGCGTGGCCCCACCCATTTGGGGTGGGCCTTGATCAGTGGAGCCATATAAATGAGCTGACTCAGAGAGAAGGAACTCAGTGCAGCTGTGAGTGACGTTCTGAAGAGGAGCAAGCTTGCTAGAGAGGAGCTTCCTGGGAGAAAGCCATTTTGAACCCAGAAGTTGGGGCAGACGCCAGCCACGTGCCTTCCCAGCTAACAGAGGTTTTCCGGACACCATTGGCCATCCTCCAGTGAAGGTGCCCAATTGCTGGTGTGTTACCTTGGACACTTTATGGCCTTAAGACAGTAACTGTGTAGCCAAATAATCCCCCTTTATAAAAGCCAATCCATCTCTGGTGTTTTGCATTCCGCAGCATTAGCAAACTAGAACAGTCTCCCTCCAAGCAGCTGCCAGGGTGGGGTGTGCGGTGTGGACCAAGGCCTCCAGATCCAGTGTGGGGTCAGACTGCCCACCGCTGCCCTGGACCAGCTCCTGCTGGGTGCTGGGGGCCGCCCCCGGCAGCCATTGTTCCTGCCCTTCGGGCAAAAGCAGCCTAGGGGTCCTAAAGAGGCAGGTCCCTTCTTTTCCTCTTTTGTCTCCATCCCTCACTTGGGAGCAAAAATAGTTGCCAAAGTAACAAACTGATGGCTCCAGTGCCCAAGGGACAACGACGACAAACACACCTAGCATCCCAGAGGGGTGCGAGAGCTAGATTTCCAGGGTTACGTCAACATGACACTCAGAACGTCTGGTTATCAACAAAAAATTACAAAACACATGAAGAAACAGAAAAGTATGTCCCAAACACAGGAAAAAGAGAACTTGCCAGAAACCATCCCAGAGGAATTATCAGACAAAATTTTGAATCAACCATATTGAATATGTTCAATGAGCTTAAAGGACTCCAGATACAAAGAACTAAAGAAAATTAGGAAAACGGCATCTGAACAAAATTAAGAGATGTAAATTAGAAACAGGAACCAAGCAAAAATTGGGGTGCAAAGTACAATAACAAATGTGAAACTTGTAAAGCAGATTCAGCAGCAGATCTGAACAGGGAGAAGACGAGAGTTCAAACGATGTAGCGTGAGGAGCGGAAAGAAAAGAGAATGAAGAAAAACAGACAGAGCCTGCGGGGCCTGTGGACACCATCAAGCAAAACAACACATGCATCACTGGCGCCCCAGGAGGATGAGAGACAAAGGGGCAGGAAAAGTATTTGAAAACGATGGCCGAGAACTTCCCAAATCTGATAAAGACATGAATATACACACCCAGGAAACCCAGTGAACTCCAAGCAGGACAGACTCTGAGACATCTCCACCAAGACACGTTATAGAGAAATTGTCAAAATTCAAAGCAGGGAGAGGGTTTTGAAAGCAGCGGGAGAGGAGCAACTTGTCACTCAAAAGGGATCCCCAATAAGATGAAGAGTGGGTTTCTCACCAGAAACCTTGGAGTCCACAGGCAGTGGAAGGACATTTTTAAAGTACTTAAACAAACAAACAAAAACTGTCAGCCAAGAATTCTCTGTCTGGCAAAATTATCTTTTAACAGTGAAAGAGAAAGTAAGACATTTACAGAAAAGTGAGAGCTGAAAGGCAATGAGTGCACGCCCAAGACAAGACGCAGGCTCAGAAAACACCGGAGAGGACCCTGCACGCTTGCCTCAGGCTGTCCTTAAGGTTCGTTGTTAGGAGGGTAAGCTCTGAAGAGGAGCACCAGTCAACACAGAGCAGATCTACAAAGACGGTGACAGAAGTTTTATGTTTTGGTTTGTTTGTTTTTATTTGTTTCTGACATGCAAAGAAATCTCTGTCATATCACTGTCCAGGTACAAAGTTAAGGAACAGATCCCCAGAGGACTAAATCTCAGAGTTAACACATTAAAATATTAAAATGTACAGCATGCAACAAAAGATTCCAAGACAAACAAAGGAACAGGAAATGACTGCCCATCCAAATAATAAGATAAAAATTCAGAAACTGTCAGTGAAGACGAGCAGACTTTGCATATACCAAAGATGTTTTTAAAATGGTCCCAAAGAGGTAAAGTCAAAAATGAACAAAGAATTAAAGGAAATTTAGAATATCAGGAAAATTAAGTGTGAACAAATTGAGCATTTCAATAGAGAGGTAGAAATTATAAAAAGGAGCCAAAGAGAAATACCGAAGGTGATGACCACAGTAGCTGAAGTAAAAAGACCTCCCTGAATGACATCATTCAGTCTCAGGGGCAGAGAGGAAAAAGAATGAAGACAAATGAACAGAGCCTACAAGACCTGGCGGACACCGTCACGTGCATTGATGTATGAATGACGGGAGTCCCAGAGAGAGAAGGAGAAAAAGAGGCAGAAAGAATATTCAAAGAATTAATGGCTGAAAACGTACCAAATGTAATGAAAAGCAGGACTACACCCATCCAAGAATCTCAACAGACTCCAAGCAGGATAAACGTAGAAAAGTTGACAGCCGGACACTTTGTAATCCAACTGTTGAATGCCAAAGACAACAGCCTGAAAAGTGAAAGAAAGAAGCAACATGTCTCGTACAGGGAGCCCCAACAGGAGCAGGTGCTGGGGGGCGCGGGGGCTTCTGGTCGACCAAGACGGCAGCAGAAGACACCCCAGAGTGCCACCCCCCCCCCGAGAGAATCCTTGAACAACTAGCAAAAACTGGCAGAGCCGTCTTCTGCAAAACTTCAGGCATGAGTTAAAGGGCTGCAGTAACCGACCAAGAAAAAGCAACCTGAAAGCACGCCTATGTTTTCAGGAAACACTCCTGTGCCCCTGCTGCCCCCCATCTCGTCCCCGGCACAGTGTGGAGCCGGCCCGAGGGAGCAGAGCAACCCCGACACGCGTGCTGGGTGCCTGTGCGTTGGGGCCAGCCTACTGGGGAAGCCTGAGAGGATGAACCAGGAAGCAGGACTGGGGCTCACATCCCAGAACTTCCCCCAAGGCCTTGCAGACAGCTCGAGCAGGGTAGGAAACAAGGCGCAGTGGCCTGGGACAAAGGACGAACTGCATTAGGTCACACAGCAGGGCGCCCAGGAGGGGGGAGCGGCTACTTCAAAGGGAGCAGAGAGGGCATCTGAGTTCCCTTCAGCTGTGAACAGGGAGCCCCCAAGGCCATGGGCAGGCACGGGCCGGGGAAGCAGGCCCCGCGGCTCCACAGCGGCTCCGATGAGACAGAGGACGGGGCTCTGCACGTTCGCCTCGGGCTGCTCTCCGACAGGAGGGCTGAGCTCTGCAGGAACTCATCAGCCGGAGCACAGCCAGTGTGCAAAGACTGTGAAGGGTGCTTTTTGCTTTGGCCTGTTTGTTTATGTCAGCTCCTGATGCTCAAGGAAATCTCAGTCACATCGGGAGCTGGATACACACGGAAAGGACAGACAGATCAGGGACTAAGAATCAGAGCAAATGCTTTAAGATATTAAAATGTACAGTGTGCAACAAAAGATGACGAGAGAAAGAAAAAAGAAATGACAGCCCATCCAAAGGAACAAGATAAAAATCCAGAACCCATCAATGAAGAAGACAAGCCTTTGGACTTCACCGAGACTTTAAAAAAATGATACTCAACATACTCAAGGAGATGAAGGAAAACACAGGGAAGGAAGTAAAGCACACGAGGAGAACATTGAATGAACAACATGAGAGTCTCAACAAGGAGACAGAAGTTTCCAGAAGGAACTGGGGGTCCCAGGCCTGGACCCCATCCTAAACGGGAGCGGAGCTGCAGCCAGGCACAATACAGCCTGCATAGCCGGGACAAAGGTCAGAAGGAAAACCACGTCCCCGGCGGGAGAGGATTGTCATCACGGATGGAAAACGGCACTGACTGTGTCATAGCTGTAAACCCTTAGTGACCACCACAGCCCGATGTCCTCACACTGCATGGACGGTCTTCCCTGTAAAACCAGACGTATGTTGCCCCTGCTCTCCCGCCCCTCTGGGGAGCACCACCACCGGAGACCCCTCCTGGTCGTAAGTCCTAATAAATCCATGTCCCCTCCCGTGCCTGGAGTGTTTCTCAGTCTCGTGGCAGGGCTGACGCGTGCGCATCACGAACTGGGTCTGGGCCCCGGCAGGAATGAAACAAATACTGGAGCTGAAGATCACAACAGCAAATGAGAGTCCCCTGAGGGTGTCAACAGCAGGGTGGAGCTGGCAGAGGAAAGAATCGGTGAACTAGAAGACAAGAAATGGAAAGGATTAAGGCTGAGGCGCAGAAAGGAGAAGAATTTTCAGGAAGCGAAAACAGCCTAAGAGGCCTGCGGGACACCATCACATGCACTAACATATGTATTATGGGGGTCCCAGGAGGAGAATAAAGGCAGAAAGGGGCAGAGGGAATATTCAAGCAAACAAAAGCAGAAAATTCCCCAAATTTAACAAAAGAAACAAATATGCATATTCTAGAAGTCAGACAAACCCCACACAGGACAAACTTGAAGGAAACCATCCAGCGGTAGCAGCCCAGATATATAACAATCAAACCGCGGAAGCTGAGGACAAGGGGGGGCGTCCTGAAGGCCATGAGAGAAAGCAATGTGTGATGTGCAAGGGAATCCCAGTAAGATTAAGTTCCTGTTTCTCCTCAGAAACCATACGGGCAAGAAGGAATTGAGACTGAATATTTAAGAGGCCGAAAGAAAAATGCCCACCAAGAATTTTAAATCCAGCTGGACTTTCTTTCAAAAATGAGGGAGAGGGTAAGACATTCCCAGATAAACAAAAGCTGAGGGGTCTGTCACCACCTGACCTGCCCTACAAGCAGTGCTGAAGGGCGTTCCTCAGACCGAAAAGAAAGGACACGAGACAGTGGATCCAAGCAGAACAAAGAGATAAAAACCTCCGGGAAAGGGAGCCATATGGGCAACGATAAGTGCCAGAACCACTGTATTGTGATATTCGGCATATAGCTCCACTTCTTATGTCCCACACAGGCTAAAATGCAAATGAATGAAAAGTAATGATGAACCTATGGTTCTGGACGCACAATGTACAAAAATGTGATTTATGACAAGAACAAAAAGGTGGGGAGATGGAGGGGGAAAGGAACACAGTTTGTGTGTGCTACTGAAAGCAAGCTGGAGTCCAATCAAACGTGACTGTTCAGGGTTTAACATGTTGTATTTTAGCCCCATAATAACTGTTGTATTTTAGCCCCATAATAACTGCAAAGACAATATATGTATAGTTAGAAAGAAATAAGAAGGGACTAAAATTGTACAATACAAAAAATTAAATAATCGGGAATACATTCCATGCAAAGAGCAACCAAAAGGGAGCCGGGGTGGATAATCTAACACCAGAAAAAATAGACATTAAGTCAAAATCTACTACATGGGACAAAGAAGGACACTATGCTGATAAAGGGGTCAGTCTAATAAGAAGAAATAACAATTATAAATACATATGCACCTAACAGATTTGAAGGGAGAAGTGGACAGTTACACACTAATAGTAGGAGACGCCAAAACACGGCGTTCAACAATGAATAGAACACCCAGACCGAAGATCCATAAGGAAACAGAAGACTCGAGGGACATTCTAACCCAGCTGGACCCGAAAGACATGTACAGAGCACGTCACTCAAGAGCAGAACACATACCTTCCCCAGGGCTGGTGGGTGACTGTCCAAGACAGACCACATGTTAGGGCACAAAATGAGGCTCAATAGATTCAAAAATACTGAAATCATACAATGACTTCTTTTTCAACCACAATGGAATGAAGCTAGAATGAATAACAGAGAGGGACTGGAAAATTCACAAATGTGGAAATTAAACAACACACTCTTAAACAAAGGGTCAAAGAAGAAATTACAAATGAATTTAGGACAGATCTTGAGGAGAATGAAAACGAAAACACAACATACCCAAACTTAAGACATGCAGCAAAGGCAGGGCTGGGAGGCAGAGTTACAGCTCTAAATGCTCACATCAAAAAAGAAGAAAGATGTCAAATCAGAAACTGACCGCACAACTGGAGGATCTAGAAAACAAAGAGCAAACTAAATGCAAAGTGAGCATTAGGAAGGAAATAATAAAGATAGAGTGGAGATAAATGAAATAGAGAATAGAAACACAATAGAGAGAATCAATAATCAAAAGTTGATCCTTTACAAGGAATGAAGCTGTCAGACATGCAACTAGGTGAATGGACCTTGGGTACAGCTTTTTGAGTCAAATGTGCCAGAAATGAAAAGACAAACATTTTAACGCCTCACTCATATGGACTAACTATGATATATAAACTCTGAGAACTGAATCTGAGAGCACATGCTATCAACAGAAGGCTTACGGTAATGGTCCCTAGATTGCAAGGTCCTACAGCAGTCTCATCAATTTTTGAGTTTTAACTGTTATTTAAGAGATGTTCATTTGGCACAAAATTTGTATGCTCTGTAGCACACTATCTAATTTAACCTGTATGTTCAGTTTATTTAAACAACATAATTACACGGAACCTAGAATAGAGAATGAGGTAAATGTAATGTCCCAATACATCCCAGAGCATTTTGGGCAGAAAATAAACAAGTATTTGCAAAGTCCCCTTGAGGGACTGGGGAAAAATGTGGAAATATTAAACTTTCTCACCTGGGGATTCCTGGTATCCTCGCAAGCTTAAGGACTCCCAGTTTAGTAAGTCAAGCCCTCTATCTCGGGACTTGCCCTTATGAAGCTTGTTACTACAGAGGAGAAGCTGAGCCTACTTACAATTATCCCTAAGAGTTCCCCCCCAGAGAACCTCTTTTGTTGCTCAGATGTGACCTCTCTCTCTCAGCCAACTCTGCGAATAAAACCACTGCCCTCCCCCCCATATGGGACATGACTCCCAGGGATAAGCCTGGCCTGGTGTCATGGGATTGAGAAAGCCTTCCTGAACGAAAAAGGGAAGAGAAATGAAACAAAATACAGTTTCAGTGGCTAAGAGATTTCAGATACAATTGAGAGGTCATTCTGGTGGTTATACTTATGCACTACACAGATACTCCTTTTCAGTTTCCAGTGTATTAGAAGAGCTAGAAGATGATACCTGAATCTGTTGAACTGTAATCCAGTAGCCTTGATTCTGATGACAACTGTATCACTCTACAGCTTTTATTGTGTGACTGTGTGGTTGTGAAAACCTTGTGACTGACACACCCTTTATCCAGTGTATGGGCAGATGAGTAATAAAATAAAGACAAATACATAAATAATGGGGGGAGGAATAAAGGGTATGGAACATTTTGGGTATCCTTTTTCATTTTTTTCTTTATTTCTGAGTAATGAAAATGTTCTAAAATTGATTGTGGCGATGAAAGCACAACTATATGATGACACTGTGAACTACTGATTGTGTACTCTTTATATGGTGTGTGAATATATCTCAACGAAATTGCATTTAGAAAAAAGTTGACCCTCTGAAAAGATCAATAAAGTCAACAAAACTTTGTATAGAATGAAAGAAAGAGGTCACAACTAAAATCAGAAATGAAAGGGGGAATATTACTACCAACTCCACAGAAAAAAAAGCATTGTAAGAAGATACTATGAACAACTGTGTGCCAACAAATGAGAAGACCTAGATCAAATGGACAAATTCCTAGAAACACACAAGCCACTGACACTGACTCAGGAAGAACCAAAGACCCCAACAAACCAATAACTAGTGAAGAGATCTAATCAGTCATCGAAAACCTCCCAACAAAGAAAGGCCCAGGAACAGACAGCTTTCCAGGTGAATTTTACCAAACATTCCAAGAAAAATCAACACCAATCCTGCTCAAACTCTTCCAAAAAGTTGGCGAGAAGGGAACACTCCCTAACTGATTCAATGAGGCCAACATCTTTCTAATACCAGATGAAGATACCACGAGAAAAGGAAACCACAAACCAGTATTTCCTATGAATATAGAAACAAAAATTCTCAACAAATACCAGCAAACCAAAATCCAACAGCTCAATAATTGAAAGAATTATTCCAGGCAGGGTTGCCACGTTGCCACGGAAAGATGTTTCACCATTTGATGCTGAAGAGAAGACTACAAATACGCCCCCAAAATCCAAAATCAGACACCCGCAGCGTCATTTTTCCACGCATTCTTTCGAGTCGGTGCAGCCGTGGACTGTTGGGAGCAGCTTGATTGCCTGTTGGCAGCGATTACCTTGTTGTTGTCACGTGGCTTTGGGGCAGTGAAGACTGTCATCGGAAGACTAACGGTGGGATCGTATTGATGAAGACGGAAAGAGGCAGGCAGGCTTCCCCTCCAGGGGACAAAACCGTCTCAGAGGCCGAATTGAGACTCTTTCGCCAGGACTCGTCACCTGTCCGGTGCCGCAGGTGAGCTCTGCCTTCGGCGCTCTCTCCGGGCAGTGGTTACTGCGGGTGTGCCGCTCCGAGGTGCTCACCTGCGTGGCTCCGGCAGGTGTGAAGCGAGCACACAAGTCCCACGTCCAGGAAAGCATGTGCGTTTGTACACAAGAGTGACGGAGACCTCTGCATTCTGATCTCTAGTTATTCCTAGAAGAAGTTCTCAGTCTATCTCAAAGCTCTATGCATTTACACATTATTCCTGTAGATTATTTCCAGAAGGAAGTTTTCTTTCCATGCTAAGAGTATGCCCTTTGGCTTATGTTTAACTTAGAAATAATTGTTAATTTTTCAACTGACTATGTACTTCGTGGTGAAACAGCTTATCCTAGATGCACACAAGCAAGTTAAAACCCAATTTGGGTCAGTGGCGTTAATTACTTTCTAAAATTTTGTTTATTTTTATTTGCAAAAGGTTATGTACTTGAGGCCCAGTTAATACCAGCAGACTCTCTGTAGTTTGTTTAAGGGAAACCTAGAGATGGCTGCCGCTGATTTATTTTAGGGATAGGAAAGCCAGACTGCTCTTTGGAATTCCTGGATGCCCTTCAGGGGCCCAGGCCTAATGAGCTCTCTCCTTTACCCTGAGAGAGGATCGTTCTGATGTCGTAGTGCAGTAACATTTTAAATACTCGGCATAATAAGTGCCTGAAACATTTTATTTTAGGAATCTCTTTCTTTCTTTCTATTACAGGGATATTGTAAATCGTGCATCTGTATGGATGGCATTTCTTAAAGGAATGTAAGTCAGTGTAAACTGAACCAGCCTCCAACTGTTACGGGGATCTGCCACCTTCTGATGCAGTACTGGAAACTTTGCTGGAGTCTTTTATCAACAGATTATTTTGTGAATGTATTTATACACTGTTAAAAATATTTAAAAAATGTTTTGTTTAATTCAGTGAGTGCCTTTATTAGAATGATAGCTTTGAAGGTGCCTAACTTTATATTTGTAAAAAACTCTGTTTACAAAAAAAAAAAAAAAGAATTATATAACCCATGATGGAGTGGGATTTATGGCTGGTATGCAAGGGTGGTTCAACAGAAGAAAATCTGTTAATGTGATACATCATATTAATAGAAGGAAGGGGAAAAAAACACACGATGATCTCAGTTGATGAAAAAAGGCATGTAACAAAATCCAGTATCCCTTCTTGAAAAAACACTTTGAAAACGAGGAAGAGATGGTAACTTCCTCAACACAATAAAAGACATAGATGGACAACCCACAGCTAACACCACAATCAATGGGGAGCGACCGAAAGCTTCCCCCTAAGATCAGGAACGAGACGAGGATGCCCACTGCCAGCACTGCATTCAACACTGTACTGGAAGTTCTGCCAGAGCTGTTAGGCAAGAAAGAGAAATAAAAGGCTTCCAGATTGGAAAAGAAAAGGTAAAACTCTCCCTAATTGCAGGTGGCATGATCCTTTACACAGAAAATCCTGAAAAATCTACCACAAAGCTCCCAGAGCTGATTGATAAATGAATACAGCGAAGTGGCAGGATACAAGGCCAACATGCAAAAATCAGTGGTGTTCCTATACACCGGGAGGACAATCCAAAAAGGTAAGCAAGAAAAAAAATAATTTACATTAACTAAAAGAATCAAATACGTGAGAATAAACTGAACCAAGGATGCAAAGGACTTGTACATGGAAAAGAATAAAAATTGCTGAAAGAAGCTACGACGACCTAAATAAATGGAAAGACACTCCATGTTCACAGACTGGAAGATTAAATATTGCTAAGATGTCTATTTTACCCAAAGGATCTACAAATTCAATGCAATTCCAATCAAAATTCCAATAGACTTCACAAAAGCAGAAAAACCAACCATCAAATTCATACAGAAAGGACAGTGGCCTGGAATAGCCAAAAACATCTTGGAAAAGAACAGTGTGAGGTCTCACACCTCCTGATTTTACAGCTCATTACGGGCAACCCTTGCCTTGTTGCACTCCGCAGATACGCATTTTTTAGAAACCGAAGGCCCATGGCAACCCCGCGTGAAACGAGTCGCTCAGCGCCCTTCTCCCAACAGCGTGTGCTCACGGTGTCACATTTAACTGGGGCGTGTGCAGTGTCTTCTTAGCTAGAACGCTAGTGCACACTTAAGGACTACAGTGTAGTGCAAACATGACTTCTATGTGCGCTGGGAAACCAGACGATCGGTGTGACTCGCGTTACTGTGACATTCATCTGACTGAGGTGGTTTGAAACTGAACCTGCGTATCTCCGAGGAATGCTGTACAAAGCTACAGTGATTGAAACGGCACGGGACTGGCACAGGTCAGACATACGGACCAATGGAGCCGAACTGAGAGCTCAGAAATCAGCCCGCACTCATTTGGCCAACTGATCTTTGACAGGTGAGCCCACCCGGTTGGGAGAGAATAGTCTCTCCAACACATGGTCTCCACATACACAAGAATGAAGGGCACTCCTACCTCACACCACATACAAACATTCACGCAAAAAGGATCAAAGACCTAATTATAAGAAATAAACTACCCAGAAATCATGAATCTTGAAGACAGTTGTATAAAAATGTAGCTTATGAGGGGTGACAATGGGATTGGGAAAGCCATAAGGACCACACTCCCCTTTGTTTAGTTTATGGATGGATGAGTAGAAAAATGGGGGAAACAAACAAACAAACAAACAGACAAAGGCACCCAGTGTTCTTTTTTACTTTAATTGCTCTTTTTCACTTTAATTATTATTCTTGTTATTTTTGTGTGTGTGGTAATGAAGGTGTCAGGGATTGATTTTGGTGATGAATGTACAACTATGTAATGGTACTATGAACAATCAAATGTATGATTTGTTTTGTATGACTGCGTGGTATGTGAATATATCTCAATAAAATGAATATAAGAATTAAAAAAAAGAATTAAAAAAAAAAAAAGAAACTATGACACTCCAAGAGGAAAACACAGGGAAACATCTTCAGAACCTCGTGTTAGGTGGTGATTTCTTAGACTTTACAATAGAAGCATGAGCAACAAAAGAAAAAATGGATAAATGGCACTTGATCAAAATTAAAACCTTTTGTGCATCCAACGACTTTATCAAGAAAGTAAAAAGACAACCTACAGAATGGGAGAAAATATTTGGAAACCATACATCTGATAAGGGTTTACTAACCAGAACTTATAAAGAAACTTCTCATCTCAACAGCAAAAAAAGACACACAACCCAATTTTTAAAATGGGGGAAAGTCTTGAATAGACATTTCTCCAATTAAGATATCCAAATGGCCAATGAAAGGACGCTCAAACTCACTAGCCATCAAGACAATGCAAATCAAAACCACAATGAGATACCATTTCACACCCACTAGAATGGCTATTATTTTTAAAATGGGAGATAACAGATGTTGGAGAGGCTGTGGGAAAAATGAACTCACACATTGCTGGTGGGAATGTAAAATGGTGCAGCCACTGCAGAAAATAGTTTGGTGGTTCCTCAGAAAAAAACCCATAGAATCTATATGACCTGGCAATCCCAATTGCAGGTATATACAGACGATCCGAAAGGAGGGATTCGAATAGACATCTGCACACCGATGTTTGTGGCAGCATTATTCACAACTGCCAAAAAATGGGAGCCACCTGTTCCAGTTTGCTAATGCTGCTGGAACGCAAAACACCAGAGATGGATTGGCTTTTATAAAAGGGGGTTTATTTGGTTACACAGCTACAGTCTTAAGTCCATAAAGTGTCCAAGGTAACACATCAGCAATCAGTACCTTCACTGGAGGATGGGCAATGACATCTGGAAAACCTCTGTTAGCTGGGAAGGCCCATGGCTGGCATCTGCTCCAGAGTTCTGGTTTCAAAATGGCTTTCTCCCAGGACGTTCCTCTCTAGGCTGCAGCTCCTCAAAAATGTCACTCTTAGTTACATTTGGGGTATTTGTCCTCTCTTAGCTTCTCCAGAGCTAGAGTCTGCTTTCAATGGCTGTCTTCAAACCGTCTCTCATCTGCAGCTCCTGTGCTTTCTTCAAAATGTCCCTCTTGGCTGTGGCTCCTCTTCAAAACATCACTCTCAGCTGCACTGAGTTCCTTCTGCCCGTCAGCTCATTTATATGGCTCCACTGATCAAGGCCCACCCTGAATGGGCGGGGCCACACCTCCATGGAAATATCTCATCAGTTATCACCCACAGCTGGGTGGGGCACATTCCATGCAAATCTAATCAGCACCAAAACGTCTGCCCCACAAGACTACATCAAAGAATATGGCTTTTTCTGGGGGACATAATACATTCAGACGAGCACACCACCAAATGCCCATCAACAGATAATGGGTCAACAAAAGGTGGTAGATGCATACACGGAACATCACTCAGCTGCAAAAGGGAGTGACGTTCTGATAAATGCCACAACATGGATGATCCTGGAAGATATCATGTTGCGTGCAATAAGCCA
The DNA here is from genome assembly GCF_015220235.1 of Choloepus didactylus. Taxonomy (NCBI): domain Eukaryota; kingdom Metazoa; phylum Chordata; class Mammalia; order Pilosa; family Megalonychidae; genus Choloepus; species Choloepus didactylus. The sequence goes on from NW_023637606.1 coordinate 1,301,824, forward strand.
GGCACAAAAGGACAAATGTTGTTTGCTCTCACTTATTTGAAATAAGCAGAATATTCATAGTCAGAAAGTGGAACACAGGTAACGGGGCTGTGGGCGAGGGGATCAGGGAGGTAATGTTTAACGGGGAAGGGACTGTTGTCCGGGGTGATGGAAGAGCTTTTGCAGTGGATGGTGGGGACAGAGGCACAGCCTTGCACATACATAGTTAACACCACGGAACTGTACATTCGAAAAGGAATGAAAAATGGAAATTTTAGGTTGTATAGAAGGTTACCACATGGACATACAAACTCAAAGAACTGCAGAACATGAAGCGTGAGCCCTAATGTAAACAGTGGGCTAAAGTCAGTGCGTAATTATAATAATATTGTTCTGTGAACTGTAACACAGGTGCTACTAATGCAGAATGTTGGTGATAGAGAAAAGGGTGAGCACTCTGTACTTTCTGCTTGATGTTTCTGTAAACCTGCAACTGCTCTAATGAAAGAAAAAAAACAGAATAAAAGATGAGGCACGGACTGAGACACTCCTGGGAACACGAGAGCTGGAGGAGCTCGTCACCACTTGACCTGCCCCCCAAGCGAAGTTAGAGACGGGGCGTCAGAGCTGCCTCGAGACGGACAGCCCTCCAGAAAAGGTGCCACGTGGTTCATCCTGAACGCCGGCTCTACCATATTTTTGTTTTATAACGCCACTTCCTAGCTCATACTAGGATCTGAAACGCACATGTAGAAGAAGTAATGAAGAATCTATGATTTTGGACACTCAATGTATGAAGATGCAATTTATGGCAAGAACAGCATAAAAGCGGGGGGCGGAGGCCTACGGGAACACAGCGTGTGTTACGAAGCCAAGTTGGTATCAAACCAAACGAGACTGCTAGGGATTTAGGATGTTATCTTTTAGCCCCATGGTACCCACAAAGAAAATACCTGAAAAATATTCACAGAAGGGAATAAGGGACTCGAAATAGCTCAATACAAAAGATTGAATAAACAAACCTAGCGGCAAAGCCCCAAAATATATGAAGGACGGAGGGGTATAGGAAAAGAGCCTGCGTATGTATTGAAGTCAAGTGGTAGCAAACCACATATGACTGTTATATATTTAGCATGTTAAATGTAACCCCACGGTAGGCAACGGTTTCTTAGACTTTACACCCAAAGCACAAGCAATGAGAGAAAACACAGATAAAAGGGACCTCCTCAAAATTAAAAACTTTCATGCCTCAAAGGACTTTGTCAAGAAAGCAAAAAGACAACCAACTCAATGGGAGAAAATATTTGGAAACCACATATCTGATAAAGGTTTAATATCCAGAATATATAAAGAAATCCTACAATTCAACAATAAAAAGAAAAAACAACCCAATTACAAAATGAGCAACAGACTTGAACAGACATGTCTCTAAAGAGGATACAGAAATGACTAAAAAGCCCATGAAAAGTGGTTCAACATCACTAGTGACTAGGGAAATGCAAATCAAAACCACGATGAGACACCACCTCACAGCTGCCAGAACGGCCGCTGCTGAAATCGGAGAGGACGTGGGGAAGCAGGAACACTCATTCGCTGCCGGTGGGACGGAAAGCGGTGCAGCCGCTGGGGTTCCTCAGGAAGCTACGTACACAACTGCTTTAGGATCCAGCGATCCCGCTACTAGGTATACATCCGGGAGAACTGAAAGCAGGGACTTGACAGATATTTGCAAACCGGTGCTCACAGCAGCATTATTCACAATTGCCAAACGATGGAAACAACCCAAGTGTCCATCAACCTATAAATGGGGTAACAAAATGTGCTCCACACACAGAAGGGCTATTATTCAGCTCTAAGAACAATGAAGTCCTGGAGCAATGACAACGTGGATGAACATTGAGGACATTATGTTAAGTGAAATAAGCCAGACACAAAGGACAAATATGGCATGATCTCATCGATATGAACTAATTATAATCAGCCAACTCAGAGTTAGAATCTAGAATATGGTCAACAGGGGATAGAACGGGGTAGAGGATGGGGAGCTGATGCTTAATTTGTGCAGAATTTCTGCTTAGGTTGACTGTAAGGTCTGGACACAGACGGTGGTGATGGCAGCACCCTGTGGTGAGTGTCACTGACAGCGCTGAATTGTGTCTGTGACTGTGGTGAAGGGAAGTTTCGGGTCGTGTATGTTGCTAGAAGGAAAGTTAAAGGATAAACACGGGACTGTTAACAGTGAACCCTGTGTGGAGGATGGAGTGGGGTTGATAGTACAAGTATAAGAATGTTCTCTGGCAAATTATAACACATGTACAACACTAATACAAGGTGTTCATAATAGGGTGGTATTGCGGAAAAACACACCTAATGTAAACTATGGACTATAGCTAACAGTACTATTTTAATATTCTTTCCTCAGCTGTAACAAAGGCAGCACACTGATACGAAGTGTCAATAATAGGGAGGTATATGGGAACCCTGTATTTTTTACATGACTTTTCTGTAAACCTACAACTTCTCGAATTAAAAAATAATAATTTTTTAAAAAACATTATGCTAAGTGAAAGAAACCAGACACAAAGTACTACATATTGTATGAGTTCATTTAAATAAAATTTAAATATAAACAGATCTACAGAGACAAACAGACAAGTGGTTACGCAGGGCTGGGGAAGGATAGAGGGACTGGGAGGTGACTGCTAAGGGCTTTGGGGTTTTCTTTTCTGAAGTAATGAAAATGTTCCAAAATCGACTGTGGTGACAAATGCACAACTCTGGGAATGTACGAGAAGCCACTGATTGTACACTTCAGATGGACTGTATGGTATGTGAATATATCTCAATAAAACTGCTTTTTAAACAATTTAATGCCATGTAAATAACCACAAGGAAAATATATGAAAAATATATCAAGAAAGAAAAGAGAAGGCAATCAATTTGGTACAACACAAAAAAATCAAATAAATATAAAAGCAGGCATTAATGGAAGAAGTGAGGGACAAAGAAGGTAGGAGACTTACAGCAACCAAATCGCAAAATGGCAAAGTACTGCATTATCAGTAGTTACTTTAAATGTGAACGGGTTAAACTCTCCAGTCAAAAGGTAGAGACTGGCAGAATGGATAAAAAAGCGTGACCCAAATATATGCTGTTTACAAGACAGACGCAAGCAGGGTGAAAGTGAGAGGATGGAAAAAAATATTCCATGCAAATATGAACCAGAAGAGAGCGGGAGTGGCTATTCTAAAACCAGATTAAACAGATGCAAAGTCAAAATCTATTCCAAGGGAAAAAAAAGGACACTATATGCTGATAAAGGGGTCAATTCAGTAAGAAGACATAACAACCATAAATATATATGCACCTAACAAAAACAGATGAAGCCAACATGGAAAGATCTGAAGGGAGAAGTGGACAGTTCCACACTAATAGTGGAAAACTCCAACACACGGTGTTCAACACTGGATAGAACATCCAGACAGAAGACACATGAGGAACAGAAGACGTGAACGACACTCGAACGCAGCTAGACCTACAGACACGGACAGAGCACGTCACCCCACAGCACACACACCTTCCCCTATACGGCCACAAAACAAGGCCAAACAAACTTTTAAGGCCCGAAATCATACGGAGTATCTTCCTTTGTATCCTTCTGCAGTCCACAATGGAAGGAAGCCAGAAATGAATAACAGAGGGAGGACCAGAAAACTCACAAGGATACGGAAATCAAACAATACACTTACACCACCAATGAGTCAAAGAAGATTCACCAGGGAAATGAGGAAGACCCTTGCAACAACCAAAAATGAAAGCACAACATACCGAAACCTGCGGAGTGCAGCAGAGGCAGTGCTGGCAGAGAGATCCACAGCTCTAAAGGCTCACATCAAAAAAGAAGAAAGACCTCAAATCAGAAACTAACCTCACAGCTGGAGGATCTAGAAAAAGAAGAGAAATCTAAATGCAAAGCAAGGAGAAGGAAGGAAATAACAAATGGAGATGAAAGAAATAGGGAATAGGAAGAAAAAAATAGAACAAGACCAAAGGTTGAAAAGGTCAAAAAAAAAAAAAAATCAACAAACCTTTAGCTAAACTGACAAAGAGAAAGAAAGAGGATGCCAATAACAAACCCCCAAAATGAAACAGGGAACACCGCTACCGATCCCCCGAAATGAAAAGGATTATAAGAGGTTAATACAAACAATTTTATGCGCAAATCACACAACGTCAATGAAATATACAAATTTCTAAAAACCCTCAAACTACCAAAACTAACTCGAGAACAAACAGAAGATCTCAACAGACCGATAACAAGGAAAGGGATTGAATCGGTCATCAAAACCTCCCAACAAGGAAGAGCCCAGGGCCACAGATGGCCTCACAGGTAAATTCTACCAAACAATCAAAGCGCTGCTCAAAAAAAAAAAAAAAAAAAAGTTGCTCAAACTCTTCCAAAAAGCTGAACTGGAAGACTTCCTAGTTTGTTCTGTAAGGCCAGCATTGCCCCAATACTGCAGCCAGACAGAAATGCCACAAGAAAATAAAATTACAGAGCAATTTCCCTTATGAACATAGATGTAAAAATCTTCAACAAAGTACTAGAGAACCAAATCCACCTGTTCATCAAAAGGATGCTACACCACAACCAAATAGGATTTCTCCCAGGAACTCAAGGGTGGCTTAACACGAGCAAATCAATCAACGTACTACAACACATTAATAGAATTAAAGGGAGGAAAACAAACAAAAAAAAGCCCGATCATCCCAATTTGGTGCAGAAAAGGAATTTGACAAAAATCCAGCACATCTTCGATAAAAACTCACCAAAAAATAGGAACAGAAGGAAACTTCCTCAACATAACAAAGGGCATATATAAAACACCTACTGCAAACATCATACTCAGTGGAGACAGAGCTAAAGATTTCCCCCAAAACTGGAAGAAGACAAGGATGTCCACCGTCACCACTGATATTCAACATTCTACTGGAAGTTCTAGCCAGAGCAATTGTCAAGAAAAAGAAATAAAAGGATTCCAAATTGGAGAGGAAGAAGTCACAGATGACTTGACACTACACACAGAAAATCCAGAAGAATATACAAAAACGCTACGAGAAGGTGGGGCAAGATGGCGGCATAGAGAGGTGTGGAATTTAGTTAGTCCTCTAGAGCAACTAGTGAATAGCCTGGAACAACTAGTAAATAGTCCAGAACAACTGTTGTGGGACAACCATGACTGCCTACACATGGTACACCAGCCTGGAATGGGTGGTATGGCTGAGATCGCAGCACAAAAGCTGTGAGTAAAACTGCGGAACCACGCAGGGAGCCCCCTCCCCGCACGGCAGGCTGAGCTGTGGGAGAAAGCAGCATTCCCGGAGCAAGCGGATATAGCTCAGCCCAGCTCCAACTGGGGTTTTAATCAACAAATGTGGACTGCTGAACACAAGCTACAAACACAAACCCCTAACAAGCAGCACAGTACCCCGAGGTCGCTCCCAGTGGAGACGAGGTGGGGCTGATGGAGAGAAAATACAGAGGCTTCTGGAGACAACTGTGCTTAGAATAATCCAAAAAGCGTGTGCCCCAAGAAAACAAGCACAGAAGGCTGGGCACTATCTGGCCGACATGTGAGACTGGGGGCCCGTGGACAGGCTGTGAAAGGGGGTGTTCTCCCCCTTTCTCTCTCCCTCAACCTGAGAGGCTCAGTAGAGAGAGCCTCAGCCATTTTCAGTTCTCAGTGCTCTGACCCAGACAGGGGTGGAGATAGCAGAGCTATTCAAATGCAGAAGATAGCTCCCGAGGGGGTGTATCTTCCCTAAGAGGAAGGAGGTGGGGCCCAGCTTTCCTGTCAGAACTCAGACCTCAGAGCCTGGGGGAAAACAGCCAAAACAGAAACTGAAGGGGCCACACCTCTTTACACCAGTGGGGAGCGACAGGCTGACAGGCACCACCTGCTGGGCAGGTTAGGAAAAGCACAGCATCTAGAGGCCTCACAGGAAAGTCTCAATCTCACGAGACACACCCTCAGGGAAACTTCACACTGAATATAGCCCCAGTCTGAGACCTGTGCCCCATCTGGTCTCGGAAAGTCTGATTGGGATAACCAAGGAAACCAGATGTCTAGACAACAGAAAACTACAAATTACACTAGGAAAAATGAAGATATGGCTCAAAGCAACAAACTTACACTTCAACTGAGATACAGGAATTGAAACAACTAATTATTAATCAAACAACTCTCCTAAAACATTCAAAAATCAAATCATGAGTTCAGGGAAGATATGGCAAAAGAGATGAAGGATATAAAGAAAACACTGGGCAAATATAAGGAAAAACTCAAACGTTTGACAAAACAACAGGCAGAACCTATGGAAATGAAAGGCACAACACAAGAGATGAAAAACACAATGGAGACATACAACAGCAGATTTCAAGAGACAGAAGAAAACACTCAGGAACTGGAGAACAAGACACCTGAAATCCTACAAACAAAAGAACAAATAGGGAAAAGAATGGAAAAATATGAGCAACGTCTCAGGAAACTGAATGACAACATGAAGCATATGAATGTACATGTCACTGGTGTCCCAGAAGAAGAGAAGGGAAAAGGGGCAGAAGCAATAATAGAGAAAATAATCAATGTAAATTTCCCATCTCTTACGAAAGACATAAAATTACAGATCCAAGAAGCACAGCGTACCCCAAACAGAATAGATATGAATAGGCCTACGCCATGACACTTAATAATCAGATCATCAAATGCCAAAGACAAAGAGAGAATCCTGAAAGCAGCAAGAGAAAAACAATCCATCACATACAAAGGAAGCTTGATAAGACTACGTGCAGATTTCTCAATAGAAACCATGGAAGCAAGAAGGCAGTGGGGTGATATATTTAAGATACTGAAAGAGAAAAACCGCCAACCAAGAATCCTATATCTGGCAAAACTGCCCTTCAAATAGGAGGGAGAGTTTAAAATATTCTCTGACAAACAGAAGTTTTGTGAACAAGATACCTGCTCTACAGGAAACGCTAAAGGGAGCACTGCAGACACATAGGAAAAGACAGGAGAGACGGGTTTGGAACACAATTTTGGGTGACGGTGGCACAGCAATGTAAGTACAGTGAATAAAGATGACTTGAGTATGGTTGAAAGAGGAAGGTTAGGAGCCTGTGGGACACCAGAAGGCAAGAGGAAAGGTGAAGACTGGGACTGTATAGCTTAGTGAAACCCAGAGCAGCCAATGATTATGATAAAATGTACAAATATGTTTCTATATGAGCGAGAACAAATGAACGTCAACCTTGTAAGGTGTTGAAAAGGGGGTGGTGTAGGGGAAAAAATACAATCAAAGCAAACTAGAGATTAGTTAGCAGAAACAATGTATTGTTTCCTTTAATGTAACAAAGGCAATACACCAAAGCTGAGTGTCTATAAGAAGGGGACATAAGGGAGGGGTATGGAACTCTTGGCATTGGTGGTGTTGTCTGACTCTTTTATTGTGCTTTATTTTTATCTTTTCTTTTGTTGCTTTTCAGCTGTCATTTTTTCTTTCTTTTTTTTCTTTTTCTTTCGTCTCTCTACCTTTTTTGACTCTTCCTCTTTCTTTGTGGAAGAAATGGAAATGTCCTTATATAGATAGTAGCGGTGGTGGTGAATGCATAAATACATGACTATACGGCGAACCATCGATTGTTTACTTAGGATGGAATGTATGGTGCGTGAGCAAAACTGTCTTAAAAAAAAAAAAAACAGGTTGATGGATGAACCTTGAGGACATTACACTGAGTGAAGTAAGTTAGACACAAAAGGACAAATATTGCAGGGTCTCACTGATATGAACTAATTATAATATGTAAACTCATAGACATGAAATATAGGTTACTAGGATATAGAATTAGGCTAAAGAATGGGGAGCGGTTGCTTAATATGAGCAGAACGTTTAACTAGGTTGAACTTAAGTGTTTGGAAAGGGACAGAAGTGACGGTCGCATGTTAGAGTGAGAATAACTAACAGTGCCGAATGGTGTGTGAATGTGGTAGAAAGGGGAAATTTAAGGTCATGCATGTCACCAGAAGGACAGCTGCAGGTTAAAACATGGGAATGTATAATGCAGTGAATTTTGTGGGGGACAACGGCCATGATTAACTGTACAAATATTAGAAATTTCTTTTATGAACCAGAACAAAGTTATGACACTATAACTAGAAGTTAATAATAGAGGAGTATATAGGGAAAAATATACTTATTGCAAACTATGCACTACAGTGAGCAGTATTTTAACATTCTTTCACCAACAATAACAAATGTACTATACCAATACTACGAGTCAATAATGGAGGGGGTTGGTTGGGGTATGGGAGGATTTGAGTTTTCTTTATTTCTTTTCCAAAGCAATGAAAATATTATAAAGTTGAAAAAAAATTAATTGTGATGAATGCACAACTATATAATGGTACCATGAACAACTGACTGTACACTTTGGATGATTGTATGGTATGTGAATAATCTCAATAAAATTGAATTAAAAAAAAGCTACGAGAGCTAATACATGAATTCAGTAAAGTGGTGGGTACAAGATCAACACACAAAGATCAGTGGTGTTTGTAGATATCAATCAGAAAATAGAGAAAACCAATCCATTTACAGCAGCAACTGAAAGAATAAAATATCTAGGGATAAATTTAAACAAGGATGCAAACGACTTGCACACAGTACAACCACAAACTAAAAATCATTATTGAGGGAAATTAAAGAAGACCCAAATAAATGGAAAGAAATTCCATGCTCGTGGACTGGAAGACGTAATATCACAAAGATGCCAATTCTACTCACAGCAATGTACAGATCAAACACAATCCCAATCAAAATTCCAACAGCCTTCTTTGCAGAAATGGAAAAGGAAACATCAAATTCACATGGCAGGGCAAGGGACACCAGACAGCCAAACCACTAGAAAAATGAAGAACAAAACTGGGGGACTCACATGTCCCTATTTCAAAACTAATTACAAAGTTACAATAAATAAAAAGTTACAATAATAAAAAGTGTGGGAGGCGGGGCAAGATGGCAGACTGGTGAGCTGTATGTTTTAGTTACTCCTCCAGGAAAGTAGGTAAAAAGCCAGGAACTGCGTGGACTGGACACCACAGAGCAATCTGTCTTTGGGCATACTTCATACAACACTCATGAAAACGTGGAACTGCTGAGATCAGCGAAATCTGTAAGTTTTTGCGGCCAGGGGACCCGCGCCCCTCCCTGCCAGGCTCAGTCCCGGGGGAGGAGGGGCTGTCAGCTCCAGGAAGGAGAAGGGAGAATTGCAGTGGCTGCTCTTATCGGAAACTCATTCTACTGATTCAAACTCCAACCATAGATAGACTGAGACCAGACACCAGAGACTCTGAGAGCAGCCAGCCCAGCAGAGAGGAGACAGGCATAGAAAAAAAAACAACACGAAAAACTCCAAAATAAAAACAGAGGATTTTTGGAGTTCTGGTGAACACAGAAAGGGGAAGGGCGGAGATCAGGCCTTGAGGCGCATATGCAAATCCCGAAGCAAGGCTGATCTCTCGGCCCTGTGCACCTTTCCTTAATGGCCCTGGTTGCTTTGTCTATTAGCATTTCAATAACCCATTAGATCTCTGAGGAGGGCCGTTTTTTTTTTTTTTTTTTTTAAATCCTTTTTGCTTTTTCTAAAACAATTACTCTAAGAAGCTCAATACAGAAAGCTTCAAAGAATTGAAATTTGGGCACGTCAAGTCAAGAGCAGAACTAAGAGAGCTCTGAGACAAAAGGCAATAATCCAGTGGCTGAGAAAATTCACTAAACAACACAACTTCCCAAGAAAAGGGGGGTGTCCGCTCACAGCCACCATCCTGGTGGACAGGAAACACTCCTGCCCATCGCCAGCCCCATAACCCAGAGCTGCCCCAGACAACCCAGTGTGACGGAAGTGCTTCAAATAACAGGCACACACCACAAAACTGGGCGTGGACATTAGCCTTCCCTGCAACCTCAGCTGAATGTCCCAGAGCTGGGAAGGGGGAGCAGTGTGAATTAACAGAGCCCCATTCAGCCATCATTTGAGCAGACTGGGAGCCTCCCAACACAGCCCAGCAGCCCAGAACTGCCCTGGGGGGACGGCACTCACCTGTGACATAGCACAGTCATCCCTCAACAGAGGACCCGGGGTGCACAGCCTGGAAGAGGGGCCCACTTGCAAGTCTCAGGAGCCATACGCCAATACCAAAGACTTGTGGGTCAGTGGCAGAGAAAAACTGTGGCAGGACTGAACTGAAGGATTAGACTATTGCAGTAGCTTTAAAACTCTAGGATCATCAGGGAGATTTGATTGTTAGGGCCACCCCCCCTCCCCGACTGCCCAGAAACACGCCCCACATACAGGGCAGGCAACACCAACTACACACGCAAGCTTGGTACACCAATTGGGCCCCACAAGACTCACTCCCCCACTCACCAAAAAGGCTAAGCAGGGGAGATCTGGCTTGTGGAGAACAGGTGGCTCGTGGACGCCACCTGCTGGTTAGTTAGAGAAAGTGTACTCCACGAAGCTGTAGATCTGATAAATTAGAGATAAGGACTTCAACTGGTCTACAAACCCTAAAAGAACCCTATCAAGTTCAGCAAATGCCACGAGGCCAAAAACAACAGAAAATTATAAAGCATATGAAAAAACCAGACGATATGGATAACCCAAGCCCAAGCACCCAAATCAAAAGACCAGAAGAGACACACCTAGAGCAGCTACTCAAAGAACTAAAGATGAACAATGAGACCATACTACGGGATATGAAGGAAATCAAGAAGACCCTAGAAGAGCATAAAGAAGACATTGCAAGACTAAATAAAAAAATGGATGATCTTATGGAAATTAAAGAAACTGTTGACCAAATTAAAAAGATTCTGGACACTCATAGTACAAGACTAGAGGAAGTTGAACAACGAATCAGTGACCTGGAAGATGACAGAATGGAAAATGAAAGCATAAAAGAAAGAATGGGGAAAAAAATTGAAAAACTCGAAATGGACCTCAGGGATATGATAGATAATATGAAACGTCCAAATATAAGACTCATTGGTGTCCCAGAAGGGGAAGAAAAGGGTAAAGGTCTAGGAAGAGTATTCAAAGAAATTGTTGGGGAAAACTTCCCAAATCTTCTAAACAACATAAATACACAAATCATAAATGCTCAGCGAACTCCAAATAGAATAAATCCAAATAAACCCACTCCGAGACATATACTGATCACACTGTCAAACACTGAAGAGAAGGAGCAAGTTCTGAAAGCAGCAAGAGAAAAGCAATTCACCACATACAAAGGAAACAGCATAAGACTAAGTAGTGACTACTCAGCAGCCACCATGGAGGCGAGAAGGCAGTGGCACGATATATTTAAAATTCTGAGTGAGAGGAATTTCCAGCCAAGAATACTTTATCCAGCAAAGCTCTCCTTCAAATTTGAGGGAGAGCTTAAATTTTTCACAGACAAAGAAATGCTGAGAGAATTTGCTAACAAGAGACCTGCCCTACTGGAGATACTAAAGGGAGCCCTACAGACAGAGAAACAAAGACAGGACAGAGAGACTTGGAGAAAGGTTCAGTACTAAAGAAATTCGGTATGGGTACAATAAAGGATATTAATAGAGAGAGGGATAAATATGGCAAACATAATCCAAAGGATAAGATGGCCGATTCAAGAAATGCCTTCACGGTTTTAACGTTGAATGTAAATGGATTAAACTCCCCAATTAAAAGATATAGATTCGCAGAATGGATCAAAAAAAATGAACCATCAATATGTTGCATACAAGAGACTCATCTTAGACACAGGGACACAAAGAAACTGAAAGTGAAAGGATGGAAAAAAATATTTCATGCAAGCTACAGCCAAAAGAAAGCAGGTGTAGCAATATTAATCTCAGATAAAATAGACTTCAAATGCAGCGATGCTCTCTCTCTGGCTAAGCCAACTTGAAAGGTGAAATCACTGCCCTCCCCCCTACGTGGGATCAGACACCCAGGGAAGTGAATCTCCCTGGCAACGTGGAATATGACTCCCGGGGAGGAATGTAGACCCGGCATCGTGGGATGGAGAACATCTTCTTGACCAAAAGGGGGATGTGAAAGGAAATGAAATAAGCTTCAGTGGCAGAGAGACTCCAAAACGAGCCGAGAGATCACTCTGGTGGGCACTCTTACGCACACTTTAGACAACCTTTTTTAGGTTCTAAAGAATTGGGGTAGCTGGTGGTGGATACCTGAAACTATTAAACTAAAACCCAGACCCATGAATCTCGAAGACAGTTGTATAAAAATGTAGCTTATGAGGGGTGACAGTGGGATTGGGAATGCCATAAGGACCAAACTCCACTTTGTCTAGTTTATGGATCGATGTGTAGAAAAGTAGGGGAAGCAAACAAACAGACAAAGGTACCTAGTGTTCTTTTTTACTTCAATTGCTCTTTTTCACTCTAATTATTATTCTTGTTATTTTTGTGTGTGTGCTAATGAAGGTGTCAGGGATTGATTTAGGTGATGAATGTACAACTATGTAATGGTACTGTAAACAATCGAAAGTACAATTTGTTTTGTATGACTGCGTGGTATGTGAATATATCTCAATAAAATGATGATTAAAAAAAAATCCTATTATAAATCTAAAAAAAAAAAAAAAAAAATGCAGGGATGTTTTGAGAGACAAAGAAGGCCACTACATACTAATAAAAGGGGCAATTCAGCAAGAAGAAATAACAATCGTAAATGTCTATGCACCCAATCAAGGTGCCACAAAATACATGAGAGAAACATTGGCAAAACTAAAGGAAGCAATTGATGTTTCCACAATAATTGTGGGAGACTTCAACACATCACTCTCTCCTATAGATAGATCAACCAGACAGAAGACCAATAAGGAAATTGAAAACCTAAACGATCTGATAAATGAATTAGATTTAACAGACATCTACAGGACATTACATCCCAAATCACCAGGATACACATACTTTTCTAGTGCTCACGGAACTTTCTCCAGAATAGATCATATGCTGGGACATAAAACAAGCCTCAATAAATTTAAAAAGATTGAAATTATTCAAAGCACATTCTCTGACCACAATGGAATACAATTAGAAGTCAATAACCATCAGAGACTTAGAAAATTCACAAATACCTGGAGGTTAAACAACACACTCCTAAACAATCAGTGGGTTAAAGAAGAAATAGCAAGAGAAATTGCTAAATATATAGAGACGAATGAAAATGAGAACACAACATACCAAAACCTATGGGATGCAGCAAAAGCAGTGCTAAGGGGGAAATTTATAGCACTAAACGCATATATTAAAAAGGAAGAAAGAGCCAAAATCAAAGAACTAATGGATCAACTGAAGAAGCTAGAAAATGAACAGCAAACCAATCCTAAACCAAGTACAAGAAAAGAAATAACAAGGATTAAAGCAGAAATAAATGACATAGAGAACAAAAAAACAATAGAAAGGATAAATATCACCAAAAGTTGGTTCTTTGAGAAGATCAACAAGATTGACAAGCCCCTAGCTAGACTGACAAAATCAAAAAGAGAGAAGACCCATATAAACAAAATAATGAATGAAAAAGGTGACATAACTGCAGATCCTGAAGAAATTAAAAAAATTATAAGAGGATATTATGAACAACTGTATGGCAACAAACTGGATAATGTAGAAGAAATGGACAATTTCCTGGAAACATATGAACAACCTAGACTGACCAGAGAAGAAATAGAAGACCTCAACCAACCCATCACAAGCAAAGAGATCCAATCAGTCATCAAAAATCTTCCCACAAATAAATGCCCAGGGCCAGATGGCTTCACAGGGGAATTCTACCAAACTTTCCAGAAAGAACTGACACCAATCTTACTCAAACTCTTTCAAAACATTGAAAAAAATGGAACACTACCTAACTCATTTTATGAAGCTAACATCAATCTAATACCAAAACCAGGCAAAGACGCTACAAAAAAGGAAAACTACCGGCCAATCTCCCTAATGAATATAGATGCAAAAATCCTCAACAAAATACTTGCAAATCGAATCCAAAGACACATTAAAAAAATCATACACCATGACCAAGTGGGGTTCATTCCAGGCATGCAAGGATGGTTCAACATAAGAAAAACAATCAATGTATTACAACACATTAAAAACTCGAAAGGGAAAAATCAATTGATCATCTCAATAGATGCTGAAAAAGCATTTGACAAAATCCAACATCCCTTTTTGATAAAAACACTTCAAAAGGTAGGAATTGAAGGAAACTTCCTCAACATGATAAAGAGCATATATGAAAAACCCACAGCCAGCATAGTACTCAATGGTGAGAGACTGAAAGCCTTCCCTCTAAGATCAGGAACAAGACAAGGATGCCCGCTGTCACCACTGTTATTCAACATTGTGCTGGAAGTGCTAGCCAGGGCAATCCGGCAAGACAAAGAAATAAAAGGCATCCAAATTGGAAAAGAAGAAGTAAAACTGTCATTGTTTGCAGATGATATGATCTTATATCTAGAAAACCCTGAGAAATCGACGATACAGCTACTAGAGCTAATAAACAAATTTAGCAAAGTAGCGGGATACAAGATTAATGCACATAAGTCAGTAATGTTTCTATATGCTAGAAATGAACAAACTGAAGAGACACTCAAGAAAAAGATACCATTTTCAATAGCAACTAAAAAAATCAAGTACCTAGGAATAAACTTAACCAAAGATGTAAAAGACCTATACAAAGAAAACTACATAACTCTACTAAAAGAAATAGAAGGGGACCTTAAAAGATGGAAAAATATTCCATGTTCATGGATAGGAAGGCTAAATGTCATTAAGATGTCAATTCTACCCAAACTCATCTACAGATTCAATGCAATCCCAATCAAAATTCCAACAACCTACTTTGCAGACTTGGAAAAGCTAGTTATCAAATTTATTTGGAAAGGGAAGATGCCTCGAATTGCTAAAGACACTCTAAAAAAGAAAAACGAAGTGGGAGGACTTACACTCCCTGACTTTGAAGCTTATTATAAAGCCACAGTTGCCAAAACAGCATGGTACTGGCACAAAGATAGACATATAGATCAATGGAATCGAATTGAGAATTCAGAGATAGACCCTCAGATCTATGGCCGACTGATCTTTGATAAGGCCCCTAAAGTCACCGAACTGAGCCATAATGGTCTTTTCAACAAATGGGGCTGGGAGAGTTGGATATCCATATCCAAAAGAATGAAAGAGGACCCCTACCTCACCCCCTACACAAAAATTAACTCAAAATGGACCAAAGATCTCAATATAAAAGAAAGTACCATAAAACTCCTAGAAGATAATGTAGGGAAACATCTTCAAGACCTTGTATTAGGCGGCCACTTCCTAGACTTTACACCCAAAGCACAAGCAACAAAAGAGAAAATAGATAAATGGGAACTCCTCAAGCTTAGAAGTTTCTGCACCTCAAAGGAATTTCTCAAAAAGGTAAAGAGGCAGCCAACTCAATGGGAAAAAATTTTTGGAAACCATGTATCTGACAAAAGACTGATATCTTGCATATACAAAGAAATCCTACAACTCAATGACAATAGTACAGACAGCCCAATTATAAAATGGGCAAAAGATATGAAAAGACAGTTCTCTGAAGAGGAAATACAAATGGCCAAGAAACACATGAAAAAATGTTCAGCTTCACTAGCTATTAGAGAGATGCAAATTAAGACCACAATGAGATACCATCTAACACCGGTTAGAATGGCTGCCATTAAACAAACAGGAAACTACAAATGCTGGAGGGGATGTGGAGAAATTGGAACTCTTATTCATTGTTGGTGGGACTGTATAATGGTTCAGCCACTCTGGAAGTCAGTCTGGCAGTTCCTTAGAAAACTAGATATAGTGTTACCATTCGATCCAGCGATTGCACTTCTCGGTATATACCCGGAAGATCGGAAAGCAGTGACACGAACAGATATCTGCACGCCAATGTTCATAGCAGCATTATTCACAATTGCCAAGAGATGGAAACAACCCAAATGTCCTTCAACAGATGAGTGGATAAATAAAATGTGGTATATACACACGATGGAATACTACGCGGCAGTAAGAAGGAACGATCTGGTGAAACGTATGACAACATGGATGAACCTTGAAGACATAATGCTGAGCGAAATAAGCCAGGCACAAAAAGAGAAATATTATATGCTACCACTAATGTGAACTTTGAAAAATGTAAAACAAATGGTTTATAATGTAGAATGTAGGGGAACTAGCAGTAGAGAGCAATTAAGGAAGGGGGAACAATAATCCAAGAAGAACAGATAAGCTATTTAACGTTCTGGGGATGCCCAGAAATGACTATGGTCTGTTAATTTCTGATGGATGTAGTAGGAACAAGTTCACTGAAATGTTGCTATATTATGTAACTTTCTTGGGGTAAAGTAGGAACATGTTGGAAGTTAAGCAGTTATCTTAGGTTAGTTGTCTTTTTCTTACTCCCTTGCTATGGTCTCTTTGAAATGTTTTTTTATTGTATGTTTGTTTTCTTTTTAACTTTTTTTTCATACAGTTGATTTTAAAAAAGAAGGGAAAGTTAAAAAAAAAAAAAAAGAAAAGAAAAAAGACAAACAAGGAAAAAAAAAAAAAGATGTAGTGCCCCCTTGAGGAGCCTGTGGAGAATGCAGGGGTATTCGCCTACCCCACCTCCATGGTTGCTAACATGACCACAGACATAGGGGACTGGTGGTTTGATGGGTTGAGCCCTCTACCATAGGTTTTACCCTTGGGAAGACGGTTGCTGCAAAGGAGAGGCTAGGCCTCCCTATGGTTGTGCCTAAGAGCCTCCTCCCGAATGCCTCTTTGTTGCTCAGATGTGGCCCTCTCTCTCTGGCTAAGCCAACTTGAAAGGTGAAATCACTGCCCTCCCCCCTACGTGGGATCAGACACCCAGGGAAGTGAATCTCCCTGGCAACGTGGAATATGACTCCCGGGGAGGAATGTAGACCCGGCATCGTGGGATGGAGAACATCTTCTTGACCAAAAGGGGGATGTGAAAGGAAATGAAATAAGCTTCAGTGGCAGAGAGATTCCAAAACGAGCCGAGAGATCACTCTGGTGGGCACTCTTACACACACTTTAGACAACCTTTTTTAGGTTCTAAAGAATTGGGGTAGCTGGTGGTGGATACCTGAAACTATTAAACTACAACCCAGAACCCATGAATCTCGAAGACAGTTGTATAAAAATGTAGCTTATGAGGGGTGACAGTGGGATTGGGAAAGCCATAAGGACCAAACTCCACTTTGTCTAGTTTATGGATGGATGTGTAGAAAAGTAGGGGAAGCAAACAAACAGACAAAGGTACCTAGTGTTCTTTTTTACTTCAATTGCTCTTTTTCACTCTAATTATTATTCTTGTTATTTTTGTGTGTGTGCTAATGAAGGTGTCAGGGATTGATTTAGGTGATGAATGTACAACTATGTAATGGTACTGTAAACAATCGAAAGTACAATTTGTTTTGTATGACTGCGTGGTATGTGAATATATCTCAATAAAATGATGATTAAAAAAAAAAAAAAAAGTGTGCACATGGCACACAGATACAAATGGAATGGAACTGAGGGCACAGAAATTAACTATACATCTATGGCCACAAATAGTCTTTTCAACAATTGGTGCTGGGAAAACCGGATATCCACCTGCAAAACAATGAAGGGTCTCTACCTCAAACCACATATATAAACTCACTCAAAATGGAGCAAAGGCCCAAATATAAGAGGTAAAATGATACAATTCTTGGAAGAAAACCTGGAGAATTCTCTTCAGGACCTTGCAATAGGCAATGGATTCTCAGACTTTATACTGAACGCATGGGCAGCGACAGGAAAATCAGATAAATGGGACTTCATCAAAATTAGAAACTTTGGTACATCAAAGGGCATTATCAAGAAAGTGAAAAGATAACCTACAGAATAGGAGAAAAAATTCAGAAACCACATATCTGATAAGGTTTTAATATCAATATCCAGAATATTTAAAGAATTCCAACAACTCAACAACAACAAAAAAACCACTCAATTAAAAAATGGGCCAAGGTCTTGACTAGCCGTTTCTCCAAAGAGATGCAAATGGCCAATAAGCACATAAAAAGATGCTCAACGTCACTAGCCATTCGAGAAAGGCAAATTACAAAACATCTCACACCAACTAGAATGGCTGATATTACAGTATGTGAATTCATCTCAATAAAAGCTTCTTTAAAACACACACACATGCACAAAACAGTGATGGCAGAACAGAGAGATGGGGAGAATCTGGGGGAAAAATACAGAAAGTAACAAGTTCTGGACAGGCTGTAGAGAAATAGTAACCGTTGTACAGAAAGTTACAGAATTACCATCAGATCTGGCAATCCCACTCCTAGGAGTAACCCCAAAGAACTGAAAGCAGGGACCTGGGCAGATAGCTGCACACCAGTGCTCATCGCAGCGTTATTCACAACAGCCAATGGTGGAAGCCACCCAAAGCCCAGCAGATGAATGGAGAAACAAGAAGTGGTCCATGCACACAATGGAATACTATCCAGCCGTGAAAAAGGACGTGGTTCTGATACACGTGACTGTCACGTTGAGTGAAGTCAGCCAGACACCGAGGGACGGGTACTGCACGATTCTACCTACAAGAAACAACTAGAATATCCTGGGTTCTGCTGACTTCCTGCTTCCTCTCTGTGCTGATCTCCTCTGCTCCAAGGACGACCGCCATATTGGATTATGGACACCTTAGCCAGCAACACTTCCGATGCGCCTTTTTACAAATGGGCTCCCACCCCCAGGAACAGGGGCTGGGACCCGCACATGCCTTTTGGGGACACAATTCAGTCCCAAACTGTCCATCCACTGGACCCCAAAGAGACATGTTCTTCCCACAGGCAAATGACACTCACCCCATCCCAGCATCCCAGGAGCCTTACGCCATCTTGAACAGTGCTAAGGACAAAGTCTCACAACCTCAGCCCCGAGTGTGGCCCTTCGAGGGACAGAATTCCTCTCTGATGGGCCTGCTCCGATACACCAAGGTGGGACAAGTATAAGACAGACATCCCCATTCTAGAAGGAAGAAGCTGGAAGGAAAGAGGAGTCGTGGGTCCCACACGATTCCCAAACCAGCAAGGCAGACGCCATCACGTTTCCAGGTGAGTCTCCTGTGGGTTGATGTCTTGTCCTCCGGGCCTGAGGGAGCGGCAGCCCCACCCTTCTGAGCCCCCGGGCTCCCCCGAAACACTGGGGCGCAGGCCCCCTCTCTCCCTGCAGGGCGGGTGGCAGCCCTGCCCCCATCCAGGGTGAAGCTGCCTCTCGGCCGGGCCTCGGCGTCCACGGTTCTGCCCTGGAAGTCGACCTTCCTTCCATCCGTCCCTTCCCCGTCCCTTTCCGTGCAGGATGGCGGGGGGTCGGCTCACACGAATCACAGGGAAACCTCGTCAGCTGTGTGCGGAGTTCACAGGGGTCCGAACCACCAGACGACAGAACCTTCTGCAGGGCCCCCCGCACGGCTGCATCTCCACTCCTGACTCCCACCAAGACGGCCGACGGGTCCACGGTCAGCAAAACCCTCACAACAGAAAGCCAAGCAACCCAGTTCTCAAAATGGGCAACAGATCGTGGGATTGAGAACATCTTCTTGACCAAAAGGGGGATGCAAAATGAAACGAAATAAAGCTTCAGTGGCTGAGAAATTCCAAACGGAGTCGAGAGGTCACTCTGGTGGACGCTCTTAATGCACTATATAGATAACACCTCTTTAGGCTTTAATGCATTGGAATAGCTAGAAGTAAATACCTGAAACTACCAAACTCCAACCCAGCAGTCTGGACTCCTGAAGACAATTGTGTAACAGTGTAGCTTACAAGGGGTGACAGTGTGATTGTGAAAACCTTGTGGATTACACTCCCTTTATCCAGTGTATGGATGGATGAGTAGAAAAATGGGGACAAAAACTAAATGAAAAATAGAGTGGGATGGGGGTGTGATTTGGGTGTTCTTTTTTATTTTTATTTTTTATTCTTATTCTGATTCTTTCTGGTATAAGGAAAACGTTCAAAAAATACATAGGGGTGATGAATGCACAACTATACGATGCTACCGTGAACAGTTGATTGTACACCATGGATGATCGTATGGTATGTGAATATATTTCAATAAAACTGAATTTTGAAAAAAAATGGGCAATGGAACTGATGGACGTTTCTCCCACAAAGATCCACAAATGGCCAAAAAGCACATGAGAAGATGCTCAACCTCATAGCTGTCAGGGAAATGCAAACCCAAACCACAGTGAGCTACCAGCTCGTCCCCAGAAGGATGGCTCCTGTGAAGAGAACTGAAAGCAGCAAGTGGTGGTGAGCAGGTGGAGCTGGACTATGAAACGGTGGAGCCACTGTGGGAAAGAGCTAGCAGTTTCTCCAAAAGTTAAGTACAGAATTTCCCCACAGAAGTAAACGCAGGGACTCGAACAGATACTTGCTCACCAGTGTCCACTGCAGCCTGATTCACAAGAGCCAAATGATGGAAGCCACCCAAGGGTCCATCGACAGACGGATGGAGAAACAAAATGTGGTCCATCCAGACAAGGGAATATTACTCAGCCGTAAAAAGAAGTGAAGGGCTGATCTGTGCCGCAACATAACTGTGAAGACGTCATGTTGAATGAAATGAGCCTAACACAAAAGGACACACATTGGGTACTTCTCTCCTATGAATTAACCAGAATAAGCAAAGTCATGGAGACAGTGGGCAGAGCAGTGGTCAGCAGGGGTGGCGGGAGGACGGAACGCGGGGTTATTGCTACATGGGCGCAAGCTGTCGTTTCAAATGATGAAAACGTTCTGGAGTCAGGCAGTAGTGAAGGTTATACAGTCTTGTCACCATCCACAGGGCCACAAAATTGTCCACTTAAAAGGGGTTAAAATGATTTGTATGATTTGCATATTTTACCACAACAAAAATTTTTTTAAAAGAAACTTCATTATGATTGTGCAAAGACTCTTTTTCCAAACAGGGTTCCACCCACAGGTTCCAGGGTTGGGGGCACCGCCCAATCCATGAGGTGGGTGACTGTGCCCATCTCGTCCCATCCCCTCCTGGCTGGGACGCCCACCTGACACAGCTGGCGGTGCTGGGTGGACC
Organism: Choloepus didactylus; assembly: GCF_015220235.1. NCBI lineage: Eukaryota > Metazoa > Chordata > Mammalia > Pilosa > Megalonychidae > Choloepus > Choloepus didactylus. Next base: position 1,323,040 of record NW_023637606.1, read on the forward strand.
CGGCCAGTTTCCCCTGTGCAAGCCGCCACGTTGCGCCCTCCCTGCCCTGCTCTCCAGAGGCGAGTCCCTGTGCCCGGCCCGGGTGGGGCAGGAACCCAGCTCCGGATGCCACGTCCACACACCTCACACATGGGGTTCTCCTGCAGGGCAGGCCTGCCGCTTTCTCTGGAGCCGCTCACCGGGGCTCGTTTCCTGCTCGGGGCCGTGCCCCCACCGGCAGCAAGCCCAGCCCGAGGCCCCGCGCACCGCTAACCCATGGAATCCCCGACCAGGCGTCCCACCTGCCCCACCTCTCAGGTGAGGGCGCTGAGGCCCAGCAATCACCTGTGCCATCCACGCAGGTGAAACGTCAGACGCGAGAGTGAAATTACAACCCTAGGCCTGCAAAGAAAGGAGGCGAGCGAGGGCCATCTCTCCCGGGGACCTCAGAGCTGGTGACCGTGGCGGGGCCGGGGCAGGACGCTCACCGCTGGGTGGCCCGACACCCCTGCCTGGGCGCCCTCGGTGCACGGCCCTTGGGACCGGCCAGGCGAGCTGCGAGGGGACGGGGCCTGGTCACAGACCGTGGAGGGCCAGCAGCATAAACATGCACCCCCAGCCCATCGCAAAACCAAAGCGCACCTGCGTCCCAGGTTCCACAGCTGCTCCAGGGCCACGGCCCCGGCTCTGAAGGGGGGTGCACCCCATGGCCTGCCCCACCCCCCAGGAAGCCCCCAACTCTGCAGCCTCCACCTCTCCCAGCCTTGCAGGCCCACCTGCCCCTTTGCCCTGAGACCCCGGCTCTCCGGCGGTTCCCCGCTGGCATTTCTAGAATCAGTCCTAACAGCCCCGATTCTCCATCCACCTGCTCTCCCCAGGCCGCCAGCCTGCTCCTGCAGCTCGCGGGGCCCCACACACCGTGAACCCCAGATCCCACCTGCTCAGGGTGCAGCTGCACTCCTCCAACCCAAATACCAACAGGTCACCCTGCCGGGCATATCGTCCCCCAAAGCGTGTCCCATGAACGCTAACACCCCCTCCCAAAGCCCGTCCTCACCAGCAGACGCTCAAGCCAGAAGTCAGGAGACCCAAACCCGCTGCAGCCCCTCCCTCCCTCACTGCTGAGCCCCTTTCCTACCTGGCCGCGGACACGCCTCCCCTTTCGGCCACTCCCAAAGACCTCCGACACTTCTCTAGCATCACTCCACAATCCACGCCCCCTCGCTCCTTCAGCTCCGGCCTTGCTGTGGCTCCCACTTGCCCAGCTCCTTCCTGTCGGCCCGCACATCCCAGACTCTGCAGTGCTCCCCTCCCATCCCCTCCCCATGCACCCCATCAGCATGTGCTGCCCCTGGACCAGGTCAGACCCACCCCTCCCCAGAGCAGCCTGGAGGGACCCCACAGTGCCCAGAAAGGCTAATTAGATGCCCCCCTCCAGACCCAACTCCAATGCTGTGAGAGCCAGAACCCCCTTTAATGCCCCGCTCTGCCGCCAAGCAAATGGACACCCCAGCAATCAGGCACATGCCCTAAGGCCGGGGTGAGGGGGTCCCACTGGCTCCCTCCAACAGAAACCCCAGATCCCCCAAAGGCCTACTCCACCAGGAGGGAGAGTGGGCCACCAACTTTGTGTTACTTATTCTGGCATGTTCTGAGGGGACTGATGGGGCTGAAGGAGCATCTATCGAGTCCAACAGTGCCAAGGTGCATAGAGGAACACAACGAGCAGGCCGAGGCGCCAGGTGCAGGGAGGCTGGGGGGGCGAGGAGGGCCCCCCACTATAAGCCTGGGGGGCAGCGGCAGAGGCCAGGCCCCTTTGGACAGGGAAGCCAAGCCTTGGAAGGTCCAGGGGACGCAACCACGAGTCCCCACAACCTGCCACTGGGGAAACCCAAACGGGGAGGGGGGGGACCCTGTTGTGCATAAAAAGCCAAGAGAAAACCGGACACAAAGGTTCTCAGGGGCACAAACGCAGTAAGAGCTGCGCGTCAGCCTGGAGGGGAAGGGTCCGCGGCAGCTTGGAGGGACATGAGGGGGGAGCGGCACCCACCCTGGGAGCCCCCGCCGGAGGCACCCCCAGGTCCGGCGGGGAGTGGGGTCACGGGGACCCACAGCTCCCCCGCCCTGGAGCCTGGGGGCTGCCCCAGGATGTGGCAGAGCATCCCATCCTTGCAGGAGGGGGGCTTGGGGGGGCCGGTGACCACTGGCCCGGGGAGGGGGGGGTGCTGCTGCACATGGGAGGCTCAGGGTGCGGGGTGGGGGGAACTGGGGAGACGAGACCCCTGCAGGGGCAAACTGGGGGGTGAGGGGGCAAGCTGGGGTCCCCTGGGTCAGCGGCAAGAGGGTGGGTGGGGTAGCTGTGGGCCCGGGGGTGGCAGGGGGAGGCGCGCGCCGAGGCCGGGGAGGGCCGGGACGGGTGCAGCGGGCAGGCCGGGGGTCCCCGCGGGGGCGCACCTGTGCGCGGGCACGCGCTGCGCGCCGAGGCCCTTGCCCACCAGGAAGTGCACGTCGCAGAGCACGTCGTTGTTGAAGAGGAAGGCGAAGCGCTCCTTCACCGTGGGCTTCGTGGCCTGCCAGTTGTACGCGGGCTCCCGCAGCAGCGCGCCCGCCGCCGCCGCCTCCTCGGCCGCCCGCTCCCCGCCGCCCGCCGCGGCCTGCGCGCTCGCAACTGGGGCCCGGGCCGGGGGGCGGGCGCGCCGGGGGCGGCGGGGGCCCGGGGCGGCGGCGGCGGCGGCGGCGGCGGGCGGTTGGCGGCGGCCGCGTTGCCGGGGGCTGGGCCGGCCGCGTTGGCGCTGGGCCCCGGGCCGCCCCCCCGCGCCCGAGCCCGCGACCCCCCGGCGGGCACGACGCGCGCCCGCCGCTCCCACCCGCCGCCATCTTGTCGGTGCGGCGCCGCGGGGGAGGGCGGGGCCGGGGCGGGGCCTGCGGGGAGGGCGGGGCGGGGCCTGGGGGAGGACGGGGCGGGGCCTGGTGGAGGGCGGGGCCTGGGGGAGGGCGGGGCGGGGCCTGCGGGGAGGACGGGGCGGGGCCTGGGGGAGGGCGGGGCGGGGCCTGCGGGGAGGACGGGGCGGGGCCTGCGGGGGCGGGGCCTGCGGGCTGGAGGGGAGGGCGCGCGCCGCCCGACTCGGATCCCCGACCCCACTGTCCAGACCGTGGACCCCAGACTCTGACCCCAGACCCCAGATTCTGGTGCTTTAGACGCGGATCCCGGACGCTGAACTCCAGGCTGCAGACCCTACCTAGACCCCAAATCCCGCATCCTGGACCCCCAGACTCCAAACCCCAGGCCCGGGAGGGGGTGTCCGCGCACTGGGGCCTCCGCACCGCTAACCGCCGCCAAAGGGCGACAGAGAGCAACGGTCAGAAAGATGAGGCACCCGAAGTGAGGGAGGCCCAAAATGGGGTCCCTGGAGCAACCCGGGGGTGCAGCCTGGGAGAGGGGATGCAAAGTTTTGTTTTTTCCATTCTCAAAGTAATATATGAGAAATAAATGCCACACTAATGTAAGGCATTAATAATAGGGCACAATATGGGAACTCTATTTTATGGATTTTTGTAAACCTACAACTTCTGTAATTAAAAAAAAAGAAAGAAAAAATAAAAGAAAGCTTGGAAAAAAACAGAAAAATATAGGAAAATAAAAATGAATTTCATCTATCATCCACCATCCTAATTTAACCAGTATTAACACTTAAGTATATTTCCTTGTTGTCTTTGTTTTATACAAAGAATAGAATGATTTTATAGACTTGGAATCTTCATGAATATATATAATTTGATAAGAGGATATCGCCCTTTTTGGACGGAGGTGCTGAAAAAGGACAAACAGAAATCAGAACTTTTTTTTTTTTTATGTTTGAATAAAATCAGGTTCAGACATAGTACTAGTCCCTGGACAAAGAAAGGAAATCCTGGTTCTTTCCTCTTGAGAATCTTTATGGGTTCACGTGCACTCACAAACTCCAGCTGTTTTAGTGAACTGTAATCTTCATTGATGGCAGGGGGACCCCCAAGTGTGCCCCCCAGAATTTTGAGAAGCCTCCTCACTTGCTAGCAAACATATTCCCCATATTGCACCTTCCCTGCCTCTAACTACAGAATCCGCTATCTGGAGCCCTTTAGGTGGAGAAAAGAATCGGGGACCACAGTTTGGCCATTGGGGTGACCTCTCCAATTATCAAACTCATTTGAAGGCCCCTTCAGTGATGGACTAGAAAAGATAACTTTGTTCTAGCAAAATAATAGGCAAACTCTGGCCAAATCCAGCCCTCCACCTGTGGTTGTAAATAAAGTTTTATTGGCACACAGCCACACCCGTTTATTTACATCTGCCTCTGGCTGCTCCCGCGCCAAAGAGGCAGAGCTGAGTAACTGCCCCAGAGAACACATAGCCTGCAGGGCAGAAAATACTTACTATCTGGTCGTTTACAGAAAAAGTTTGCAGACCCTTGCTCTATAATACACCTACTTAAATTCTTAGCCCCTCACCCAAACCACAATTTTACATTTTTCTTTTATCATTTGGTGAGCCATAGAAGTCTCTGAAGTTCTTGGTTATAATTTGTGTCATTTCTCATTTGTTTTATCTGCTAACAAGATATAAATCCAGATAATGATATGAGTATCGACAGTGTCTAAGATAACTGCTGGTTGGAAACTAAGGTCTAAGATAACAGTTACCAACGTGGTAAGAGTGAGTGTCTTCCTAGCTGCTTGGTTCAGGGATGGATGGGCTGATGAGATCAAAGTCCATGGATGGGAAACTCGGGAAAAGATTACTGTGGAGTGAGAAGGAGGAGGGGGCCTGAGGGCCTGAGCCCCAGGATGGCAGAGTGGAGAAATGGAAGGAATCGGTCTGCATGACTCAGCCAAAGCACCCTGATCATACCGTACCTGCAAGCCTCGCTACTCAGGGCTTTTGTTCTACGAGCCAATAAATGTCCTTACAGTTTTAAGCAAGTTGAGTCTGGTTTTCTGTTACTCATGGCCAAAGGCACATAACTGATACATCTGCCCCAAGTGAACATCTTTGAACACCTCCCAGTAATGACAAAGAAGTGGCTTTGTTCTTGCGTCCCTTGTAATAATCCCAGACACTGTGTGTGGTTATTTATATGAACAGTTACCCAGTACCACACCTGAGACTTAGATGTGTCACCGGGGGGGAGGCCAGGTCATTTCCGGGGGTGTCTATTAGTTCCCCAAGGCTGCTGAAACAAATAGCCACCAAGTTAGTGGCTCAAAACAGCACGGATTTATTATGCTATGTGCTGTGGGTAGAAGTGTGACATGGATCTCACTGGGCTACAGTCAAGCTGTCGACAGGCTCTCTTCCTTCTGGAGGTCCCAGCAGACTCTTTGCCTTTTCCAGCTTCTAGAAGCTGCCCACATTCCTTGGCTCATGGCCCCACACCACCCCAACATCTCCTTCTCTGACCCTGACCCCCCACCTCCCTCTTATAAGGACACTTGCCCCCCACCCCCACCCTGGATAATCCGGGATAATCCCCCACCTCAAGGTCCTTTACTTCATCCTATCTGCAAAGCCCCTTTTGCCACTGGAGGGGATGTTCACAGGGTCCAGGATTAGGAAGTGGCATCTTTTGAAGCTGTCATTCTCCAACCACAGGGTGAATGGTGCATTCTCTATCTTAACAGAAGTTTCCATCTCACAGGTATGCAAGCCCTCATCCAGAGGTTTACGTCAAAAGGAAAAGAAAAAGTAAGCAAATATCAAACTCTTGTGAATGATATGCTAACTATTTGCATGCGGAGTTATTCAGGGGCAGTGGCCCAATGCCTGCAACTTTGACATGCATCAAAAAATAAGAAGGACCCATGGCCAGTGAGCATAGAGAAAGATGCTCACGTCATCAGCCATCAGGGCAATGCAAATCGAAACCACAATGAGCTACCACGTCACACACCCCTAGGATGGCCATTACTGAAAAAACAGAAAAAACAAGTGCAGACAAGGATGCAGAGAAATAGGAACCTTATGCGTAGCTGGTGGGGACGTAGAACAGCGCAGCCGCTGTGGAAGTCAGTTTGGCGGTTCTTCAGGAAGTTCAATGTAGAATTACCTCGTCATCCGGAAATTCCGCTCTTGGATGCATATGCCAAAGAAATGAAAACAGGGACTCGGGCAGGCATTTTTACACCAATGTTCATCGTGGCATTGTTCAGAGCCAAAAGGTGGCTGTGACCCCCGTGTCAATCAACAGAGGAATGGATAAATAAAACGTGGTCTCTCCATAAAACAGAATATTACTCAGCCATAAAAAGGAATGAAGTTCTGGTCCTTGCTACAACATGGACATGTTGAGTGGAATAAGCCAGATATAAAAAGACAAATACTGTATAACCTTGCATACAAGAACTACCTAGGAGAAACAAATTTCATAGAGGCAGACAGAAGATTCTAGTTACCAAGGGTCGGGGGGCAGGCAGGAGAGGGGGGAGCTATTGCTTAAATGGATGCAAAGCTTCTATTTGAGGTGATGAAAAAGTTGGGGTAATGGATAACGGTGGTTGCAGCACACTATTGTAAGTGCAATTAATACTACTGAATTGCACACTGGAAAGTGGCTACAATGGGAAGTCCTGAGTTGTATAGATATTACTCCAATGAAAATTAAAAATCATACGGAAAAAAAATAACATGGTGTGATGAGTGGACCCAGGCATGGAGAGACGATGGGGATACTGAAATGGCAATGGTGGAACATAGATGTTCGGAATAGGGGTGTTCAATGTAAAATTAGTTAAATTGTGCTGTATGTTTGAAATTTTTCATAATAAGATATCGAAGGGGGAGGCAAATGAGGCTTTTTAATTTTTCACCGTTCTGTGGGTTGGCTGGGAAGTTCTTCTGCGGGTCTAACTGCGGCTCAGCCACGCGGCCCCAGACGCCTGGAGGCTCGGCTGGGCTTCATTCGCACATTGGGCAGGTGGTGCTGGCTGCTGGCTGGGAGGCCTCGGTTCCCAGGGGCCACTCAGTCTCCCCGAGGCCACACCAGCTGCCTTCCACCATGGCAATGTTGGGGAAGAGGCAGAAGCTTCAAGGCCTCTTGGAGCCCCTTGGGGTCTGGGCTCCAGAACGCTTGCAAGCCTCTTTCCACCACGTTCCATCGGTCAAAGCAAGTCAACTGGCCATGCCTGAGCTCAGAGGGGTGGAGAAAGAGATCCCCCTCATCAAAGTCACCCTGTAAATGGTGGTGCATATCAGGACAGGAGGAATGTGTGGTCGTTGCACAAATAGGTCAAATCGTTTAAGTTCATGGTCTAGGGTTCTAGGGTGCCGGTGGAGCTTCAACTCCTGAAGCTTCTTACTCGGTAGATGGAAGCCACCAGATCTTACCTGGTGATGGCATTTAGCTACTGGAGGGCCATTGAGATCAGCTCTACGCAGTTCACTCTATGAGACAGAGGGGGGCAAATACAAGCCACTCGACGCCCAGAGGTTCCATGGGGAGATGCTGCAATGGTGAACCCACAATGGACTTGCACACGGGCTGCAAGACTCAACTCAGCCCAGTGACGTCACACCCGTTACAAGGGCTGCCAAGCTCACCCAGCCCTGTGGTGGGAGCAAATGACAGCCCCAAGCACTCACAAACTCCTCGAGAAGTTACTGCTTTGGGCCAAAGCGATCATTAGGTGAGCTGGCGATGGGGACCAGGTGGCTGTTTGTGCTGATGTCTCATCACACACCATAACATTGCCATCAGGACTTCACATGCAGCTGGGGTGGCTAAGACAGGGACTTACGGACAGACAAACATATGCCTGCGGGGCCCCAGAGCAGACCAGACCAATGTCTCCAGGGCTGGTTTACCATAAAGGTGGCAGAGCAGGGCAGAAAGGGCTGTCTTCTGGGTAAATGGTGCTGGGACAAGCACGATGGACAAAAGAGAAAATGAGACCCCTCCTGCACATCACACAGAAAACCAATTTCAGTAGGGCCATAGATATCAATGAGAAAGGTGGAACAATAAAGTGATGAAAGATAATATAGAATGAGAAAATTTTAACCTGGGGGTGGAGGATTTCTGGAACAAAAGGCATAAAGCACTACTAGTAAAGGGAAAAGAATGAGATGTTGGATTATAGTAAAATTAAGAACTGGTCAAAAGACACCAGTAAGAGAGCAAGAAGGCAAGTCACATTATGGGGGTGTTTGTAACACAAATAACTGAAACAGAGGCTCAGATCCAGAATATGTAAAGAGTTCATAGAAATCAACAAGAAAAAGGGAGACAAGTACAAAACGGGGCAGCCCTAGAAAAGATGATTCATGAAAGAGGAAATCCAAATGGCCAATGAACGTATGAAAAGGGGTTCAACCTTATTAGTAAACAGAGAAATGGAAATTAAAACCACAATGAGATACCACTACACCCCTATAGGTTGGGAACAAAATTTCAGGTGTGCTGACAACAAGGGTTGACAAGGATGCAAAGCAACAGAGATCTTTGTGGTGGGAATACAAACTGGTGCAACATTTTGAAAAAGACTTTGGCATTATAAAGTGAGTTTGAAGATACACAAAAACCATGACCTGGAATTCCACCCCAAGGTATATACCCTAGCAATATGCATACACATGTGTACCCAGATAAAAGACACATGTACAAGAGTGTTCATAGCAATATTTTTTTTATATAATAGCCCGAAACTTGAAAAACTCTGGTCAAATGGGTAACAGCCTAATGATATTTTCATTACATAGTAATGAAAATGAATAAAATCAACCACATTGGTTTAGGTCCTAGGCTGCTTAAAGCAGATACCATGACACAGGTTGGCTTAAACAACAGGAAGTTATCATCTTACAGTTTGAGGCCAAGAAAATGTCCAAATCAAGGCATCCCCAAGGCGACACTGTCTTCCTGAAGACTGGCTGCCAGCGACCCTGGGCTCCTCTGCCTAATGGCAAAGCACACGGCAGCCTCTGCTGGTCCCTCCCTTCTCTTCTGGCTTCTGCTGATTTCAGCTTCTTGCTCCATGGCTTTCTGCGTCTTTGTCTCATTTTCTGTCTCTTACGAAGGACTCCAGTCATAGGATTAAGACACATCCCGATCGAGCTGGGCCACACCTCAGCTGAAGCAGCTGCATCAGAAAGTCCTGCTTACAATGGGTCCCCACCCAAGGAATGGATTAACTTTAAGAACACGCTTTTCTGGGGTACATACAGCTCCAAACCACCACATACATGGAATAACATGGACTGATGGTAATTAAAAGGAGCCAGATACAAAAGAATATAAACAGTATAATTCCATTTACATGAAGTTTCAAAAGAGGAAAAGCAAAATTTATTTAGGCTGCGTACTTTTGTGGGCAAACTGTAAACAAAGTGAGAAAGTAACGATCCCTGAACCAAAGGTACTGGTTACATCTGGGGGAAGAGAAAGATGGGCTTTCGGATGCATTTCACAGTCGAGGTGGGGTCCCGGCAAGGGTCTATGTTTTGGCTTTATGACAGCGTGTTAAAATACCCATTTGTATTGTCTCAGCTTTTCTGACATGGGTTACATTTCATGATGAAACCGTTTTCACAAAAAATTTTTAAGACACCAGCTAGATTATAGCACATTTCAGTTGCAAAGCCACATTCACAATTGTTCTCTGAAACAGCAGTTCATCTAAAGGTAGTGTTTTTATTGGGGATTCAGAAAGCTTTAGCCGTTTCATCTGTGAAACCAAAGTGTGAACCTTTGCTTGGATTAAAACATGCCATGCTTGGATCCCCAATTTTGCATCTTGCTGACACTGTCCTATTTATTGCAACAGAGATGAAACACAACATTGAAGTTTAAAAAAAAAAAAAAAATTCCCTGAGACATATTTCCTCTAGCATGAATAGAAAAATATTTTGACGAATGAAAAATAAAAGCTAAATTTAAATATGCTGTCTTCTTTGTCCTGCTTCAAACCGAAAGCGTTTAACAAAAGCCCCTAATTTTGAAAACTTTTTAAATTTTCAAAACCTTTAAGAAATACCTTCTGTTAAAGAAGGGGGCCACCATCCTTCCCCCTTTAAAATATCAGCGCCTTGGGGGAGGGCTGATGGCTCTCTGTCATCTGCTTTTTGTTACCACTAGCAAGATTAGTCCTCTTTGCAAAACCAGGATGAGACACAAAAACTGGTGAATTGGTAACAATCCTACTTCAACTCACCATTTTTTAGACCTGTATGTGGTCAAGGGAGTTACAATTCCTTTTATAAGATCTTTACTTTAGATTGTTTCTGTTTCAAGGAAACGTTTTGTAACAGAGTAGCACCCGCACCAGAAAAAGGCAGAAAGCGGGGTGATGGATGTTTTTACAAAGCAAACACATGTAGGTGATTACAACCAGGTCAAGAGTTAGAACAATCACCAGCATCCCCAGCAGCCTCTCCTAGGCCCCCTCAATTGTGGACAACCCCCAAAAGTAACTATTCATCAGACTTCTCTCACCATCAATAGGTTTTGCCTGATCTGAAGTTTTTATAAATGGACTCAGTCACGTGTTCTTTTATACACTCACCATGTACGGGATTCTGGGTAACAATAGCTCAGTGGTGTGTTCCATTGTGTGACTGCCCCATGATCGAGCTCTGCTTTCAACCATCGATGGACATTTCCATCATCCCCAGCGGGGGCTGTCGGGAGTAAAGCTGACCCCAGCAAGCTCACACGTGTCTTCTGTTGAATGTTTGCATACGTCTCCTTCGAGTATATATAAATCTGGGCTACAGAGGCATGTGTGCAGCTTTAGCAGATAACACCCAGCTGTTCTCCAGTGTGAAGACCTTTATATTTTAAGCCATCTCATTTCCATGTCAGCCAGGGAAGAGATCAATTCATTGATCCAGAAAGCTGTTTATGTTGCAATTAAAATTAAAAAGAAACTTCACTTAGTAGTCAAAACAAAGACAAAATTATCTTGAAGACTTTCTTTCCTGAACACGAATCTTATCTCACTTGTAAAATCACGGTTCTTTAACCAGCCCTCAAAGGATCCCATCTCGATGGTTCCACCTAGGTAAAGTTCCAGAATCGGCAAAATGTGTAAAAATCAAGAAAACGGTTGTGTGGGGAGTGGAGGGAACTTTCTGGGTGTCCTGGACCTTGATGGTGAGCATTTATTGAAACTCATCAAACCGGGCACTTCCATCTGTGCGTTTCTCTGCAGGTAAATTTTACCTCCATAAAGTCCAGTTGGCATAAAAACATTATGCTTCTGCATCCGGGTCCCGCCATCTTCCTAAGAGGCAGGGATTATCTGGGAACGCAGGAGCGACCAGGGAAGATGAAGGAGTACGTTTACTGTAGCAATTTTCTGAGATATTTTTGAGCTCCTCTCCCGGGCTTCCTTCCATCTGCGCCAGCGGTGGCGGCCTCCAGAGGGCGCTGTGTGCAAAGCCTGTCCCGGAACATTTCGTGAATTTCTGGAGATTCTACCATCTTCTGGGAAACCACCATGGAGGAGCAGGGCTTGCCCCTTTCCCAGAGTGGAATGTCACTCTTCCAGTCCTCCCAACTCCAGGAGACTGGAGCTGTCACCCAGGGATATGATTCACACCAAAAATGCCTGACATGGAAGAAAAAACTTTGTGGGGCGGGAGAGCAACTGTAATTTGCCGGTCGGGTCAGCGGTGGGTTGATGCTTCTTGGTTCCACTTCTTCTACATCCATCAGCCAGGTCCAAGAGGGAGACACCTCCAAAGAGCCAGCCCGGTCTCCTCCGTAGCACGGGCTCAGGGAGGGACCCCTCAATGGTGTGAGACCCCCTACGGGTGGGTCAGGGGTCCCGGGGGTGAGACCCAGCCCCGATCAGGAGCTGGGTGCTTGTGACCCCTGCCCAGCTTTAATCTCTGGGCTATTTAGAGTTTCCCACCCAATCAGACTGTGGGATCTGCCTGGGTCCAGCCCGGAATGTTCCAACATGGGGACAAGAGTCTCGCCCTCAGCGCCATCCAACACGAGCTCAGTCAGGTCATGAGTTGAGTCTGTGACGGGTCTCGGGAAAGGAAGGAGACACACTCCACTGGGGCCAACCAGGGTTTGCAGCTCTTGGTGTCGTCATCCCTTCAGCCAGTGGTTATGGATGGCTTTGGGTGTTGAGGTGAGTCATCGAAGGGGAACTGGGCCGCTGCGTGTGCTAAAATCTCATCACGAACAATCCCGTCTAGACATATCCCCACAACTTTACAGAAACGAGGTAAACTGTAGCACCCCGAAACGTGACGGTGAGTGTCCCATATGAACTAGCTGGCACTACCCCTGAAACAGTCAAACCACAGATGTTTCACTTGACTCCGCTGTCTTTGAATCTAATTTCCTGCTTATAAGAAACTGAGGGGGTTGAGAAACAAGCCAAACAGCCCCATCGGGAAGCAACTGGACCTGCCAGAAGGAGGGATACACGGCCTGGGCTCCTTGGCAAGTCAGGCATTGAGAAAAGGGTAGGCGGGTGCCGGCCGTGGGCAGGAGGGCTCAGGTCTCTCCACAGAGCTGCTGGTGCGTCCTCACGGCACAGCAGCCAGCTTCCCCCGCAGAACGCGATCGGAGAGAGCAGGAGGAAACTTCCGTGCCTTTTATGACCGAATCTCGGAAGCCACGCTCCATCAATGCTCCAGTGTCCTGTTGGCCCCCAGGCCAGCCCTACTAGGCACGGGAAGAAACCACACAGGGCATGAATTCCAGGAAGCAGGAGCACGGAACGCCATCTCGAAGGTGGGTGACCACAAAGAGCAGATGAAATGAACCGGCACGAACCTGAACCCTGAACGAGGGACAGGCAACCCATGTGAGCAGCTCCACCCAGCGAGCCCAAGTGGAGGGTTTTTCAATAAGTCATCCACCCTCCTCTGTTTTGAGTGAAGTCAGAGATTCTGGGGCTCAGGCCCCCGTTTGATCTATGGCCATATATTGATAGCTGCCATCTGTTCTGGTTTGCTAAAGCTGCCATGATGCAAAATACCAGAAATGGGTTGGCTTTTATAAAGGGGATTTATTAGGTCACAAATGTACAGTTCTGAAGCCATAAGAGTGTCCACACTAAGGCATCAACAAGAGGATACCTTCACTGAAGAAACGCCGATGGCGTCCGGAACACCCCTGTTGGCTGGGAAGGCATGTGGCTGGCATCTGCTGGTCCTTTGCTCCCAGGCTGTATTTCAAAATGGCTTTCTCCCAAGTGTGGCTGGCTTCTGTCTCTCTCGGCTTCTCTCAGCTCTCTTCATGTTTCTCCTGGGGCATTTCTCTCTAAGCGTGTGGGGGTCCTCTCTTAGCTTCTCCAGGGCAAACTCGGGGCTTTGTCTCTTAGGCTTAGCATCTCCAAACGTCCTTCTGTCTGCATCTCTAAGCATCTGGTCTGTGTTGACCCCTGAGCTCCCTAAAGGTCTCCAGTGAACCAATCTAGACCCTTCCTGAATGGGCATGGCCACACCTCCACGGAAATAACCCAATCAAAGGCTACTCCAGTTTGCTAATGTTGCCTTTTCACAAAACACCAGAAATGGATTGACTTTTATAAAGGGGGATTATTTGGTGACACAGTTACAGTCTTAAGGCCATAAAGTGTCTAAGGTAACACATCAGTAATCGGGTACCTTCACTGGAGGATGGCCAATGGTGTCTGGAAAACCTCTGTTAGCTGGGAAGGTACGTGGCTGGCGTCTGCTCCAAGTTCTGGTTTCAAAATGGCTTTCTCCCAGGACGTTCCTCTCTAGGCTGCAGCTCCTCAAAAATGTCACTTTTGTTGCTTTTGGGGCCATTTGTCCTCTCTTAGCTTCTCCAGAGCAAAAGTCTGCTTTCCAAGGCTGTCTCCAAAATGTCTCTGTAAGCTGCAGCTCCTCTCTCAGCTCCTGTGTGTTCTTCAAAGTGTCCCTCTTGGCTGTAGCAAGCTTGCTCCTTCTGTCTGAGCTTATATAGTGCTCTAGTAAACTAGTCAAGGCCCGTGCAGAATGGGCAGGGCCACACCTCCATGGAAACTATCCAATCAGAGTCACCACCCACTGTTGGGTGGGTTGCATCTCCATGGAAACACTCAAAGACTTACAATCTAATCAACTCTAACAACATCTGCCCCACAAGATTACATCAAAGAACATGGCATTTTGGGGGACACAATACATGCAAACCAGCACGAAGGCCTCACCACAGTTGGGTGGGTCACATCTCCACGGAAACACTCAATCAAAAGTTTCCAACCTAATCCAAAGACATACATCTGCTCCCACAAGATTGCATCAAAAAACGTGGCATTTCTGGGGGGACACAGTATAGCCAACTGGCACACCGTCATTCGTTGGAAAGCCGGCTCCGGGCTGTGCTGTCGGAGCCACCATTTTTGTTTTGCTCCACGCAGGTGGAGGTGACATAAGCGCTGACCCCTTGGGCGCCAGTCCTAGTCCCTGCACACCTGGTCCCTCTGGGTTTACCTCCAGCCCCTGCTGCAGGCCCCCGAGCCAGAGTCACCCTCCCGGGAAGCTTGTCGGATGTGTCTCCCTTGCTCTGCACTTCTGGGTTTCCCATCCCTGAGCCAGGATCTCCCACCCTCAACACTGCTGGCATCGGGGCAGGATCATTCTCTGTTTGGGGGGTGTCCTGGGCACTGGGGGGTGCTGAGCAGCCTCCCCAGGCTCCCCCAACTCGATGCCTGGAGCAGCCCCTCCCCCAAGCCATGACAACCACAAATGTCCCCAGACATTGCCTCATGTCCCTCAGGGGAGGCAAAATTGCCCCGAGTTGGGAAGCACTGGCCCACCAGGTTTTCCTGCAGAATCCTAATAAATCCTCTTCCCACAAATCTCCATCTCAGGATTTGCTTCTAGGAACATCACCAAAAAGATCCAAAATCACAGCTGAGGGTCCAAGCTTGCTCAGATAAACAGGAGGTCCTATAAGATTTGGGTTGTAAAAATTACAAGTGAGCAAACTGCTCCCAACATCGAGCGCATTCCAGAGACTGACCGAACACTCCAACACTGTACAAGCCTCAGGGCTGAGGATTGCAGTCCAGGGATGTTAGCCAGGAACTTAATGATTTAACATGTTGGAATATTCTGTAATAGTCTGGAAGAACTTTGCACCTGCTCGGGAAGGAACATGCATCTCTCCGGAAGCTTCTCACTGAAGGAAGGTGAGTGGCCTCACACCCCCACCCCAGCACTCCCCCCGCCCCGTCTCCTCCCACCTCCTCTCCTTTATCTTATCGGGCTGGGCAAGGGCGAGCCTAGAACTTGGAAACTCCAAAGTCCTCGGCATAATGGGGTTCTTTATTAACGAGACTTAGCACCGAGGTTTACTTTCTCTCCATTTAACAGAGGCTGCCCAGAAGCTTTGCGAGTCGTAACTTCTCTTTCCCCGAGGCAACCTTTGACAAGGGGGACCTGGCACAGCAGGTGACGAAAGGGCATCTAAAGCTGGGGGGTCCCAGTGGGGGAGGCCTCGACGCCGCACAAACACCCCCTGGGGTGAAGCCTGGGTGTTTGCCATCCTTATCTCGGGGAAGGCCGGCTTAGGGACGACATTTTTGTGTCGTTCTGTCTTCCAGGCTGTTGGAAACGAGCAGCTCTTTGGGGTGGGGTCTGGGAGAATGAAATAAGAGAGCTGCAAGGGGAATTGGGGCCGGGACAAAAGGGGAGCCTCTCGTGCCCAGTCTGTACCATGGGGGTGTCGTGTCCTCCCCGGCTGTTTGTGCAGCTTGGAGACAGACCAACATGCTGAGATAAACCGCCTGTCCGGGCCCTTCCTCAACTCCCGGCTCACAAAACCTTGGGCCAAATAAAATGGTTGTGGGGTTCTCTATGGGTTTTGTGTGGTTTTTGCAACTGTCCTGGGCGTTTGAAATGATTTCAACATAAAAAGTTTAAAGTTAAAAAAAAAAAAAAAGTTAAAAATAAAATGGTTGTTCTAAGCCGCTGAGTTTGGGGATTGTTTGTTACGTGGCAGGCGACAGCTGTAACACACAGCCAGGGAATGCATGAGGCCCCCACCCGAGGGTGAGTGGGCGTCCCAGCGGCAGGGTGGGGGGCATCGCCATGGCCTGCGCCTCGCCTCGTCAGCATGGAGTCCGGTCTCTGATCCCCGACTTGAGCCCGCAATGCCAAATGCCGCCCTTCATCACCTCTCTGAGAACATATTTTGCACCAGCTCTTTCATCCATCCTGGCAATTTTGGGACAGGGGAGTTGTCACATAGCCCCCACCCCACACTTCCTCCCTCCAGGAAGGTCCGAATTCCTAGTGCACGTCCCAGAGGGAGCCCCAGCCCTGCCCGGCTCCTACCCCCAACCTGCAGCGCCACGATACGGTGCAGGTGCCAATCAGAGGGACGGGGCCCAGCAGCCAGGACCACCTCCCTTCCCAGGAGGCCAAAGCAAACAGAACCAGACCCAGCCAGCCACGGGGGGCACGCTCCGGGCGAGGTGACAGGCTGCAGCCCCCGGAGCGGAGGATGGAGTACCTGAGCGGGTGCCGGAAGGAGGTGGCCCCGGGGCCCCCGGGCTGGCAGAGGCTCAGTCAATGCGGAAATCAGAGGTTTCCCTTCCGCTGGGCTCATGGGAGACAGAGTCCAGGCTGGGGCGCAGGGAGGCAATGCCCCGTCCAGCCAGGCCAGCGGGATTTGGGGCGACCAGGCCGATGTGCGGGTTGTCGGCAATTGTCGGTACAGCCACACAAACCACCGCCAGCGGGACGTCAGAAGGGAGAACTCCTAGGCACTGAAGATCTTTTAGAAAGCCACAGCACAAATGTATTTTATATACGTTCATTCTGTGAAATAAAATAGCTCTAAGGCCGTTCCAGATATATGTTACTTTTATGACGGAAAGGAAGGTGGGAGGAGAGAGAAGGAGGGCGGAGGGAGAGAGGATGTTTAGATGTAAAACGTGCAACTATAAAACTTTTAAGGGAAAAACCTTTAGGATCTAGGGCAGGGCAAGGGGTTCTAGAGTTGACACAAATGCACGAAACGAAAAATCGATAAACTAGACTTCATTGAAATTGAGAACTTTTGCTCTGGGAAAGATGCTTTTTGAAGCATGAAAAGATGAGCTACAGAGTGGGAGAAAATACTGGCAAACCACACGTCTGACGACGGACTAGCATTTAGAATACGAGACGAACTCTCAAAACTCAACAGTAAACACACTCACGTACACAAATTCCGGTAAAACGGGGGCCTCCATGTAGCCTCGGTGGCTTCTACCAATGCCGAGACCCCAACTGTGAGCAGGGGAACCTGGAAAAGTCCACAGGGGTCTCTATGTTGTTTCTTACAATAACGTGTGCATCTACAATCGTCTCAACAAAAATTTCAATTAAAAAATATTACCACCTTGGTGATAAGAGTTTTTGGGGGTTCCCTTACATTTGGCGCCTGCGGCGAGTGCCATGCCTGCCTCACCCTGCTTGGCCCCGCTTTGGAGCGGGGTGAGCCCGGTTTCTGGCCGTGGCAGCCCCGGAACCAGGCCCTGGAGAAGGAACACGACAGCCTGGGGAGGCGGCGTTTGGGGCGCGAGACCCTCGGGTGGTCACCCACCTTCGTGTGTCCGCGAGCCCCTGGCGCTGGGCACTGCTGTAAACGTCCTAGTTAGAAAGAGGTGTCAGCAGTCGTATGACTGCGAATCCGACTGCTTTGGGGGAAGCTCTCCCTGAGGCCTTCGGACCAGGCATCCTAGGTCCCCAGTCCCTGGAGGACACCCCCACCCCAGCCCCAGCCCCTGAGCGTCGGAAATAGCTGCCACCTCACAGGTGTTTGCAAAGGGGAAACCAAGGCAGGGAAGCACGACGGAGCTGCTGCCTTCACATTCCACCCGGGAAACAGGCACCCTACGATCTCCCTGAGGAATGAGATACCTTTTTGAAAGAAGGAATTCATGCAGCCCAGAGAGGGGAGGAGATGGGGTCAGCGTCACACAGCATGTCTCACCAGGGCTCACCCCATTCCAGCTCTAACCCGCGAGGTAAGTCCTTCCTCTTGTCTGACTCGACGCCTTCATGCTGCAGGTTTGAGTTGAAGACGGGGATGGCCCTAGGGGAGTAGGGGCTGATGAAACGAGGGTGAAACGAGGTGACCCACAGGAGGGGCACATGTATTGGTGACAATTAGTGGAAAACGTGTGGCTCCCTCCGCATGCCTCAACATTCATTAAGCACCTGCTGTGTACCCAGTCACATGTCTCAGTCCTGCTGGCTTTTCCCGCCTTGCTATTCCTATAAAGTTTACAACTCCTTGGTTTTTCACACGTTCACAGACGTGCTGCCACCGTCGCCACTATCTAATTCCAGAAATTTCCATCACCCCCCCCCACACACACACACACACAAGAAGCCCTGTGCCTGTCGGCAGTCGCCACCCAGACCCCCACCGTGACCCCTGGGAACCTCAAATCTACTTTCCTTCCTGTGGCTTTGCCTCTCCTGGACGTTTCACCCCAACCGAGTCACACGACATTTGACCTTTTGTGTGTGGCCTCTTGGCTGAGCTTCATGTCTTCAAGGACTAGCCACTGGCCGCGTGGACCAGACCTTCCTCCTCTTTACGGCCGAATAATAGTCCCTGTCCGGAGGGGCCACTTGTGCTTCTCCATCCTCTGCTGACGGACACCAGGGCTGGTGCCAGCTTTCGGTGAGTGTGAATAACGCTGCGATGGGCAGTCACGTCCGAGGGTTCATTTCAGTCCCTGTTCTCCATTCTTCGGGGTGTTTTAGGAGCAGAATTCCTGGGTCACATGGTAACCCTGTGTTTAATTTTTTGAGGCAATACATGATATTTTTTATAATATTTTTAAATTGTATAATATCACATATATACGAAAGCATATAAAGTGATAACTTTCCAAGTGCAATTTAACAAGTACTTAGAGAGCAAATTTCAAAGAATGTTATGTTATAGTTCCACAGTTTCAGTTGTTTCCTTATTATGAAATATAACAAATACAGAAAAAGGTACTGTGTTTCAAGGTATGATTTAGCAATTAGATACATGGGAAATTTCCAAAGTTGTTATGAGTTATAGTACATAGTTTCAGTTATTTCCTTATTGTGAAACATAACATACGTACAAAAAGTATGGCTTTCAAATTGCAACTTAACAAGTAGCTATAGAACAAATTTCAAAGGATGCCAGGGGTTACAGCTCCACCATTTCGATTCTTTCCTTCAAGCTATTGTAGTACTCTAGCAACTAATAAAAAGCAAATTACTTAAGAGATTCAGTGTTCATCATCCTTTGTTAAATTCTATCTTGTCTGTTGCTGCCCCTTCCTCTAGTTCAATCAGTTTCCCGATCTTCAGGGGTGTCTAGGCTGTGACCACCCCAACCTGTTCAGCAGTACATAATATTTTTGTGCAGTATTTGAAAACTTTTAAATAACACGCTTAATTTTTCAAATGGTTTTAGGCTTGCAGAAGCATTGCAAAGAGACGACAGAATTCCCAGGCACCGTGTACCCTCTGGTCGGGGTCTCACACTGTCGCGTCCTTCTGTGTTTGGGGGGTGCAGCTCCCCCAAAGCACGGGCCTGACGTGTCCAGCTGCTGCTGGCCGGGCGCCTGCTGCCCGGGGCTGGCCTCGCCACCCTGCCAGGGCGGGGACGGGCTCAGGGCCCCTGAGTGGCCAAGGTCACGCGGCCTGGGAGAGGCACCTGGCCCCATTTCTCCGGAACCTTCCTGCCTCTCCAGGAGCAGGGAGCCTGGCGGAGGGCGGGGTCACCGCGAGGAAGCTGCGAAAACAAAATCTGCGGAACCAGCTCCAGGACAAGCTGTTCCCGGCTGCAGGTCTTGGCAGGCAGCAGGAGCAGGGAGCGGTCAGCGGCCTGGCAAGGCCGGGCAGGGCTCGGTGCCACCTGGGAGGGAGGTGGCCAGGCATGGAGCCCCTGAGATGGCCTGGGGGAGGGGGGCCCAGCACCTGTTGGGCATAGTGGTGCTAAGAGAGTCCCAGCCCCTGCCATGAAGCACCCCACGGTGAGAAGCGGTCATGGGGCATTACTTGGCCGGTGACGAGGGCCTGAGTTCCTTGGGGTGGAGGTGGGGGAGTTCTGGGAGGGCTGCCTGGAGGAAGTGACCCCTGAACTCGGAACTGGAGGATGTACCGGGTGAAGTCACCGGGTGACGGGGAGGTTTCCAGGCACAGGGAACGACGGGTAAAGAGGTGCCACAGCTGGAAGCTCAGGGCACGAGGAGAAAGCAGCTGAGATCGAGGGGTAGGCCTGGAGCCCTGGGAAGGGCCCAGAGCATGTGGGAACCTGTAGGTCTGGAGGAGGTGCTCTGACTTTATTCTGAGGGCAATGGAGAGCCATGGGAGGTGTTAGAGTGAGCGAGGGGCAGCTTGATTTCAAGTCTTTAGGAGAAGGGAGGCAGAGCAGGTGTGGAGGCTGGTGGCCCTGGCCTGGGACAAAGGCCATGACAGGGACAGAGAGGGTGGGTCTGGCAAGGAGG
This sequence comes from Choloepus didactylus, assembly GCF_015220235.1. NCBI lineage: Eukaryota > Metazoa > Chordata > Mammalia > Pilosa > Megalonychidae > Choloepus > Choloepus didactylus. Next base: position 1,343,455 of record NW_023637606.1, read on the forward strand.
ACCTCAGCCGGGAGAGAGAAGAGGAATGGCAGTCAGGTGGAGGACAGAGAGCGGCCTCTGGTTGGGACAGGGCTGGAACCCCAGACGGTGAAGGAGCCAGAGGGAAGCTGATGGGGAGCATACAAAGCCTTGTCCGCCTCTGTTCCCAGCAGCACGATTTGAAAGCAGGAGCCACCGACGGGTGGGCTCACACGTGGCCCCCCATGCCATGGTAGAAAGGAGCGGAGTTCCGATACCCGCTACGACGTCAGAGTGAGTGAAAGGTTGACGAGCATCTGGTTCCACTATATGAAATGCCCAGGACAGGCCTGGGGAGTGGCCGTGTGGTTGCCAGGGACTGTAGGCAACTGCTAAGGGACCCGGGGTTTCTTTTGGGGGTGGTGAGAATGTTCTGGAACTAGTGGTGATGGCTGCATGACTGTGTGAACTACTAAAAATTGCTGTCTCGTATACTATGAACAGGTGAATTGTATGGGATGTGCAATCACCTCATCAAGCTGTTATCTAAAAAGACTTGTGGGACTCCTCTCTCTTGGGGTGCCCCTGCCCCCCAGAATGGTTGGGAGTGTCCTCACCTGCCTGGGGCGGCGTGATCCCCACCTCCTGCCTCCTCCCACCCTGGCTTCTGCTGGGCCTTGTCCTCCCTGGACCATCTCCTGGCAACCTCCCCCAGCTGCTCTCGGGCCCCCGTGGACAGGAGGGGAAACAAACACTTGCGACAGCCAGCGTGGAGCTGGGATCCCAGCCCAGGCTGTGGGCCATGCCCACTGGGCTTCACGGCCTCCCTGTCCCTCCTCCAGGAAGCCCCCCTTGATGCACCCACAGGGGTCTGCTGCCTACAGCAAAGACTTAACTATGGCCACAGAGATGGGCCTCACAGGACGAGGTGGGCTGACGCGGAGTCCACTGGGTTTCCCGACTGTGCTGTGCGGAGCTGGGCACCCAGCCCCGACTCTCGGCAGTGAGGTCCGTGTCCCCTCCCTGACCACAGCTGAGGCGACACGCCACATGGCTGCCAGGCCCTGGGGTCCACTTCCCAGCCCACGCATGTGGCCAAGGACACTTCTGAGAGAGGTGCCAGCCACTGCCATCTATCCCGTGCCTTCCTGGCGGACGAGCCGACCCCATGATCCCCGTCCAAACCCCCGCCCCACAGCAGCCCCGGGTGTGGGAGACCAGGTTTGCTTGTTACGCGGCAGCAATGGAAAGCCGGGACGTGGGCCCGTGCGGCCAAGTTTTTATGACTTTTATTAAATCCTTACAAAACAGAATACAAAATTCTGGCCTTGACAGTTGGTACAAAGGAAAACTTCTGAGCTGTATCAGTTCACCTGGTACAATGGAGTTAAAGTGCTTGGATGTTTGTCCCCCGCTTTAAAAAAATCCTCTGAAATTTTTTTTGTCTTTTTTTTTTTTTTTCAAACGTCTCAACATTTAAACACCGCCCTCCCCACCCCACCCCGGGCCAGGGGCTGGCCGGGTCCTGGGTGCACCCGGGGGTCACCTGGACTCGATTCACAGTAGCGGCCCTGACGGCCCACCAGCCCGGCGCCGCAACGGGCCAAGGGAGGAACCGCCCGTCCCACCCCGGAACAAAGCTGTTCTTTCTGATTTTTTTTTTTTTTTTTTTTACAAAAAGGCAGAGAATCCCCAGTTGCAAAATGTGGACTCGCCGATGGGCAAGAGGCGACGTGGGGCAGCCTCCCCCACCCCCTGCAGGAGGTGCGGCGGGGACGTGGGGGGCAGACGCAGGCCGGCGAGGCCCGGGGGGCATCAGCCAGCAGCCCCCACACCGCGACTGAGGGCAGGGGGAGCTGGCAGGCGGGTGTCCAGCCCTCCCCCCAGTCCGAGACCCCCTTTGACATTCAAGTATTCTCCAAGAACAGGGCATTGAAGTCAACTGATGGTTTTTAAAAAACTAACTAACCACGCGCACCCCTGACCCGGGCGGGGCGGCCAACCCGCGGGGGCAACCTGAGCAGACCTGGGGGGGGTGGCTCCCCGGCCATCGCCCCGTCCCCGGCCAGCGGCCCCACATGTGCGTGTGAAGAGAAAGCTCTATTGCATAGTACTTCACCCCAGAGCGAAGCGGGGGCATCCGCGTCCCCCCGAGCCAGGCCGGGCAGCATCTCACCTGGGCACAGGGTCGGGGTGGGGGGAAGATGGCCACGGATGCGCCCCCTGCGGTCCCTGGGCGCCCTTTTCCAGAAGGTGGGCAGGTGGAACTCAAAGGGGAGCCCCCAGTTCTGACTGGGTCTCCGTGCCAGGCCCACGGGGACGCAGGGCAGGACATGGCCGCGGTCGGATCGAGACCTGAGAGGGGCACTCGGGTGCCCGGGGGCCTCGTGTCGGCTGCCAGGCGCCTGCCCCGCCTCTCCCACCCCCTTGGGGGACACAGACGTGGACCAGGGCCAACAGCAGGTACCAGCTTTCCCGCCTCAGCCCCAGGGTCTGGGGTGGGGAGGGGGTCATTCCCCAGGGTCACTTGAAGGTTAAGCTCAAGGTCAGTGACCAATGTCACCAGCCTGGACACATGGGTTCCTGGGGAGGCCCTGGATTGTCAACTCTCATGGGACAGGGGGTTACAGAGGGGCTGAGGGACAGCCACCCTCTCTCCTCGGAACAGGGGAGACCCGCGGAGCCCCCAGGAAGGCCCGTGGGCTGCAGCAGGAAAGGAGCTGCCATCTCACCGAGGGGCCAGGCTGGGGTCTGCTGTCCCTGGAAACACTGAGGAGTCTGGGAGGGGTCCCCCACCTGGAAGGCTGGGCCCGGCGCACCCTCCTGGTGGGGGCAAGCTCTCCTGAGTCACACCTGTGGATGGGGATGGGGGCCGTGGGGGGCCCTGGGGGGCTGGGTGAGACCTTCACAGTACGTGGTGGGCAGGGGGGCAGCCTCACGCGCCCTCCACTCTGCTCCCCAAGTTCTTGCTTTGCTCTTAACGCTGTTACAAAAACGGGATGAGGAAAAAAAAAACAAAAATAAACCCAACAGCAAAACTTATATAAAAACACGGCTCTGCCCCCAGCGGAGCTTATCGGGCCTGGGGATCCCGCCGGGGGAGCAGCCCGGCCTCGCCAGCCGGCAATAGCTTAGAAAATCATCTGGGTCTCCGGGGGGCTTGGGGCGGCCTATGTACAGGGGTGGGTCAGGCGCGGTCCCCCACAAGGACCACTGGGGCGGGCACCGCAGACAGGCTGGCCTTCTGCCGCCGTTGCGCCAGCTGGGAGGCGGAGGGCGGCGACAGCTGCATGCAGCGCGAGGTAGCTCGGATGACCACGGGCTGGCCCGGGCCCACCGCCCCGGCCGCGTCCTCCTCGCGCTGGGCCAGCTGCCGGTTCACGGCAATGGCCTCGGCCGCGAAGGACGTCAGGTCTTTGGCACAGCTGTTCCTGGGGGATGGGGTGGGGTGGTCACCCGGGGGGGGGCTGGGCAGGCCCCTCATCCTGTCCCCCCATCCCTGGGCGCCTCCACCCAACGACGATGAGGGGCTTTGCCTCTTGTCCCCCATTTGAAACTGTCCTAGGGTGTCCCGGACTTTGTCAAACATCTTGAAGTGGAGCCCTGGCCACGCCCACAGGAAACTGGGGTTCTCCCGGCCCGGGCAGAGGGGGGCCTCACCTCTGTAGGACCATGGGCGTGGGCAGCGTGTTCTCCGGGGCGCGCTGCAACGAGAAGGGGGGATGGGGCTGGAGACCGGAGCCCACGGCCCGGCCCTCGGCCCCACAGGGCTGCTCCGCAAACAGGGATGCCTGGCAGCAGCCCCCCAACCCAACCTTGGCCACAGGGACCAGAACGCAGCCAGGGTCCAGTGACCCGAGACCACCCCGTGAGCGGTGAACCAGCCTGGCAGCCCAAGGCTGTTCACAGGCAACTCACCCCCACTCCCCACCTCTGCATCTACCAACCCCTATGTCCCTTCCCTCTGCCAAGCCAGGCCTCCCCACGTAGGTCACCCCTTCCTGCCCAGTGTCTGCTGGCACCCGACCGGCCCTTCCCTCCTGCCTGATGTCTCCCCGGAGCACCCCAACACTGCCCAAGACCCCAGATCTGCCTCTGCAGCCCCGGGTCAACCCCCCACCCCAGGCTTCTCATTCTCAACGCTGCAGAACTCACCCCCTGCAGAGCAACTCATGCATGGCGCCTCCACGCCAAGGCCAGAAGGCTGTGGGCCCCCTCTCCCCAGCTCCTGACCACACCCCTGCCCTGCGTCCCCGCACGAGATCACCAGGGCTGCAGGGGGGTTCAGAGGGGTCTCACGCATGTGACGCTGCAATGGAGCTAGAACGCCCACCTCCTGAACGAGTGACACCTCCAAACAACTAAATTACAATGCTCTAACAAAAACTAAGAGTGCCCCCAAGTTCACCCCACCTGTCCCCCAATGACCCTCAGCAAGCCTCCCGCCATCATTCATGACCCATGGGGGGCGGGAAGACACGCCGCGTGATGCCACAGGAAAGAGACACCCCTGGGGGGCTGCTCCTCGGCCGCCAGCCTGCCTGCCTCTGACGGCCGGTGCCGGGGGAAACGCGCCAGGACCACCCCTGACCAGGGAGGCCCAGAGAACACAGCGAGCAGCCCTGGCCCAGGAGCTCGGGGCCCTGGACACAACAGGGCGTTGGGGGTGCTGCTAAGTTCTCTGGGGTGAGAACGCTCGTGGGCGTCCTAGAGAACTGCATTTCGGGGCTTTGGGCCACAACCCACACTCCTTGTCCCAGGTGGACACGACGCTGACGCAGCAGTCGCCGGCAATGCCTGAACCTAGACTGCAGGGACGTGGTGTTCCCTGCCCTGCCCTTTGCATCTTCCCGTGTCTCTAAACGCTTTCTAATAAAAGCTTTTGCAAGGCAGCTGCCCGGGAGCCTTGGGGTGACTCCAGGAGCCCGGCCAAGGTTTACGGGGCGACCGTGTCAATCATTACCCCAGCACATGCGCTCCTGGAACGAGAGCAGGCGCTAAGCACAACCAGCAGGAGATGGTGCACTGAGAACAGGGGCGAAGAGTTGCCCACCAGCCCCCATCACGGCCCACAGAGCTCTGGATCCTTCTGGAAGGGGCTTGGCTGAACACATCAGTCATCACCAGATCCACCGGCCTCTCCCCTCAAGAGTGGGGCCTGCTCCTTGCCCCCCACAGAGCCCCCCAATGTGACCAAAACTTGAAGTGGACACTGCTAAAGCTGCACTCCTGACCAGACACCTACCCGTGCCCTCGGGGCTGTGGGATTTTGGTCACTGGAGCCACAGCTCCAATCCTTAGTACATTCTGCTGCCCTGGGGGCCTCACGGCCTGGCGTGGTGGCTGGGGTGAGGGGCTGGCTGGGGCAGGGGAGGGACTCGGCTTCCGGGATTGCAGGCTCGGCCACCCCCTGCCCCGAGCGCCGGCAGGCACTCAGGCGGCACCCGGGCCCCAGCCCCTCACAGGCACGGCCCTAGTAGGGGGTGTTGGCCGAGGGAAGCCTGTGGGAGCCCCGACTCACCCCCTGCACCCAGGGGTGCTGCAGGACCTGCGCAGCGCTCAGCCTCTGCTTGGCGTCCCGGACGAGGAGCTTCGAGATGAGGTCTTTGGCAGCAAATGAGATGTGGGCCCAGTCCTTGTCGGGGAACTCGTACTTGCCCTCTTGGATGCTCTCAAACAGCATGTTCTGTGGGGACACGGAGGGAGGAAGGTAGCCGGACGGCCGCCAAGGAGGGAGGCAACCAGGGGCTGCGGACGGGCAAAGCTGGAGGGGGAGAGAGGAGAGGCGGGAAGGGAGGAGAGATACGAGAGAGAAAAAGGGGAAGAAAAGAAGAGAGAAAGAGAAAAGGAGAAAAAGAGGAAAAAGAAAAAGAGCAGAAGAAAAGAAAAAAAAAGAGAGAGAAAAAAAGAAAAAGAAAAAAACGAGGTAAAGAAAAAAAAAAAAACACGAGCGCGCGGAAAGGGGCGGGGCGGGGACTGGGCGGGGCAGCCCGGAGCCCCGCCCCTCGCCGCAAGCCCCGCGCCTGCGCACCTGGCAGGCGGGGCAGGCCTCGCCGCGGTCCCAGCCGCAGTCGCTGCCGCAGCGGCCCACGAAGGGCGGGTAGCCGCTGAGCAGGATGTACAGGATGACGCCCAGGCTCCACAGGTCACAGCGCTTGTCGTAGATGCTCGCCTCCTCGCTGAAGGCCTCCACCACCTCAGGCGCCATGTACTCCGCCGAGCCGCACTGGGGGCGGGGGGCGAGGGTCAGGGCGCCCCTGCGCCGCCAGCGGGGACTTCCCAGAGACTCGGGCGGCAGCCGCCCGCCACCGCGCGCCGGGCCCACCCAATCAGCGGCCGCCACTGGCCCCCCGCCCAATCCGCGGCTGTTGCCGAGCGGAAGCCCGCGCTCCGCCCCCCGACGGCGGCCGAGCGGGCCCAAGACGCAGGAGGTCGCGCCACCGCGGAAGGGGGCGGTGCCGCCCCGCCCCGCCCCGCCCCGCCCCGCCCCCGAGCCTCACCGGGGTGAGCAGCTCCGGGGTGGAGATGGGCGAGCAGTCCCCGTTGAGCTTGATGCCGCTGCCCAGATCGAAGTCGCAGATCTTCACCGGGGACACCTGGGGGCAGGGGCGGGGGTGAGAGCGGGTCCCGGCCGCTGTGGGGAGGGAGGGCCCCGCCCCGGCCCCCGTGCCCCTCACCTGGTTGGGGTGCTCACAGAGGATGTTCTCCGGCTTCAGGTCCCTGTGCGCGATGCCTGCCGGGAGAAGCCGGCGGAGGGGCCCAGGGTGGGTCAGGGGTGGTGGGTCAGGGGTGGTGGGCGGGGCCCCTCCCAGGAGGGTGGGGTGTGGCGGGGCTCTCCCGTGGGCGGAGCAGGCTGTGGGGGCGGGGCTCTCCCGGGGCGGGGCAGGCTGTGTGGGCGGCGCTCTCCCGTGGGCGGGGCGTGGGCGGGGCTCTCCCAGAGGATGGGGTGTGGGCGGGGCCCTCAGGAGGATGGGGTGTGGGCGGGGCTCTCCCGGGGCGGGGCAGGCTGTGTGGGCGGCGCGCTCTCCGGAGGGCGGGGCGTGGGCGGGGCTCTCCCGGGAGGACTGGGGCACAGAGGGCGCGGACGGCGCGCGCTGCACGGGGCGTGGCAGGCGGACCCACCCTTGTTGTGCAGGAAATCCAAGGCGCTGGCCACGTCCTGCACGACCACGCTGGCCTCCAGCTCGTTAAAGTGCCGCCGCTTGTGGATGTGGCTCAGGATGGAGCCTGGGGCCGGGGGAAGGGAAGACGCTGTGCCGCCGCCCAGCGCCCGCACCGACCCCCCGGGGCCCCGAGCCCTCCACCCTGGGCCACCCAGCAAGCAGGACGCTGGGACCCCACGAGCCCCTCGCCCCTCCACGCACACACCTCCCCGCATCTTCTCAAACACCAGGTAGAAGCGGTCCTCCTCTTCGAAGAACTCGATCAGCTCCAGAACATTCCTGGGGGGGGGCAGGGGAAGAGCTGTGGCTCCTGCGGCCCCACATCCCCCACCCAGCCCAGGAGGGACACTCCCACTTGCCCACCTACCCGACCCCGCCCTGCGGAGATGTCCCCCAGGCCCAGCACGGGGCCCAGTATGTAGCAGGTGCCCAATACATGCTCACAGGGATTGGGGGCTGCGTTACCTGTGTCCCTGGCACTGATACAGCATCTCCACCTCCCGGAAAACCCTGCCCCGGATGTGCCCCGGCTGCTTCTCAATGATCTGGAGGGGGCAGAGCACCTGAGTCAGCTGGACCCCTGCAGGCCCAGGGTAGGCACAGCCACAAGTGCCACCGCGTGCTCAGGCCCTTTGGCTCTGCAGACCCAGGCTCACGGCCGCTGCGTGCATGGAATGAGCCGGAAGCCAGAGCCGCAGGGTCAGCACAGATGGAGGCACCAGGGAGGTCTGTGGTGGCGAGCAGAGAGGCTGCGAGAAGCAACAGACGGCTCTGCAGCCCCTCTTACCCTCTCTGCTGCTGGGGACCTCTGGGAACCACCTGGGACCATGAGGCCACGGGCCACCAGGCCCCTCCCGGGCAGGCACTGTCAGAGCTCATGGCCCGCCCAGTCCTGACTTGCTGCAGGACCCTGTGCCAGCCTGGGCAGCTGCCCCCACGCCTTGAGCCAATCATCCACAGCCCAGCCGTCCCGTGGGCACAGCTCCTAGACCTCAGGAAGGTGGCCAGAGCCTCTGCCCCTGATCCCCTGAGGCACCCAGTGTCTGGGGGAACCTCTACCCAGAGCTGTCCCTCTGGCCCCTCAGTGGGCAGGTGGGCAGCCCAGCCCACCACTGTGCACTTGCCACCTGTCCAGTGACAAATGGCCCCGCTGTCCCTCAGCCAGCCCAGTGGCCGGACCCCCCCAGATCCAGAGCTCTTAAGCTGGCACCACAGCCTGTTTAAGCCACAGGTACCTGCCAGCGGCTCTGGGTGAAATTTGACTTCCTCCTGTGCTTGTGGGAAATGGGGAGTCCCCCCCACTGCAGAGAAGGGCGTGGGGGCAGCGTCACTGGAGGTGCTAACTTGGGGGACGGGGCACGTCCAGTTCCCGGACGCCCGGACCCAGCTGCCTCCTGCTACTTCCTGACTCCTCTCTCCGCAGCTTCACTGGACCAGCCGGTCCCACCGCACTCTGGTGGTCAGCCCGGGCACCTGGGCACCGAGCCTCCCTGAGTGTAAGCATCCCCATCTCTGAGGGGAGTGGCGGGGCCACTAGGAGGAAAGCTCAGGACACACGCTGTGCAGAAGGTTCTCCATCTCTGGCACCATCCCGCAACCCAACCTGGGAGCTCCCGGGGGCAGGAGCCATGCTGCCCCTACACTGCCTGGCGCCACCACCATCATGGCCCCTGTGCCCGGGCTGGAGGCGGCGCCACGCGGGAGGTCATGAGGCCACAGCCTGGGGCTCAGCACAACCGACCTGGCATCCCAGGGGTGGCCTGAGTCACCTGGCAGGGTGGGCACTGGGGCCATTTTTAGACATGGTTTTCCCCGAATGCCATCGCTGCCATGCCGGAGCTGGGGTGCCGCGGGGAGGGGGACGGAGGGACGGGGAGACGGACAGAGTAGCGGCCCTCACCTTGACGGCGTATTCCTGGTTGGTGATGAGGTTGACGCAGGTCTGCACGCGGGCGTGTGCGCCCTCCCCAAGCACGTCCTCCTGCAGCTGGTAGACGTCTGGGGGGCAGCAGGGGTGTGAGACAGAGAGAGAGAGAGAGAGCCACCTCCCCGGTCCCCACCTGCCCCGTCCCCCGCTCCCGCTCACCTTCAAACCTGCCCGAGAAGCTGTCTGTGGCCCGGCAGCGCTTCTTCTTTTTGCCCCTCTTCTTGGCATCTGGGATGTCGATGGGCTCGCTGGCGGGCATATCTGTGTGGGGAGAGAGGGAGGTGAGGACCCCCGCTCTGGAGGGGACCCTGGCCCCTCCCCCAGGCCCTGCCCCTCGGGCCCCTCACCAGGCCGGGCCGGGCACTCCAAGCTGAAGGCAGGGTCTCCGTGGTGGGCCTGCTCCAGGGAGAAGGCCAGCTCGAAGGGGTTCTGCCCCTGCAGGGGAACGAGAGGCCACAGCACTCAGGGCCCATCCGGCCGAGCCCCCTGCCCCCTCCCTCCCCCAGGGCCACCCCAGCAGCCAGGGGAACCCCCACACCTGCCCCACCGCCATCCCTTGGCGTTTGTAACTGGGCACTGGGGGCGTTCCTAGCATCGAGGGGGGAGCCCAGGGAGGCTGCTCAACACCCCACGGGGCCCAGGACACCCCCACCAGGGAATGATCCAGCCCCGGAGGCTGGCAGGGCTGAGGGGAGAGGCCCCGACTTCCCCCGAGACGGGGAGGCGAGGACCCCAAGCAGAGGACCCCTGAACCAGGGCCGGCGGGGCCTCCAAGGCAGGGGTGCGGCCCGGCCCTGCCCACGCCTCGGCCTTGGCGTGCCCCTCTGGGGAGCAGGGACGGCCCCCCACCCCCGGTGACTTCAGAGGCTGGCCGATCAAAGGCATCAGGAGGGAGGTGAGTCACCGGCTTCCCGGGCAGGGCTCCCAGCTGGGCCTGCCATGCCCGCTTTTCCCCGGCCTTCCCGTTCAACACCCCCCACCCCTGGGGGACCCTGTGCAAGCCCCCTGGACTTTCTAGCCTCAGTTTCCCCCTGTGGAACAGGTTCCACCGCTTTCCCTGCCTTCGAGCTTCTCTCCCCTCCCCACCCTGCCTGGGCCACGGGTGTGAATTCCGCACCCAGCACCCAGCTGAGGCCCTCCCCTCGGGGAGTTGGGCCAAGAGAGGAACGGGCCCCACAGATGGGGTCTGGGAGGAGGCGCCAAGCAGGGAAGGAAGGGGGCGGGAAGTTCGGGAAAGCTTCTCTCCCCCAAATAAAGAACGGCCTGAACAAGTGCGCTCTGCAGGTGGACGAGCCAGTCCCGGGCTGACGGCCCCTCGGCACGAGCGGGATGGGTGCAGGCCATGGGGGTACGGACGCTCCCCAGTGCCTTTACACAGGGATCCTGGCAGACCTGGGACAGGCAAGAGGGCCCGTAAATGCCGGGGAGCAGAGGGCTGGCAAGAGCTCCAGGCCCCAGTCCCAGCTCTGATGCCGGTTGACCCAGGCCAGAAAACTGGGGCGGGGGGTCATCCAGCAGAGACCTGGGCCAGGCAGGGCTGGAAAGCAGATGCAGGTCCCCTCGGCTTCCCCGCCCACACTGCCAGCCCCCAGATCGTCACCAGGAGGCCGGTCGGGGGCACACGCAGGGGACATGGAGGGGCGGCCTGCAGCCAGCCCAGCCCGGGCGAGGCCCCAGCCCCCACCAGGAGTCAGACACCCCCACAGGGGCAGCTCCTGCCAACACCAGGCCGGGCCACCAGATAAGGCCCGATAAGGCTCCCCGTGCAGAGTGGGTGGCAGGCAGACGTGGGGCTGGGCTCGCTGGCTCCCTGGGAGGCGGGAGGGACAGCCCCCAGCTCACGGGACCTCACAAGGATGAAGTAACCAAGGGGTGGCCGCCGGGCCTGGCTGCACTCTGGGCAGGTGCCACCCTCCCAGTCCCCCCTCAGAAACCCTAGACCCCGATACAGATGGGGTCAAGAGTCAGCTCCCACAGGGAGCCCCAGGCAAAGGCCCCCGTCTCTGACCTTCCATTTAAAACAGGAAAGACATGAACAAAACACCCAACAGAGGTGCCTTCCTACTATGTGCAGCCTACTGTGTGGGGAGAGTAAGATGTTGGGGGGCCGCTCAGGGTGGGACCTGCCTGTCCAGGGCTCCCTGGGGGACTCCCAGGCCTGACAGAAGCCAGTCCCGGTCCCAGGAGTGTGGGCGGCTGGCCCGGGGCTGGCTGCCGCCCCAGTCAGCAGGCTCTGGCAGGAGGCAGCTGGAACCATCCAGAAGCACGAGCTGGCTTTGGCCAGGGCACCAGCCCTGCGCGCTGACCCCGTCTCGGGGCCACCCCAAGCCCGCCGGACCCGGACCCGGGACTCCTCCCCAAACACACCGGGCTCGCTCCTCCGTCCCGGAGAGACACGGCACAGGAACACACACTCACCCTCGCACACACCCCCCAGTCCCTGCCCGAGGAGGCCATTACATAACCCAGGCGGCCTGCGGGGTGGGGCCCGGCCGCTGACATCACTGCGTCCCCTGGGCCCGGCCCCTGGGGCCCCTGCCCGGCACCTGCCCTCCCCCACAGACCCGATCATCTGCGACGGCCACCGCCGCTGAAACTTCCCGCTCCGACAGGAAATGGCACTTGGCCCCGGCTGTCTGGGGGAAACCCGGCTGGATCGGGGGGCCCGTGCTCTCCGTGATCCGGGCCGCCTGCGGGGGTGCAGCGGGCAACCAGCCCAGCCTGGGGACCTGGGGATCCTGCAGGAGGGCTCCCCCCACCGGGACACTCGGCACCTGACCCCCACCCCATCCGACTCCGCTGGCCCAGGTGGGGATCGTGGGGGCCCCGCGGGGCCGGGGGCACCCAGCCCGGGCTGGGGATAGTGGAGGGGGTGTCCCCCGAGGCCACTCGACGGCGGGGACCAGGCTGCAGCCCGCTGGCTGCCCAGACCCCCCCACCCCCCACCAACGCACACCAGCCCAGGGCGCAGGGCGGGGGCAGGGCACGAGCCGAGCGCGCCCCCCCTCCACCCGCCGCTCGGGTGGTCCAGCCCCGGGCGCCGCCAAACCGACCCCGGGCCTCACCTTGAACGATCGGTGGAAGCCCTGGAGCTCGGCGGTTTTCTTCTGCACCATCTTCCGTCCGCGCCCCGCCAGCGGGGGAGGGGGCGGAGGGCCCGGGGGCGGCCGGGCGGGCGGGCGGCCGGGAGGGGAGCCTGCGGCGGAGCAGACAAAGGACGGCGGTGAGCGGCTGGCGGCGCGGGGCCCGGGCCGGGGGTCCGCGGGGGCCGGGGTCGCCCGAGCCGCCGGGGTCCGCGGGCCGTGCTCACCCGGGTCGGGGCCGGGCCGGGGCCGCAGTGCCGCCGCCGCCGCCGCCGCCGCCCGACGTCACGCAGCCCGGACCCCGCGTCGCGGACCGCGCAGGGAACAGCGCCGCCACCGCCGCCACCGCGGACGCCTCCGCCTGGGCCACCTCCGCCGCCGCCGCCGCCGCCACCGAGGAGCCGAACGCGCCACCCCGCCGCCGCTGTTATAGGCCTGGCCCGCCCAGGCCCCGCCCCCTGGAAGCTCCGCCCCCCGCGCGCCGCGGGGCGTGCAGGGACGCTGAGCGTACAGGGGCTCCGAGTGCGGCTGCGCATTCCGGGCGCGGGGCGTGTCCGTTTTCCCTCGTCCGCCCCTGCGCAGCACAACTTGCAGGCAGCTTTGGCCGCGGAGTCCTGGCAGGCTCCGGGCGGTGGGCAGGGGTCTCTGTTAGAGCTGCCCGGGGCTCCGGGACCCGCGGAACCTCTCACTGGGCAGCGCCCTGTCCCCTGGGCCCAGGCAGGGCAATGCCCCCTGCCTGCCGAATGGAGCTCAGAATACACTATTTTGAACACCACCCTCCCTCTAGAACCTGCTGTGGCTCCCTCTTTATTATTATTATTATTTTTATTCAGGTGAAAACCACATGACATAAAATTAGCGTTTTTGAGGTGAACAATCCTATGGCCTTTGGGACATTCACCGTGATGTGTAACCACCTCTATCTTGTTACAAAACAGTCACTCCCCATCTCTGTCCCCTAGCCCCTAGCAACCACCACTCTTCTTTCTGGCTGTATAGATTTGCCTCTTCTAGACGCTTCATGCAGGTAGAACCATAGAACATGTGTCCTTTTGTGCCTGGCCTCTTTTGCTGAGCATAGTGTTTTCTGAGGTTTGTCCATGTTGTAGGTGCAAATCTGCCTGCTTCCTGCCCTAGTTGGGCCTCCTCCAGGCAGTTCCCCGTGAGCTCCTCCCACTGCTGGCAGGGAAAGGGGCCTGAAATCTGTAAAGGACCCTCCCTCAGCCCTTCGCAGGACTGACGTGAAGCTGCGTGGGCCCCTTCCCCCCTGGGCAACCACCCCATGTACCCTCTGCCCTCAAGGCTGCAGGAGCTGGGAAGCCTGGCCTGGGTCACCCCCAGGGCCTTTGGAAGAGCCAACCAGGAACTCCCCAGCCAGACTCCGGGCCTTGATGTCACCCCGAGTCTCGGCAATGGAGGGAGGGGCGGCGGCAGGCCCTGGCTGTCCCATGTGTGTGCGTGTGGGCTTAGACGTTGGCACGGGTGCCTGGGGTAGGGCTGGTTGACCTGTCTGCCTCGGAGAGGACTGGGGCTTCCTCCTGGCCCGGCCCCTGCCCCTCCACCCTGCTTCTAGACCCTCTGTGTGTACCCGGCCGTCAGCAGGGTGGGTCCAGGTGGCCTGTTTGTACATGTGCAGAAGTGCATAAGTATAACCCTTTTCCCCAGCGTGTGGCTTGGTAAGTCTATCCCCTCGTGTGCCTATTTAGCTGTGTCTGTTCTCTGGGTTGGGGGCATCCTGAGCACTGTGGGGTGTTGAGCAGACTCCTGGGCTTCCCCCACTCGAAGCCAGGAGCAGCCCCCCAACCAGTGGTGACAACCACAGATGTCTGTAGACGCTGCCCCATGTCCCCTCCTTCCTCCCACTGGGCGAGCTGGGTCCTGCGCTCCCCTTCTGCCCACTCCCAGCCCCCAGATGGTGGGGAGGGGTGGGGAAGGGGGAGCAGACCCCGTGTGAGGGCTGGGAGGGGCCAGCCTAGCGCCACATGCCTGCGTCGTGTGTCAGTCTGTCTGCACCCACGGGTGTGAGGAGGTGCAGGTGAAGGTGGGGGTGCAGGTGTGTTCCTGTGGTTGAGGCAGATCCACGGGGACAGGTCAGGGTGGGGACCCAGCAGAGCCCCGAGCCCCTGCCCCCCTCCCTGGGTCTGGCCTGGAGCAGCCCCTGTGCCCATGCCTGGGGGGCTGAGCTGGCAAGGGTGAACCCCTCAAGCAGGCAGCTGGCCCCCATCCCAGCTCAGCCTGCCCTGCGTTGGGGGGCCCTGGCAGTGGGAGTCGGGGAAAGGGAGGGTCCCCCTGCACCCCTCCAGCACCTCCCAGACAGCCTGGCCACCCCTGTGCACCTCCTGCTTCCCCCTGGCAGCCGGAGCAAAGGACGGTGCATTGGGGTGAGCTGGACAGGCTGCTCCCCTGGGGTCCCCCCATCCCAACCCTGAGAGGTGGGGGGCTCTGGACTGGCCCTGGGGGAACCAGAACCAGCCTGGGGCCACGGAAGCAGGGTGAAGTACTGGAAGGACACCAGGAAATGAGGCAGGGCCCCAGGGTGGCCAGGGTCGACAAATAAAAATACAAGATGCCCAGTGAAATCTGCATTTCAGATAACCAGCAAACACATTTTTCTGGTATAAGTATACCCCCCTGCCTAAGTCAATTCCATGCATAAGTATATCTCAAACAGTTATTCCGGGTGCAACTGGAATTTAACCAGGCGTCCTGCATTTGTTCTGTTCTCCCAACATACGTGAGTACAAGGCACCGGCTCCCCCACACTTGCTGGTCTATGTATGTGTGTGTGGATCTGTGGAAGGTGTGTGTGACTGTGCACACTCAGAGAGAGCAGAGACGGGTGTGCAGCCCAAGTATACACCTGCCCACGTGCACACTAACGAGATGCCACCGTGTAACAAAGGACCCCAAACCAGGTGGCTTATAACAATCCCAGTTTGTTCTCTCCCGGTTCTGGAGGCTGCAAGGCCCCCAAAGGAGAATCTGTCCCGTGTACCCCCCCTGGTCCCTGGGTGGCCCCAGGTCCTGATCCCCCTGGGGTCCTCTGACTGCTCCTCCCAAGCCTGTGCCTTTGGGGAGTGGGGGGCAGCTCCCCTGCCTCGGAGCCAGGCACCTGCAGCTCAGAGGGGCCACAGGTGTGGCTGGTGTGGGAGGGGCCCAGGTCCCGGCCCCCAGAGACCTCCTGAGAAAGGGCCACAGGGCTGGGGCGGCTGTGGGCATTGGGGGGCAGTGGGTGCTCTGTCTCGCTCTCTCCCCAACATTTCCCACCTGTCTGGTCTCCCAGGGACACGAAGCACAAATCTCAGGGGGGTCCGCAGATGAAGCAAGGGGCGTGGGGAGGGTCCCAAGCTTGGGGCCCCTGCTGGTCCTCTGGCCGTGGGGCCACGCGGCTGGAGCATCTGATGCAAGTGGCCGCAAGTGTCCCTTCCTGCGGGCTGACTCACCCTGCTCCGTTCCAGGGCTCAGCAGTCGTGGGGACGGGGCCAGGTCCCACCGGGCTCCGCTGGGGGTGGGGAGAGGGTGGGGCCAGCACGGGGCCCCGGCTGTGGCTGCTGCTTGTCTCCCCCACAGCTGAGCCGGGGGACAGGGGGAGCCCTGTGGACACCCGCCTCCCTGGGAGTCAGGAGGCAGGGACCTCACCCCACAGTCCCCAGGGGGGGTGAGGCCAGGTGGCTGGCAGGGCGGGCTCAGCAGAGGGTGGCTGAAGGCCACCGCCCCGCCCCGGGGACTGGGTAAGCCATTTACTTGCTTGTCACCTCGTTTCCTCTAAGAGGAGCCCAGAGGACACCCAGGTGGCTCTCCTGGGTCTCACTTTCCAGCTGAGCTGCTCCCCAGCCATGACCGGGAACACCACGTACGAGGACCCCTAGTTTTGAGGTGGGTGGGGGGCTCTCCAGGTGTGACTGCAGGCTCTGGAGGGACGTGGCTGCAGGAGCAGGGACACGCTGGGGTGCAGTGTGGTACCACGTGTCCGGACAGGTGTCAAGTCCCAGGGCCTTTGGCCAAATGCACCTCTCCCCGCCCGGAAACACACTCCCCCTTGCCCTGAGAGCCTTTCCCGGCTGGGAGGGTGACACTTAGCCATGGACGTCCTGTGTCCCCCTCCTCCTAGGCCCAGGACACAGGACAGAGCCAGCTCCCTGCTGCAGAGACCTGGGTCAAGCCCTGCCCTGATCCCAGAGCCTGTGGTTGGAGAAAGGGACTCTGCAGCTGGGATTAAGAGAAGGAGCTGGAGGTGGACAGACGACCCTGGGCCCGCTGGCATCCACCTCTGACCTCCAGGACTGTGAGATAATGAATGTGTGCCCCGACGGGCGTAGGAGGCTCGCGCAAGCCCCAGCGCGGTTGCATCAGGGAGTTCCCGTTCCGCAGGGGAGGGAGCCGCGGTCCACCCCCGGGCTGGGGAGTCCCAGCGCCCCGGCCGCTGCCCCCGCACGGAGGAAGCTCTCGGAGGCGCTGGGGCGGGGAGGGGCGCAGGGACCCGGGCGCCGGGACCGGGACCTGCCCGCGGGGTCACAGTGGTTTGTGCTGCTAAATCCCCTGCGCGCCCCTCTCCAAGGGTTCCCAAGCGGGATCTACGCTGGGGGGCACCGGCCCGGGGTCTCCTCCTCCTTCCGGTCAGTGGGGGGATCCCAGGGTGCCCCCCACTCCCGCGGCTCCGGGGTGCAGGCGGCGGGGGGCGCGGAGAGCCGGCCCTGTGCGCCCCGCGGCTGCGCGCCTGCGCCCTGGCCGGAGCCTCCGGGCCTCCGCGGGGAGCGGTTGCCAGGGCAACGCGTTTGCGTCAGCGGCGCCGGCAGGACGCCCGGGCTCCCAGGGCGAAGGGGGCGGGCCCGAAGTCTGGGCCAATAGGCTTCCAGGGGCCGCGGGGGCGGTGACGTGGGGCGTGGCCGGGGCCCGCCTTCCAACCAATGGGATTGTTGTTGTCGGGGGCCTGTCAACAACACAGGCGCCTGCTTCCGGGTTGTGGGGCGCAGGCGGCTCCCGGCCGGACTTCGCCCCTTCCTCTGTCCGGCCCCGCTGCGTGGCTCCAGGCCAGGCCCCCAGCCTCCCCGACCCTCAGTTTCCCCAGATGCGCAATAGCAGGACTGCGGGGGGCGGTGCATGCAGAACCCGCTGCGCCCCCTGGGTACCCCGCCGTTGATCGGAGGGAGGGAGGGACGGAATAATTCCCAAAACTCGCCCCCCGTGCTGGCCCGGGAAAGGTCAGGGCAGGATCCGCGGGACCCTGCAGCTGGGACTGTCCCCGAGGCCCCGGGGGCTGTGCCCGGATCTGCCCTCGGGACCCGGGGCCCCTCCCTGGGCTCAGGCCCCCGGAGGAGGGTGGGTGCGCGTCCTCTGTCCGCTGTGACAAGTGACCACAGACGGGCGTAAACAACCCCGTTGACCGTCTTGGGGTTCTGGAGGTCAGATTGCAAAATGAGTCCCACAGGGCGACCGTCGAGGGGTGGCCAGGCTGGTTCCTTCCAGAAGCTTCTGGGGAGAAGCCGTTTAGTGCCTTTTCCAGCCTTGAGGAGCTGTCCGAGTTCCTGGGCTCGTGGCCCCCTCCTCCGCAGCCCCTTCCTCTCTCTCTCTCTCTCTTTCTCCTTCTCTGGCTCTAACCTTGACGTCAGGCCCCCCAGTAGCCCAGGGTCATGTCCCCTTCCCAAGGCCCTTCACGTAACCCCACTTGCAAAGTCCCCTGTGCCGCGTGAGGCACCCTCTCTGCAGGTTCCGGGGATCAGGACGAGGATGTTTTGAAGATCACAGAGGGGCTCAGGCTTCCCCTACGACTCTGAACCCCGACTTTCACCGCAGTGCCTCCTTCCCACTGGGACCCTGGGGACCCCGTCTGCAGCCTACACGGAGTCCAGGCTTCCGTCTTCCTGGGAGACTCATCCTTCAAGGGAGATTTTTTAAACATCTACATTCCTCGGTGACTTTGAATTTTTTTTCTAAGAACTTTCTTCATTCCCAAACATATGAGCCCCCATCTGGGCCTGAACTCAGCCTCTAGGCCACTTGGGGACCCCTGGACCCTGAACCCATCTAAGCTCCCCTCCCTCGTGTTCTTGTCTTCCAATCTGGGCCCCTCTTGGGCCCATGGCCACTCTGCCCTTAGATGGCACCCCTGGGACACCCGGCCTGGGATGACCCCCTGGACCTCTCCCCAAGGGGTCTCCAGTCACCCTCTTATTTGAGGCCTTTCCTCTGAAATGCCCCTGGGTGCCGTGTCCCAGGCCCCCACTGGCCCTGAGTTGTGTCACAGGTGACACCGTGAGCTCTGCCGTCTCCTCTTTCATCCCTTAGGTCCATGTGCTCTCAGGGGTGGTCCCGGGCCCTCGGCTCTTCTCCCAGAAACCAGCATCTCTCCTAATTTTAAAAATCCAGACCTCCTCCTGATAAACGCAAAAAGACCAGTGGTTTTTCTAAGGATGGCTGCGTTTAAAATTACACATGCCTCGGAAGACATCCAAGCAGCGACACTTATTCCGCAAACTTCACAGGCCACCCCCTCTCCCAAATCTGATGGTGCCTGGTGGACGCAGAATGAACTGCCCCCTGCGATCGGAAGGTTCCAGAACCTCACCCCCGGCCTGCACGCCTGCCCCAGCTCCAGACTGGACATCCCCATGTGGGGTCCCAGCCCCACCTGTCCCCGGCACGCGGGAAACCAGCACAGCCCTGCACCCCGGCCGACCCCCCGACAGCAGGTGTCCTGGCCTTCCCGGGCTGTTCCCACACAGCGGCTGGCCACAGGGAAGGCTCCTCATTTTCCTATTTTAAAAATTGGAAATCTCTCCATGCGAGGGAATATTATTCGACCGAGATCCACATGAGGATGTGGAGGAACCATGAAAAGGCGAGGCCGAGTGAGGGGAGCCAGACGGAAAAGGGCAAATATCGCACGAGTCTTTTTCTATGAAATCTCTGGACGAAGCAAATTAAAGGAGGCAGGGAGTGGGTTAGAGGCGGCCCGGGCTGGGGGAGGGATTGCTTCACGGGTGTAAAGTTTCTGTTTGGGGTGAGGCAAACGTTTTGGAAATAGATGTGGTGGTGGTTGCACAACACAGTGAATGTAATTGAGGCCATGGCATTGTGCACTTAAAAATGGTCAAGTGGCACATTTTACTATATATATATATATCT
Organism: Choloepus didactylus; assembly: GCF_015220235.1. Classification (NCBI taxonomy): domain Eukaryota; kingdom Metazoa; phylum Chordata; class Mammalia; order Pilosa; family Megalonychidae; genus Choloepus; species Choloepus didactylus. The sequence continues at coordinate 1,362,711 of NW_023637606.1, forward strand.
ACAATAACCTTTTTAACTGGAAGGTGTGATGGTTTGGAGGCCTTATGGACCCCAGAAAAGTAAGATCTTCAATTAATCCATCCCTGTGGGTGTAGACCTGTGGATGGTGGGTGGGGCCTTTTGATTCGGTTGTTTCAATTGACAATGTGACCCACCCCTTCAAGGGGATCTTAATCCACTTACTGGAGTCCTTTATGAGAGGATAAAACACAAAGAGGTAAAATTCAGAGAAGCACACAGAGAAGTTTAGAGAACACCCCAGAGAAGCTAAGAGAGGAGGCCACTGAGGCAGAAGCTGAAGCAATGAGACCCGGGAGCGAAGGATCAGCAGACACCGGCCATGTGCCTTCCCATGTGACAGAGGAGCCCTGGGTGCCGGCAGCCTGTCTTCAGAGAAGGTATCGTCCTGCCGTTGCCTCCAGTTGGACATTTCCACAACCTAACGACTGCAGATTGTAGTTAATAAATCCCCGTTGCCAAAGCCAGCTATCTCTGGTATACTGCATTCTGGCAGCTTCAGCAAACCGAAACAGAAGGTGTGTTCCAAATTCTGTGCTGTGAGCACAAAAAGGCTGTTGCCTGTTTCTTGCCCCCCGTCCCCTCCTGGGAGGGAGTCTGGGGTGGCAACAGCTGTGTCTGCACTTCTGGAAGCTTCCCAGCCGTTTACCCACACACAGGGGGGTTGTAGCGGTTGGGCTGGAAAAGGAAAGAAGAAACAGAAGAGCCGAAAACATCCCCAAAATCCGTTCGGGGGGTGGGGGGTGTCTGTGAATAAACTGGTCTATTCCCGCCACAGGAACGGCGTCCATCCGTTACAGAGAAGCATGTGCCCAAAGACCTCCAGCAGCGGTGACCGACAGACGGGGACACGATGCGAGCCTCGTGCACGCATTTTGGCATTCAGTAGCTGCATTTTACTTAAAAAGAAGTCAATTTTACGTTTAACATTTTATTTTAAAAGAAACAGGAATTCGTTTTTGGAATATATTTCACCAAAACTAATGTAACCCAAAGAGGATCATTTTGACACGTCACCAGCACAGAAATGATTCGCGAGATATTTCATGTTCTTTTTCCTTCCCTGGCTCCGTCCAGCTCCGGTCGGTGGCCGTCCATCCTCGGGCTTCTGTCCCTGCCCCTGTCTTCTCGCCGTCTCCCCTTGGGTCCACCTCTGGGCCCAGAACCCCTTCTTCTTCAAAGGCCCCCAGATCTGTTGGATCAGGCCCATCTGCTCCAGCTCGGCCTCCTCTTTACAAACCACATCTGCCAAGATCTGGTTTCCAGACTAGGGCCCGTTCACGGGGCCGGGGTTAGAACTGGACGTGTGTTTGGGGGGATGCGATTCAGCCCATGCCAGATGCTTCAAGTGCAATGTCACCCTGGCCAAACCATAAAGTCGCATTTTGCAGAAAAATATTTTACACTGCCTCGGTTTTGCATCTAAATTGTCATGAATTAAAACGAAAATCCCGCTCCTCGGTCGCACCTGCCACGTCTCAAATGCACCGTGGACCCCTGGGGCGAGGGGCTTCGTGGTGGGCTGTGCAGGTCGACGGCGGGGACCGTTTCTATCCAGTTTGAAAAAGACCAGATCACACACGGTGACAGCGGCAGGACACTGAGTGCAAACAGCAGCTCCGAATTATATACGCGAATGCAGTTAAAGGGGACATTTTAGATTGTGTATGTTACTAGAATAAAAATTTAAAAAAAAAGAGACCATAGGACTGTACAGCACAGTGCACTCTATTGCAAATGATGGGTTCTAGTTAATAGTACAATTATAAAAATATTCTTTCATGAGTTATAACAAATGCGTCACATGAAGGCAAGGGGTTAATAATAGAACTCTGTATTCCAGGCCTGAGTTTTCTGGAAAACTGCAACTACTCTAACAAGTTAATAAAAAATAAAAGAGGCAAACCTTTGCATAATACAAATTTGTTTAAAGTTTTAAAAAAAATGAAAGAGGGAATGCAAAGAAAAATTACACATATATTGTTTAGAGACCTATTTCTCTGTGGTAAAACATGAAAAAGATTAAAAAACAGAAAAGGAAGATAATGATACCTCTCAAGGGAACATAAGTATTGGCAATATTATATTTTTTAAACTGGATGACAGAATTGCGAGTGTTAATTTTAAAATCTTTAGCACACACGTAGGCAATACATATTTTGTACAGATCGTGTAATCAACAGGCTGATGTTTTAAAAACTTATTTCACACATGCATACGTGGAAGGAAGACGTTGAAAGAACCTACCCCAAAAAGTTCCCAGTGCTTCTCTGGGAATTCTGGTTCTCTCACTTTCCAGGCAATAAATTTCCGAGTTGCTTTAATCATTTACAAAGGGCACGTAATGTGACACAACTGGGATGAAGCATCGGAGGTTAAAGGAGGAGAACGTGAACGGCGAGGGCAGGGCCTGGCACGCAGGGAGCTCTGGCGCTTGTTGGCGATGGTTCTTGGAGATGTGGGTGATGCGAGCAGGGGACGTCTTACGGGACCTCGGGGGGACTGGGGCTCCGTGTTCCCTCCCGGCTGCCCCCCCCAGACAAGCCCTGCATCTGCCCCAGTGTTGGCCGCTAGGCACCTCCCAGCTAGGGGATTAGCCGGGGTCTTGGGGTTTCTGCCACCCCAATACTGGCACCCCCACTGTGCGTGCCACTGGGCAGACCGACTCGGCGTCCCCTAAAACCGGTGTCCCAGGCCCATGTCTGTGAGTGTGGGGAGCTGGGCTCAGGGACCACCGCCCTGTGGATGAGGGGTTGTGGGGACCCCCTCCGAGGACTGACGGCTCTCCCCGAGAAGGGCTGCCTCGGAGCCCCGACCAAAAAACCAGCCTGAGAGATTCTAGAACTATCAGGAGGAGATGCAGGAGGAGATCTGGACGATGTTGGGGTGGGGTAAACCTCTTCAACCGTATCCCCAAAGCCAAACGATCAAAGAGGCGAGTGATGTATTCGACTATATGAAAATAAAATATTTCTCTACAGCAACACCCTTAGACAGAAGCTAAGAAACAGATCCTGTGGCCAGGATGGTGTTCCGGTTTGCTAATGCTGCTGGGATGCAAAACACCAGAGATGGATTGGCTTTTATAAAGGGTGTTTATTTGGTTACAAAGTTACAGTCTTAAGCCCATAAAGTGTCCAAGGTAAGGCATCAACAATCGGGTACCTTCCCTGGAGGATGGCCAATGGCGTCTGGAAAACCTCTGTTAGTGGGAAGGCACATGGCTGGCATCTGCTCCCGATTCTGGTTTCAAAATGGCTTTCTCCCAGAACATTCCTCTCTAGGCTGCAGCTCCTCAAATATGTCACTCTTAGTTGCTCTTGGGGCTGTTTGTCCTCTTAGCTTCTCTGGAGCAAAAGTTTGCTTTCCAAGGCCGTCTCCAAAATGTCTCTGTAAGCTGCAGCTCCTCTCTCAGCTCCTGTGTGTTCTTCAAAGTGTCCCTCTTGGCTGTAGCAAGCTCGCTCCTTCTGTCTGAGCTTATATAGGGCTCCAGTGAACTAATCAAGGCCCACGCTGAATGGGCGGGGCCACACCTCCATGGAAATTTTCTAATCAGAGTCATCACCCACACTTGGTTGGGCCACATCTTCGTGGAAACACTCAAAGAATTCCAACCTAATCAACACTAATATGCTTGTCCACACAAGATTACATCAAAGATAATGGCATTTTAGGGACATAATACATTCAAAACAGCACAGACGGTTTTTTCCCTCCGGAGGGATTTCGTTAAAGGACAAAGCTGAAGGCATTCTGCAGGTGTCCATTAGTTCCCTGATCAGTGGACTCTGAGCTAATCGAACAGAAGATGATTCTGGGTGGGACTGGCCTAGTCAGGTGAGCCCTGAAAAGGCCCTGGGCCCTCCCTGCAGGGAGAGAGGCCCCCTTGCTGGCTTGGGAGCAGCAGGCTTTCATGTCATGAGACGGCCTGGGGAAGGGCCCGAGGGCAGCCCCTGGGAGCCGAGACAGGCCCCCAACCCACAGCCAGAAAGAAACAGGGACCTCAGTCCTACACCTGCAAAGAGATGAATTCTGCCAGCAAGCTGAGGGGAATTGGAAGTGGATCTCTCCCCGGTCAGGCCCCCAGATGTGACGTGGTCCCAGTCGGCACCTTAAGCTCAGCCTCGTGAGATGCCAAATGGAAAACCCAGCTAAGCTGGGCCTAGACTTCTCACCACGGAAACTGTGTGATGAGAAGTGGGTGTGGTTTCGAGCCTCTGACTGTGAGGTGATTTGTTACGCAGCAGTAGCTGACTGGTACAGACTTCCTGATACCACAGTCCAATCAGAAGGAGAACAAGCTTGGTTTTGAAGCCCTTTCCACACAGCCCTGCCACAGGTCTCACTGGCAACTCCAGGCTGGGGATCCACGGCTTTTGCTTGGGATATCCTGTCCCAATCCCAGCTCCGATGCCCCCACATGAATGTACCAGGGGCTACCCCTGCCCTGCCCTCCCTAGGGGAGCCTCCGAATGCTGGATTGGGGTGCTGGGGGCCCCACGGGGGCAGAGCCCATGCGTGAGGTGTGTCAAAGGGACGGGCTGCCCATCCGAGTTGGCCTGTCCTGGCACCATGTGACAAGAAAACGGTGACGGGGACACTGTTTGTTCTTCGCGGTGGGCCCCAGACATGCTCATGGTCTGGGGTGGGGTCAGCTCCCCCTGCAGCCCCCAGAAAGGCTGTGGGCTCTGGGCTGCTTCATACGAGCTCCCTGACATCCAGGAGGTCGAGTGACGGGGTCTCCTATAAACTCGGGTCGCGCAGAGCTCGGAGGAGTTCCCACGACTGGCCTCGGCCACACCGAGCCGGGACGGTGACACCTTCTGCTGTCACGTGGGGAGGACACGGGAGCTGGCGTCTGAGACCCCCCAGACCTCACCCTCGGGTCTCCTGGTTTGGCTTCCTCTTCTTTGCCTCCTTTTACTTTAATAAAAGCCACAATTGTCCACAGAGCACTCTCGGCGAGTTCTGCAAGTCGTTCCAGTGAATTATCGAACCCGAGGGGGTGTGGTAGGAGCTCGGAACTTGCAGCCTGAAGCAGCATCTTTAGAGGGTGGCCCTTGACGTGTGGGGTCCGGCCCAGTCCCACGTCGTTCATCAGCATCAGACAGACTGAGTCACTGCCATCCTCATGGCCGGGTCAGAAGCTGAGGACGTTGGTAGACCAGGCTCGGATCAGGCACCAGAACTTTCAGGAAGAAGCTGGGCTCAGTGAGGCCAGGATGGAAGGAGGGGGCTGGGGTGCATGGCTGGGGGAGCAGAGGTGGCCAGGTGAGGGACACGGGTGGAGGGCAGGGAGAGTCGGGGCTCCGAAGGGGGCTGTGAGGACAGAGCTGAGGCCAAGAGCTGAGACGAGAAGGGGGACCGACACCAGGTACCGGGTCAGAGCCGGCCACCGCCTGCCCCACGCCTGCCTCATGCCTGCCCTGCAGCACACAATGGTTAATGTGTCCTCGTGTGTCATGGGGCAGAGGAACCAGCTCCGCGACACCTCATTTTTAGCCCCGGAGACCTCTGTCGGACAACTGACCTCCAGAACAGGAGAACAGAAGCCCGCTGTTTTAAGCCGCCACGTGTGTGCTCACTTGTTACAGCAGCAAGCAGGGACCGAGACCCCCCGAGCCCGGCCGAGCCTCCCGAATGCAGCCCGCACGGCTGCTTGATGTCTGGGTGCCCAGACGGAAGACCCTGGCTGCGGGGTCTCGGCGGCCCGATGTACCCTTCACGGGCTGTTTTCCAGGATGGGCAGGTGTTTTTCCAGCCGGCTGCCCTGGAAGCAGACATCCCTCTCCGGGGCCGCGAGGGCCGCGGCGGGCAGGGCACGACAGCTGGGTTTGTTTTCACATTCGCTGCTTCTGGCCAGGAAAGAACGGCGGAAGGCTCCAGAAATATCTAGGAATGTAGGATCTGCTCCCGGAGCACCACAAGGGTCAGGCCCAGGTCAGCAGAAGCACGGAGCAAATAGGGGCCCAATTCACCAGCGCCGGATGCAAGGCCAGGCACGCAAACGGCAGCGGCACGACGCGTGGTGGGCGGAAGGTGGAGGCACCCGAGCATCTGACAGCTCGTGACAGATGAACTGAACGACATCCGTGCAATGGAACAGCATTTATTCATCCTTAAAAAGGAATGAGGCTCTGGCTCATGCTACCACACAGAATAACCTGGAAGACACGATGCTCAGAGAAAGGAGCCGGACACAAAATGACACACGTAGCCTGGTCCCATTTATATGAAATCTCCAAAGGAGGCAAATCCATGGAGACAGAAAGTAGAGGTTGCCAGGGAACGAGGGGAATGGGGTGTTGGGGACATGGCCGCTAAAGGGTGTGACTTTTCTCGCTGGGTGATGAGAATGTTCTGGAATTAGTGGTGATGGTTGCACAGCTCTGTGAGTAGACTAGATTCAAGAGGGCGGCTGAGGGGCACCTGCCAACCCCGATAGGACTCACAGCGAACGGAAACTTCCCTTTCCCAGCACCATTCCTGGCCCAGAATCAGTCACCACAGGAGAAGATCTGGGAGCAAACGGAGAGAACAAAATCTGCACGAGGTGCGTGACCCAGGGCTGAGCACCCACGACCGTGGAAAACTCCTGATCACAGAAACAAGACATTCCAGAAGACCCCTGCTTCCCTCTCTCGAGAAATTTCAAAACGAACTCGGCAGCATGAGAAAGCGTGAGTTTGAAAGGCAAAGGGTAGTGGGGAACGGGGTGCACATGGGGGCTCTGTATTTCCCGCATGGTTTTCTGTCAACCCACAAACCTACGATTTCCTAATAACACAGAAAATGAATGAACCAACAAACACAAAAGACAAAGGGTGGGTGAGGGTGTGGAGTCGGCAGGAGATCCCACATTCCAGGCAGGGACACTGAAGGCACAAATGTCCCGTGGCCGGGCGTGCGAGTGCAGGACTACATCAGAATGGGGCTTTGCACCTGGGTACACAGGGGATGTCGGGGGACACTGGCGGGTGTCATGACTGGGGAGGGGGCTGCTGCTGGCATCGAATGGGGGGAGACGACGGAGGCCACTCAGCACCCCCCAGTGCCCAGGAACCCCCACCCCAGAGAATGACCAGACGCTGGTTTCAGCCGTGAACGCTGGTATAGAGAGACCCCTAGCTGAGTGGGTACTGTCCGTAGAGCAGCCCCCTAAACCGTGGCCCGAGTAGACAGTTCAGCCCAGGCAGCGTTGCTCCACTTTAAGAAGAAAAAGCTGGGGAGTCTAGGGGTGGACTCCAAGATGATCCCGTGCTCCTACTTGTCCCTCACAGGGCCCTTGGGGGACAGCCTCCCCTAACCGGTGAACACGGCGAAGGTGACGGGATGTGCGCGATGACGTGTGCATGGTGACGTGTCACAGACGGTCACACCCATCTCCCCTGTCGGCGTTGACGGAGCTGGCGGCTTTGCCAGGAGCACCCAGTCAGAAAGCACAGGGGCTCCTGGCTCCCAATCCTAGTAAGCTTGTGGCCGACGTCCTTCTCCAGTCGAGTCTCCGGATGAGACCCCAGCCCGGCCAACGCCTCGGCCAGAGCCCGAGCTGGGGACTGCCGGGAACTGTGCAGTAACAAACTCGTGTCGTCGGGAGCTGCTGTGTTGGCAGCAATTTGTGAGGCTGTAACAGTCGACGGGTACAGCGAGTTGGCTACTGATAACCGCCCGGTCGTGGCGGCAGCTTCTCGCGGTGACACGGCCGTGCGATCTCCGTTTTGCAGAGAGTGAGCGGGTGTTTCACGGAGCTCACATTTCTTGCTGGGTTGGTCTGACCCAAAAGCCGGCTCCTTCCCTGTCAGCCGTGGGCAGCTCTCCCTCTCCAAAGGATTTAGGAGAAGCCTTTTTAAATTCCCAGGGGCTGACGGCTACTGAACCTTTTGCCATTCATTTCTAGTTTTACCTCATTCCTGTTAGAGATGACAACCTTATTTTTGTTTGTTTATTTTTGGGGGGGGGAATTCAACATTTTTCTTATAATCTAATATATACATACCAAAAAAAATCAGTTTTCACAAATGTTTCTATTGGTCTGTGGCATTCCAACAAAAAAAAAAGGGGGGGACTCTAGTTTCAAAAAAAAATTGAAAAAATAACTAGTAAATCAACCTAGAAAATTATATACATAAATACACACATATATGTATTTGGCTGTGAGAAATTTCAGGAACTTAAAATATTTATTACATTATTTTACTAGGATTATTTTGTATTTGTTTTTCTTGAATTTCTATTTTATTTACTGTATTTCCATACCCAAAGGTTTTTCCAACTGCTGTTATCTTCCCTGTACATTTTACCTTTGGTCAAAATAAGCAGACTACGTCCCACATATGCTCAGCAATTAATATTGCAATCCCTGCTTTCTTGTGGTTTGCTTTATTTCGATATAATTTTGCAGAATTTCTTACTTTTAATCTCTCTATGTCTTTTTTATGACAGCTCTGATAGGATATAATTCCCATATCATAAAATCCAGAGGTGGGCAGTTTCAACCTTGTGTCTTTTCAAGCAATTTTTAATTTATTTTTAATTGTGGTAAAATATACATTACATGAAAATCATTCCAAGCGGATAATTCGTGGACAGTAAGTACATTGATGAGACTGTGGAACTTTCAGCTCCTCCTTTCCCGGCCTGTTTTCATCATCCCAAAGCAAAATCACCCTCATTTAGTAACAACTCCCGTCCCCTTCCAACCACCCCCTGTGACCACCCCCCTGCTTTCTGTCTGCCCAGGTCTATTTGAAAAGGAGAAAATAGTAATGTTATTTTTACCCCAATATGGGGGATCTTTGTATTTTAATAGGCAATCCAGTCTGTATCTTTACATCCGGGGTCGGCGAGCTTTTTCCGTCCAGATAGTCAATGTTTTTGGCTGCTGTGCAGCAGCCAGAGATGCTGCGTCACGAGCGGGTGTGGCTGTGTGCCAATAAAACTTTATTTACAGCAGCAGGCGGCAGGTATCTGTCTACCCGATGCATTTGATTCTACTCGGCTAGTCTTGTTTCCAGAGAAGGTCTAAAAACATTCGCCGTTGCTGTCTTATTTTCCACCTTCTGTTTTAAACGAACATGTTTTTCTGCTTTTTGCCCCCTCTAAACAATCTAATGGTATCCATACTGATTTCGATTTTACCTGGGTTGACTATATGGTTTTATAAACAAACGAAAAATACTACTTTTAGTTTCTGGGCTGCTCAAGCCAATACCACGAAACGGGTTGACATAAACAACGGGAATTTATGAGCTTACAGTTTTGAGGCTAAAAGAAAGTCCAAATCGAGGCATCATCCAGGCGATGCTTTCTCCCCGAAGACTGTGGCGTTCTGGGGCCGGCTGCCGGCGATCCCGGGCTCCTCTGCCATGTGGCCATGCATGTGGCTGTGTCTCCTGGGCTCTCCCTTCCCCTCCGGGTGATACCGACTTCAGCTTCTGGCTGCACCTCGCGGCTTTCTCTCTCTCCATCTGTCTGAACTTAACTCTCTCATAAAGGACTCCAGGTTCCATCCTGAGCGAGCTGGATCACACCTTACCTGAAGTCACCTCTTCACAAGTTCCCACTGACAGTGGTTCACACCCCAGGAATGGGTTAGGTTTAAGAGTGTGTTTTCTGGGGTACACACAGCTCCAAACCAAAACTGAGCTAAATTTTGCCCGTTCTCAGCCTCTGTGAACCACTGTCAACAGATTCTAGGCACAAGAGGTGAATATATTTGGTTACTATCACCTGCAAACGTGAATCCCCACCTGGAAAATGCAGAAGACTAAACTCAAAATTCTGAAAAGAAGCCAGTTACAAAATCAATGACAAAACAAGAGATTTTCTACATACCAGGCACAACTGTTTCAAAAGTACAATGGGAAAAACAAAAAGACGTCATGGAAAAATCTCTCCTTTACAGGAGCAACCAAAAATAAAGAAGAATTAAGTTTAAAAGAAACGCGCAGACCTGATCTTTCCGGAACAGACAAATCCCTAGAGACGGAAGGTGGATGAGTGTCTTCTGGGGCCTGGGTAACAGCAAACGACGAGGGACGGCCATGGGCCACGGGGCCTCTTCTTGGGGTGACAAGAAGGTTCCAGAATTAGACAGTGGTGATGGCTGCACAACCTTGTGAACAGGCTAAACCCCAACTAACTGTACACTTTAAAGTGGTGACTTTCACGGTATACAGATTTAAAAATTTATATGAGAGGAAAAAAAAAAAAAGGAAAAAATCATGTAGGACCGCTAAAGGACGGAAGCGATTTTTATGGGCTTTCCCCAGAGACGCAGCCAGTTGGAATAAATGGAATAAATGGGACATCTGTGTCCTGATGGTGACAATGGGGCCCAAGTTATTTTCCAAATTCACTGTTTTCACCCAAACCCCAAAGGCACTTTTAATTTTTTTTGAACTTCATCTAATTCTAAAGTTCATCTGGAATATACACTTAGAAGAGTGAAGAAAATACAAAAATAGTAGTGAGGAGGAAGTTATATTGCCAGATATTAAAATTACTCTCACTTGATAAGATACATGAAAACTGCAATTGGCAAACTCCTAGAAAATCCAGAAACAGATGCAAATGGCTAAGAAGACTTTCTGATCCGCGTGGAAGGGCTGCAGGGTGCTGGGACAGGCGGTTCGTTCATTAGTTAAAAAGTTCTATAAAGATAGAAAAACCACAGAGAACCAGAAGAACCAGAGGTGGATATTTACATAAAGGCCTTCCCCAGCTGGAGTTCTAAGCTTATCCTCAGGGGTGGAAAAACATTAAGGAAAAAATTGATCAGAACCAAGACCAAAAAGGTCAGAGCTCATTCAGAATGTCAAAGGCAAAAACCAAACTGGGAAAAAAAATTTGTACCATAGATGTCAAATATATGGAAAAGCTTTTATAAACCATCATGGGAAAAACGTATATAGCAATATGTAAAAAGTTTTTAGAGACCAATAAGAAAAAGAACCATTTCCCAGTGGAAAAGTGGACAAAGCACATGAATGGGCAACATAAATATAAATATAAACTGTGAATGATTCTTCCCCACCAAATTGATAAAGAACATGAAATCCAAAACTCAGTGTTGCGGAGGACACAGGGAAACTAGCAAACGCATCAGTGGACGTACAAGTTGGTACCCCCTCTCTACAGGGTGACACGCATATTAAAATAATCCTAAAACCTAATTCCTTCTGACACCAACACTGGTCTTGGTGTCTTATCTAAGTAACAATTAGGGACATCTAATTATTATTTATTGTAGCTGTAAAACACCGGCACTAACCAACACCTCCAGCTGCTGGGGATTGGTTAAATCCTCAAAAGCCAGGATTCTCAACAGAGAGAAGGGTAACTCCGGGGTCTTGCCCTGGGCCCCCATCCCTGTCAGATCCTAATCGCCCCAGGCCGTCCCCTTCCACACGAGAAGCAGACATCAAATTCTGAGTCTTAACCATCAATATTATGGGCCGAGGGATCCGAGAAGTCTCCACATTGACTTTTGGAGCCGCTTCCAGAGGCGGCTTCTGCCGAGATGGAAATGGTCTGCACCTACTTGTCCGTCTGCCCAGGACAAAATGACCTCCACGTTGACCGCAGGCTGCCTTCCTGGCTGTCCCACCCTTCTCTGTCGCGCCCACTGGGAGCATACAAACCTCGTGTCTGCGGGGAGGGGGCTGAGCGCCCCTGTGTCTTCTCCCACCACCTGCCCCCGGGGGCCCTTCAGGGTGGACAAGTTCTGGGGTGAACTGGTGGAACATGGTCCTCCCTTGTTTTTATTTCTTAATAAGCTTGTGATTTTGGCACGGCTTTAGATTATAGAAGAATTGGGGAGGTGCAGGGGGTGCCCAGAGGGTCCACCCCAGGACCCCAACACGGACGTCTCCTAGGGGACCCTTCAGGAACTGAGCTCGGTTGTTATGACAACCAAGGGTCACACTTCGCCTCGCCGACCCCTCCCAGGGTCCCATGGGACAGCCACTCGCCATGTCGCCCGCGCTCGGGGTGGTACAGCTTCTCCGATGGTCTTTGTTTTTTTCCCTTTCTTTCTCTTTTTTTGGTAAGACATCATAGAGCTCATTTTATTTCATTTCTTTAGTTTGTTTCCTTTTGGTCCTTTTAACGTTTTGTTTGAAGTAACTTCACTTAAGCTGCAAAAATAATACAAACCCCACGTGGAGAACAACACACTCCCTCCCTCCTCCCCCACATATCTGATCCAAAGTTAAAATTTTGCCACCTTTGCCAAGTCATTCTAACATCTATCTATCTATCCAACATCTGTTATCTATTATCTATCTATCATCTATCAATCATCTATTATCAATTTCTATCTATCATCTATCATCAATCTTATATCTATTATCTATTCACCCATCCATTCATCCATCTATCCATCTATATCTATCTCTATCATCTATGTATCTATTATCTATCTATCTATCTATCTATCTATTATCTATAGATTGATCTATCATCTATCTACCTATTACCTACCTGTCTAATCTATTTTCTCGACACTGGAGAGCAGGTTGCACACATTATGCTCCTTGAACACACAACACTCCCATGGTCACTTCCTACGGCCACAGATGTTCATCTTCAGGGCCGCCATGGAGTTGGAGAGATGTAGCCTTGCGTAGAGCTGAGAGTCTAGAATCCATTTCTCCGTGTGTCCCACAACGTCCCCTCGAGCCTCTTCCCCTCCACCCGAGACCCCGTCTGGGAGCCTGTGCTGGGCTTCCTTGCTGTTCTCCCTGAGGCTGTGATGACCACAGGGCAGGGGTCTGCAGCCAGGCCCCCATGGGGGTTTGGCCGGGTGTTTCCCTCCTGGTGCACCCGCGCATGTGGGTTTTGGGTAAGAGCGTGGGGGGCAGGGCCCTTTTCCGCACATGCTGTGGGCAGACCGAGGGCAAGATATTTCTTCCAAAGGTGCATGAGATTTCCTCCGCTGCCCTAACAACCCCCACAAACCAAAACAGTGCAGATTTATCTGCTTACCATCCTGCAGTCCGAAGTCCTAAAATACAGGGTTGCCAGGCTGGTTCATTCTGGAGGCTCCAGGGGAGAAATCGTGACTTGGCCGTTTGCAGCTCCCGAAGGCGCCTGCACCCCTGTGCTCGTGGCCCCCTCCTCCGTCCTCGAAGCCGGCTGCGCGCATCCCCCGGTGTCTGCTCCGACCCTCCGGCCCCCCGGACGGCCCAGGAGAACCCCATCCCCAGACCCCTCATTCAGTCCCATCTGCAAAGTGCCCTTTGCCAGGTGAGGGGACAGGGTCACGGCTCCCGGGAATGAGGGTGGGCACCCCGAGCACCCTCAGATTCAACAACTGGCCCTGGACACAGTGGCGGTGCATCTGCCTGACTCAAGGACAGAGCTGGGGGGAATCGGTGGCTTCTTGGGAGGCATTTTGGGCATCAGGTGCCTTGAGTTAGAAAATGCCTCCTTCCCATGGGCACACGGGGCCCTCTAGGGGACGGGCACTGCCAGGCGAGCCGGGCGCTGGGCTCGGAGGACGCCGGGGGACACGAGTGGGCAGGGATCTCTGATGGGCCCCCCGTGAGCAGGACGGATGACAACCCTGGAAAAACCAAACCCCTTAGTTGGCGACCACAGGCTCCTAGAGCTGAGGGGGACCCTGAGACTACAGAACCTGATCCCCACATTTTTTCGCAGTAAAAAAACACAAAAGTTTTAGGGTAAAGGCACCACGTGGCCAACGTCCCGGAAAAGTGGGTATCGAGGCTGCCCCCACTTCCAGACATTTCCCACCAGGCTCTCCTTCTGGTTTTGGACAAACCTTCCCTGCACCCCTTACTTGGATGAAGCAAACGAGGCCGAGTCAAAGTGATATTTGGTGACTTACATAACCCTAGAACTTTTACAGAACTAATAAACCAGTCTTTGTACAATACAATTAAGACATCATTCAATTCTGACTACTTATTTCTTGAGACCAATCCTAGCTTTTTTTTTTTTTTGTAATAATTTAAGTCAGTAATTTATAAACAAGATAAAAACTGAAATCAGTCTACCATAAATTAATGTTTACAGGGAGATAATATAACTTCCTGGAGTAACCAGACACTGGCAAAGGATTATAATGATTCTTTTTTTAACATATAATTTAGATTTGATCTCATATTTTAATTTCATTAAGTTTAAATTGGTTTGTTTTTCTTTAGAAAATTCTTCAGTCACCATCTTCAGGTAAAGAGAACGGTAGTTCTTGCAAATCAATCATTCAACAGCCTGAAAATGCATGCCATGCATTATATCCACATTAAACAAAATTTTAACAGCCCATTTATGAGGTCTGGTATCAGTTTTAGGATATCTAGTAACATATGTGTAATTTTTTTCTTTTGTTTTTTAAACAGCCAGGTTACTTTTAAGTTACCAACTTAGAATATTAACAGGTTATTTTTTATTTTCATTGCAAACTATTTTGAAGTGCCATTCATATTTAGTATTTACTTTGTATTCTTTTGAGTAGATCATAATTTTAACAACCTCAGTTCTGAAATGCAAGCTGTGAAGTCCAGCTTATTTTTAGGTTTTGTTAAATGGATTTTGTTTCATTTCTTTTCATTTTCTTTTTTTTGTTAAGTGGGTGGGAGGGTGGTTTTTCTCTCTGACTGCTTTCCTACTTCCCAGATACTTCACAGATTAGAAACCATCTCGAGCTGCATGGCTTGCCTTTTTTAAAAGTTAATTGTTGATGAGTAGGACTTTATACGTGTGTATTGTCCCTAAAACACTGGTCTTGCAAAGTTTTTCTTCTGCATAGACTTGTTTAAGTTTTTATATTGTTTTGGATTGTGATGAACGTTCCTTCAAGATCAATTTTGTAGGCAGTTATGTTTTCATTATATGCGTATTAATGACTTAGTTTTCCAATTTAGTAGGCCACCTTTGATGTCCATTAAAGTGAAATAACAAAACTTCCAGCATTAAACATTTTTATATTGCTTAAAAAAAATAATGACATTTGGTGAGAGCCAAAAGCAACTCAGGCAAGACAAGAATCTGAATACGAGGCGAGCGCTTTCCTTCTGTCGGAGTTTTGTCAACTTTCTGGCGTTGCCCTCCCAAATAAGAAAGCTGTGTCTTTTGACAGTTTTTCCCTAGCTGTGCCCTCCGCCCCGTGACGTTTTAATATCGCCTGTGTCCTGTGGCCCTGCTCGTGTGTCGGGCCCTTTCGAGGCAGGTGGCTGTTGTGACATCTCGGGTTTCCTCGGTTCCAGGCACCCACGTCGGCCCTGTCACAGGATCCTCTCTCTCCTGAGGAATCTGATCAGGAGGACACTGACTCCTCTCCGTGCTGCGCTCAGACCACCTGAGCTTTTCTGTTCTGATAGTGGAGAACAGTTATTCCTTCTGATGTAGAAGCAGATTTAACAGAACTTTTACCCCCAAGCACTTGAGTACAATTTCCAAATGATAGAAAGTGGAAAGGCCTCACTGCAATGACTGGGACAGATGACCCACACCCTTCAAGTCCCACATTAGAAGATTATTCTGAAGGAGAAGCTAAGCAGTTAAGAAAGCAGAAAGGCCCTCTCAGCCTTCTTAGATAGAACATGCAGCCACCTGGTCCTCTGTGGAAACAGGATGATGGGCTGCGGCTGTTACTTTAATCACAGAGACGTCATAAGTGATGTAGCAAGGTTGAATACAGCGCTAATCAAGTGTACGTTTATCAGTGTGATATAATGGCTATGCTAATCAGAGAACAAAAGGAGAAAACTATATTAACAAGTTAGAGACAAGTAACAGTGATCTCGTTTCTAATTTTTAAACTTTATATAAGTAAAAGTACATTATATTGCTCTTACAGAAATCATAGCTTAATTAGTAAGAGTATTATCAGTGGAGTTTTATAGGCACTCAAGGCTAAGTCTCTGATAACGTGGACACCTTCCTTTGATCTTGAACCACTCGTGGATCGAGAAGCTTTGCTTCGTGAGACATTTGTGTTCATGAAGCATCATTTAATGTAATAATAGAATATGACTTAATTGAAGTTTCACTAAATCGAGTGCTATAAATGCTCTGTAACTGAGACAAGGGGGAGCTCTCTGATCTCACACCCAGCTGCGTCTGGAGAAAGGGGGCTCCCAGGCTTGGTGACTTATCAATTAATTTTCACATTGTAAACTTGTTCCTTTTACCTTAAGTGCTCCTTTAGTAACAATGTATTAAACGTGACTTCTTGTCTTGAGGGCTCTTTACTGATAACCTATTGTCTGTCCCTAGACTCTTACTTGAGCGGATGTTACTTGATGGAGCCCAAGCCCACGGAATCCCGACCTGATGAGGCTCAGGCCTTTCCTAACGGAGATCACAGGTTTGAGGTATAAAGAGACGAACCCAGGACACCCCTTGGGGACGAGAGTGTCCCGCTGGCCAAGCTTCACCTGGTGCGTCCCCGATGCCAGGCCCTCCAGCTGGGACAACACAACACACAGCAGGCCCGGGGGGGAGCACAACACAATTTATTGGGGTGCTCCCATCCCGGCTCGGGGTGGGGTGAGTCTGGGGAGGGTGAGGGTCGGGCCCGATGGCTTGGAGCGTCCAGTGTCCTCGAGAAGGCAGGGGTGGCTTTGGTCCTGGGGTCCCCATCGATTCAGATTTAAGAGGAAATACATTCAGTAAAAAGAGACCCTGGTTTGGTGAAGGCCAGAGGTACTGGAGCCCCGGAGCTCTTTCTGCCAAGCAGCTCTCATGGCTGGAGCCGGGTGGCATCCGCAAGGCCCGAAGATGTGTTTCCGGCGTGCATGGGGTGGGCTCTCAGTGACGGTGGAGGTCCTTGTTAATTGCACTTACTCAGTTTCCCAGCGAGAGCCAGGGGAGAGAGGTGGGGATGGCGTGGGGTTCCCAGGGCACCTAGAAAGAGACTCACATGGGGTTCGGGAAGTCCGGAGGGTCCCCTCCAGGGATGGTGACCATTCTGGGGTGCGGCGAGGGGCAGCGGCTTAGCTGGGGGCAGGGTGTGGCGTTACTGGTCATTTCCATGCATCCAGGTGTACAACGGGGGGCCTGGCTGCACCATCCGACAGTCTCTGGGGGCAGTGCTTTGGGGCTGGGGTCCCAAGACCTCGGGGGACCGTCAGACAAAAGGTTTTGGTGGGAAATTCGTGCGTATCTGAAGACAAACCGATTCCACCCAGACGTTCAGCAAAATGGGAAAGATTCCAAGCCTGGGAGCCCAAAGTCCAGGAGAGCAAGTGCCAACAGGATGCATGGGGAATGTTCTAGAAGGCTGCCATTTATAGGTGAAAAGAGTCTTTGTTTTAAAAATCTCAAGCTGGTTGTAAATGAGACCATAGGAAGACGAGATCTTTGATGACACGAGGAGCCTTTGGGAAAAGACTCGGCCCAAGGATTCCAACGAGACCCAGGAGGCAGGGGTCCTGGGGGGTTCGTGTACCCTTGGGTGAGCCGTGTGATTTTGGGGACCAGAAGGAGAAGAGACGAGGGGACGGGAATGAGGGTCCAAGTCGTACCTCTGGTAGGAGAGACCCGTGATGGCTGGAGGGCTGCTGGGGAGGACGCCTGGCTCAAAGGCTCCTGCTGGGAGCCCCCAGCTTCAGCCTCTGGAACCCCCAGACTGGGGTGTGTTGGGGGGCAGAGTCTGCTCACCGCACTGGGGAGATGGGCCCATGTGCCCAGGGTCATCAGCGACTATCAGGCCATCCTGGCAGCCTCCCAGTGTAGGTCTGGGTGGGGTGGAGGGATGTACGGCAGAACTTCCCGAGAGGGTGTTGGGAGCAGTTCTCGAGAAGCAAGTGGTTTAAAAATAAGGTGGGTGTGTCCGTTGGCTGACAAGACACAGGATGCCATCCTTCAAGCTCTGGGCCCTCGTGGGACCGAAGAGAAGACCGAGGGTCAGGGAGGCTCAGGGAGGCTCAGGGAGGCTGGGTGGTGGGCTGGGGTCAAGTTCGCGGCAGAGTCGGCCATCGGGGAGTGAAGTAAGCCAGGCCCAGCACCCTGGGCTGTCCGCACGGCTGGTCTGGTGCCGGAGGGGTGGGCAGCCGGACACGGAGTCCATCAGGACATCCAGGCTGGAGAATCAGACATCGACGTTGAACAACGGCCACCGTCCGCATCTCTGCGAGTCCGGGCAGCACCTCCTGGGGAGTGGTGAGGCCCGGGGGGCTTCTGGGCACCGAGGGGTGACAGGGCCCCTCAGTGGCACATCCGCGCCGTCATCTCTTTCTGTTAAGAACAAGCACCCGGGTTGTGAGACATTGACAGACCCGCGCAGCGGAGGTGAAACCGGTCATAAACTGAAAAGTGGGGTGACACGGGCCGGGGGGTGACAGGCCTCGTGGAGGGATGCTTTGGTTTACAAGACGTGAAACAAATGTTTCGGTTGCGGCCGGAGAGTGAATATTTTCGGCTTTTGCCAGGCAGACCGTCTACAACGCCAATGGAAGTCGACTGTTTGGCCAAAAGGCAGCCAGTCAGCCCCTGAGGGCACAAGTGGGCCGCGTGCCAATAAAACTTTATTTACAGAACCCGGCGGCCGCCCATGGGCTGCAATTGCCAATCCCTGCCAAGTAAGGTGGACCGGACATTGGAACCAGACTTCTGGGAATAAAGATGAATAATTTTAACGTTACATTCATACCTGGTAATTGCAGTGTTGGAAACGACACTAAATTGGTTGCTAACGAATGCAAAGATGCTAAACGCGTGCAGACGTTCCCTGCCGTGTTATAACAGATCAGCAAAAGTGCACAAAGCCTCGTTCCTGGAGAACAAGAGGCAGGTCCAGGAGACGACGGCGGAGCAGCCAAACGGACGGTTTTGGAACCGGTTTCGACTACACATAAGAAAACCATCCAGGAATACGGAGAAAGGTGATGGACGTGTGACCATATCCTGCAACTTTCTCCAGAAACAACTGTAAGCAATTCATGGAAGAAACGATCCAAGTAAAAAAAAATTTTTTTAAATGAAAATAAAAACAAAAACAAACACTGAACTGAAAATGTAAGTTTTAAACAAAAAGCAGAGCACAAAATTGGGTACTATAATTTTCACTCAGGGAAAATGTTTGCTTATGGGCAAATGCCACCAGAGAATATACAAAATTGGAAGAGTTATGTGAAGATTTTTTTTTAAACAATTTTTTAAACTTGTTAAAAAAAAAAGATTTTCCAAGATCAGAGTCAATGACGTCGGCTGGGGAAAAAGAAAATGATGAACTCGGCCTCTGGTGCCCTCAGAGGAGACGCCCTCCGAGAGGAACCCAGGAGTGTGGCGATTTTGATCTTTTCTGAGAAGGGGACCGGGTAGGCCCAGATCTCGCCCGGCCTGTTTTATTGCAGCATTTCCGAGCTGGAGGTGCCCACGGGGGTCCTGCTGGCCCCTGGGGTCCCCCCAGGTCCCTGTCCTGGAGCGAGGGTCCCAGGCCCGCCCCTTACCCAGGCCAGAGAGCCACAGCCCAGAGGGGACAGGGACCCCTCGGTGCCAGCCCTGGCCCTTGTGGGAGGTGACCCTGGGCACCGGGAAAGCCGCCCCCTGCCGCCCCTGTGGGGCTGAAGCTGAATCCGACAGGCCCTGTCCTGCACCCACAATTCAGGGAGGGCTGGATGTGCCTCTCCAGTTCCGAATGACCGCTGTGGAGTGTTCTGGAACCAGGTTCCAAGGCCATAGTTGCTACCTGAGCGACCCCATCTTTAGGGGGCTCAATTCTGGCCGCTTTCGCAGATCCACGGAGCGAGAAGGCAGATGAGTGGGGGCCGGGGAGGGGAGGGTGGGTTCCCGGTTTCTTTTTGGGCTGAGAATGTTCTGGAACTAGAGAGTGGTGGAGGTTGCCCAGCGTCGTGACTAAAAGCCGCTGAATTGTACTCTTCAGAAGGGATAAGGTGGTGAATTTTACCTCAACTTAAAAATTGATTTTTTACCTCCAAAAAACAAAAAATGAAACCCCACAATGAAACAGCCCAAGCACCCACGCTGAGCGGAGTGGGGTGCGCCAGCTGGGGGGCCGGGAGGGGGTCCCCAGTGCACTTGGCGAGCTGGAGCCGATGGTGGGGTTGGGGGCTGGGAGGGGCTGCAGGAAGGAGCCTCCCCCGCCTTGGGGGGCCCCTGGTGACCCCCCGCTCTGAGCCTCGGGGTGGGGCCTTGGCTTTGTGGAGGGGCGGGCCCTGCCATGGGTGCTCCCCACTTCAGGGATACGCTTAGATATGGGGGGCAGCTCGGGTCACAGTGGGGGACTGGGGGTCCTCAGGGCTGGGCTCTGCTGGGACAGGGACACAACCCACCCAGCACGACCCCCCTTCCTCGTCACTCGGGCGGCCTCTGCTTCTGCTTATGTGTGACCCTTGACCCTGACGACCCCCGTGTCCGGGCCGGCCTCCCACAAACCCTGGCAAAATGTAAGAAGACATGGCCAGGGGGACGCTGGGGAGCCGGAAGTGGGGGGCTGGCCTGGGCCCACCGGGGCCTCGTCGTGGCCTGAGCCCATCTCCGGAACCGCCGCCAGGCCCAGCCCGCGTCCAGGGTGGCAACCGCCCTCTGACCTCGCCCCCCGCCTGCCCCTCGGCCCCGCTCACCAGCGGCTCCAGCTCCTTGGTGTCGATGAGGCCGAACTCCTTGACGAAGTAGTAGAAGTGCTTGTAGCAGGTGTTGACGTGCGCCTCGGAGCCCATCTGCGCCAGCCGGTCGAAGTGGTGGATGTAGACGTGTACAAACACGCGGAAGAGCCGCGACAGGATCTTCTTCACCACCTGCAGGAAGTTCTTTGGGAATGGCGTGCCTGGACAGACGGACAGGGCAGGGACGGACAGTGGTGAGCATGCGCCCGTGGGGACCCCCCCAGCTACCCCCAGGTCCCCGGGGCTCAGGGAGGTCAAGGCCGCCCAGCACTGGCCCCGCGGAGGGTCCCCCTTCTGCAGGACAAGGGCCACCGCTGGCCCCCCAGCCCCGGCCCCCCTTCCGGGCGACCCCAGGGAACCCCCTGCAATGCTGGGAGAAGCGGCTGCTTCAAAACACTATCAGGTCCAGCAGGCCCACCCCGAGGCACCCCAAAAGAACCAAAAGCAGGAACAGGGCAGATGTTTGCCCCCTCCGAGCTTCATCGCGGTGTGATTCACAGCAGCCGAAAGGCAGGAGCTACCCGAGGGGCCATCGACAGACAGATGGAGAAATAGAACACAGTGGATCCGGGAAACGGAATATTACTCAGCCATGAAAAGGAAGGAAGTTCCAATAAACGCCTTGAAGACGTGACGTTGAGTGAAATCAGCTAGGCACGAAAGGGCAAATACTGTCTGATTTCTCGTATATGAAATACTTAGAATAATCAGATTCAGATGCCAAAAGTAACGTGCAGGTTGCCAGGGGCTGGGGTCTGGGGTCTTGGGGAATTGCTGCTTTGTGGGTCTGTTCTCTGTTTAGGGTGATGAAATATCCTGGAAATGATGGTGGTGGAAGTTACGCAACATTATCAATGTACTTAATGCTACCGAACTGTACCCAGGGCTGGTTAAGATGATTTTTAAGTTATCTAATTTTTACAATAAAAAAGAAAAAAAAAGAAAAATTTGTGGCCCTGCATCTTCCAAACATCTTTAAAGTGTATGTAAATTGGTGAAACAGCGTAATGAAGGAAAAATAAGAACACCCGTGAGGACAGGGGCCCTGGGGGCTGCGGGAAAAGGCCACACTCACCGAGGGTGGGACGGATGCCCCCTGCCCACCCGACCAGCCTGGCTGGGATTTGCTGGATGCAGCCTTCAGCCGATGCCACACTCAACACCCGGAACGTTCCGCCCTGTGCCCTCCCAGCGTCTCTCTGCCATTCGCCCTTCGGGGTCTGGCTCCTCCATTCTGAGACTCCCTGGACCCCACGGACCCTTCACTTCCTCCTAGGACTGCAGAACTCTCCAGAAGCCTCTTTGGGGCCCTGATCCCCGGACGCTCGGGGGGTCACAGGTCTCTCCCAGTGGGCAGAGGCGGGAAGCCGGGCTTCCTTTCGTTCAACCCACCCAGCACGGCTGAGCGCCAACTTTCCACCGGGCAATGGAGACCCCAGTCCCTGCCCTTGGAGGGAGGCGCTTGGGGGGCTGGTGGGAGAAGGTTTGCTAGTTTGGAGGCAGCTCACTGAGGGCGCCACGGTGTGCCCAGGGAACTCGCTTCTAGAAGGAAATAAATCACTGGCTATGGAGCTGCTCGGGGCTTTCTGGGCCCTGCAGTCCCCGAAGATGGTCACGTCTTGACGCCCGGACCTCTGATTCCAAAACAGCCTTCTCCCGGTGGGCGCCTGCAGGCCCGAGGCAGTGTGCAGCTGGCACAACGGGGGCCCAGATGTGGGGAACTTGACCCAGCAGAGCTCAACAGCAGGGTGCAGGGGTGGCTCCCCAAGACTGAGTGCAGGGCACCCAGCCCACTGTGGGGAGCAGAGAAAAGCCGGGCAGCGAGACCCAGGCCCGTCCAGTAAAGCTCACCACTCAGACCCCTGCGCCGGGCACTGGGCTGCATGGTGGGGGCACAGGGAACAAGACAGACATGGCTGGGGCCCCCGTGGAGCCCACGGGAAAGGGACACTCCCCAGCTGGCCCTTGGGGCTGGACACAGCCTCTAGGAAGGGACTTCAGAGCCTGCGGCGGGCCACGTCAGAGCCTTTACCGGGAAAGAACGTTCCAAACAAGGGTCTCCAGAGATGCCCCCATCTCTGTCCCTGCTGTGGCCTCCCCGCGGTGGCTCCCACAACCTCTGAACTTTCACACTACCTGTAAACCATCGTTCTGGCACCACCTTGCTTGTTTGTTTTTTTAGTGGCTCTTTCTTGATCTCGTATTTTTAAATTGTGGGAACGTGTATACAACACTAACCTCCCCCTCTCAAGCCCTCCCCAGCACCCCACTCAGCAGGATTCACACACTCACGATATCAGGGTGCCTCCACCACCTTCCATTGCTAAAACCTTCCCAACTCCGTGACGCAGAGCCCCCCATGTCCCCGCCCCCAGCCCCGGCAACCTGCACTCTAATTCCTGTCCCTATAAACCTGTATATTTCCCAATATTTTCTCTGTGGTTGTTACGGACTTAGATTTAACATCCTAAATCTGTAACAGTCCCCTTTCCTTTGACCCCAGCTTAACTTCAATGGTTTACGTACACTATGTTCCTGTCCCCCGTCCCCCCATCTTTATGGCGTTCTCGTCACACGTTACATGCTTATATGTTCTGAGTCCAAATGAGAAGTCACAGATTTCTCATTACGTTTTAAGCATTTGCCTTTTAGATCCTGGAGGAAGTGAAAAGGAGAGTGACAGTCCCCAAATACGGCAGTTCCGGTATTTGTAGTTACCCCACGGAGAACTTCCTCTGTCTCGATTCTGATGCACGGTGCTCTGGGGCTGTCCCCCTGCCCGTCACCCCAAGCCTGGCCTCCAGACACCTCTTTTTCTGGAGAAATCATGAGATGGGTGGCGAGCCGGGCCTGACAGGAGAACTCCTTGAACCCTGAGGGGCTGAAGGAGAAGGGGCCGCGGCAGCCAGCCTGGACAGACCGGATGTGGGAAATCACCTCAGCCGTGCCTCGACTTCCCCAGATGTGCCGGGACATGCATGGGGCTCCCCACTGGCCAGACGAGCTGCCCGGGCCCTTGTAAAAAAACCTTTCTGCTTTATCTGGGGGCAGTTTCCCCACTGTCTTGCTAGAGAAGCTGCTAGAAGGTAGATGTAACCCTCTCCCTCATGGGAGAAGTCCCAGATGATTAAAGGGTGGCTTCGGTATTTTAATCGTAAGACACGGAGCATCTTACGGGCTAAGTTTTATTCTCCATTTCCCTCATCCGTGACAGGTGGCAGGTTTCAACCTCTTTGAAAGGAAAAAAAACTTGACCCCAAAATGAGGCAGGAGACTAGAGTACAGGAAAATCAAGAGGGGCTGGAAGCTAAATCCAGGAGAAGTTAAACCTACAAGGTGGCGTTTATTTGTCGGAAAATGTCGGTATTTCACCCTCAGCCCTGCGAGATGTCTCATGGGGTCCAGAGTTCTAGGATGACACCTGTTTCTTCTCACCCCAATTAAGGCTTCACTCCGTCTTCTGATTTGTGCTGCTGATACATCGTTGGTTTGACAGCTGCTTCTCTGAAGATCCCATTTTCCTTCTGGCTGCTCTTAGGACTGTCTCCTCGTCTCTGATGCCCTGCGGTTTCATGGCGTCAGGGCTAAGTATGGGTTTCTTTTTTATTTATCCTGCCTTTGATTCATCAGGGATCTGGAATCTGCAGACCGAATCACTTTTGGTAAATTTCCAGCCATCCTTTCTCCAATGCCGCGTCTGCCTCACATTTTCCCTTCTGCTCCTTTGGAACCTGGGTGAGAAATAGGCTAAAACTTCTCGCTCTGCCCGTGGGTCTTAGTCTCTTCTCCGCATTTCCTGTCTTTTGGCCCCGCTGTGCTGTGTTCTCTGCATCGTTCCTTCTGGATGACCTTCTGGTCACTGGCTCACCCTGGGTCCCAGCTCAGTGGAGAGGGTCCCGTTGGATTTCCCCCCGTGACTGAACCCCGGGCCCCGCTTTCTGTCCTGCTCAGCCTGTGAGGCTGTCCCAACCACGGCCCACGAGGCCCAGCACCCTCCTCGGATTTGCACTTGGGGAATTCCTAACTATTGCATCAACACGTCGGCACTCTTCCGGTTTTAGAAAACATCTTGACCAGCATTTTAGTTGTTTCCACAGGGAGGCTTGTTCTGAATATGCTAGCTCCCTGCAACGAACGAAAGCGGAGCGTGAACAGGATCTTCGCTGAGTAATACAGGAACTCAGTTTTCAGAACTTGAGGGTTTGCAGGAACACACCAACCCCATGGCACGCTCCGTGGAAGCAGAATTCAGTGAGTTTCTGAAAAGCAAATCAAAGCAAGGAAGGAGGAACCAAGCCATGGCTTGCCACAAAAAGAAAACTAGGATCACGCGATGCATTTTCTTGAGCACAGAAGAAAGTATATTCCAGAACTGAATTTGCAGATGGAAGTGAGGGCCAGAATACATGATTTCTAGTCTGCAAGCTTGACAGCCTTGGAAAATGGCTCATCAGGAGGGTTTTTCTGCATAAACGAAGGGTTCCTGCATTCTAGAAGAACACAAATACAGGAAAAGTAGGGGTGGCAGGACAAAGTGATACTGGGTGTTGATGGGAAATCAGAGTTAGTGGCGAATATTTTTATAATATTGAAGAGAAAAAAGAAGACAACTTCCTGGTTGTCGGGGGCTGGGGCTGGCTTCAGGGGTTGCTTGAGGTGACGGAACTTTCTCGATTGTGGACCTGGACTCGAAGGCAGGCATTTGTCAAACTCGAAAAAAATGTAGTCTTTATTTTTTGCAGTACGTAAATGAAAAGCAGAAACAAAAACTGGCAGAAGCGTGAACTCGTGAAGGATGTGACCGTGCAGCACGGCGTGGCAGCAGGAGGCCCAGCGGGAAACGGCGGCCACGTGGCTGGACAGGAACCCCCACCCTCGAGTCAGCCATAGGCAAAGACCACGAGGGTAACGAAGCCAGAAAGGGGGCCACGGTGGTGCTGAAATGGAAACGAGAGCCCCTACCCCCAAATCTACCCAAGGCCGGGGTGTGTGGATTTCAGCGCCTTGGGGTCACTAGAGGCTGCGTGGTGGAGGCACCTGGGGGTGCAGCTGGTGCCGAGGGCCCCTGTGGGCCGGGGAGACTGAGGAAATTGTCCTGGGTCGCCCCCAAGGAGTTCAGAGGAGATGGAGCCCCGGGGTGAGAGCCCCAGGGGGGAGCACGGCCTACTGCCTCCTGTGTGTGCTCTCATCGAGGAGAAGGTGGGGTGTGGGCTCCCGGCCTCTCCCTGAGAGCGTGGGGGTCTGGAGACCCAGGCCCCAAAGCCCCTCAACTCCCAGGGGCGTGACCCGGGTGGGATCCGTTTCTCAGCCCTGGCTGTTGATATTCGGGCTGGACCTTTTTCTGGGGGTGCTGAGCAGCCTCCCTGGGCCCCCCCTGCTCGATGCCGGCTGCACCCCATTCCCAGTCGTGACAACCACAGATGTCCCCCGATATTGCCCAGGGTCCCCGGGGGGACAGTTGCTCTAGTCAGGAAGCCACTGGCCTAGGCCAGGCATTGACTCTCCGGGATCCTGTTTTCTGATCTGTGGAAAGAGCTTAGCACCAAGCCCCATGAGGTCTGGGTGAGGGTTAAACGGGCTCATGCCCGTGAGCCGTGGGGGGCTCGGGAGCGGAGGCTTTTCTGGCTCACCTAGAAGGCAGCTGGCTGGAGCTCCGTCCTGCGGCGTCAGGTCTAGACCAGGGACTCGGGTGAGGCTGGGGGGTCTGTCCCGGGCACTGCGGGGGGCCGAGGGGCCTCCCTGGGCTCCAGCCCCTCGATGCCGGGGGCACCCCCTCCCCAGTCGAGACAACCACAAATGTCCCCTAGAGCATTCAAAGAGCCAGTGACAACTAGAACACGATACCTGATCCTACACAGGATCTAACGATGGGGGAGGAAAGGCTCGAAGGGATGATACTGCGACACATGAAAAACTGGAATCGAGACTCAGCTTTGTATCGAAGTTAAAGTTCTCGAACTTGACAACCGCACCTAAGGTGGTTATGGGAGTGAACACCCTTGTTCTTGGGAAATGAACGGGGAAGGGTTAGGTGTTCAAGGAGCACGATGCGTGCAACATGCACTCAAGGGTGCAGAAAACGGACTGATAAACAGATACAGACGGACAGGTGGGTAGGATGGAACAAAGATGGACAGATGGATGGAGGGACTAATACAGCAAAGGGGGTGAAAAGTTAAAATTGGCAGATTTGGTGGCCACAGTGTGATAAGCCCAAGTCAACAGTAGTCCTGAAAACCCTAAAGAATAACCGGGTCCCTATCTGAGACTCTACAGAAGTTTCACTCACTAAGTTTATTCTTCAGAGACTTAAATCCTCCAGAGAACGCCTATGTCAGCTAAGTCCCAAAACCCAGAGGCCACAGACTCTTCTAGAACATCAATCAGATGTGCCCCCTTTTCCCATCATGTTGACATCCCTTTTGTATATAAGTTATATTTCATAATAAGGAAATAATTGAAACTATGGTACTGTAATCAGAACATTTTTGGAAATTTCCTGTGTAACTAGTTGTTAAAGCATACTTTGAAAGATATTACTTTTTTGCATACATGTTATATTTTAAAATAAGAAAATAAATGAGACTGTGGAACTGTGACCCATAATATTCTTCGAAATCTGCTCTCTAACTATTTGTTAAATTGCACTTGGAAAGCTATCACTTCTATGTGTATATGTTATATTCCACAATAAAAAAATGTGATTAATAAAAAAAAACTGGTAGCTTTGGGTGTCTGGGGGTGGGGTATGGGGGTATGTTGGAGTTCTCTTTATGGGGTTCATATTATTTTTGTAACTGTCATGTTTCAACATACTTTAGAATAATAAGTTTTTTTAAAAAGTCCCCAGACACTGCCAAGTGTCCCCTAGGGCAGCGCTGCCCCAGGCGGGAGCCCTCCCACCCCGCGGGAACTCGGCAGCACCCGGTGCACAAGGGGGCCAGGAAGGGATAAGAAAAGAACCCCCGCTGCTCCCAGGGGCCGCCCAGCTTCGGGGGGACTCAGAAAGCCAAGGACCCCCAGGTCCAGCACCAGCCCGCAGTGCACAGGACACTGATGAGACGGCAGAGCGAGGCCGCCCAGGATGGGAAGGTGAGAGGGGGCGCGGCAGGGGTCCCCATTCCCGCTTTCGTGCCAGCAGCTCGGAGGAGCGGAGGGGCATCCCACACCTGTCTCCCACCCCCACGATGTACCGCGCTGGGGACTGGCTCCAGGGGCAGTGAGGGAGGGACGGGAGCGCGGCCGGACAGAAACGCCAGTCAGGCCACAGGTGACCCCACCGGAGCCTGGAAAGACACACAATACTAAGTGCTGGCAAGGAGGAGGGGAAGCCACGGCCCCACGTGCCATGGACGGGAACGTGCAATGGTGCTCAGAGTGTGGGAAAGTCTGAAAGTCCCACACAAGACCCTGCAATGACCTCCAGGCACCTACAAAGGGAAATGACAACACATCCGCACGCACACTTGCACACACGCGTTCACGGCTGTGCAGTTCACCAGAGCCAAAATGCCCAAACAGCCCGAGCGTCCATCCTCAGACGGATGGATCGACAGCACCTGGTCTAAATCTACGACGGAAGGGGACTCAGCTGCAAAACGGAATGAGGTTCTGACTCGCGCGACCAGTCCGGTGGACTCTGACGACAGGAACACCTACAATCAGCTGACGTTAAGGAAAGGACAGTCCCCTCCATAAGGTGGGGGGCCACAGGCAATCAGCGGAAGGCCCTAAGAGGCAAACTGAGGGTCCCACAGAAGAAGTTCGGTCCTCAAGAGCACGGCATTAGCTCCCGTCTGCATTTACGGCCCACAGGCCTCCCCTGCAGATTTCGGATTTGCCAACCTCACCATCATGCGAACCAATTTCTTAAAGTGCATCTCCTTATTTCTTAATAAACATTAAAGGATTTGTTCTGTCACTCGGAAGAACCGTGACCGATGGAGATTCTGGACAAACCAAGCTCCAAAAGGCCCCGTAACATCTGATGCCAATTATATGACATGCTAAGAATAGGCAAATCTTAGAGACAAAAAGTAGATTTCTGGTTGCCCAGGGCTTAGGGCATGAGGGAGGGATGGGAAGTGACTGCTGATGGGTTCACGGCTTCTTTTCAGGGTGAGGGAAATGTTCCAGAATCGATTATGATGCCGGTTTGCACGACTCTGTGAACGTGATTAAAAAATGTTGAATTGGGAACCCCAAATGGGTGAACTGTATGAGATGTGAAGTCTATCTCTATCAAGCTGCTGTTCTAATAAATGCAATGAGAGAGCTGCGCCCGCTCACGATTTCCAGGCTCTGACCCTGGGGACGCCCCTCGGAAAGAGAAGGGGGCCCGGGAGGCTGTGGGGGCTGAGGGGGAGGCCGTGGCCCCCGACTCACCGACGCTGGTGGGGAAGACGTCCTCGTTGTTGATCTGCACCTCGATCCAGTCCATGAGGAGGTCCATGTACTGAGGGGCGGAGAGCGCCGTGGGCTTCCGGAACCTGTGCTCGTCCTGCCAGCGGTACTCGTACTTGGGGCCGCCCGACATGACGGGGCAGGACTGCTCGGTGCAGCCGTCGCTGATGGTGCCGTAGATGAGGTTGACGCGGTTGAAGAAGTCCACCACGTGCACGGCCACCCAGTCGTGCAGGTCCTCGCCAGGCGGCAGCTGCACGGCCACCTTCAGGTCCAGCCCCGCGTTCAGCGAGGCCTGCGCCCGCTTGTGCAGCTCGAAGCGCTGCGTGCCCGGCTCAAACTTCCGCTTGGGGCGGAAGGTCTTGTCCTTGTTGAAGACTTGCTTAAGGAACGGGTTGGACATGGTGACGCCGGGCCCTGGGCTGCGTTCCGGGCCCCCTGGTTCCTCCTCGTCCTCCTGCCTGGAAGAGAAAACCGAGGAAGTTAGGGCCAGGGTTCCTGGGCGGGGCTCAGGGGGTTCCCCGGACTCAAGTGGGGCGCCCGCTCCCGTGACACCTCCCGACCGCCTCGGAGAGAGGACGCCGAGGGACGGAGCTCCAAGCAGACCCTGAGCCCGTTGCCGGCTGGGACGGGCAGCCTGGGGTCTCTCCTTGTGAACGGGTGAAAGCGGTGTCGAGACATGGGCTGGGCTAACGGTGGCTGCAGTGAGGGCCGCCATGAAGACACGTCCACGTCCCTCATTCCTGGGACCCGTGGGTGAGGCCTGGCCTGGGAAAGGAGCTGGAGACGAGCTCGTCCTGGACCGTCCGAGTGTCCTTCCCGGAGACAGAGAGGCAGAGGGCAGACGGCCATGTGAAGACAGCAGACCATGCCGAGGATGTGGCCACAAGCCAAGGACTGTCAGGACCCCCCAGAGCCCCAGACAGTGGGCTCGAGGCGCCCATGAGTGGTGCTTTGCCACCGCCACAGCAGGAAACCAGATGGTGAGAACAAGCCACGCCTTATCAGGAGCTGACGGCGTTACCCCCCTTTTACAGGGACTCCGTGGGGCGGGGGACACTGCCCCAGAGCCAGAGCTGACTCCAGGCGGCTCCGAAGCCTGGCGGGGATGTGGGGTTTGGGGGCCACATCGGTGGTGACGACCTGAAGCCCCTTTTTGTGCAAACCCCATCTCCTTCTCCGAGAGGCGTCTCACACCGTCCCAGCTCCCAAGGCCAGGACCTTTGCATGTGTCTCTGTCTGACAGTCTGTCCACCTGCCTCTCTCCCTTGAGTCCTCTCCCCAGTTCTTTCCTAAACGCACGCTCATGTCCCTCATCACTAAGTTCCTCCCACGTGTGCTGCCATAGGTGAGCAGCTCGTTCCGGGCAAGTCCACGCACGAGTGGGGGATGCTGGGGCATCTGGCAGGGTGCAGCCGAGGCCCTGGTGCCCCGCTCTCCCTCTGGGCTCCTCCCTGTGTCTGGGGACTGGGGATCCCTGCTCAGCGTCCCCGGGACAGGGGGCGGGGACGAGAGAAGATGCGTGGAGCTCGTGTCTGGCTCCCTGCAGGGGCAGCTGGTTGTTCCCGTCATCGTGGGGTGCCCAGTTCTCGGCCGACAGCCCCAGGACTGCCACTCCCTCGAGTTCGCTCACCTGGGCGCAGCCCTGGACACCTGGAACTGGCCACCACGGGGCAGAGGCCGAGCTCCCCTGGGGGTTCTGTGGGGCCGGGGTGAGCGGTCAGTGGGGGGCTCCCATGGGGGAGTCCATGGGGGTCTGGCAGCACAAACTGAGCTCTTGGGGGCTCACAAGGAGGAAGTAGCAGGGAGGGGAGTCAGTCAATGTGGAAGGAGGAAGCAGAGTCAAACTCCGGCCACGAGCGGGGAACGGAAGGACTCAGCCCCGACGGTCCGTGGCATCAGGGGGACAAGACCGTCCCTGTGTCCACGCACGAGGACGCCGAGGGCCACGGAGCAAATATAAGAGAAGTCACTCTGACAGGGGGCTCTGCCCCGGACACGCTGGCCGTGTCTGGGGGCATCTGTGGGTGTCACGACTGGGGAGGGGCTGCTCCCGGCACCGAGTGGGGGACCCCGGGGGGCTGCTCAGCACCCCCCCGAGCCCAGGACGCCCCCACCCCAGAGAACGACAAGCCTCGGCCGGAGGAAAGTGAGCTGGGCCCGAGGCTGCTGCCAGCGGAGCGGCCAGGCCTGAGCCACCGTCACCCGTGAGCCGGGCGCACGCACGTCTGCAGGACGGGCAGGGAGCCGCCGGGATGGCTGCCACACGTCCCCACAGGCCTGGTGGGTGCTGCCTCCGGCCCCTGCACCCTCCACACTTTAGTTCCGGAAGCTCCACCCAGACAACGGGATCGTCCTCGGCCACGAGCAGGAATGAAGTTCAGACCCAGAGGGACACTGTCTGGTTTCTCTTCGGTGAGATACTTAGAATAAGCAAATTCACAGACAGGAAGTGGATCTGTGGTTGTGCGGCCGGCGGAGGGGTGGGGGTGACAGGTGCCGGGCTCACGGCTGCTCTTCAGGGAGAAGGAAATGTCCTGGCTGAGACCGTGGTGCAGGCGGCAGAGCTCCGTGAACAGACTAAAACCAGCGGAACCGGACGCGCTAAGGCAGGAGCACGGGGCAGAGAGGGGTTCCACCCCCAGCAAGCCGTCGTCAGAAACAGGGCAGGGGCTGTGAATGGCGATGGAAGTGAATAGAACAAATAGAATGTTCTTCAATGAAAAAAGAAAAACGGACAAGAACGGCGGGGAGGGGCCGGCGACTCGGCGGGCCTGGGTCCCAGGTGGGTGAAGCAGCCCCGGGGTCCAAACTCGGGCAAACGCTATTTTAGAAATATTTCTTTCTTTCCACTGTGAAATGTGAGAAAGTCTCAGAAGAAACACGTGATGAAAGGGGGCAGTCCGAGGACTTCTTGCCCCGCAGACGCCCGTGCGCCGCCCCCCAGTGACGGGGGCAGGAAGGATGTGGGGTTCCCAGCACCCCTTCTTCAGAAACGCCTCAGCTTCCCCAAAGCCACCCCGGGGCCCTCGGCTGCCCTGTCACTTCCTCTGTTTCTGCTGATGCCAGGGCAGGTGCCCTGTGGAGGTAAACCGTACCCCCATTTCACAGATGGGGAAACTGAGGCCCAGCCCGGCTCCCTCCACCTCAGCACTACGACTGGGGCTGGGTTGTTCTCTGGGGTGGGGTGTCCTGGGGACTGGGGGGTGCTGGCAGCCTCCCTGGGCTCAGCCCACTCGATGCCAGCAGCCCCCTCCCCAGTCGTGACATCCACAGTTGTCTCCAGACATCACCCAGTGTCCCCAGGAAGTCAGAGTCACCCCAGGTGGGCCCCACCGGGTTGGCAGATAAGCGACTACTAACCAGCTAGCTAGTGATTATTTAAAATGCAGGGCCTCGAGCCACCAGGCTGGGAGAAGCGAACGGGGCTGGGGCGGCCTGGCCTGGCGTTACTGGGGGCTAGGCAGCGGGTGGCGCTGGGCACGCCGGGCCAAGAGGTGACGTCCCCGCGGTCCTGCCAGCTCCGGGAGCCAAGGGATTCACGCGGCAAACCGGGGCCACTCTCGGGCTGTCCATTTCCGTTTAAGACCGAGGAGCCGGGCCGGACCCCGCTACAGGCTAACTGGCCAAGGACACCTCCCCACGCGGCCACTCACACGCACCCCCTGCCCACCGGACGCGGCGTGGGACGCGCCATCGCAGGTCGTGCCCGTCTCCGAGCCCCCATCTGTGGGACACGACCACCAACCTCAAGCTTCTATCGAGAAGGCCAAGAGCACACGAAATCCCTCGCCAGCTGGGGGCCTCCCCGCGCCTGCCTGGCAGCTTCAAGTCTGTCCTTCGTTTACGACACAACTGACCTCAGGACAGGGACGGCAAAGCACAGAATAATCACGATAACTGAACGGGCCCCCCCGGGGCTGCCCTTGGCCAGACTGGGGTCACCGAGCCCCTCTGACCCTGTGCCCCGGGAGGGCCCCGCGTGGCCTGTGAGGGGCCCGGGGGTGGGCAGCGGGGTCTCCAGGGACAGGGGCCGGAGCCCAGCAGCCTCGGCACGGCCGGGCTAGTGTCCCTAACGGGCTTCTCTTCTTCCACGTCCCTTATCCCCGTCGATCGGAACAACCCAGCGCGGCGGCTCTTTAAAAGAGAAACCAGGAAACGGGGCGGGTGGCGGATTTCTGTCTCTTCTCAGAAAGCAGAGGAATATTTTTCTTTTTTAAGTGGAAGCAATTACTTTCTGGAAGATTTCCTGGCTGTCCGGAGTTCCCGTCAACAGCAAACCGTTTCCTGTCAGAAACAAAGCCACGTTTCCACGGCCGGAGGAGGGAAAACGCTTCTTCTCTAAGGCCTCAGTTGGGGGGGACCCCGGAAAACGGCTCCCCACCCTTGCTGCCCCCCAAGTCCCGTTACCGTTTCCGGGGCTCCTCGCTCGCTCTCTGTCCTCTCAGGACGCTGCCAAGGGGTGCGTGGGAAAGAAACGCGCAGACGGGCGTCCCCGAATCAGAGGTGGCCACTGCCCTGACCTCCTCGTCCTAGAAACTTCCAGAGCGACACAAGGTGAGAAGACAGACGTCCCCTGCCCCAACACACACACACACAGGCACGTACTGTTTCTTCCCCTGAAAACAGAACAAAACTAGTTCCTCTCGGCAGCCGGCTGGCAGGACACACCCAGCCCGCTCGTGCCCGCTTCCTTCCGGCTGCCCCGACGCCCGTGGCCCGGAACCTGCCCCTCTGACAGATGCCGCCCCCCGGGGGTGCTGCCCACCGGCTCAACGTGTATCTTAAAACACCACCCTGGCCACCCCTCAGGGCACAGGCCAAGGGGCTCTGTCCTTCCCCGTGGTGGACGCGTTTCCCGGTTAGTTTGGGGGTTTTGGAGGCAGTTTTCTAACCTGGTGGAGAATCTTTTTTATTTTTAATGATATATAATCACATGCCATGAATGTCACCCATACATAAATGTATGATCCAGTGGTTTTTAATCTATTCACGTAATTGTGCAAGCACTGCTGTTATCTAGTTCCGGAACATTCTTGTCACCCCTAAAAGACACCCCAAGCCCACGAGCGGTCACCCCCCATCCTCTGGCCCCTAGCGAGCTCGGGTCCGTGCTCTGTCCCTGCATTTGCACACTGGCCCTCCAGGGGCCTTCTGAGG
The DNA here is from genome assembly GCF_015220235.1 of Choloepus didactylus. Taxonomy (NCBI): domain Eukaryota; kingdom Metazoa; phylum Chordata; class Mammalia; order Pilosa; family Megalonychidae; genus Choloepus; species Choloepus didactylus. Next base: position 1,396,889 of record NW_023637606.1, read on the forward strand.
GACCCCCACACCTCAGGCCCAGGCAAACCGAGTCAGGACAGCTGCTTGTCAGGGTCTCAGGGCCCCATTGCGAGCCTGGGCAGCCCCTCTCCCAGCCCCTGCTGAGCTTTCCCCAGCAGGTGGGCCCCAAATGCTGCCCCCTTCTCACACAGCAACGAGAAACACACACGCCATGTTCTGATCATTTTCAAAGTAAAATCAAAACAAAACAAAAACAAAATCTAAGCTCTGCATCCAAATCAAGAAGGCCTTGGAGGGCCAAAAACCCAAAAACCTCGTGGGAGACAAAAGGGAAAGGCCCATGTGAGCTTCAGGGTCTGTGTAAAAAATAACCCGATGGGCGACAACCCCCAGCGGGTTCAGAGCAAGAGCTGGGGACGATGTTCTGACAAAGCCACGGAAAGAAAAACTTCCCTTTCTGAGACAGTCCCCCAACCCAGCCGGCCTTCTCTGTCCCCCAAAATCAAGGCCGGCATGTTCTCAGGAGCTGAAAAAGCACAAAGCAGCTTCCTGAGTGGACAGATGTCAGATGGACACGTCATGGTGCAGTAAGTTACGAAACGTGGTGGATACTGGGGGCTTCTTTGCTAAAATGATAATAATAAATTGGCACATTCGTGAAAAAGTCAGGGTCACCTGCCATTGACTCTGGAGGTGGGTTACGGGGGGAAATCCCTTTCCATGTTGTGTATTTCCACCCTCTAGGCCCTTTAGGGGAGAGGAACGTTTATTTTTCCTGGTTTGTTATAAAAGATAATTTTAAAGAGGCATCTCCAGCATCATCCTAGGAAGGAAGCGGGCCCGGGTGGGGCAAGCAGGGCACCACTGCAGCCAAAGCTTGTCTTCCTCCCGGGCTGGGGTTCGGGGTCCCAGACCCCAGCCACCCTGCCTGGTGGCGGAGACCCCCAGGCGCTCGGAGCCAGGCCTTTCCAACACGCAGACGCCAAGGGCTCTTCCCACAACCCGATTTCTCTAACTTGGGCTTTGCCCTTTTCTGGCAAAATCATTTGAACCTCCAAATTCCAGGAAAGCAGGAACTGAACTCATGGGCTGGGGAGAGTCTAAAACTTCCCAGAGTAAAAACCTAATTTCTAAGTTGGCGGTAGAGGGGTTGGGGGGAAATTTGTTCTTTCTTGAACGTCCATTTTAGGAGGCACTTAAAATGGGAAAATAACCCACCACAAGAGGGTGAACGGTGGCTTTTCAGAGAGCTGGTGTAGGAAGGTTTTTACACCTTGAAGCAGGGCACCATCACATTTGGTTAGAAAAAGAACCACCTAAAAAGCTCAGAAACTAAAGTAGCACTTTGAAAATCCACCCCCCACCCCGCAAGGGAGGTTTAAAAGGCTGAGCAAGAAAGGGAAACAGCTAAAAACGATGCCAACCTAAAAGGAGGGTAGTCTCTCTCTCAGCCCACTCGGCAGGTGATCTCACTGCCTCCCCCTACGTGGGACCCGACTCCCAGGGGTGTAAATCTCCCTGGCAATGCAGGATATGACTCCCGGGGATGAATGTGGACCCGGCATCGTGGGACTGAGAGTATCTTCTTGACCAAAAGGGGGATGCAGAATGAAACGGAATAAAGTTTCAGTGGCTGAGAGATTCCAAATGGAGTCGAGAGGTCACTCTGGAGGACATTCTTATGCACTATATAGATAACACCTCTTAGGCTTTAATGTATTGGAATAGCTAGAAGTAAAAACCTGAAACTATCAAACTCTAACCCAGTAGCCTTGACTCCTGAAGACGATTGTATAACAGTGTAGCTTACAAGGGGTGACAGTGTGATTGTGAAAACCCCGTGGATCACACTCCCTTTATCCACTGTATGAATGGATGAGTAGAAAAATGGGGACAGAAACTGGGTGAAAAATAGGGTGGGATGGGGGGGGTGATTTGGGTGTTTCTTTTTTCCTTGTATTTTTTATTCTGATTCTGATTCTTTCTGGTATAAGGAAAATGTTCAAAAAATAGATTGGGGTGATGAATGCACAACTATATGATGGTCCTGTGAACAGCTGATTGTACACGGTGGATGACTGTACGATATGTGAATATATCTTAATAAAACTGAATAGGAAAAAAAAAAAAGTGACACTAGAATTCTTGGTACTCAATTTGGTTTGTCGTGTAAGCTATTTGGGGGCTCCTGCTGGGTGGAAAGCACTGTAAAAGCGTAGCAAGGGGATAAAGGTGATGTAAAACAAATCAAAACCACCAGTGATGATTAAAAGAAACAGAAAATCATGAGTGTTGGCGAGGATGTGGAGAAAATGGACCCCTTGTGTGTTGCCGGGCGGGGAGGTGAAATGGCGCAGCCCCTACAGGAAACATTTAAACATAGGATGCTCACTTCTGCAGCACATGTACTGAAATCAGCACGATACAGAGAAGATTAGCACAGCCCCTGGATAACATGCACATTCGTGAAACATTCTGTAGTAAAAAAGAAAAAAAGTTAAACGTAGAACTTAACTAAGGCGATCCTACTTTTAGGTGTAGGACCCAAAGAACTGAAAACAGACACTCAAACGGAGGACCGTACGCAAATGTTCAGCACAACAAGATTCACAAAAGCCAAAAGGTGGACATAACCCAAGTGCCCATCCAGGGGTGAACAAAGAAAAATGTGGTCCACCCGCACGATGGAATATTATGCAGCTGTAAAAAGGGACGAGGCTCTGATCCCCCCCACAGCACAGAAGAACCCTGAAGACACGATGCTGAGAAAGAAGCAGACATGAGAGGACAGATATTGTATGATTCCACTTAGAAGAAATGCGTAGAAGAGGCAAATCCATTGAGACAGAAAGTGGCTGCCAGGGACTGGAGCAGAGAGTGCAGGAAATGGGGAATTATTGCTTAATGGGGAACAGGATTTCTCTTTGGGGCAATGAGAAAATTCTGGAAGTAGTGGTGATAGTTATGCAACATTGTGAATGTTTCACGGCTCTGAACTGTACACTTCAAAGTGGTTAAAAAAGCAAATTTTAACTTATGCATATTTTACTACAATAAAAAAAAAAAGTATTTGCGCAAGTCCCCTGAATAAGTGGCACCACTGAAGAGAAAATAAAGTCACAACTGTGACGCAGAAAACGATGAACTCTGCTGTCCCCAGACGGAATCCCCACTTTCCCGGACAGTGCTTCACCACGATACACATTTGCCGAAAGGAAAGACTCTGTGGAAAGCACTAGAAATCTTAATGCGAGCCACTCGTGCAATGCTGAGTTTTCTAATAGCCATGTTAAAAAGCAAAAAAGAAACCGGTGAAATCAATATCGACACTCTACGTAACCCCATAGAGCAGATATCATTTTAACACATCGTGAATACAGAAATAGTAATGAGAGTTCACGTCTCTCTTGCTCCCACACTCAGCGTGGCGCTGCATGCGTGGCACAGCTCGGTTCAGAGGCCACATTTCAAGTGGCTGTCGCACTGGAGGCAGGGCTGCTGAGGGCACAAAGAGAGAGAAAACAGCCCGAGACCAAAAGTCCAAAAGGGTAAGAGGAAAGGGGAGCTCATGTCATGGGCAGGGGGTCCTGATTCGGCCCCCAGGGGAGTGGAAACGCTCACCCAAAGTGGGGTCAGAGAGTTGACAACAGAAGGGTACACGGGAAAAATCTACACATTGCGGACTAGGGACTATAATTAATAGGAATACCATACTCTATTAAGGTTTCACTCTTAACTAAGTTTATTCTTCAGAAACTTAAATCGTCCTGTGCCAGCTAAGTCCCAAAACCCAGAGGCCACAGCCTTTTCTAGAACATCAACTAGGTGTGTCACCTTTTCCCATAAAGTCGATACCCCTTTTCAACATGAACAGGTTAGGGGGGTCACAGCCTAGACATCCCTGAAGATTGGGGAAGTAATTAAACTAGAGGAAGGGGCAGCAACAGACAAGACGGAATTTAACAAAGGATGATGAATACTGAATCTCTATATAATTTTCTTTTCCTTAGTTGCTAGGGTATTAGAATAGCCAGAAGGAAAGAACCAAAATGGTGGCACTGTAACCCATAGCATCCTTTGAGATTTGTTTTACAGCTACTTGCTAAATTGTAATTTGAAAGCTATACCTTTTTGTATAATTGTTATATTTCACAATAAGGAAATGACTGAGACTATGGTAATATAAATCATAACAACTTTGGAAATCCCCTAAATATCAACTAGTTAAATCATACTTTGAAAAATACTACCTTTTTATATATATGTTATATTTCATAATAAGGAAATAACTGAAACTGTAGAATTGTAACCTATAATATTCTTTGAAATTTGCTCTCTAACTACTTATTAAATTGCACTTGGAAAGTTGTCACTTTTATGCATGTATGTTGTATTCTACAATGAAAAATATCATAAAAAACAAAGTGGGTTGGAGAAGCAGCAAATGACGCTTTGGGGGGATGTGGGGGGAGAAGTGGGGACCAGAGACACCGGGAGGTACAGACTTCTGCTTTCTCTGTTCTCGCTCTCAGAAAAACCCAGCAGACCTCGGATTCCGGACTTTTCCAGAGCTGCTGGAGATTGAGTCACAGCCCCCGAAACCCAGGGCCTGTGGGTGCAAAACCATCTGCGAACAGGGTCCCTTGAAGATGTGATCACAGGTTTCGGTGCGGCCCAGGGCCCGGCTGAGTACTTATAGAGGAAATCCGGACGCAGTTAGTTGGTAGAAGCCAGAAGCGAGGGGAAACCACAAGAGGCCAGAAGCAAGGAGAGACAGACGGACACCGGATGGATGACGGCCACCACCGGACGCTACAGGCCCTGGGAGAGGGCACGGCCTTGCCGACCCCTTGATTTGGGTCTTGTCTGGGCTGAGGCCCGGCCTGTGACACACACACACACACACACACACACACACACACACCTTCCCCTGTACTAAAAGAAGAACCAGCCTGCAAAGGAAGTGAACCTAGGAGCACAGAAAGGGAAACCACTTTTATCTCACACGCAAAAATCCAGGACACCACCACGATGTGGGGCCATATCTATTCCCGGGGGAGAGTGCCAGCCAGGGGGACGGGGGTCTCGGGTCCCAGCCTGGCTGCCCGGGTGGGAGAACGGGGCCGAGAAGATCCCCTGCGACTTTAGGAAATGGGGAAAGCCGCTGGCCGGGCCTGAAGCTGGCGTTGCCACTCTCTGCCAAGGGTAAAAGGAGAAGTTCAAAACCACAAGGCAAGGTGGGTGCTCAGGTTATAAAATATGCAAAAGTGCGTGTGCACGACTGTGTCAGTGTATCCCACTGCACACGCTGCATCCGTGCAGTTTACTGTGGGGTCAGTTCAACCCGGGCAGCACTTAAAAAACAGACAACACGCAGGAAAATGAAAAGCGGGTGTGCCCAGTGCGCCCCAGAGCACATCTGCGTGGAAAAATCGCCGGTGATTTACTTTCTGCTTTGTCTTCCTGCCCTTTCCGAATCCTCTCCCGCCTTAGTGACCACAACACACGTGGTCAGTGACAGCGGATCCCAGGCCACGGCCCGCGGAAGGAGGGGGCTTGGCGTCGCCCCACGCAGCTGCCCAGAACGCGGCAAGGCCCCGGTCCAGCCTCTCCACGGGTTTCCCACGCGAGCTCCGGGGTCCTGGCCCTGGCCCTGTGGGCTTTTCGCCCTTCTGTCCCACAGAGACTCCCCGCAGCCTGGGTTCACCCTTCTGTCCCACAGAGACTCCCCGCAGCCCGGGTTCACCCTTCTGTCCCACAGAGACTCCCCACAGCCCGGGTTCGTCCCTTCTGTCCCACAGAGACTCCCCGCAGCCTGGGTTCACCCTTCTGTCCCACAGAGACTCCCCGCAGCCCGGGTTCACTCTTCTGTCCCACAGAGACTCCCCGCAGCCCGGGTTCACCCTTCTGTCCCACAGAGACTCCCCGCAGCCCGGGTTCACCCTTCTGTCCCATAGGAATTCCCCACCGCCCGGGTTCATCCCTTCTGTCCCACAGAGACTCCCCGCAGCCCGGGTTCGTCCCTTCTGTCCCACAGAGACTCCCCGCAGCCCGGGTTAGTCCCTTCTGTCCCACAGAGACTCCCCGCAGCCCGGGTTCGTCCCTTCTGTCCCACAGAGACTCCCCGCAGCCCGGGTTCGTCCCTTCTGTCCCACAGAGACTCCCCGCAGCCCGGGTTAGTCCCTTCTGTCCCACAGAGACTCCCCGCAGCCCGGGTTCACCCTTCTGTCCCACAGAGACTCCCCGCAGCCCAGGTTCACCCTTCTGTCCCACAGAGACTCCCGGCCGCCTGGGTTCACCCTTCTGTCCCACAGGAATTCCCCGCCGCCTGGGCTCCTCCCTTCTGTCTGATAGAGTTTCCCCATCACCTGGGTTTGTTCTTTTGTCTGATAGGGTTTCTCCACTGCCCAATTTCGTCCCTTCTGTCTGATAGGGTTTCCCCGCAGCCCAAGTTCTTCCCTTCTGTCCCACAGAGACTCCCCGCAGCCCGGGTTCATCCTTCTGTCCCACAGAGACTCCCCGCAGCCCGGGTTCGTCCTTCTGTCCCACAGAGACTCCCCGCAGCCCAAGTTCTTCCCTTCTGTCCCACAGAGACTCCCCGCCGCCCGGGTTCGTCCCTTCTGTCCCACAGAGACTCCCCGCCGCCCGGGTTCGTCCCTTCTGTCCCACAGAGACTCCCCGCAGCCCGGGTTCGTCCTTCTGTCCCACAGAGACTCCCCGCCGCCTGGGTTTGTTTTTCTGTCTGACAGGGTTTCCCCGCCGCCTGGATTTGTGCCTTCTGTCCCACAGGGGCTCCCCGCAGCCCGCGTTCACCCTTCTGTCCCATAGGAATTCCCCGCCGCCAAGTTTCGTCCCTTATGTCTGATAAGGTTTCCCCGCCGCCTGGGTTCGTCCTTCTGTCCCACAGAGACTCCCCGCCGCCCGGGTTCCTCCCTTCTGTCTGATAGGATTTCCCCGCCGCCCGGGTTCGCCCCTTCCGGGCCCGGTCTCCCCGCCGCCGCCCGACGGGCCCCGCGCTCACCCGCTCGCGGTCCGGTCCGATCCGCCGCCGCCCGCGCCCCGGGCCAGTCCTCGCGCCTCTCGCCCCGCCCTGCCCCGCGGAGGGACACGGAGGCCGCAGACCCCGCCCCGCGGAGGGACACGCCAGCCGCAAGCCACGCCCAGTCCCCGCCCACGAGCGCCGGATCTATATCTCTTAAAGGGCCAGCGCCGTCGGTCCCGGCGGGCGCCGAGGGGCCCACGACCTGACTGAGACGCACGAGGTCAAGGGTTCCGGAGGCCACCCGGGAAGACGGGGCGCCTCGACCGGCCCAGGACCTTGCTCGAGGACCGAGGGGCTGCCCCGCCCCGGCGCTTACTGTTGCCTAGCAACTGGGGGCGGTGCCTGATGCCATTGACTGGCGCCCTCAGCGCGAGGCTTCGGACGGAGCTTCCGCAGTAGTCGGAGCGGGGGGCGGAGCGCCTGCGTGAGGCGGAGCCAATCCGGGGCGGAGTCCGCTCTGAGTGGCGGAGGATGGGCGGGGCTTGGCGCCGGGGCCGGCGCCGTCAGTTGCCCGGGGAGGCGGAGTCCGCGCGGGGAGGCGTGGCGCGGACGGCGCCGTTGGTTGGTGCGCGGCCGGGGGCGTGGCGCGGGCGGCGCCGTTGGTTGGTTCGCGGCAGGGGGCGTGGCGCGGCCGGCGCCGTTGGTTGGCCGGCGGGCGGGCGGGCCGGCGGGCGGGCGGGGGCGGGCCATGGCCCTGCTGGTGTGGCTGGGCCTGACGGCGGCGCTGGCCCACGGCTGCCTGCACTGTCACAGCAACTTCACGGAGAAGTTCTCCTTCTACCGCCACCACGTGAACCTCAAGTCCTGGTGGGTGGGCGACATCCCCGTGTCCGGCGAGCTGCTCTCCGACTGGAGCCAGGACACGATGAAGGAGCTGCACCTGGCCATCCCCGCCGAGATCAGTGAGTTCCGGACCCCCGCCAGGGCCAGCCCCGGCCCGAGACCCCCGGGCCTTCACCCGCCTCCCCCTGCCGCCCCCAGCCCGGGAGAAGCTGGAGCAAGTGGCGAAGGTCGTGTACCAGAGGATGGATCTGCTGTACCGGGGAAAGATGTACTTCCCGGGTAAGGGCGTGGCCGCACCCCCGCCGGGGACCCCTCCCCGGACCGCCTGGGTCTGACCCGCCTCCTCCGGCCTCCCCCCGTCAGGGTATTTCCCCAGCGAGCTGCGAGCCATCTTCAGGGACCAGGTGCACCTCATCCAGAACGCCATCATCGAAAGTGAGCAAGATGGGGTCCCGAGGGGAACCCCTGGCACATTCGGGAGCCCCCACACGGCTGGAGGGATGTGCCTAAGGCGCCTGGATTGGGGCCCTTAGATCAGTCACAGCAGGGACACGGGACAGAGAGGGGACCCCAAGAGGGTCACAGGCACCCAGCACAGAGCCTTGAACAGGACACGCCACCAGTTGCAGCCCCTGCCCCTGGGGTTGCTTCCGTTCCTTCCTTCCCTCTGGAAACCGAGGCGCACACACAAAATCCAGGTGTGCCTGCGGCCCAGGTGAGAGCCCGCTGTCTCCTTGTCCTCCAACAGGCCGCATTGATTGTCAGCGTCACTGCGGTAAGTGGAGCTTTTCCGCCCTGGTGGTGGGGCACGGTGGTGGCACCCGGGTCGTGGCGGGAGAGGGTAGTCCGCGGCCCTCTCGTGCGTTGCAGGAATCTTCCAGTACGAGACCATCTCCTGCAGTAACTGCACAGACTCCCACGTTGTCTGCTTTGGCTACAACTGCGAGTAGGGGATTGGGAAGGGTGGGTGGCTGGCTGGGGGCTCTGCCATCTGTGTGGGGTAGGGGTCCTGCCTCGCACCCCAAAGCCCCTGTCCTTGTAGGTCATCAGTGCAGTGGGAGACAGCCGTGCAGGGTCTCCTCCACTACATGTGAGTTGGGGTCCTTGGGCGGCTGGGCTGGGCTCGACTGAGGCCACTTGGCCTCCTGAGTCCGTCCTTGCTGTCGTTGCAGAAATAAGTGGCACAAGTAAGTTCCTCTTTCCTTAAATCCCACAAGTTGTGTCAGAGGCAGCGTGTGCAGAGTGAGTACATGTGGGACACGGGGGCTTCTCTGTACTCAGCCGTCCTGGTGGGACAGCCGCTCTGCGGGCTGCTGCAACCCCCTGCCCACAGCAGGCGTGGCCCAGTGGGGCCCAGAGGCTGCATGTGTGTCCTGGTGGAGGCGCCCGAGGTTAAGGGCACAGCCTCACTGCGTAGTGTCTAACAGGGGCCCTTGTCATGTCTTTCAGAGAGGACATCAAGACAAGGTAGGGCCACCCTGGCCTGGCCTTCTGGAGGGGAGGCAGGGGGTGGACAGAGGGACGGACGGAGGGAGGGGGCCAGGCAGGGCTTTGTGCCTCGGCTATGCTGGGGATGGGATGCCACGTCTCCCAAGTGTGCCCCCGTGGCCACTTCACGGACAAACCATGAGCTGCTCCCCTTCCTCCTCCTGCATGGATCCTGGGCACACAGGAACACCCCAGCCTTGTGAGTAGTCAGGGAGGGGGGTGTAAACCAGTCAAGGGATTACAACCCTTCCTGGCAGAGCACTGATGGCCCCTTTCCCCGGCAGCCTGATCTCGCCGGGCTTCACGTGCCTGGAGCCCCCTCTCCTCGCCAACCTGACCCTGGAGAACGCGTCCGAGTGCCTCACCCAGCACTGAGGCCCCAGAGGAGCCCCCGGTGCTGCTGGGGGCAGACCCAGCTTGGCTGTCCCAGCCGCACCCCATCGGGGCAGGCTGCTTGCTGCCCTTGGGGATCCCCCCTGTCCTAGCCCAAGGGGCCCCAGGGATGGGAGGGGGAAAGGGAGATTGGTTTGTATATAATGAGATCAGAGAGCGATTTGCTGTATTGATTAAACTACCCATTTGTTTCTTATAGAAAGAGTTCTTGGGGTAGGAAGAGCTGTGGGGAGCCGCGGGGATGGGGGCCTGGTCCAGGGGGTGGGGGGCCATAAAGGGCAGCAGTTATGGGCCCCAGGTGGACCCCAGGCCAGCCAACTCAGAGCCCACCCTTGGGGACCCCAGTGCGCCCCCCACAAGGGCCTCCAGAGAGCCAGCCTCCAACTCCCAAACAAATCCCACCGCGGCCCACCCAAAGCATGCACGGATGGGTGTGCAGGGAACAAATGCACGAAAGTGGGTTCCCCTGGGTCCTCAAAGCAAGACTGCAGTTTGGGTCCAGAAAGGGCCAGCAGATGGGGTGCAGTCACCGTAAGCTGGACCCCAGCTGAACGGACCCAAGAGTCTCCATCGGGTCACAGTTTTTATTCCCGGCGCACTTGGCAGTGGAGCACAGGGCAGAGACCCGGCCCGGTGTCCGAAGTGGCGCCGGGAGAGCTTTCTGTCTGCTCCCCAGGTGGGCCCTTGTCCCCCCACCCACCACTTGCCCTCTCGCTCCCTTCGTGTTCTTTCTCCCATATTCGAGAGGCAGGACCCCACAGAAGGGCTTCCCGCTGGGGACCCGCTCACAGGATACCCCCTTCCAGACAGGGCAGCATTGTGTGGCTACTGTTCCAATGGGAAAATCTAAATTTAGGTTGAGACAAAAACATGCTGGAATGAAACAATGTGGGAAAACTCGGTTACATCCGGGAGACTGCAGACGGCTCTGAAGGCCGAGTGGGGGAGAAGGTGGGACGCCCAGGGTGGGGCCGGTGTTGATTTCCACGGAGAACCACAGGAAGTGGGCTCTGGGTCGGCGTTTTCAGGCCCAACGACCCTTGAGGAGGGACGCTGGTGGGGAGCGGGGTGTGCCCGGACCCGGATTTAACCCAGGGTCTTGGAGGCCTGAGCTCACCTCACCCTACACAGGAACCCGCCCTCCCTGGCGTCCTTGGCGTCTGCTGACCCCGCAAGACCCAAAATGTTAACATGTGTTTTGCAATTTTATTGGATCATCTCGACACAAAATCATTACAGCAGCATGATATGTCTCTCTCCTTTATACGGGAATGTCGATAGCAAATAAATTCTTATATAACACATCATACAATTTCAAAATTCTAGAATCACTGCACGGGATTCTGTAATAGATTACATGCTAAAGTGACAGTTCATCAAAAAGAAAAGTTAAAATGTCCCCGAGGACCATCGTCCGAGGGAAGTTCAGCCTCACGCACGGCGGGCTAGCATGGAGAGGCGGCAGCCCCCAGCGTGCTGACCTGGCCCAGGGGAGAGGGTGCTTGTCCCTCCCAGTTCCTTCACCCCAGGCCCCCGGCAGCTACAGGGACAGCATGAAGACAAACCTTGTGGTGTAGACAGAGACAAGGCGAGGGGACGTGGAATTGTACGACGCCAATGCTCACCTCCCAAACAAAGTGGACAGGTATACCCAGCAGGAAAAAGTAAAGGCTGGTCCCTGCTCCGCCTGGATCTCCCACCATGGCGGGCCCGCCTCCCCAGGCCGCAGCCCCCGCCTCAGCCTCCAAGCGCCTTTAGCCCTGCAGCTCGGCCCTCAGCTGGGGTCCTGGGGCCTGGCCACGGCACGTGGATGCGGTGTGGGGGGACACTGAGGACACCAGTAGTGGACAATGACCTGCGCTGACCGCTCCCCTGCCCTGAGGACCGCGTGGCCAGCCCAGCCTGCCCATCACCTCCCTGCAGACCCCGCCGGGAGGTCTGTTTTGGGGCCCTGAGGACCCAGGTGGTTTTACAGAAATGGGCGGCCAGGGTGCCCGGGACAGCGGTCACTCTCCCTCTTTGGGTGGCCCCTGTGGGCCTGAGAGGAGAGCCGCCCTGCTCAGAATGGGGAGCAGAGCTGGGCGGGAGGCACTGCTGGCCACGGGGGCCCCTCCTTGGTTTGGGGGCTGGAGCAGGGGGCTTCTTGCCACAGAGAGTGAAGAAGAGTCAAAGTACAAAAGGACGATGAAATAAATGAACGCGACATGTACCCTGGGGCAGATGGAAGTCAGCCGCCCGGCTGGACCTGGTTCCCGGGGACGCGGGAGTGACGTAACACTTGAAATCTGCCTCGCGGCGCCGTCCCCAAGCAGCCGTCAGCACTGGGCCAGCGTGGCCTTCATCTCCTCCAGCAGGTTGCTGAGCAGGGTTGCGTCGCTGCACTTCCCGTCGACCGACACGGAATTCTCTCCCTGTGGAGGCAGACAACGCGTTAGACGACGAGAGACACACAAGGAAACACCCGGTCGTGACCACAGCCTTCTCCGTCTCAGTGCTTTGATGAGCATGTGAAACAGGGGGTTCCAAGCGGGCTACATCTGCCCCCCACTGAGTGGTGAGCGAGACCCAGGCTGGACGCGTGCACAGCTCTCAGAGGACGTCAGATCACTGGTGGCAGGAGGGGGTGGGATGAAGCCCAGAAACGGAAGAAGGCCCAGACTGGGGGGAACCCCGGTTTTCTCCCCGGGGAGTCCTCTTGCCACAGGGCCCCAGGGGAAAGGGCAGCTGTGAGGATGTGAGGCAGAGCGGGGTAACTCGAAGGGCCCGGGGAGACGGTAGACAGGGAGGCCCAGGGAAAGCGACCCCTGAAGCTGTTTATGAAGCCTGGGTCCCCCTGAGCCGAGCATGGCTGGGTCGGCTCCTAACAAGAGCTGAATGGACGGATGGGACACCGGGCAGGGGGCTGCAAGGCAGGTGGGGACGGCCCAGGAGCGACCCCTGGCCGCTGAGGCAGAGCCACCGGCCCTCCTCACAGGAAGCACACGGCGCCCGGCGCAGCCCGGAGGCCTCGGCAGCCGGACGTGGCAGGCGCTGGGACCACCTAACTGGGATGTTCAAGCAGCTGTCGACAGACGCTGCCACCAGAGCCCTCTCAAAATCAACATCAGAAAGAGGACATTTCAGAAGGAAAATAGAAAATATAAAGAAAAAACAGACAGAAACTTCGAAGAAAAATCAACAGAACTGATCAGCCTAGGCCAGGCTACCAAGAAAAAGAAAGGAGAGGGCACTGCCACGACCCCAAGGACATCAGAGGGATCACAAGGGGACGTGCAAACAACTCTACACGAGCACGTTCGATAAACCCGAAGCAATGGACTAACTCCTTAAGACACAGACGACCAAAACTCACCTGAGATTCGCTAGATAACCTGGAGAGTCCCAGAGCTGCTACCGAGAGCAACTCCATTTGTGGGTAAAAACCCCACCAAACCGAAGCCCCTATCACTGGTGGGGCTTGGAGTCATTTAAGGAGACAGCACCGACTGTACACAATCTCCTCTGGAACACAGAAGAGGGCAACTCCCAGCTCACTCCGTGAGCCCTTTCACCCTGGCACTAAACCCGACAAGATGCAAAGAACCACCGCAGACCAACCCCTCATAAACAGGCACAAAAACACAGCAAAGCACTGGCAGACAGAGCTCAGCAGCGTAACAGAAGAACCCTGCTCTGAGGATGGTGACAGAGACTGTTCTGAAAACGCAGCCGTGGGAGAGGGAGAAAGGCAAGCGGCAGGGCCCGGGCACAGCCCCCAACCCAGTAAGCAGGGGCACCTGCAGGGCAGGAGGACGAGCCCACCTTCCCGAGGAGCTCTGGGCCTGCTGCAGGGTCCCCTCCCTGACCCAGCCTGCGTGGCCTCACCTTCTTCACCAGGAGGCAGACGTGGTGGCCCTGGATGGAGCGGCTGTACATGGAGGCACAGGAATCCACTCGTTCCACAACTGCGGGAGCCCAGGGCGGGGGGTGAGGGCGCACCCGACGGGCACCCCACCCACCCTCCCCAGGAGGCAGGGAGTGCCGGGGGCTGGCCTGGCCAAGGCTGTGCGGGCTGCCGGCCAAGTTCCACCCCTTACCGGAAAAGTGATGGTGGAAGCAGATCTTTGCCAGAAGGTTCTGGAAGGACATACTGATGCCGTCGACTTTGATCGAGCTCATGCCCAGGTCCCCAGACTCCAGCAACTTGGCAAAGGCGTCACTGCAGGAAAGACCCGGGACGGAGGGTCACAGCAGGCCCAGCCCAGAAGGACGAAGGGTCCTCTGCGGCGTGCGGTGGGTTTGTCTCCCAGGGACGTGTAGAACACGCCGGCCTTTCTGTGTGAGCAGGAGCTCCTGGCAGCTGCCCTTTCGAACATCAGGTCACCGTGGGGTTTGTAAGTCACCGCGGGAAGGCCCAGCTGGTCCCCTGTGCTCCCCTCCCGGGCAGATGGGGAAACAGCACAGGAGAGGCCCCGGGAACGCGGGAGAGAGAACGGACAGAGGAGACGATTGTCATTAACAGGACTGTAAGTATCTGTGCCGCACTGGGGGCGAATGTGACCGAAAGGGGTTGTTTAGAGGCCTGTGACCCACAGAGCAGCACCACAAATATAAGTGTTTGCACAGTATGCTCCTAAGGTCTGACGCTGGTACAAGGAGCTAACTGAGAGGGAAGACGTCCCTATTGAACATTATGGACTATATTTAATGAGAATACCTCACTAGCCCACACAAATACAAGGGATGAAAAACGAGAGGCTGATAAAAGCGTCGGGGTGTTTTGGGTTATGATAATTGTTTAAAATTCAGAGTGATGATGATTGTACAACTAAGTGAAGGTAATGCGAGACACTGATTGCTTATCTTGAACAGAACATATGCTCTGTGGAATTAGGAAGCCTGTACTTAATAAACCAAGCCCTCAATCTTGAGGCTTCCTCTTGTGCAATTAGGGCTGTAAATAGGAGGCTGAGCCTTCCTGTAACTATGCCTAAGGGGCACCTCCAGGGAACCTCTTTAGTTGCTCCAAAGTGGCCTCTCTCGCTCTCAAACAAATTCAATAATCTCCCCCCGACGAGGGACACGACTCCCAAGAATGAGCCAGGCCCTGGCAGTGAGAGATTGAAAATGTCTACTCGACCAAAAGGGGAAAAGAAAGGTAACAAGCTGAGGTCACGGTGGCTGAGAGATCCCAAGTAGAGTCGAGAGGCTGTCCTGGGGGTTTCTCTTACGCAAGCTCCAGCTAGACATCCCAAATGGCCACAGCATGCCAGGCCCTAACCAACAGCAGTCCCCAAATACCTAGGTCCCTACCTGAGATTCTGTAAAAGTTTCACTAAGTTGACTGTTCAGAAACTTAAATCCCCCAGAGTGCTCCTGTGCCAGACAAGTCCCAAAACCCAGAGGCCCCAGCCTCTTCAGGAACATCAGCCCCTTCCCCATGATGTCCACACCCCCTTTCAGTATGAACAGGTCAGGCGGTCACTGCCCAGACACCCCTGAAGATGGAGAAAGTGATCAAACGAGACGTAGGGGTAGCAGCAGACAAGATGGAATTTAACAGAGGATTATGAACACTGAATCTTTATATAAACATACAATTGTTCCAGTTTTTAGGATACGAGAATACCTAGAAGGAAATAACTGACACGGTGGAAATGCAAAACATGTTCTTTAAAATTTGTTCTGTAACAACTTGTTAAACTGTACTTCGAAAATTATCACTACTCTGTATATCTGTTTACTTCACAATACAGAATGTTGAAAAAAAAAAACAAAAAACAAAGGAGAACAGCAAGGTCTGGGGATGGTGGGGTGGGCGCCCGGGCCCTCACCTGTAACAGGGTGTCGTGACCAGGTAGGACGAGCAGCTGAAGTGCAACTTGAAGTCAAGCTTCTCGTGGGTCGACCCTTCATCGTTCTGCAAGCGAGCAGGGGTGGGCGGGGTGAGGGGGCCCCAAGCATCTGGGCTGCCCCTGCCCGGCCGGGCGCCTGGGGTGCACTGGGGTGGCCACGTACCTTGGCGATGAAGGACAGTGTCCCCTTGAGCTTCTGAGCCATGACGATGCTCTGGATGGTGAACACGAACTGTGCTTCGTTGGAGACGCCTGGTGGGGGCGAGAGTGCGGAGGCCCTGAGTGGTGTGTGGCTCTGGGACAGGATGGGAGAGGACAGGCCCAGGAGGGCCAGCACCCCTGGGGAGGCAGCAGGGACGCAGGGGTCTGTGCTCAGACCACTCCCCCTCCTGCCCCGAGGCTGGGCAGGAAGCTGGTGTCATTCATGGACACAGAAATGAGGGGCTCTACGTGGGGCCCCTTCCTGGCAGCCCCTCCCAGCTTGCTGGGTTTCTCCAACAGGCCGGCTCTTTCCCCCGTTCTGCAGACACAGACGAAAGCAGGAGAACTTGCCGGAAGGCCTAAGGCCTCTCTGCACTGACTGAGCAGCCCCTGCAGCGGCTCCACAGGCTGCGCATCACCCACGCCGTGGGGAGACCCAGGCCGTCGGGGGGCCCTGGGACCACGGCCTCACCTGGGGGGAGCTGGAAAGGCACGGGGACCCCGTCGTGCACAGAGGCGCCCTCGGGCCGGGTCATCTTGGTGTTGAGGGAGTCCAGCACGCTGAGCTCCATGCCCTTCAGGAGGCTGCTGCTCTGGTTCTCCAGGATCACGGACACGGTGACCCGGCTGTCCTCCTGCAGGCTGCCCTGCAGGTCGTAGGTCTGCACACACACGGCCTCACGGTCAGGGGCCCACCGGGGACCCCGGGGCCTCGCTGCAGGCCGAAAGGATGCGCACGCGCATTGTGGGGAGCAGGCACCATTTATGCTTTTTTTGGTCATGGTGTTTGGTTTTGTTTTGCCTTTTTAACGCACTTTTATTGTGAGAGATTCACACACCACGGGTTTCTATGATGTTTGCTTTCAAACAAATTAGGAAAGCAGTTCACATTCTCTGAGTTCAGAGTAAGGTGAAGAAAGGAACGTGCCGTTCATCTCAGGAAAGCCGTGTCTGAGATGGGGCTGTGGCTCCCAGCTGCCCCCTGCCTGCGGCCCGTCCGCCCCACTCACCATCTTCACGTAGGCGTTCTCGGCGAGGAGGGAGTAGCTGGACATGGGCTGGGGGAGAGGAAGGTGGGGTCAGGCGCCAATGCCTCCCCCGGGCTGCCAGAGCCCTGACCGTGGGGCGTGATACCCCAAGTTGCCTCGTGCAGACGCCCCAAACTGTGCTCGGGTTGAGGTCCCGCCCTGCCCGGGAGGGGACGGGGGGAGCGTGAAGTACCCCTCACCGGGAGAGGCTCCTCATCCAGCGCGCCGTTCTGCACAGGCTCTGCTACCGCCCCGTCGCCGTGATGCTGCTTCTTCGACTTCTTTTTTTCTTTTGATTTCTCTTCCTTCTCCTTCTTGTGCTTCTTCTTCTTGGGCTTTGGAGACTTCTGAAACAAGCATGAGCAGCGAGTCAGCCCCCAGACCGGCCCAGGGAGGTGGCCCGGGTCCCTGGGGACCAGCACAAGGCAGCGCAGCCCCTGCCGAGGACCCCACAGAGGCAGGCCCCTAGGGTCCGCCCAGAAGAGAGCACACAGCCCCCGGAACCGTGCACACGCACGTTCCCCACAGAGGCCAGTCAGAGGACGGGGGATTACTCAGCCACGAAAAGGACCGAAGTCCTGATCCACGCTGCCACATGGAATAACCCTACAACGGGGGCTGAGTGACACCAGCAGACACCAAAGGGACACGCTGAGCCCACGGACGTGACATATCCAGAACAGGCAACGCCACGGAGACGGCAGCAGGCGAACGGCTGCTGGGCACAGGGACGGGAAGCACAGGGAGGGAGGCCCCAGGGCTTCTCTCTGGGGTGATGAGAACGTTCTGGAACCTGACGGCGGTGGACATGTGACCCGTGACGTCTAAAACCCGCAGGCTGCACGGTTCATCAAGGATGACCGGGGGTATGCTAGGACACCACGGGAACACGGAGGTGCAGCCCCTCCTGGTGGGGCCTGGGCAGGAGCCCTGCCCGCCTCCCCCAACATACACGGGCAGCAGGGTCACCCTCCACCCTAGCAGGGCGCAGGCCCCCGCACACACCCAGCACCCTCACCTCCCCCTGCTCCTGCTCCTTGCGGTCCTCGTCCTCGTGTCCTTCCTGCCCAGCTTCTCTGCCCCCCTGCTCCTCCTCCGGGGCTGTGACGACAGCTTCCAGCCTGGGCTCCTCCTAGGGACCAAAATGGTTATGGGCTCAAGGGGACACCCGGAGAACGCCTGTGGGGGCTGTCCCCAAGCCAGCCCTGTGCTCCGGGTGCCACCTGCACGGGGTGGGGGTGGGGGTGGGGGCTCCCTCCGAGAGACCAAGAGCCTGGGGTTTTCTCCTAGGACCAGGAGGGGCAGAAATGCAGACGCGGAGGCCCCAAGGGGAGGGTGTGGGCATAGTGGAGAGGACCGCTGAGCGGGGCCACACAGGAAGGCCAGGGGTGCGGGAGACGAGGACCCCGCAGCAGGCACGGTCCCATGGGGGCTGCACATGGACGTGCCCTGGAGGCTTGGCCAAGCCACAGAGCCCCACTGGGCTGGGCGCAGCACCGCGGGGTCCACGGAGGATGCACATCCCGAGCATGTATATGGCGGGAGCCCCTGCCGGCCGCCGGGCTCTTACCATCGGCAGGGACGGGGCGGCAGCAGGCGGCAGCGGGGAGAGCCAGAAGTCCAGGTCCTCGCCCTGCAGCAGAGAGACGGCAGCTGCGGGTGGGGGACCTGGGGGGGCCGCCTGTCTGCGCCCCAGTCACCCCAGCTGCCCCAACTGCACTGGACTCCCCGGCTCAGCTGAGACCAGCGCTTCTGGCCATAGGGGTGCAGTGGAGGGTGGATGCCCACCCCGGAGCGCCCCGGCTCACGGAGGGCACCTGGCGTTTCCAGCTCTGCTGAGGCCGCGCCCACACCCAGACGGACCCCGGCGACCTGCACCGGCCCCACCAAGGAGGCCAGGAGGGCTGACCGGGTGGAAGGGGCTCAGCAGTGGAGCTGCCCCCGTGCTCTCGGACACCAACCAGGGTCCTGGCCGGCTCCACACTGTGGGAAAGTCTCTCTCTGCACGCATACCGTCTACATGCACAAACACGAATGTGAACACGCAAGAATGTTCTGGAGTCCTGGGTGGGTGGCCAAGGAGACGAACTTTACGCTTGGTTACGATTTATGACAAACCCCAGGCTGGGGAGGACATGGCTTGACCCTCCTGCTGCATCCCCCGGCCCTGTTTCCTTCGAGCCCAGTGCCTCCTGCCCTCACCCACACCCGGTCAGCGCCCCTATGGCCCCAGGGCTGAGGGCAGGGACCCTCCACCCACGAGCCGAGGGGCTGCCCCGGTCCAGCTTTACCTTCTTCTCCTTCTCTTTCTCTTTCTCCTTCTTCTTCTGCTTATCTCGCACTTTTTCCTTGTGCTTCTTCTCTTTCTTTTTGGGTTTCTGATTCTTTTTTTCCAGCACAGGGACGTCCTCTTTCTCGGGGGACTTCAAGGTAGCCGCGTTTCTGTGTTTCTGGACAGGAAGCTTCTCACTGTCGGCCAAGGGCCTTGAAGAAAGGGCGAGAAGGGGAGGCCACTGGGTTGGAGAGGAAGGCAGCTGTGCATCACAGCGGCTCAACCCTTTTGTGCGGTGATGCAGTGGCTGGGGACCCAGAGAAGCCCCAGGGCCTGCAGGGAGAGTGCAGAGCCACGTCCTGTCGGCCCAGCACCCGGCCTCACCGCACATGTCAGCTCGGCCGTCACACAGGAGGTGACTGCCCTCCGTGCCCCTCCTCTGCTGTCCCCCCAAGCCAAGGTGCTGGACAGCAGAGAGGACGGGGGAGGGCAACAAGGACAGGCTAAAGGTGGGCAATGCCTGCAAGGCAGACGGTGGGCTCGCCAGCAGCAGAGCACGGCCTAGGAAATGTGGGGCTCTGGGCCGGGCCCTCTGAGCATAGGAGGCATCTCCCCAATGTGTGCCGGGGGCACCCTCGGGGGCGTTCATGGCACACTGTTGGCGTGAGGAGAGCCACAGCAAACTGGCCCAGCTGCTCTCAGTTCCGAAAGCTGCAGGCCCCAATGAGACAGAGCGGAGGAGCTTGGGAGACAGCGGGTGCCGTGCAGGACCGGGGAAGCCGGCAAGCTCAGCCCACGGGCTGCAGTGAGAAAGCAGTGGCAGGCCTGGGCGGTGGGCTGCAGAGCGGGCTCCGCTTACCTGCGCGGTGTCCCCGGCCCCAGACTGCGCGGCACAGAGACAGACAGGGCCAGCCAAGGAGAGAAGGAGGGGGAGGACAGAGACACAGAGAGACAGAGAGTGGGAGGGAGGAGAGGGACAGAAACGTAAGAACACAGGAGGCAGCGAGGGGGCAGGAGGGGGCAGGAGGGCCGGGAGACAGGGAGCACACGCCTTCAGCTCCAGGAACCACACACGTCTCCCCAACGAGGCCAAAGCCCTGGCCAGGCCACAGCCAGCTGTGTCCCACAGACACAGGGGACATGAAACCTTGCCTCCAGGTCGGCCCAGGGGGGGCCTAGTCCCCTCCCGATGGTCACCAGCTTCTTGTTATTTAAAATGCTCCTGCACAAACTCAGACACCGAGCGAGTGCAGGGTGCCAGGGTGGGGGCAGGGTTTCTGTTGGAAGTAGGGAGAAAGTTCTAGTAACAGAAGGGGGTGAGGGCACCGCAACATGGTGAACGTGGCAAATCCCACATGGGGCTGTGCTTGGGAGGGGCTGGGACGGGCAAGTTTCTACCATTCAGTCCCACAACTTCACAAAAAAGACACAGTAACCAAGTAGACGATGACAATTAACAAAACCTGATCCCAAACGGGATCTGGAGAGGGAGGAGGAAAGGCTCACGGGGCCTCACTGGACTTGTGGGAATGTGGAATCCTCACGGGAATCCCAGTCTCGATGCGAAAGCACCTGCAGTGACACTGCCCCGAAGAGGTGACGGACGCCAACGTCCTTGTTCTTGGGGAACGTACAGGGGCAGGTTCTGGCTTGAGGAGCACGGGGTGTGCAGCTGCTCTCACGGAGGGAGAGACAGATGGAAAGGACGACTCGGCAAACGTGGCAAAACGTGGAAACTGGGTACGCTGGGCTTCTCCATGTGCAATCGGTATTATTTTTGCCCCATGAGTTCGAAATATTTAAAAATTTAAATTTAAAAACAATGCTCCCGAGAGGGGCAGGACAGGGGACCGAGGCGAGAACCAGGGAGGAGGGCAGCAGGGGCAGCGAGGGAGGGTGGGCACCCGACGAGTCACCCAGGCAGGCGGCGGGCACTCGGACCTCAGGGCCCCTCTGAGCTGCACCCCCCGGCCAGGCTAGAGGCCTCGGTCTCGGGAGGGTCTGGGAGCGGCTTCTGCTGAACAAGAGCCTTTAACAAATGACAAGAAAGGGAAACAGCCCGAGCCAGCAGGGAGGCTGGTCCCGGTTCAACACCCACCCCAGTGGCTCCCCGAGCGCCCGCTGGCCCCTTACTTGTCCAAGTCGATGTCTAGGGCCCTGTAGGGGTCGTTGGGGTCTTTGTCGTCTTCATCGCTTGGCAGAGCGTTCTGAGAGGAAGGGACGGGTGAGGGGACTCAGCTGGCAGCTGGACAGCAGCAGTGCAGTCCCCGGGCCACGGGGGACCTGGCTTTGCGGGTTCCCTCCCCACCCTCACCCCGCACTCTCGGGGCACAGGGACGCCGGGCTCACACACGAGGCACACGCATTCCTGGCTCTGCCCCAGGAGGGACCCAGTCAGCTTCCCACGGGGTGGGACCCTGGGGACAGGACAGGGGTAGGGCCGTGCGCCTCCCACCTGTCCCAGGGTGCAGCCCGCTCCCCTGGACCCCTCCGGCCCCCCGCGCAGGGCAGCACACCTCGGGCATCTCCTCGGTGACGATGTCCACCTGCTGGGCGGGGGCGATGTCCTCGTCGCTCTCCGTGTGCAGGGAGCTGTGGCGCCGGTGCCGGCCGCGCTTCTCCCTCTCCTTCTTCTGCTTCCTCCTCTTCTTGTCCTTCTCGAGCCTCTGACGGTGGCGCCGCTCCTCCTCCAGCTTCACGTACTGGTCGGACATGGGCACCCCTGCCGGGGCCGGGGCCGCTCAGCTGAGGGCAACCCTGGGCCGTCCCCACCCCAGGGTCCCTGCCCAGGTCACACCCAGGGCTCGGCTCTGCAGAGCTGAGGGGTCGCAACGGGAGCGGATCGGAGAAGGGAGCGCGGCCAAGGCCCAAGACCCACCATCACGCCCCACGGGGGCCGTGAGAAGCCGACGGGATTCCTGAGCTCCACAGACACCCCGAGGGTGGCCAGAGGAAGTGACGCACACGTCACATTCTCGGAAAGAAAAGGGCTCAAAAACCCCGGCATAAAAAGGCATAAAAAGGTGGAGGAGGGTTTCTGTTGGAGGAGAAGGCAACCTCAGGTGGCACAATCCTGGGCAGGCAGTTAACGCTACTGGATTGGATGCTTGAAACACAGTCGCCACTCATTGCTGGGGGTATTAGGGGTGTCCTGACTCTGGAAGCTTCTGCCTGTTTCCCCCACACTTGGCCCCACACGCCTGCCCCCCTTGCTGTGCTCCAGGTCCTTCTGCTGATAAACCACAGCTGCAAGGACGACTGTCTGCCGAGCCCTGGGGTCCTCCCAGCGAATCCCTGAACATGGGGTGGTCTGGGGACCCTGACCTGGGGGAGTCTCTCAGAGGCCCAGAAACCAGAGTGGAACCCCTTTCCTGCTGCTGCTGCACTCCCGGAGCCCCTCGGAGGAGTTACCGGGACACTCCTCACCCCGAGCGGCCTTGGCCCTCTCCCGGGTGGGGCAGCGCACAGGGGCAGGCTGCCCGCAGAGGAGGAGCCTCCTGGAGGGGACACCCCACTGGGCCATGCCTGCTGCACCCCGAGGCACCACCAGCCTGCCAGGGCCTGCTGTGGCCTCCAGCTGTCCCTGCCCCCACCCCGCAGGCGGCCCCTCACTGGGAGCCACAGGGACACTTGCCTGGGACCCTGAGAGGCACCGAGAGGTCGATGTGCACCACAGGGATGTGCTCCACACCCGGAGTGTCCTGGTAGCGCTGCAAAACCAAACACCGCGGCGTCACGGCCGCACCTCACGGGCAGGCCATGGGCAGGGCATCGTGAGGATGGCTGAGTCCCCAAGCTCTGGGGAGACGCCCTGGGGGCATGCCCTGCGAGCCCAGGGGACCCGGAAGTGAGAGCGCAACAGCTTCTCTTTAAGGATGGGAAAACATCTGCGGTTCAAATAAACAACTGCAGGTACCAGCCAGAGTGAGCTGCAAATCTACCAGACTGAATCCTTATGTCGTCTTCAAGTTAGAGAAGTAACACAGGCTTAAATCACAGCAGACCCCACCGTGCCCCCACTGGCGTCTCTAGGAGCAGAAAGACCATCCCAGTGTGGCGACAGCAGAGGGCCTGGGGCGGAGGCTGTGGGAAGCCTGGCAGCTCCTCGAACAGATGAACACGGGGTTACTGTCTGCCTCAGCGACTCCCCACCCAGACTTTACACGAATGTCCGGGGCAGGACAACCGAGAAAAGCCAAAGGGCAGAAAGCATCTGAGTGACGGTCAGCAGACGCAGGAGAAACAGGTGGCCCGCCGACACGACGGAATGCTACTGGGCCATAAAAAGGAGGGAAGCCACGTCCAAAGGGCGGTGCCCAGAGACGGGACGCAGGCTGGTGGCTGCCGGGGACTGGGGAGGAGCACAGGGACGACAGGTAACGGGGAGGAGAATGTTCCAGATGTTGACAGTGGTGATGGCTGTAAAGGTACTAAAAACCACTAACTGGGCATTTTAAACGGGGGAACTTTAGGGCAAGTGAATTCTATCTTAACAAAGAAGTCTCACAATGGTGATGTGTTTCCAATATGGATGCCTTTTGTTTCTCTTTCTTGCCTAACTGCTCCGGTTCGAAGTCCCACTACAGTGCTGAATACGAGTGGTGACAGCGGGCACCCCTGTCTCGGTCCTGACCTTAGAGGGGAGACTCAGGAACCAAGCCTGATACAGGCTGTTGCCTGTGAGGAACCATGAAGACGCCACACCAGGTGAAATAAGCTGACACAGAAGGACACACACTGTGTGATCTCACTGACGGGAAATAATCAGAGCGAGCAAACTCCGAGCCAGAATCCAGAACAAGGGTCACCAGGGGCTGGGGGGGGGTAAGGAATGGGGAGTTCAGGCTTGAAACGCACACTCTCTATTTGGGACGATGGACAAGTTTTGGTGATGGATGGTGGCAAAGGGAGCAATATATTGTGAAAATAATAAGACTGAATTATACATCTAAATATGGTGAAAAAGGGAAATACTGGTTATGTATATGGTATTAGAATTAAAAATTAAAACAAATAAATAAACTCCATGGAACAGCACCACACAGTGAACCCTAGGTTACACCGTGGACTGCAGCTAACAACATAATCATAAACACGTGCCTCCTTCAACTCTGGTGGACGCTCCGCACCCATGCAGGGGCTCCGCGGGGTGGAACACGTGTACTTATGGAGGGCTGCTCTGAAGGCCCACACCTCCTCTAGTAAGTTAATAATAAAAGAGACGAAGCAAGCCTGTTGTCAAATACCCACCCCACCAGAGAGCTGGGCCCCAGACCCTCCCTTCCCGTCCGAGCGGGTGCCCCTTGCCTTGGGGTCCAGCCCAGCCTGATCCTGCCAGTGGGCCCCACATGGTGGATGTCGGGGGAGGGGCTGTCGCTCCATTTAGTGGGGGGCACCAAAGGGCTCGGGGAACACGGGCAGGCCCCGAGCGACCCTCAAGGCAGCGTGGCCCCAGGCGCGCCCCATGGAGGAGCATGGGCTCGGAGAGGATGGCTCACGAGGGGTGCACGGCCCATGGCTGCCGACCCCAGATTCCTGCGGGAAAGCGCACAGCTCCACCGCAAAGCACAGAGCCCCTTCCTCGTTCGGTCACGCAGCTCAAGGCGCTTCCATGGCGGCTTCCAGAAGGCACCAGAAAACCCAGCCCTGCCCACTGGGCCGCCTCACAGGGTGTGCCTGGAGAAGAGCCTGACAACGTCCGTGAGCTGGGAGACACTTGAGACGGGGTGGAAAAGGGCCCGTGGAGTGCTGGACACCAGGCAGACCCCGCCCCTCTGCCATTTCCTTCCGCCCCTCGGGCCACGGCTTCCCAACAGCGTGAACCAAAAATAAGGTGTCTCGTCTGTCTAGAAGAACTGCTGCAGCCGGGGATCTGAAACAGGGCCTGGCACGTGAGAAACAGCAGACACACATCAGGAGAGCGAGTGAGGGAGCCGCCTCCCAGGGAGGGTGCACCTGGGAGACGCACCTGTCGCCGTGGAGGAGGAGCCTGGGGGCTGAACCTGCACCAGGTGTGGGGGAGTGGGGGCGGCCGGCGTCACCACCCTGCTGACAAGGGGCGTGAGCTCCCCCGCCCGCCGGGCAGGGCCCACAGCACAGCCGGGCTCTGCTCTCGCCCAACGCGGAGCCTGAGACCCATCCTCGCTGCTCGGGTATCAGCGGCTGGTCCTGCTCCATGGAACGCCCACCACGCCACACCCTTCTCCCGCGAATGGCACTTGCTACAGGCAAGGCTTCCGGAACACTCCCTGTGCCCTCTCTGTGCCCACCCAGAAGGGGACCCGGGTCACTCGAGGGTGCCTGGGGAGCGGCCTCACCTTCTGAGGGGACGGAGAGCTCTTGATGTAGAACGGGTTGTTGGCTTGCTCCTGTTTCCGGGCCTCCCGCCGCTGCAGGGAAGAATTCACAGGCACGTAAGCAAAATGCTCACGCTCAGGGCAGGGGCCGAGCCGAGTGCCCACTCGGTCCCAGGGCTGGGACCTTGGCCTTCCTGTCACTTCCACTGTCAGCCTGTCGCCGACAGGGAAACGAGGTGGAAAGAACAAGCTGTGGGGACAGGGAGTGACTTCAGTCAACGGCCCCAGCAGGGAAGTGCCACAAGCCAAGGCCGCCCACAGTGCCAAGGGGCAGAGCCGAGACCACACCTGGGTCTGCCTGGCAGGTCGTGCTGCCAAAAGCTCTGCCAGCAGGGGTGTGTGTCTGGCCCTGCAGATGCTGAGCCCCCACCCTCTCCCTCAGCCTCCACAAGGCCCAGAACGGGGAATGGCTGCTCTGTCCGCTTCCGAGTGCAGGACGAGGCAGGGAGGGCTCATTTCCTCAGCGTGGGGGGAACTGGGGGAGGCACAGGCAGCTGTCCCCGCTGGAGGGTTCAGGCCTTCTCCCTTCCAGTGGCGCATGCACACCACCAGGATGGCGGGGGCTGAGCACGCAGGCAGGTGCGGGCAGGCAGCGCCATCGAGCAGGCCGGGGGTCCAGTGCTACCCATGGGCCTCCTGAAGGACAAGGGGGGCTCCGGCGGGACAGAGCAGCCGCCCATCCACATTCCAAATGGAAACGGCGTTCACAACGAAACACACGCTTCATCGGTGCTTGGGCCCCAACACCAACGCCAGGCACCCACTCGACCCCTGAACCAGCCAACGGAAAGGTCTCAAGTTCCAAAGCCAGCACTGACCCCGAGCTGCCAGCACCGTCCTGCCGGGCCGCTAGGGGGGAGGCACACGGGAGGGCGTGGCAGGAGACACCCCAGAAACAGGAGGCAGAGGCCTGCCCGCACGCACACCCACCCGGGCCAGCTCCTCCTCGTCCACCTCGGGCGGCCGCTGCTTCGCGTGCCTCTGCTCCTCGTCGTGGAACATGGCCCTGGGCTTCTCGTCCTCAGACTCGCTGTCCGAGAGGGGCTCGTTGATCCAGGCGTCCAGGTCCAGGCTGCAGGGGAGGCCGGGTCAGGATGGAAGGCCAGCACAGCTCGGCCCTCTGCCATCCCCTTTCAAGGAGGTGCCAGGACAAAGGGAGGCAGGCGGGGGCACAAGGAGGACCCCCAGCTCCCCACTGCAGGATCAGCCGGCGTCCCTACACCGAGGGGTACAGGGAGGGCACAAACCCCATCCCAGGAGCAGCAGGGCCAGGCCGGCGGGCTCCCTTCGGCAGATGGGCCAAGGCCTACCCCACAAACACCAGGCGAGGGGCCGCTTGACCCTGGCCCCAGCTCCCAGCCACAACACCCTTGGACCCGATGAGTGGCCGCCCAGGCTCACCCTTCGGGGACGGGGACCTTCTTCTGGGCCTTGGGGGCCACGGGGTTCAGCTCCCCGGCGAAGAGAGCGCTCACTTCCTCGGCCACCGGCACGTCCTTGGCCTGAAGCTTCTGGGTGTACCTGACCAGCTGCAGGATGCAGGACGCCTGTGGGGGAGCGCCAGGTGAGACAGGGGCCGGGGCACTGCGGAGGCTCAAAGCGGAGAAGCAACACGGCCTCTGCAAGCGAGCCCGGGACACACCAAGGGCTGCCACCCTGGGGGTCTTGGCTGCAGCTCCCCGAGAGCCGCACTGCTCGGCTAGCCTGAGGAGGCCCAGCAGACAGGGCAGCAGACACCCACACCCGCTCCTCGGCTGGGAAGCTTCTCCTCCAGAGAGAACAAGACCAAGACAGAAACGAGGCCACAGATGCACCAAAGGGGCCAGGAGTGGACGAGCAGTGGCCACAGCCAGCACTCCCCACGCAAGGATGGCCGCCCCCTCCTCAGAGATGCCCTGCCCTGAGCAGTGCACTCGCCAGCTCGAGCACAGCATGCAGATGTGCAACGCGGTCCGGTCAGTGCGACACAGGCCCAGGGGGCTCAGCCTCCTGGGTGTCACCAAGGGAACCCAAGGCCACCGGGGGGCTGGGCCACCTCCTCCCGGGGGCAACACCACCACAGCCAGCGCTCACCCACCAGCTGTCCCTGACTCTTCCTGTGGCTGGCAGCAGGGCCCCCACCCGGGACCCCCCTCAGAAACCAAAGGTGTCCCCTCAGTGCTGCCCTCTCAGGCCAAGCAGCCCCAAGTTCTGGCCACCCAAGACCTGGGGACCCCAGCCCCAAAATGTCCTTGGCTGGCTCCTGTCTCCCTGTTGGCTGGGAGTCACCTGTGCACGTCCCACCCGGCCCCACCCACAGCTGTTTCTCATTCCCGCCAGTTCAGCACCCGGGGCCTCCGCCACGCAGCTGAGGACCAGATAGAAGGACCGGCAAACAACCGGAATTATCCAGTGCGAGGAGCAGAAAGAAAAAATAATGAAGAAAAATGAACAGAGCCTGAGGGATCTGTGGACACCACTGAACAACCAGCACACACGTCACTGGAGCCCCAGAAGGACAAGTGAGAGAGAAAGGGGCGGAAAAAGTATTTGAAAAGATGATGGCTGAAACTTCCCACATCTGATGAAAGCCATGAAAATGCACAGCCACGAAGCTCAGGAAACTCCTAGCAGGCAGACTGAGCGCACTCCACCAAGAGACGCCACAGCAAAATTGTTGAAATCAAAAAGGCAGAGAGAGATTCTGAAAGTAGCAGGAGGAACAACTTGGCACAAATAAGCCTAACGGTGGATTTCTCACCAGACTCTTCAGGCCAGAAGACACCGGGATGGCACGTTAAAGAAAAAAAATCTTGTCAACCAGGAATTTTGTTTCTGACAAAATTGTCCTTAAAACGTGAAGGAGAGATTAAAAAATTTATAAACAAAAGCTGATAGAGTTCATTTATCAGAGGACCTGCCCTACGTGAAAAGCCAAAGGGGTCCTTCAAGCTCAAACAAAAGGACACAAGATGGTAATTCAAGGAGAAATAAAAACTGCTGGTAAAGATAACTACAAATAACTGTACAATCCTATATTATTGCACGTTTGGTTTACAACTGCTTCCCCCAGCCCTCATATAATGTAACAGGCAAATGTGTGAAATAACTTTAAAATCTACATTACTGATAATGAGAAAGGCGGGGCAAGATGGCGGCATAGAGAGGAGTGGAAGCTAAGTAGTCTCCCTGGAACAACTACAAAAAACCAGAAACTACTAGTCAATAATCCAGTCAACGCAAAGGAGCAGATGGAGAAAAGAATGAAAAAATATGAGCACCGTCTCCGGGAAATCAAGGATGAAACAAAGTACAATAATATATGTATCACTGGTGTCCCAGAAGGAGAAGAGAAGGCAAAGGGGGCACAAGCAATAATAGAGGAAATAATTAATGAAAATTTCCCATCTCTTATGAAAGACATAAAATTACAGATCCAAGAAGCGCAGCGTACTCCAAACAGAAGAGATATGAATAGGCCTATGCCAAGACACTTAATAATCAGATTATCAAATGTCAAAGACAAAGAGAGAATCCTGAAAGCAGCAAGAGAAAAGCGATCCATTACATACAAAGGAAGCTTAATAAGACTATGTGCGGATCTCTCAGCAGAAACCATGGAGGCAAGAAGGAAGTGGTGTGATATATTTAAGACACTGAAAGAGAAAAACCGCCCAGCAAGAATCCTTTATCCAGCAAAGCTGTCCTTCAAATATGAGGGAGAGCTCAAAATATTTTCTGACAGACAGACAATGAGAGACTTTGTGAACAAGACACCTGCCCTACAGGAAATACTAAAGGGAGCACTACAGGGTGATAGTAGACAGGAGTGTGTGGTTTGGAACACAATTTTGGGAGATGGTAGCACAACAATGTAAATACACTGAACAAAGGTAACTATGAATATGGTTGAGAGAGGAAGGTGGGGGGCATGTGAGACACCAGAAGAAAGGAGGAAAGATAAAGACTGGGACTGTGTAACTTGGTGAAATCTAGAGTATTCAACAATTGTGATAAAATGTACAAATATGTTCTTTTACGAAGGAGAACAAGCAAATGTCAACCTTGCAAGGTGTTAAAAATGGGGAGGCATTGGGGGAGGGATGCAATCAGCATAAACTAGAGACTGTAACTAATAGAATCATTGTATTATGCTTCCTTTAATGTAACAAAGGTGATATATCAAGGTAAATGCAGGTAAGAGGGGGGGGATAGGGGAGGCATGTCAGACACTTGACATTGGTGGTATTGTCTGATTCTTTATTCTACTTTGATTTAAGGTTATTTTTCCTTTTGCTGCTTCCTAGCTGTCATTTTTTTTCCTCTTTCTTTTTCCTCTCTACCTTCTTTGACTCTCCCTCCTGCCTTGTGGAAGAAATGTAGATGCTCTTATATAGATAGTGGTGAAGGTGGTGAACACATAAATGTATGACCATGCAGAGAACCATTGATTATTTACTTGGGATGGAATGTATGGTGAGTGAACAAAACCATATTAAAAAAAAAAAAATGGGTTGATTACAAAACCTCGAGGGCAATATACTGAGTGAAATAAGCCAGACACATAAGGACAATTATTGCAGGGTCTCACTCATAGGAACTAATTATAATATGTAAACTCATAGGCATGAAATATAAGGTACAAAGATATAGGACGAGGCTTAAGAATGGGGAGTGGTTGCTTAGTATGAGCAGAATGTTCAATTAGGATGAACTTAAATGTTTGGAAATGAACAGGGGTGTTAGTAGCAAGATGTGAGAATAACTAACAGTGCCGAATGGTGTGTGAATGAGGTGGAAAGGGGAAGCTCAGAGTCATATATGTCACCAGAAGGAAAGTTGGAGGTCAAAAGATGGGAATGTGTAAAACTGGATCCTATGGTGGGCAATGTCCATGATCAACTGTACAAATACTAGAAATCGCTTCCATGAACCAGAACAAATGTATGACAAGACAATTAGAAGTTAATAATAAGGGGTATATAGGGAAGAAATATATACCTATTACAAACTATATACTACAGTTAGTAGTATTTCAACATTTTTTCATAAACAGTAACAAATGTACTATACCAATACTACGAGTCAACAATTGAGGGGAGTTGATTAGGGATAGGGGAGGATTAGAGTTTCCTTTTCTTTTTTTCTTTTTTCATCTTTCACTTAATTTCTTGTCTGGAATAATGAAAAGTTTCTAAAAATTGAACAAAAATTAAGTGTGATGGATGCACAGCTGTATGAGGGTACCCAGGGGCAAGTGATTGTACACTTTGGATCTTTGGATAATTGTATGGTATCTGAACAATCTCAATAAAAATGAAAAAAAAAACAAAAAAACAAATAATGCTAACAACAACAACAACAACAAATCTACATTACTGGGCAGACAACACACAAAGATGTGATCTGAGCCAATAAGAACATAAAGGGGGAGGATCTGATGGAGATATAGAGAGAAAAAACTTGTACGACCAAAACGAGGTTGACACTAGTCAAACCAGGTCATATGTGCTACAAGTACAAAGTCAACCACTAACACAATAACTAAAGAGCACAGAGAAAAAGAAAGAGGAGAATGAAAATAGTGCGCCACAAGAAAACCAACTGATTATTTAAAAAAGGCAGCAGTGGATTAATTGAGAAACCAAACAAACGAGGCCTACAGAAACAAAAGGCAGACCGGAGAAGCCAGCCGTGTCAGTGCATCAGCGGGTTCAACGCCCCAACTAAAAAGCTGAGACTGGCAGAATGGATACCACATCCTGACGCAGCCACGCGCCAGCTACAAGAGACGCTTCAGGTACAAAGACACACAGAGACTGAAAATCCAAGGATGAAAGAGACACTCCATGGTAACAGCACTCAGAGAGCCAGGGGACATGCACCCTAAACGTTTAAGGTTTGCGTCACGGCGGCTACAACATCCTCACAAACGGCCAAGAGCAGAGCTGAGGTGACCGTCAGTGCAGGAGAGCCGGGTGCCCTTGGCAACACTGGTTTGGCCTGTCTGCAGATGGGGGGATATCACCAAAAAACAGGGCGTTTCCAGGGGAGACCCTCAGAGCCCCACGGAAAGGGTGGGATTGGCCCAGGATAGCCCCCAGCCTGACCGGCTGCCCACCTTCTCCTCCCCGGGTCATGCTGGGCCCCAGAAACACCCGCAGGAGCCCCACATGGCTGTGAAGACAGGCACTGGGGCCTCAGGCCCCAAAAGCCAAGTCCCGCGGAGCCCAGGAGAGACGAGGGTGGCCACGAGGGGCCTCTGGCTCTAGCTGGGGCCCACCCTGGCCCTGCTGCCGAGCCCCTGTGCTTTTGGAGTGAGCTGCGCGCTGACCTGTGCCTCCAACGCCCAAGTGTGTGAAAATATGGTGGAAGCAGACCAGCCGTGGGTGGCGGTAAGGGCACAACCCACACAGTAAAGGGAGAAGGTGGACACAAACTGCCACGCGGCTGAGGGAGAAACGATTGAAGGGTCCTGGAGATCCTGCTCTCCAGCAGAACCGCGAGGCCTCCCCTGTGGCCGCGGCACGGCCCTTACCCGCTCCTGGACCTCCAGGTCCGCGCTCTGCACGAACTGGGGCAGCCGGTCAACCAGGAGCCGCGTGATGTCCTGGGCTGCCTCCCGGTCCGAGGCCTGCTCCCGCTGCTGCAGCACAGCCGCGTACAGCTTGGCTGCGTTCTGCACGTACACGGCCTGGATGTGCCCCGGCAGGGTGGTGGCCTTGGGCCGCAGCATGGCCTCCAGGGTCTGGTGGGGCTCCTGCAGGTGCCTGGGGACACAGAATGCCTGTGAGGGTGGACTCTGTCCCCCGGAATCCCTCTCAGAATCCGACTTTCTACGAAATGCAGTTGTTAGTGTGGAATGAGTCAAGCTGAGCCCAGTGGAGTGGGGTGGGGCTTTCGTCCCCTAAGACTGGAGTCCTGAGGAGGAAACAGGACAGGGATGTGGGGAGGGAGAGGCGTGTGGTGACTGAGGCAGAGCCTGGAGCGAGGCGGCCACCAGCAGACGCTGGAGGGCAGGAAAGGGCCCTCAGACCCCCCCAAGGGGGCACAGCCATGCCGCTGCCTGGTTTTGGACCTGTGGCCTCCAGAACCAGGAGGGAATGAATTGCAACTGTTTGGAGCTGCCCCGTTGGTGGCAGTGAGCCACGGTGGCCCCCGGACATGGAAACAGCCGGGAGGGCGGGAGCTCAGGGACAAGGCCCAGCTCCTGAGAGGAGGAGTGACTCAGGAACGCTCTCCTGCCTTCCGACCAGGCACTGAAGACTGAGGGTTTACAGGAAGCAGGAAACAAATTGTCCAGCAACAGGGGCCCCGTTCAAGAGACCCCAGGGAAGACGTGACACACACAGAGCAGCTGAACGGGAAAAAATGAAAGCTGTGACATGGTAACACGTCATTGCAACAACCTCAGCTCCAGAAAAACCACAGCTGTGACAAGGATATGGAAGAGCCTTGGGGAGAAAGCCCAGCTGTTGGAGAGCGGAGGGACCATGGGAGACTGTGCCCACGGAGCTTGCCTTGGTTGCTGAGATCAAAATTGCTTTTCTGTAATTAGCAAACTTTCCCAAATAAGAAAGTGCCGGAGCTGCTCCTGGTGCAGAGGCACAGCCCCCACAGAGCGTCCACAGGGCCACTCAGGGCCAACTCCTACAGCCTGTCCAGAGAAACCACCGCTCCACAGTCTACGTGAGGACTGGAGGGAGACACTGACGGTGCAGCAGCCCCACGCAGCCTGCTGTCCACTCGGAGGCTGCCGAGAAGGCCCTGTGCCTTCCAGAAGGGCCAGCCCGGAGCATCACAGGCCCGGCTCGGCACAGCGGGAGCCAGGGAGGGGCCGAGAGAGGGCAGCGGGCCAAGCAGGACCTCAGGGGCCTTGGAATGACAGCGACCCGAGGGCAGACAGCCGGGAGCTGTGCCAACGCACATGACACATCGGCCCCAGGCCCACCCCCCCGGAGAGCCCCCCGCAGCCGGGCAGGGCGTGGCTCCCCACTCACTCGGAGAACTCCCCGCAGATCCAGGCGGCGGCATAGAGCACCTCGCAGATGCCGCTGCGCTGGGTGCTGCTGGCGATGAGGTGGGCGTTGTCCAGCAGTGTGGACATCTGGGACACGGCGAACTGGCGG
This sequence comes from Choloepus didactylus, assembly GCF_015220235.1. Taxonomy (NCBI): domain Eukaryota; kingdom Metazoa; phylum Chordata; class Mammalia; order Pilosa; family Megalonychidae; genus Choloepus; species Choloepus didactylus. Next base: position 1,430,355 of record NW_023637606.1, read on the forward strand.
ATGGCCTTGACACGGATGGCAACGTCCAGCATCTGTGCCGCGATGAGGTGGCCGTGGCGGGTGCCCTCCAGCCGCGTCAGCTCCACCAGGATGCTGATGTACCTGCAGGTGCGTGGGGCGGGGTCCGTGAGGGGCCGTGGTGGGGCCAGGCCGCACCCCACCCTCTCCGGGGGGCACGCACCACTCGAAGTTGGTGATGTGCTGGTAGTTGGACTGGCTGCAGATGTCGATGATCTTGGTGAGCAGCTCGTCACGATAGGTCGTGCCCTCTGCCTTGTCCACGTGGCTCATCAGCCTCTTCACAATCTCCATCAGGTTCTTCTTGGACACCTGAGCGGCAGGCGCCGGTGAGAGCGGCCGTGGGAGCCCCCCACCCCCCAGCACCCCAAGCCCAGGGAGCCCCAGGGTGGAAGCCACAGACACACACCATCCCGTAGAGCAGGTCGAGCGCCCGCAGCCGGATGGACTCGTCCCTGTCGTCAAGACACTGCAGGATGAGGTCCTTGTGGGACTGCACGGACTTGGGGTGCGTCTTCAGGATCTTGGACATGGCCAGCAGCCCCAGGTACTTCACTGTGGAGGGCGGGGGGCAGGGAGCCAGGCCTCAGGCCCCCAGCCCAGCCCCAGGGACGCCACAGCCCTCAGCACCACCACCCTGGGGACTCCGCTTCCTTGGCGGTGGGAACGGGGTGCAAAGGGCATTCCACAAGCTTCAGCGCAGCACCAGGCCTCAGTGGGACACCTCCCCCTTCCCCGGGTACACACAAGCATCCTAAAGCCCCAGCCCCCAAATGAGGCTGTCCTTGAGCTGCCAAAGACCCCACTCTCTAGATGGTGCCCCTGGTGGTGCCATCAAGGCCATCACCTACGTGTTTTTAAAGTAGGACAACGAGCGCGAACACCGTCTTTGGCCACGGGACCACTGGAAGGCTTCACACCTACCAGGGGCAGGATATCCACCCACCCTGGCCCAGAAATGGTTCTGGAAGGCCAATGCAACCTGCTGCCTGTCCTTGTACACCAATTTGTAAATAATAACTTTATTTAGTAAACAGCTCTGAGGGCGCTGAGGCAGCCACGGCAACTTCAAGATCATCTGGCACGAGCTGGCCAGGTTCTCGGTCAGGGCTCAGCTAGTACGGCCCACCAGGCTGTGTGACCGGGCCGCTGGCCTGCACAGGTTCTGGCCGTGTCAGTCCCGCCACAGAGGGTCTGACCGAGTACAGTTCCTCCACGGACACACCTGAGGAGGGGAAAGCCCCCGCAGGGAGAGCAGGGACAGGCAGGTGGAGGAGGAACGCGGCTGCTCCCGAGCCAGCCCCCCTCAGGGAGTCACAGCCTTGGGAATGGCGGCGGGAAGGTCTCGAGGGAAGGTGACGAGGCAGCAGCCCCCGAGGCTGCTGTGCCCACCGACAGCGCCTCCACACTCGGGGGTCTCGGCTGCATGTTCAGGGCCCTCCTTAGCTTCTCCCCTGGAGCCGACGCTCACTGAACCAGCTGGATCTTTCATTGGCCCTCGGCCCTCTTCATGGATGCGAGTGCACAGCTTGCCTGACCACGCCCCCCAACACTTTCAGGCCTGGACACAGAAAGGGCTGCCCCCACCGAGAGCCACAGAGCAGGAGCCACCACCAGGAAGGAGCCCCCACATGCTGGTGAGGGAGTGGGGGGCAGCAGCCGGGCTGCTGAGACTTACTCCTTGATAACACACCTTGAGCCCGCCGGCCCCTCAGCCGACCCAGGCTAACCGCGGAGGCCCACAAGGCCTCAGGATCACCAATGTCTGCGTTCTCCAATACTCGTAAGTCAAAGTTCATGAGACAAACCCCACAGAATTTGGAGAGAAAGCCGAACCACTTACAGTTTTGGTCAGAGTCTTCTATTAATATCCGCAGCTTCTGGACACAAAGCTGGAGAGAAAGAAGCCAGCATCACCGGAGGCCCTTGAGACCACAGGGCGGCCGTGGTCAAGCGGCGTGACCTGAGACGCAGCGCGGCCCCCACCACTGGCCCCAAGTCCACCCAACTGCCCAGAGGGAAGCAAAGGCCAAGGGAGGACACAGAGGGCCCCTCAAACAGCACCGGGGGTGAGAACCAAGAACTCAGAACGAGCCCCAAGCCTGATACTAAGAGCTCGGGAGCCCGGCACACGGACAGCCTTCACCCAGTGGGCGCCATGCAGCGGACAAGTGATGGTGACAGGCATGCACGGAGGCGCAGACCAAGTCAAGAAGGCATGTGCACAAGAGCAGAGCCCCCACCAGGGGGCAAAACAGGGTGCTGGGAACAGGCACTTAGCCTGCGACATGGGGTACCCTCTGGGGAGGGGCCTGGGCAGTGGCAGTGGCTTCACATGGGAGTCACATGACTCGAACAAACATAAACGGGAAAAACCAAGAAACTGAGCATCCCGATGGCCCTGGGTCAACGAGAGAGCCCAAGGCTGCTCCCAGGCAGATGAGGCATTTTGCAGGGTCAAGGGTACAGGCCAAAAGGACGGTCACCCCGGGACTGGCTGGACAGGCGGCCTGGACACCGGTGGACAGGGAGTCGTGACACCAGGCGGGATAGTGCTGGGCTGCACGTCACTGGGGGTTGCCGCCCAATGCAGCTGGACACCCCATTCCCCCGCAGCCAGGCCTCGGGAGCACCCAGGGAGTCCAGGGCAGTGCACTGAGGGGCGGGCATGGGGCAGAGCAGACACCACAGCAGACAGGGGCACAGGGCACCCCCCGATGCGGAGGACCCCAGGAGAGCTCAGAGGCGGAAGGAGAATCGGACAACTCAGGCAGAGCACCCAGCAAGAGGGAAAGCACAGGCGGCCGGGAGGGCAGGGCTGACCCCGACCCCCACCCGTCCTGCTGACCCTCCACGATGCCCAAGGCGAGGCAGGGACGTACCTGGATGCTGGCACTGTGGTTAGGCATGCCGGAGGACAGGGAGATGAGAACTGCAAAGAGACGCAGGTCAGTCCACGGCCTGCCCAGCGGCCCCACCCCCAGCCAGCGGTCAGCCCCAGGCGCCTCCTCGGGCATCTGTCCCGACCAAGGGCAAGAACTCCAGATGGACTTCCTGCCAGGCCGAAGCCTGTGCCCCCAGGGGCTGCGTGCAGGAGCCCTCTTGCCGCAGGCCTGAGGCTGCCTCTCAGCCACGGCTGGGCACCCCATCCCACAAAACCATCTACACCCCAGCTGACAAGGGGGCTCCCTGCGCCTCGACTGTCTGTGCAAACGACGTGCTTTATACCAACCGGACACCCACTGTCACTCCTGGTCTGGATGTGGGACTGTGCCAGGCAGGGGTGCCCACGTGACCAGCCCAGTACAAACCCTGGGTGCAGGGTCTCACCAGCTTCCCCGGGAGACGTTTTGCTTATCCTTCCATCCACTGATGGGCGTTTCGGTTCTCTCAAATCTCTTGGGTCCACACCCAGGAGTGGAATTGCTGGTCATGTGGTATCTCCATGTTGGGCATTTTGAGGACCCTCCACACTGCTTTCCACCACTACTACACCACTTTACACTCCCACCCACACTGCACAGGGCTTCCCGTCTCTCCACAGCCTCACCAGCACTCATTTTCTGTGTTTTAAACAGTAGCCCCTCTAGCGGGTATAAAGGGGAGCTCATGGCAGTTTCAATCTGCAGTCCCTCAATGGCCAATGACGGTGAGCATCTTTTCATGTGCTTATTGTCCATTTACACGTTTCTTCCTCTAAGAAATGTCTCCTCAGATTTCTAAATTGGGTTAGTTGTCTTCCTGCTGTTGAGCTGTCGGAGTTTTTCATATATTCTGTATATAAGTCACTCATGAGAGACTGGGGTTCCAAATTCTGTAGCTTGTCTTTTCCCTCTCGAGTGTCCTTTGCAGCACTGAACTTTTTAGTTTTGCTCAAGTCCTACTTATGTACTTTTCTTTTACGGCCTCTGCTTCTGGTGTCATATCCAAGAATCCACAGCCTAAGCCAAGGTTGTGAACATCTGCTCCTATGTTTCCTCCTAAGTGCCTAACAGTTTCAGCTCTTACAGTTAGAACTTGGATTAATTTTCAGCTTGTTTTTTTGCCCCCAAGAAAACAAAAACCTCCCCAGAAACCCCAAGCAGACCAAACTGTGCTCTAATTATGTCAATGTGTTTGTCATCTTCCTGATAGAACAGACGGAACTTGGTGTCTTCTACCAAAGACAGTATAAAAGTAGACACGACCAGAGATAAACTCTTTCTACTTAACTCTTCAGTGGCTCCTATGTTTTACTAACTATTTATTTTTTACTAACAATTATTTTTAACAACTGTTCCATGAATTCTACCTCTGGAAGGATGCGACTGAACACAGACACCACACACAAGTGTAACTTTATAGAGTCATACCTTATATATATTGATGCATTTAATATTGTTAGATGAAGGATACTGAATTTGAAATGCAATATACAGATACATTTAAAAGTCACTTTGGTAAATTGCCTTTGCTACATTTAATGGAAGCATATTACAATGATACTGTTGACCAAAGACTCCAGTTTGCTTTATGTTTTTTCCCAAATACCATCCCTTTTTCAACACTCTGCATGGCTGACATTCATTTGTTCTCGCACGTGAGAACATTTTCAGATTTGTACATTAAGTAACAGTCATTGGCCACTCCAGTTTTTGTCAAGTTATACAGACCCAGACTTTATCATCTACCTTTATCTCTGGTGTCATACATTCTCCTATCCCACCTCTTTCAGCTTTACTCACAGACATCTTTGTTCAGTGTACTTACAATATTGTGCTACTATCACACAGTATTATACTACCTATTTCTAGATCTATACAATCAATCCTGCTGAACATTCTGTAGTCCTTCAGCATCAAATGCCTGATCTCAGTGTGACTGTGAAAACCTTGTGGATCACACTCCCTTTATCCAGTGTATGGATGGATGAGGAGAAAAATGGGGACAAAAACTAAATGAAAAATAGGGTGGGATGGGGGAGATGATTTGGGTGTTCTTTCTTTCTTTATTTTTTATTCTGATTCTGATTCTTTCTGGTGCAAGGAAAATGTTCAAAAATAGATTGCGGTGACAAATGCACAACTATATGATGGTGCTGTGAATAGTTGACTGTACACCATGGATGACTGTATGGTATGTGAAAACATCTCAATAAAACTGAATTAAAAAAAAAAAAGTTACTGACATGACTATGTATAGGCTGTATACTTTGTTATTGGACTTAGAGTAAGAAACCCAATTCACATGTTTTAAAGGAGCCTACCTCATGGATGGTTGCTCTGTGAAAATGGGACTGGCCAGGAATTTAAGAAGTGGTTTAGGTCCTTCAGTAACTCAGGAGGCTGGAACACTTTTTTTTTTTTTTTTTTAACTCTTCTCTAGGTCCATAAAACTACTTTTTAAAAAGCTCTAAGTCTGGTTTATAACAATTCTGAAGAGTGTTTTCCTCTCCTTTTCTCCTTGCTTTTCCTATTGCAGAAGTCGTGCGTTCACAGATCACTCCAGCACAGCACGTGGGATTCCCGCACACTGCGCTGTCACTACACCCCACGGGGCTGAGGGCCTGTCGTCACAACGCACCAGGCCCGTCTCTGTAACTGCACGATAACGACAGCCCAGGGTTCAACTTAGGGCTCGCTGTTGTGCGGTGCAGTTCTGTGAATTACTTTTGTCAACGTCTGAGGCAGGGGTCCAGTTGTTTTTTCTCTTTGTGTGGGCACCCAGTTCTCCCAGCACCTTGATGAAGCGACTTCGGGCCCACTGAGCGGACCTGGCAGCCTCGTCAAAAAATCAGTTGGCCGTGAGGTTTATTTCTAGACTTTCAACTCGACTCCACTGATCTCTGTCCTTCTACCAGCACTTCACTGTTTTAATTGCTGGTGCTTACAGGAAGTTCCAAAATTGGGAAGCAGGAATCCACCCCCTTGTCCTTCCTCCTCAGTTTTGGGTGTTCTGGGTCCCTGGTATCTCATGTGAACTCCAGGGCCGGCCTGTCAATTCCTACAAAACAGCCAGCTGGGGTTTGACAGAGACTGTGGCGAGCCCACGGTTCTATTTCGGAGTATTGCCGTCTTAACAACCCATGACCATGAGATGACTTTCCATGTATCCAGCTCTTTGCCTTCTTTCCACAACGTTCTGTGGTTGTCAGAGTAGAGTACAGACCTCGCACGTCCTTCGCTGACCCTATCTCCAGAGGTTCCCCTGGGTGGGCTGCCTCCTCCTCCCCCCCCGGGCTTGCTCATCTGCTCCTGTGACCTGGACCCCGCGAGGTGCACGGACACCACCTCAGCCCCACCGGACGCCTCTGACCAGCCACCAACAGACATCTCTCAGTGGGCGCTGAGACCCCTCAAACGCGTCTAAGCCTGAACTACAGCTCTGCTCCCCAAAGCAATCTCACACGCAGCCTTCCTCATCCAACTGCCGTGCTTCCACGCCACTGGCCGTGAGGCCCCCAACCTCCCGGTCCCCGCCCCTCAGCTCAGCTCGGCCCTCTCCCTTCTCGCCATCTCCACGCCCCGCCCCATCCGAGCCCCCTAGCCTCTCTCCTGCACCTCTGGAAGAGCCTCTAACGGGGTGCCCTTCCACGGGAGTCCACTCACCCCAGCAGCCTGAAATTTCCTGTTGAAACTGAAGTCGCTCACAGCCCTCCGTCCTCTGCTCCTCTCCCCAGGGCTCCCCGTCGAGTCCAAGCCCGAGCACTTTCCAGTGGGCCCTAACCTGTTGCCTGCGGCTGCAGCTCCAACACCCCTGCCCTGGCTCTCAGCCTCCTGCTGGCCCACAGACCCACCAGGCCCTGCCCGCCCCGGGGCCTTCTGCCTGCTGCCCACTCTGCCCCAGAGAGCTGCCGCGGCCAAGCCCCTCAGCTCCCTCACCTCTTCACCAGGAGACTCATCAGGAACAACCCACAACCGCTCCAGGCTGCCTTCCTCCTCCCACCAGCCTCGCCCCCTAGCCCTCGCCCCACTCTTCTCAGTTGTTCGGTCGCCTTTCCCGCCCCCACCTCACCCGCCAGCTGCAGGAAGCAGGGGTCCCGTCCCGGGCACACGCCCAGCATGGAAGCACCCGGGGCTTGCGGGAGGACGTGGGGCCTGGGGAGCTGCACTCCTGCTGGAGGAGTCACCCCGAGGAGGGAAAGACTACCTCACTGTCACCTGCAAAGCAGCCTTACAGTGGCCTGGCGGCACTGGGGCAGGTTTTCTGTTCTTGCTCACACATAAATAACAAATCCACCCAGGTCCCTGACCTGCGGGGTGGGGCGGCAGGGACGTTCCACAGGCTGGTCACCCAGGGACCGGGTGTTTAATGGGCACCTCTCAAGAGATGCTGACAGAATGGTCCATGGGGCAAACCAGGGTTTGAAAACAGAGCAGGTTCCTAAGTGAGGCAGTTGCCGCCACTTCAGAGACTGACGGTGACGACAGCCGGCACGCGTGGAAGCAGCAGGCAGCTGAGCTGCTCCACGGAGTAGGCCAAGAAGGGTGCCGTCTCCCCTCCGTGCCGATGGGGCCACCCGCCCATCGCAACCCCAGCTCTCCTCGCCTGCCAGCCTGTCGCTGGAAAGGGTGTGGCCCGGATGCCCCCTCCCCACCTGTGAGCCTCCCAGGGTGGCCAGTTACAGGCTTCGCGTTTGTAACCCAGGAAGGCCCGACTCTCACCTGCAATCACCGTGTTCACACATTCGTAGAGGAGAGACATGGCAGATGTGCTACAAAACAGAACGGGGAGACCGGCAGAGCTCAACGGGGGGACCGAGGCCTCTGCCCGAGCCAGAGAAGTCTCAACACAGACATCAGCACCCCGTGAAGCCACTGCTGCCCACTCTGCCTCAGCTGCAGGTGGGCTCCGGGCTCCGGGCCCCACAGGGGCAGCCCCCCCAGCAGGAGGTGGTCTGGTGGGGGCCCTCGTCCCCAACACTCAGCCACGCTCTGCTCTTCAGGGGCACAAGGAGGCGGCTGGAGCCCCCCATCCTGGGCAGGAACCCCAATCTTGCTCAGCGCAGGGGACCAGAGCCCAAACCTGCAGAGCCAGGCACACTCCTGCCAAGTCCCCAGACCCAGTCTTGGTGCCCCCACCCACTGCCCAGAGGGGGCCTGAGGAACCCCCACCTCGGGACCCCAGCCCAAAGGCACCGGAAAGGAGACCAAGCTCCCAGTATTTCCAATTCCCATGAGAAGCACTGACACCCCAAGGCAGCAGTGCCCAGGCCTCCCCCAACATGGGGGGGGGGTGTCCAGGGGACCAAGATACTGTCTTCACAGCCAGCTGTGACTCAGGACACTGATCAGAGGGCGGACACCAGATGTGTCCATCCTGCCTCAGTGCTCTCCACGGGCAGGAGGACAGCCCGCCCCAGACAGCCCAAACCCGGAGCCCCAAGCGGGGCAGGATGATGTGCGAGGTCAGGAGGGCAGAGACCGTGAGGGCCAGGCCGGCCCCACACTCGTGGGATCCAGAGCGGCTGCCATTCAAGTCCCACCGAGAACCACAGCTGAATCACAACCCGTTTGTTTAAAACCAGGTGTCCCAAACCCAGATGATTATTTCACCAAATTTTCCTTAAATGTCCAAACTAGTTAAGAGCCAGGAGACAGATTCCCTGAGTCGAAGTGCTAAGAGGGACGGGCCCTGCAGAGTAGCCTGCAGGACTCTCCCCGGCTGGAACCCCTCATCCTGACTGGGGGCTCCCCGTCTGCCCAGGACCTGCCCAGTGCCGGTGCCCAGGGGACGGTGGGGAGAGCCTGTGCCCTGCGCAGGTCAGGAGCTCACCTGTGGATTAAGTTGGTGAGTGGCTCGATGAGCTTCTTGCCCAGCCTCGGTTCCAGTGGAGTCAGAGCACCAAACTGCAGAATGAGGAGAAATCGGCAAGTCACTCGCAGCGGGAAACCAGGCAACGTGGGTTTCCTGCCCTCTTCAGAAGCAGGCGACCCCCAGGCCGGGCCTTTCTCTGAGGCTCTGCTGATGATGACGACACGACCCCTCGGCCTGTGGTGCTCAGGGACCTGCCCCCCAGGAGGGCTCCCGAGGCCATCCCAGGGAGGACACGGCCCTCCGTGCGGGACGGTACTTGCCAGTTTGATGATTTTGATGAGGACCCAGTTGTTGGTGGATGAGGTCATCAGCTTGAAGAAGAGCGGGGCGAGGGAAAGGTAGTTTTTGGGGTTGCGCCTGGCCAGCTCGCAGATGACGTTAACCGCCGCTGACTGGACCCCTGCAGGACGAGGGGGCGTTGGTCAGCAGGGGCAGCCCCCCCGGCTACAGATGCCACTGTGCCCCGACTGTTCCGTGCACCGCACCAGCCTGAGCCACCCAGGGGGACTGTCGTCACACCCGCCTCCGGGGAAGGGGAGGGGAAGAAAACGCAGGAGCCCGAGGCCAGGCGCTCAGGCCGAGTCCTGGAGGCCACACAGCTGCCCGCCTCAGCGTCGGCCCAGGGCTGCCCCCACCCGCCCCGCACTGCCAGCCCCTTCCCTCCTCGCCTGCGGCACCCTCCCAGCTCCCCGCCCACAGGGCGTCCTGCACACAACTCTCCCGACACCTCAGGCTGGCCCGGGTGCTGCCGGCAGCTCTTCTTAATGCCCCTCCCCAGGAGCCCCGGGAGGGGGCAGGAACGAGCCCTGCACCCTGCGGACGGAATCTGAAGGATCAGACCCTGATTTTAAACATGGGTGCAGCAGACACAGGTACAGCGGGGGGTGTGAGTGTGAGCACATGTGTGTGCGTGCGCAAGAGTGATCTGTGTGCAAATGTGGGAATGGGGGTGTGTGAGCCTGTGTGCATGTGAGTGTGGGTGTGTATGGGTACGAGTGTGAGTCTGAGAGGGTGTGTACATGGGGGTGATGTAAACCCGTGTGTACGCGCGTGTGTGCACGTGCAGGCGCCCCCCAGCTCTGCGGGCAGGCCAGCCTAGAAGATGCCTCCCCCAGCAGGGCGCAGCCAGCCCTGAGGCTGGTGGGCAACAAGCACTCACACGAGAAGCCCCAGGGCTCCTAGGAGATGCTGAGTCCAGGGCCAGGACAGGGAGAGGAGGCCACGGGGAAAGGTGGAGCTCAGGACGGGGCAGGCCAAAGGGGCACAGGAGCCCCTGCACAGGGAGCCCGGCGGCCAGATGTGGGACAGTTTAAAACACAACAGCAATGGAAATTACTGAGTAATAAGGGAGAATAAAGGAAAGCGCTTCCTTCATTAGAATTGCAACCAATCAATGTGGAAAGAAGGACGGACGGGGAAAATCACCACGTGGCAAACACCACAGCTACAAGCACTTTGGTGATGAATCATCAATAGTTCTTTCTGAAGCACAGAAAGTGCTAGAACTGAGGTGGCTGCACAGCCGTGAACACACGAAGAGTCCGGGACCCGGGCGTCGTAAGTGGTGAGCGAAACGTGACGTGAATCACACCTCCAAGCTGTCAGAGCAGCAACAAAAAACAGTCACCTGCCGGTGCTGAGATTAGTGGGAAAGTCAAGGACAAGGAGAATGTTCACTTCGCCTCAGGGCCTCTCCCCACGACCAAACGCTGATTACAAAGGGGGGCCTGGCACGCACCCCACACCAGGCAGCACAGGGCAGAGGGGCTGCCCCGAGTGGCCGGCCGGGAGGGCACGAGTGCAGCCTGCAGCCTGTCGGCAGCCATGCCAACCCCTCTCCCGGCCCCACGCTCACTCTGGCCCCCGGCTCCAGGCTCTGCACCACCGGCTCAACCTCTGCATGTCCAAAGTTACTTCACGGCGAAAAGTGAAAGTTCTTTAAAATTTCATTTTCAAAGAGAAAAAGCAAATCTTGGCCCGTCTCCAGTCTCCCACTGATGGAAGGAGAGCCCCCAGCAAGAGAGAGGGGCGGACCTGGGCGAGGTGGCTGCAGACACCCCGCGATGCTGGTGGACACTAAGCACCTGCCGTCCCACGTGACCCTGCTGCACCAGCTCCCCCTGCAGCAGGACGGCAAACCACGGGGTCCCAGGCCGTAGCAACCACCTCACGGCTGCTGAGGCGCCAGTGGGACAGGCACCAGGCCGCACAGCCGGGCGGCACCGTGGGAAGCACCAGTGGGCGCTAACGTGGGCTCACAGCAGCACCAAAATCTTGAGGACGCTTCACTGCATCTCCTTCCACGAAATCGGGGTGGGGATTTCGCCTCAGGGCAGCTCCGTAAAGCCAAGCCCCATGGTCTGGAGAGGCATCCGGAATCACCCACCAGGCAACCAGCCCAGAGCCAGCAGCTTTCTGGCCAACCTCTGGGGCCAAGGCCAAGGCCGAGCTCTCTGCCCCCTCCCTTAACCACACCCCCAGGGCATGGGGGGGACATTCCCTGAACCCAGGGCCCTGGGGTCTTGCTTGCAGTTCCTGCTTCCAAAAACCATGGCTGAAGCCTATGACTGATGCTCCCCCCACACGGCTCAGAGCCACCAGAACGACAGCCCTGGCCACAAGAGGCTGCTTAAATTTATGATGATTGAGATTAGTAAAATTTAAAGTCCAACTCCTGGGCTGCCTGGACCACGTCCCAAGGGCTCACCGGCCACAGGAGGCTGGTGGCGGCAACCCCCCTGGACAGCACAGGCCTAGCGACACCCCCATTTCCGAGAACACCATGGGCGGCGCGGCCTGGCAGGAGGAGGGTACTGCTCTGCCTGCTCTCCAGGACCCCACTGCCGGGCAGGCCTGGCTCCCCAGCCCTCCCGAGCTCACAAAGCCCTGACACCTGGGAGCGCTTGGGTCCTCTCAGGTAAATGAGAAACCCTTGGCTGAGGTCCTGCCCAAGGCTGCGTGGCAAGGAGCTGCCAAGAGCCAGCAGCAGGAAATTCTCCTGATGGGAAACCCAGACAAACCAGCACCAGGCCCTGAATGGGAAACTCGAGGCCCAGGGGCTCCTGGGCTCTGGCGTGCCCTCAACCCTTCCCGTTTCCGAGGAAAGCTGGCCGCGTGGAGGCGAGCCCAGCAGCTGCCACACCCGGGTCCCCAGTGGCCCAGGCCCGCGCCCGACTCATGCCCACGCACCAGGATCTGGGTCCTCGAGCTTCTCCTTCAGCCGCGGGAAGGCAGGGCGCAGCGACTCGGGGTACTTGAGGAACACCTTGTACATGATCAGCACGGCCTTCTTCCTGATGTAAGGCTTTGTGTGTGACATCTGCAGCGGAGTGACACAGCGGGTCAGGAGCAGCCCACGGGGGCAGAGCCCACTCCCCAACCCACCTCCAGCGTGCAACCCTGGGTGCGCAGTCTGCCAGGGCTGGGCTCAGAGCAGGACCCCAAGGTCCCACGAGGTCCCCACCTCTGGCCTCCCCCCAGGACCACCCTGCCCGTGGCTAGTCCCGGGCCTCACATGGCTCTGCAGTGCCTGTCTGTCCTCCGGACGGTGCTGCGGCCTCAGAAGCCCCGCCTCCTCCCGACGGCCCTGCCCCGAGACGGCCGTCCCACCACCCACGATCACTGGGTGCCCCTTGCAAACCCTCCTCTGGGCTCTGAACTTCTCTGCTCTAGACTGGGGTTGGCAAAACCCCAACAAAAAGAGCCAGGAAGGAAATATTTTCATCTTTGTGAGTCCCGAGCTCTGTCGCAGCTATTCAACCCAACTGTTGCAGCAGTAAGGCCACATCCCAATAAAACTTTATTGACAAAAGGCAGGCTGGATGAGGCCCCAGCTGCGGTTGGCCCACCCCTGATCTACAACCATCCGCCAAGTTCTAAACATCTTCCGGGTAAAGGCTGACCACGTAACAGCAGGATCCACGGGAAAACACTCCTCCCCTTTCCACGCTGTCCTGACGTGCCTGCTGTTTCTAAAAAACAGACGCGCAGGTTCCTCCTAATAACCGGGGCTGAAGCTGGGCACAGGCTGGGTGTCTCAAGCTGTCACATCTAACAGACTCTGCACGTGTAAACTGCACATACTCGAGGGCAGGGCCAGCCTGGGGTTCTTGCCTTTGGAATGGACTTAACCACAAAAAATCACATTTTAGTCACGTAAAAGGCAGAATGGACAGAGGAAGATGAGAAACTGAGCTGAGTCAACTGCTACTGTTATCTCCACTTAGAAAACAACTCATTGGCTCATGTGCTTGACCCCTGGGGGCCAACGCCACCCACACCCTGGTCTGAGTAATCCGGGAGAAACACTCTTTCTTCGTCGGTGGATTATCTGAAAACAGCTGACATGAGAAAGTCAAGGCCGCCCAGGATGGGGGACAGGGACAGCGGCGGCTTGGCGTCCCCCTGGCCCCTCGTGAGCCCACCTGGCCTAAGTTGCGTCCATGAGCCGAGGCCGAGGCCCCGCACGCCGCTCATGCACTCACCAGCGTCATGATGTCGTTTGCCAGGTCTCTCGCAAGATCTGGGGTAACAAAACAGGACAGACCAGTCAGTGCAACTCCAGTGTCGTACTGGCTGGGGCTGCTCAGGTCCTGGAAGAGGAGAGAGAGGACGTCAGCAGGTGGCTGGGCTGTGCAGTGTGTGCCACACGTGGTGGTCCGAGGGGTGCAGGTCCAGCCCCCGAGGCACCCGCAGCTGTCCCCCTCCCCCTGCCTCAGAGGTGCGGGTGGGGAACCTGGGTGGGAGGTCACCCCGTGCACCAGTGGTTGCAGCCAACTCCACTGGCCACCAAGAGCTGACCGGGTCCGTCTGGACCCCCAGGCCCCGCTGGGACAGAGACTCTGGCTCCCAAGCTGCTGGAGAAGCCTGGCCACGGAGACAGCAGTGCCGAGAAGGCAGCACTGCTGGCTGCCCAGCCCCCATGGACTCTAGTCCTGGGGGAGCTGCACCGCTGCTGGGGTCTCTCTCCCCTACAACAACCAGGGGTAGCTCCTCCAGAGCCTCCCCAAAAGGCTGGAGACGCCTCAACCCGAGGACAACTGAGAAGGTGAGGCAGGGAAGCACCACTCCCCGTCGGCTCCCCAGTCCTGCGCCCTGACGGCAACGCCACAGGTGCCCTCCTCCCCACACTTGGAAAAACACTCTGAGTGTTACAAACACGCTCTCTGGGAGAGAGTTTCGTAAGGGACCTTTGCACACACATGAGGTAAAAAATACACAGCGATGGACTTCAAGTGATTTTCTTCAAGACCGCTTTGGTAAACATGGCTGATAAGTTAAAAGGCCATCGCAGCCCGCGGCACGGACACAGGCCTTGGATGCGGCCTCATTCACCAAAGGGTCGAGCAAGGGGAGGCCGCAGGGGAGGCTGTGGAGACGCAGGTGTGTAAGGGGCATGCGTGACGCAGGTCAGTGTTGGTGGCTGTCAGGGACCGGGGGGACGGGCTGCAGTGCTTGCGTGTCGGGAGTCACTGGTACACTGACCACGACACACACGGTGACGGGGGTGGGGAGGGCCCAGACCAAGATCACAAGTGGACGAGGCAGGAACCTAAGTGGCACGCGGAGGGGGCAGCTGTGGAGGACAGCGAGGTCCCGTGTCCAGGGCCAAGGCAGCCACAGACAGGCGGGCGTGGCGGGAGGCGACTGGTAACGTCCCAAAGGTTCCTTAGTGGAGCTGGGGTCTCGCCCACTCCATTAAAGAGCATGTCCCAGGCCCGACTGGTCTGCCCAGGGGCTGGCTCTAACCACAACGACGCAAGCCCACCTCACGGCGAGGGCTAACGGAGCTACGTGGACAGCGAGGTCATACGGGGCAGGGCCAGCAGGGAACACAACAAAGCTGGGACGATGGGCAGGAAGCCCGAGACCGTGCCAGGCACCCGGACCCCCACCCCGGCTGGCTGGCACTGGGGGTGACGGCAGAATGGACACAGTCCCTCGCCCCGTCCCCCCCTCCCCTCACAGGCCACCTCCTGGCTCCGGCTCTGCCGGCCCCAGGCTCTGCCACGTGGCCCAAGGAACCCCAGGGAGGCCCCATCGACTCCCGGAGCCGTGGCCGCGAGTCAGCCTCCCAGAATCGCGCGCTTCAAAGGTGCCCTGTGCAGGAGACAGCACCTGGGCTAGGCGTCCTGTGCTGCCCCACGTCCCAGCAACCCCAGCCACGCAGCCCCCACCCAGCAGCCCCTCCCTATGGCCAGGTCGCCCTGCGGGCCTGCAGCAGCTGACACAGACTCTGGCCATCGCCCCCTGGCTCTGACTACCCATGATGTGGCAGGAACAGAGGACACTCAAAGCACTGGGCCAAAGACAAAATGTACCACTTGGCGGTTTCAAAGTGACTAAAACTCCTAAATCCCACGTGCAACAGTCAGGTCTGATGCCTCGGTGCCCGGAAAGGGCTTGGACCCTCAACAGGTGTCCCCACAAGAGGGAGGAGACTGAAACCAGGGGAGCAGGCCTAAGACCATGCTGGGCCTGGACCCCTGGAGCCCACGTCTGCTGGTGCCGAGACGCCAAGTGGTGAGGACGAGAGAAGGCATGTCCAACAGCCCCTTGCCCAGAGGGCAAAACCCCAGACCTAATGCCACTTCCTCGTGTCTCTTCTGAGAAAAACAACAGGCCATGCAGAAAAGGAGTCTGCTTGCTAAGGGGATCCCAGACGAGTGAGTCCCTGCCTTAGTATGTGACAGGAAAAACCAGCGTGGGGGAGACAGACCGATGGGAGGAGGATGCAGACTGGGCCACAGGCAGGCCTGGGCGCAGCTCACCTTGCGGATCTGATTGGTCGTCAGCATGATGACGTCGGTCCCCTCGTGGAAGCACTGAGATGCAGCCAGGTAGCCGACGCGCTGTGTGGGGACAGGGCCAAGGCGTCAGTGTCAAGAAGGGGACTGTGCTCGGCCTTTGGGGAAATGCCCAGCCCCAAGAAGCCCCCGGAGCCCCACAGGGGTGGGTGAGGCCCAGAAAGTCACGGACCAACCAGGCCAAGTTTTGTTAAAACTCTACAAGATCCCCCTGAGTTCAGGGTATGTAGTTTTCTTTTTTTTTTTTCCACATTCTTAACTACAGTCCATAGGTCACATCACAGGTCACTCTGATTTTTGGGATGTTCTTTTAACAAAGCTTTGTTAAAACATTTTTTTTTTAAATCTTGTCACTGATATTTTGCATTTTTGCTACATTGTCGTCAGCCAGGAACAGCCTTTATGATCTACTGTCATCGTCAGCCACTGTACACTCGGCTATCATAACTCAAGTCTCTGCCTGCGAGGCCGAAGTCAGTCCCTAAAATTTCACCCACAAACACACCCATCTGGCACGTGTCCCAGTTCCGGCCTCACCCACAGGACGGGCAGGGATTCAGGACCCTCGGGGCTAAACGTGGCCGGCGGCCTCCGCCCGCCCTGAGCCACGTGAGTCCAGATCCAAGACGATGACAACCATGCACAGCCCCCAAAACCGGGAGGAAAGGGAAAGTTTTGTGCCAAACCAGAAAAATGACAGGACAGGCACATAATGGGCCACTGCTGTGGAAAGTCGTTTTGCAGAACGTTTACTGACACAGGAGAGAGGCCCGTGAAGCAAGAAGTGAGCATGTCTCAGATCAGGCCACTGTGGCCGCTACCACGTGGAGAAACACTCGGAAAACGACAAGCGGCAGGCAAGCAGGCATCTCTGGGACACACCAGCAGGCTTGTTGTTTTGGGGTGGGTTTTGGTTTTTTCTTCTTCCTTATAATGTCTTATAGCTCAAATTCCTTTAATTGAACTTCAAATACGCTAATGAACAAAAGATTTTCATCTCGATGATGTAAAGGATGTGAGTAAATACGATGAACTGTAACTGAAGTTACAACAGGCACCCCCGAGGACAGGCTCACAGGTTCTCCCCACATCTCCCTCCTCCCCATGGACACTGTTATTTCTATATTGTCCTAACTTTTCAAAAAGTGATTTTCTATGGCGTCTCCACAAAGAGAACTTTAAGAAACAGGTAACTAGCCCTAGACGCACAGTGGCTCTCTGAGAAACGGCACAGGCGGGAGGCTTCTAGGCGGTGGACCAAGCCAGGCACCCACGTCTGCTCCCTGTATTAAAGCGTGCCAGTGGGCAGGGCCCGTGGACGCCGTCCAGCACACTGGTCTCACCCACACTTGCACAGCCCCTCACCCAGGGGCCTCATGCCCACCACCCACTCTCAGAGCACACCCGGAGCCCACCGCCACGCACCCCCAGGCCTCACCTTGAACGTAAACTTGGAGGCGCTCATCACTTCCACGATGTTGAAAGCAGCCCAGCTGATGTCGTACCCCAACATCTGCAGCTGTGAGAAAAGGGGGGTGCCAGCGCTTTAACCACAGGGTGTGTCACGTCCCAGAGCATTCCCTCCCAGCATGTGAAGACCAAATCTAGTCACATCCTTACTAACGCAGCAAACCAGCCAACAAAATACCCTTCGTGCTTAAACACCAGAGGGACAGAATAACAACACATGCTAAAAGAGACTAAACCTCTGCAACCAAAAAGCTAGCGGCCACTTGACTGGTTAGAATCCCCCCACGACCGGCGGGTAAAGCGGCTCCTAACAGCCACGGCTCACCAAGTGCAGCCAGGACCCTGCCAGCCCACCCTCGGCCTCTCTGTCGCTGGTAAGCAGCCGGCCATGGCCACACGTCTCCGGGGACTAGAGCCAGGTGGGGAGCTGTGTCTCCGGCCACCAGTAGCCCAGGCTGCAGCAGGAGCGGAGACTCCCACCGGCCTCCAGGGGACCTCAAGCCTGCTGGGTGGGGGCACATTCTCGGTGCCCCCAGCAGGCCCCACCCCAGGCACAGTGTGCCTCTAAGAGGCAGCCCTGGAGCCCACGGCGTCAACAAATGTCTGACGAACGGCAGGTGCCTAGGCGTAGGGCCAGCAGCGGGCAGCACTGGGGGTGCAAGGGGGGAGCGCCCTGAGGCCGCACCCAGCTACTTACATACGTCAGCTTGCAGACGGCGTTCGCTTTCACTGCAATGTTGTCTTGCTTCAGCTCTTGCTTGATTTCGTCAATACACTGAGAGATGTACTTCGCCTAAAAAGAAAAAATAAAAAGCTGTGAATGTCTTTAAATAAAGAGTTAAGAATAACTGTTTCAGGAAGCTGCTGGGCCACACACCATTGGTCCCCGTCTCTATGAACTGCCTGGAAGAGGCAAATGCACAGAAAGAGGGGGCAGACAAGTGGACGCCGGGGCGGGGGGGGGGGGGCTGCTGAGGGGCACAGGGTCTCTTTCTAGAGTGATGAGAATGTTCTAGAATTAGTGGCAATGGCTGCACAACTCTATGACTAAACTAAACCACTAAATTGTACACTTTAAATGGGTGAGTTACATGGTATGTGATTTATCTCTAAATAAAGGTGTTATTAGAAAAAAGAAAAAAAAAAAACAAACATTGCAATGAAGGATTCGATGGGTGGGATTCCCTTCACTTTCCTCCTGGAGCGGCAGGAGGAGAAGAGGGGAATGACCGGAAGGCAACAGCCACCAAAGGCAGCGCAACACTGGGGTTTGTCACTCTGTCTTCTCTACTGGTGGGTATGTTTGACGTTTCTCTGATGAAAAGTTTTAAATGTTAAACAAAAACACCAGCAATTCAAAACGGGATATTAAAACAAGGAAATTTTCTTAGCCCTCCAATTCAGCTTTGTTTGCATATGTATCCCTGCTTTTTTAAGAAAACTGCCCAACTAGTGAAAGGGAAAAATCCCCGTTTACTACCCGCCAGAGGTGGCCGCCTTGCCAGCATTCTGGAGACGGAGCAGGGGCCAAAGGGAAGAGCCCGACCCACCCCTCCCAGGCAGCCAGGGGGGCACGGACAGTCCCACCCCAGCTGGGCTCCGGCTGCCCTTCCTCTGCACCTCCAGTCACAGTTGGGGCCCACCCAGGGACCCCCGATGACCCTAGGATTGGCAACATGTCAGGTGCCCAAGCCCGCAGACCTGCTGGGGGCCCATGGGGGGGTCTCAAGAGGTGAGGACACGGCCTCCTGGAACGGCGTCAGGGGGCGAGAAGCCAAGGTGGGCTGCAGTGCCAGCACGGGGGGAGAACCGCCACAGGCTGCCCCTCCCCAGGACACCCTGTCTGCCCAGCCACGGGCCCAGTGGGTCCTCAGCACAGGCCCCCCCCCCCCAAGCACCCTCAAAGCCCACAGCTTCAAAGCCCCTGCTAGTGGTGAGAGGAATGAGTGACCCCAAGGCTACATGTCTGAACCCAGCATCACACCTCTGCCCCTCGAGGCCCCGTGAAGGCCTGAAGTCAACTTCAAAGTTAACGGACCCACCCGGACTCCATGGCCGAAGGGCCTCCCTGCTTCGCTGCCGGCCTCCATGCTTGGCCTGGACATGCTGGGCACGGGCAGGCCTCTGGGGCCGTTGGGCACTGAATGTTCTGCTGAGGATTGTGTAGTCTGAGTTCGTACAACAGAACGAGCGGCACCATGCTCTCCCAACACGCTTCAAGTGATCAACCCTGCTCGAGGGGCCCTCGGGCCGTCTCCACGAGGGTGACCCCTTCCTGCATCTGGAAGCACCACAGCAATGTTTAATGATTTAAAGGGAAAGAACAAGAAGATGACAATAACAAGTACGGACACGGATGTGGCCAAAACGGCCTGGCGGGTCCCAAAGCTTAGGCGTAGAGTGACCACCTGACCCAGCAGCCCACTCCAGGGCTCACCTGAGAGAGCCGGGAACACAGGCTGACACGGACACTGGTCACAACCGCCAAAAAGCTCAAGCAACCCAAACGCCCAGCAATGGCTGAACTGTGGCCCGTCCACACAACAGAAAGCTCTTCAGCCACGGAAAGGAAGGAAGCGCCGATCCCTGCAACGTGGACGGACCTTACAAACATGATGCTCGGTGCAAGAAGCCAGACACAAAAGGACTAACATTGTGTGGTTCCGCTGATATGGAATGTCCAGAAGAGGAAAATCCGCAGGGACAGAAGTAGATCCGTGCTTGTGGGGCTGGGGGAGGGGAATGGGGACCGACTGCTGGCAGGTGCAGCGTTTCTATTTGGGGTGACAAAGATGTTCCAAAATTAGTGGTGAAAATTAGAGAGTACAACCCTGCGAGCATAAAAAACAGTAAACTGTACACTTTAAAAGAGGGAGCCTTATGGTACATGAATTATATTCCAACAAAGCTGTTAACAAAAAATAAAAAATGATAAAAAAGAAAAGAAATGTTCTTTGCTCCACGCCACACACACGAAACGCAGAGCGGCACGTACTTATACGGCTTCTCTTCTCTGGGGAGTTGCAGGCAATTAAAAAATCTCACGAGCTAACTTCAGTCTCACACTTTGTGCTCCAAGAATAAACATGTCTCTGATGAAAAAAAGCAATGTGCCACAACTTCTCAAATAAAGAAAAAAAATTTTTAAAGCAAAGTATAAGACAAAAAAGTGAATTCTAAAAAGCAAAGTGTCACTCAATTGGTAAAACTTATTTTCACATCCAAATGGAGCTCTGAAAAAAGTCAGAGACGGAGGACACCAGCTAACCCGACAGGCCCTCGCCGAGGCTCAAGAGGAAGCAGCAAGCACGCCTGCCACCCCCAGCACCAGCCCTGCTGCTAAAACCACCCCACAGGCCTCGGGGGACCGTCCCACTGCCGAGAGCAGAGTGCTGTCTTTAGGGGACAGTGCCATCAGGTCTTTTTCCTCTGTGCATGTGTGCTGGTCGGATGTGTTACGTATCCCACAAAAGACATGTTCTTTTAATCCAGTCTTGGGGAGGGGCACTTACTGTGGGTGAGGTCTCTTGATTAGGTTGTTTCCATGGCGATGTGACCCCACCCATTCAAAGTGGGTCTTGATTAGTTTATTGGAGTCCTTAAGAGAGTTCAGGGGCTGACACAGACCCAGATGCTCAGAGATGCAGACAGAAAGACGTTTGGAGTTGCTAAGAGATGAGGCCCAGAGTTTGCCCTAGAGAAGCTAAGTGAGAACCCACAGACGCTTAAAGAGAAAACCACTGGAATCAGAAGCTGAAAGTAGCACAACCCGGGAGCAAAGGACCAGCAGACGCAGCCATGTGCCTCCCCAGCTGACAGAGGTGTTCCAGATGCCATCAGCCTTTCTTCAGTGAAGGTACCCTACTGTTGACGCCTCAGTTTGGACACTTTTATGGCCTTAGAACTGTAAATCTGTAACCTGATAAACCCCCTTTATAAAAGCCCACCCATTTCTGGTACTTTGCATAGCGGCAGCTCTAGCAAACCGGAACAGCGTGTCTCTGGAAGCTGAACCCTGGTCTGAAGCCGGGTCTGAAGTCTGGACCCGGGTTCCTGGTCAGCGTTGTGCTGGGGGCACCTCAGCACACAGCAGACTTCCAGAAGGCCTGGTCTTGAAGGCCACGCCCCCCTCGTCCAGGGCTGTCACTTATCCAACCTCCCCAGCAGGGTATGCAGGATGTTGCGGCAGCAGACGCCAGGCCCCAGTCAAAGACCTACCCTTACCTCACGTGCTCTGCGCCCCTTTTGCAGATTTTTTTGGGGGGGCATTAAGAGAATAACACAAACAATGCCCTCTGAAGCCTGCCCGCACATGCCCTGGCCGCCTTTAGTCAGCCGGCCTCACCTCTCTCCCTCCAACTTGTCAACCTCTCAGAACCTGCGTCGCCACCCCCCACAGCATCTACACTTTGGGATCTTGGTTACTATAGGGTTCATTTAATGCTTCTGCCCCACCTGACTGAAAGCTCCATCAGGGTAGTCAAAGTTCTGAGCTTTAGCAAATAAAAATGCAGGACACCCAGGGAAATGTGCATTTCAGAGCAATGACGGCTACCTTAGCATAAGTATGTCCCATTTGGCGTTTAGGATATACTTACACTTCGAGATCCCACTGAGAGGCACCCCTGCGCCCTCTGGCAGGCCCCCACTTGATGGTCTCTGCGGCACCCCCCATGTCCGGCACGACGCCTGATGCACCACAAGTGCCCAGCTGGAGTCTGCCTTACACTAAGTCAACAGAGTCCTCGTTATCTGCTCAAGCTTCTCTATCGAAGAGGAACCCCAGGGCCAACAGCAGCCCATTTTCAAAACCCCTGAGACACTGATAAACTGAGGCCAGGTCATCTCAGATGCTCCCTCTACACCTCCACAGAACAGAGAGGGAAGCAGAAGTCACCAACGGGGTAACTGAGAAAATAAGACGGCTCTTTGGTCTGAGACACCGGACCCCTGAGGAAGCCGCCGTTCCCGAGCGGTGGTGCCTCTTCCCCGTCCCGGCCAGAGACGTGCCAATCCCAGGACACGCGACCCCGACCACTGACAGACGCTCCCGTGGGGGGCAAATCTAACAGCTCCCCAGGCACCACGCCTTTTACTACATCAGCGGTGATAAGCGCACCTGGAAGTTAAGCAGGACAAGGGTTTGATTATTTAGGACTGTTTCTTAATCAGCATCTTTTATTGAGATCTTGGACTTCCCCTACATCTAGAGCAACAGGTCACCACCCTGCAGCGTGATGATAAACTCGGGCTTGTTCTCACGTTCAACCATGTCTGACGGGGGGACGGGACCCGCACTTGCTCTGCAGGGAGGGCCAGCGGACGGCTCTCGGTGGCGCTCTGCCAATGAACAGACCACGGAAGGAGGAGGCAACACATTCATTAGGGATCATTTAGATGGGAGTGGTTGAGACTGGAAATTTTAGGTACTATACATCTCACCACAATTTAAAAAAAAGACAATGACAATTAAATGCAATACATGATCCTCGACAGGATCTAATAATGGAAGAGGAAATGCCCAAAAGGACATCATTGGGACAAGTGAAAAAAACTGAACAAAGGCTATTCTTTATATCAATGTTAAATTTCTCAGGAACTGTACCTGATATGATTAGATAAGTGAGTATCCTTGTTCTTAGGAAATGTACACGGAAATATTAAGTGCTAAAGGAGCATGATGTATACAAATTTACTCTTCTTGTTTAGCAGGGAGAGAGAGAGAGAGAGAATGGTAGAGCAAATGTGGCAAAATGGTAAAAGTTGGTAAATCTGGATATCTGAGTAGGGGGTATATTGGAGTTCTCCGTGTTTTTTTTTAAACTTTGCTGTAAATCTGAAATTATTTCGAAATGAAAAGCCTAAAACAGAAAAAGGGACTTCTTAGAGATGAGAACCCACACGAAGGCTGGTGCCGCGGCCTGCTGGGGGAGCCTCGCACACTGTGAATCAGAGGATGGACCGGGAGCCCGCCCTTGGCGGCGGAGGGGGGCTGGACGCTGGGGCCAGCCATACTGCCCACGACTCGCTCGGGAGCCAGGACCCCTGGACTCCTCGGCTTTCACAGGGCGGCAGACTCCACTGTAGGTCAAGTCTGAGCAGCTCTTGTCGGACCAGGCCCCACCCCGACCTGGAGGCAGTGGAGAACAAGCAGCTCAGGGTGAGCGGCCTGTTTTCATGGTTCTGGTGTTGAGGGAGGCAGAAAACCCGCAGTCCAATCAGCTCGAACAACCAGAGGACCGAGTTTGGGGTGAACACAGCAGCTGGAAGGTGAGACAAGAAATCCTTGAAAGGGGAGACAGAGAGGCAGACCCACACGTGGTCTAGGAACTCAGCCCAAATACCTGGCCAACCCCAAGCCACGCCTGCACGAGCACATTCCACATAGCCCAGGTAAAGCTGGAAGAGACAATTTCAGCTGCCTCCTGCACACTACCCCCACAAGCAAGACAGAGCTAGGAGTTCCAACCCAGACAAATTATCCAGTAAAACACCCGAACAAAGAAACAAACAAAATATCAATACTCTTCAGAGGAACATAACAGAATCCAGAGTCTCTACAGTGTACCATTTGTAATGTCCAGATCACAATCCAAAATTACTCAAAATAAGAAACAGGAAAATATAACCTATACTCAAAGGAAAAAAAAAAAAACAACCAATGGAGCTTGGTCCAGGGATAACCTAAATTCTAGAATACGCAGACTAGGATTTTAATTTAGCAACTATACCTAAGCTCAAGGATGGAAAGGAAAATTAGCACATAATGAATAAAAAAAGAAATCTCAGCAGAAAAATAAAAACTACATAAAACAGCCAAATGGAAATTCTAGAATTGAAAAACAGTTATCTGGGGGAAAAAAAAACTTCACAGAATGGACTTAATAGCAAATTGGAGATTACAGGAAAAAGAGCCTCTAACTTTGAATACAGAATGATAAAAACTATCCAATCCAAAGGAGAAAAGAAGATTGAAAAAAAAGATTAACAGAGCTTCAGATGGATTCCCAGGAGAGGAGAGAATGGAACAGAGAAAATAATTGAAAAAATAATGGCTGAAGCATTCCCATCCTTGGAGAAAGATTATAGACTTAGGAAGTTCAGCAAATCTCAAACAAGATAAATATAGAAAACACCTTGCTTAGGCATATTGCAGTCAAACTGCTGAAAACAAAAAATAATTTTAAAGGCATTCAGAGAAAAATGACATGCAATGTGCAGCTGCTGACTTATCGTCAGAAACGTGGGGGCCAGAAGACAATGGAAGGACATCCTGGACAAGCCGAAAGGGAAAAACCATCAACCCAGGACTCCACCTGGAAAGAACATTCTTCTAGAATGAAGGCAAATACAAGAGCCCAATGACACCTGTCATTTTTCACCTCAGAGCTGTCATCAGAGGTGACGAGAACTACTGGAAAGCGAAAGAGCCTTTCAGGAAGACCATGCGTGAACACTAAAAAACTGACGTCAACAGTCCTAAAACAGAGAGTAGGCTCACAGTTCGTAGGAACAGAAAAAGGGAAACGAATTATAAATTATTTAAAATACTCTGGAAAGAAAAATGTGCTTTTCCAATTTCATCCTCAGTTGGGAATGCTTAACTGTTATCTAAAATGGTTACATCAAGTAGAAATAAGGAATGTGGGAAGAGAGTGATTATATTCATCTTTGAATTTCACACACCAGTGCTAACAACAAACTGGAATATTTATTCCCCTGTTTACAAGAAGAGAAAAAACTGAACTGCTGTGGGCCAGGGCAGAGATGACTGAGAGCCAGACGAGGATGTCAAATCAGAAAACAGTTTAAGGCACAAGTTGCAAATGGCTACATATCATTGACACTTTTTTAAAAAAAGAAATTAGAAGTGCAAGCATGATTAAATTTCTCAAATACCTCAGCCAGTTCCATGCAAGATTCACACTTCACCACATAGCAAATGAGGTACTAAAACACTGACGCAGGTTTCAGCATCCGTTTAACTGTTAAGGAATTTAATTTAGAACAAACAGCACACACATCCTTGTATATATTAACTCCCTTGGACTGTAATAAAACAAGCGAGCTCAATCCCGGCTGCTCATCAGACGTCTCTGGAGCATTTTTTTAAAATTCAGATTCCCAGGCTCCTTCCCTAGAAACCAAGTCAGTCTCGGGGCGAGGCCCAGACCACCGCCTTTCCACAGAAGCTCCACCGTTCATTCTCAAGAGCTGGCAAGCTCAAAAGCCGCTGAACTCAACTGGACATTTTCAAGAGGCCCTTCTGCTCCAGATGTGCCTGTCCTGTCATGGCCTGGAGCAGCCCAACACCCGCCTCGTGCCAGGCATCCAGGACATGCTGAGCTGTGAGCCGGCCGGGGGCCTGCAGCCCACACCCAGCCCAGGGTCCCGGGACCACAAAAGCCCAGTGTCCGCTGAGCAACTCGAGAGACCTAAATCAGTGTTCCCAAGTCTCCTAATCTCTCAGCTTACGATTTCTTCTTTTCAGTCAGCCAGACAGAGAAGACTCCAACCCCAACGCTGCTGGGGTCAAGCCAGCGGGGAGCAGGTGCCACCTGAGGTATAAATTATATCTGTGTATGTCGCATGCAAGTTTCTGTAAAGCAAAACAAGCTTTAGACCCTGGCTCTTGGCTGGTCACACCAACACTGAGTGTCACTGGCACGGCGCACCTGTAAATAAACAGGTCACACAACAAACCCTCGCGGGAGGCGAAACCAGATGAAGGGTGACGGCAAACTGCCACCCACGAGGACACCGGGAGTCGGCCTTGGGCTCACTCTGAAAAGATGGTGACGTGCATTTCAGACCAACTGTGACAGGGTACCTGGAGAAAGCTGCCAGGAGACCCTGGAAAGGCTCTGGCAAAGCCTGCCTGACCCGCGGGAGCCCATCGCCTCACCCAGGACCCGCAGCTCTGCCAGTGGGAATGGCAGCTCCTCCGCCTCCAAGCACCCTCAGTCCCAAAACGAAAAACAAACAGGGAGAAAATGAACTGGAAACACAGAGGCCTTCTGGGGACGCTAAGCCCCCGACCGGCAGCTTCCAAGGCAGCTCCGGGCCAGCCCCACACCCGGGGTGGGACCAAGACAAGGCCTGTGCAGACATCCACACACCAAGGAAGGAGGCCAACTGTGCACCCCACACTCCCCTGGGGCGAAGAGGAAGCCAACGGGTCTCAAAGTGAGACCAGATGCCCCTGCCCCGGGCTCTGCTCCTGCACGTCCCGTCAGAGGAGCTCCGGGGCCCTCGGGGACAGTCTCGGCCAAAACCTCCAGAGACGGCGCAGCCCAGGGCAGCCTGGGGACCCAGAGCCCACTGGGGTGGTTCCTGGCAGGAGACACCCCGGATCCTCACGGCACACGCAGTTGTCAGGCCAGGCCCAGGCAGTGTCCTGCCCTCCCCTGGCAGGCCCAGTGCTGGGGAGAAGCAGGGCCTCTGGGCCACCTTTCATAGGTCTGTTTGTCAAGGTCAAGA
This sequence comes from Choloepus didactylus, assembly GCF_015220235.1. Classification (NCBI taxonomy): domain Eukaryota; kingdom Metazoa; phylum Chordata; class Mammalia; order Pilosa; family Megalonychidae; genus Choloepus; species Choloepus didactylus. The sequence goes on from NW_023637606.1 coordinate 1,456,925, forward strand.
TTAAGCTGAGTGATTACACCCTGAGTTTCTTTACATTAAGTTACCTGAACTCGCCCGGCCAGGATCTCACACAGCCAACCCTTCCCACGATTCCTCTGCAGGGTGGTTTTCTAGCCACGCACGGAGAGCCCCTACCTGTTGGAGGAAAGCGACGAGGGGGACAGGGCCTGTATGCATTGGTCAGGATGCGGTCCGGCCAGCAATTCTGTGCTGGGCACCTGGTGGGGTGCTGAACAGGGTTCCTGGGCTCCCCCCACTCGGTCCCCAGACACTACCCAGTGTCCCCCGGGGGCAGGATGGTTCCCCAGAATGAGACCGAGGCAACAAACCCCCTGCCCTCCTTTGGAGTGTTAGGGCTCACCCCGCTTCTCTCCCACAGGTACCCAGCAGACCCCTAGCTTCACAGAAGACACACGGCTGCTGGTTACACTAAGCAGAGCTTAGGGGCAGAAAACAAACTCCGGACTTGACCATCCGATGCGCAAAAACCTCCTAACATCTCCTCGCAGAATGGCTCTGCGGCCTGCCCACGTGCAGGGCAACTGCCGCCTGAAGCAAGCAGTCGTGAAGAGTGTGCGCCCGCCGCTCTACCTGCTCAGGTCACCCCCAGCCTATTGGGGACCAGGGCGAGGGAAGGTGGTGAGTCCGAGCTCAGCCCAGGGCCGCCCAGCCCAGGCGGGACTGGGTGTGCGTCGATCTTGCTGGGGACAGGCCTGCTGGGAGGCAATGGGGAGGGGACAGCAGGCGGGTCTGACCCGGGCGGTGGAGGGGGAAGGGAGGGTGACGGAAGTTTCCCGGAGTCCCCCACGTCCGGGAACGGCCTCCCCAGTATCTCTGCACACACAGTCACCGCTGGAGGCAGCCCCCCGGCCTCAGTGACAAGGTGACGGGCTCCAGAGCGGGTCCCCGAGTCGGAGGTCGGGAGGACACCGTCACGGGGGGGATACCAGGAGGCACTCGAAGGACAGCCGCACCAGGTTGGGGAGGTGGGGGGTGGCTTCCAGGAGACGAGGAACAGTCAGGAAAAAGCCAAGGAAGAGGGGAGAAGGCCCGCCCAGGGAGCAAAGAGAACCTGCACGGGGAAGGAGGCCCAAAACTCAGAACGCGCTCTCTCTCCGGCCTGGCGATCCTACTTCCAAGACCCCAGCCTACCAAATACCAATGGGGACACCAAGGAGTCACAGCCAGTGACGTCAACCGGGGCAGCACTGCTTGTCACAGCAAAACCCCGGAATCCACCAAGGGGGCTTGGCTAAACAAACTCTGGTGTGTCCATACCAGGGAGCTACCGAAGGTAATAAGCGGGAGGGAGCACATCATGTCTTGCACTGGCATCCAAAGCTGCCAGCGACTGCTGTGGTCGTGGAACGGCAAGTGTGAACTCACTTTACTTCCCTCACCAAATCTCTATGCAAAGAAAAGAATCTCAAAGTACATACAAACCATTAGAAGGGGCTTACTCAGGAGTAGCATGGGGGCGGGATATTTAGTAGGGAAGGAATTTTAAGTTTTTACCTCGCAGCAATGACTTGTTTTGGGAGAATTTAAGAATTTTTAAAAAATTAAAATTGGTTGAAATTTTTTTTGTCTATGCATATTCTATCACAACTAAAAATAAAGTTTTAAAGACCAAGATATAATCTATTTACAATTAAAAATCTATAAGGCAAAATCTAGAAATACAAAAAAAAATAAAGATTAAGAACAGTTTTCACCAAAATTGGAAAAGTGCCCACAAGAATAACACATTAATTCATCTGCTTTCTCTCCAGCTGTTTTCCAAGTGAATTCCTGCCTCCTGCCAAGACTAACCTTTGCTATGCTGTAAGGAACAGAATAAATCTGAGCACCACAGGAACCTAACAATTAGACTAATTTTTTTGAAACTTATTTCAGTTTTTTTTTTGTAATTACAGTAGTTTGCATCTGCTTTCTTTACATCACCCAGATACGGTGGGAAAGGAAACCTCCAAATCATTCGGTACTAACTACGTGTCATGAATATATAGAAAAGGGATATAAAGGGACTTTATTAAAGATTTAAGAACGAATCATGAGCAGAGCCCATTTATTCCAGCTGGTATTTCACAAAATATCTTTAAGCAACTTAAGAGACTTCCACCTGTAAGTTAGTCTTATGTTGAATTAAATGAATTTTGCCATAAGTATTTAAAATACTGCATTGACACAAATATACAACATATATTCTACATTTTCTTTCTATTACAGAAATCAAAGACTGCAAGTGAAAGAAATGTAAACATAAAACATGTAAGACGAGTATACTGTATTACAGTCCTGGATCTATTAAGTGAAGTGCAGCAGACACTGCTCTCCCTGGGAACTCACTTTAATCCCCTCACCAATTCTGCGCGGCAGGTACAGTTCTCATCACCCCCAGGAGAGAAGCGACCTGTGGTCACCTGCCAGCAGACGGTGGGTAGCTCTGCCTCGGGGATTGGGACACAGGCATAGACTGCCATTTTTAAAACTTTTTTGGCTCACTCTAAGAAATCTATTTTCCATCTTCACCCAATACACACGTGAGTGCACGCACACACACACCGAAACAAAAATTTCAAGAAATAGGTACCCTAAATGCATGAAATCTAGGATTTTCTAGTTTTGTTTTTTTTAAACCACAATCCATTAAATCAAATTTGCAACCCGCTAAGGGGTCACAGCCTGAGGTTTGGAAAATAAACCTTATCATGCTTTAGCTTCTCCAAAAGACATGGCATTGTGTGACTCGTTCTCATCTCCTCTTTGAGGGGATGCAGCCCTACCCCTACCTGGCTGATCAGAGCCAGGGGAGGGCCCTGCCCAAGGCCGCCTAGGTTATAAGCCCGAGAACTTGAACTTGGGTCTCCCAGACTCAAGGCCATTCGTCTTCCAGTGCGCTGTCTTTCCACGTGGCTTCTGAAGTCACTGCTAACCCTAACTCCCACGATGCAGCACAGAAGCATAAAACCAATTTGTGACAAAGCGCCAACCCCGGGGATAACCACCCTCCCCAGGAAGAGCAGGCTGGGCACAGTGGCAGCAAGAGGAGAGATGGGGTGGGGAGGCCAGCACCCTGTCTGTGGTGTCACTGCTTCTAAGGAGCAGGGAACTGGGAAGCCACAAGCTGGCCTCCCAATGCCCACTAAGGCCACAAATACACCCCAAACGCACACCTGGGCCTCTGCAAAGCGCCCCTCACGCTCACGCCTCTGGGGAGGAGATCAGAGCAACCGAGGATGGACTGTCCCTCCGGAACCCACCAACCAGGCCAGAGCAGGGCCACGGGGACACCTGCCACTTCTGTAGACACCAGCGCCTGCCCTACTTAGAGACCGCCTCTACCACTACAACCCCGTTTAACCTGCCCCAAGCCGAGCAGCCAGGTCATCAATTATTCACACCAGTTCCAAATGAAGAACCCAGGGCCAGGGTCCACTTCCCTAAAACCCAGGGCCACCATCCACCTTGACTTGAGTGTGTGGGCTGCAGCTTCCGAATCCCAGAACATTCACTGCAGGAAAAGGAAAAAATAAAATCCGGGCACCCTACCAGGGCAGAAATTTAAGGAAGCACCACAAGTGAAAGGAATCCAGAATCTTCCACCTGGAGAAAAAACTGGAAAGGACTGCAAAAGTGAGTTGCACCTTGTAACCAAAAAGGGTAACAGGAGCTTCTAATTTAAAAAAAAAACCCAAGTGGGGCCAAAGAGAAAGGAGAAAGACACGAAAATAAACTAATTGCATTTGAGGTCACACCAATTCTGAAAAAGGGCAACAAAGTGGCAAAAACCAGGGAGCAGGAGCTCAGCTGGGAGCAAATTCCTTAACTTCTCTGTACCTTGCGCTGGTTAATAAAACCGGAGCAGTGATCAGGTGTAAGGAGATACCATCCGCTTTCCTGCAGACAGCAGGTTTCTCTCTGGCCTGGAGGGGACTGGGGAGGCCTTTTGAAGCTTCCATTGTGCAAGTGGCCTCTGCAGGCGACCTCCGACCAGCCACTAATTGTCCCAATTCCTCCTTATCTAGGTCACAGGCTGGGGGTAGGGAGGGAAGGAAAATGACGCCCGCAGCTAAAGATTTTACTTCTGGAAAAGGCTTTGCCTCCCACGGGCTCCGGTTTCTGCCAGAAGCCCGTTTCCCCATTCCAGGAGCCCCTGCTTCCCCCTTCGGCTGAGGATACCTGCTGCCTTCCCTCCCGGCAGCAAGCCCACCGCCCCGGGGGGGGAACAGGCCCTGGGGACCCCCGCCCGGTTCCCGACAAAGCCCCAGGGCGTGGGATCTGGACGCCGGGAATATCACCGCCAAGGGGGGTCTCCCCCAGGGCCGGGCCCGCGGACCCCCTGCCTCGGTCACCCCCCACGCGGCGTCCGGGGGGCCTGGGGGCGGGGCCCGGGACCCTGCAGGCTTAACAGGTGATCAGGCAACGCTCTCGGGCCGGGGAACCGCCGAGGCGGCTTCCAGGGACGCCCGCGGCTGTCGCGGCCACCCCGGGTGGGGAGGCGGGCCCGGATCGCCCAGCGGGGAAACTGAGGCAGCGGAGGGCGGGGCCCGGGACGCTGCACTTGCCAGAGCGCCCACCTGGGTGGTCCCGCACGCGCGAGGGAGCGGCCACCGCTAGCTCGGGGCCCCGGGGCGGCCCTCAGGGCGGGGAAACTGAGGCTCGCACCTCAGGGGAGGGCCTCGAGGCCCGCGCGAGGGTCCGGGGCGCGCCGGGCTCACCTCGTCCTCCTTGTGGTTGCGGATGCCGCGGACCAGGTCCTGCAGGTTCTTGTCGAACATGCGGTCGATGCTGCCCTTGACCATCTTGAGGGCCATCGCGGCGGCCGCCGGGGAACGCGCAGGCCTCGAGCCCCGGGAGGCCCGCAAGCGGGCGCGGGGCCGGGGCCCGGGGGTCGCGCGTGCCGCCCGGGGAGCGCTGCGCTGCCGGCCGCCGCGGCGGGGCGGACTCCCAGGCCAGGTCGGCGGCGGGGTCCGTGGAGGAGCGGTAGCGGAGGCAGCGGCGGTAGCGGCGGCGCCGACCCGCTTCGCAGGGGCCGCGCTCCCGCTCAGGGCCGATTGCAAATGGCGGACAAGATGGCGGCAGGTCAGCTGACGACGGGCTCCCAGGTCTCCGCCGCCCCGCCCCCTCCTGGAGCCCCGCCTCCCACCAGGCCCCGCCCCTCCACCTCTGGACCTCCGCGTTTCCCTGACGACGTCGGGCTGCCCAATAGGAACGCCGGCACCGCCCCCTCCTTGAGGCTCTGCCCCGTCCCTGCCGGCTGAGGGTTCTTCCTCTTCATTGGTCAGTCGCCTCCGGGACTCCGCCCTCCTCCCCTGGTCACGCCCCCTCCAGGGGCCCGGCTGTGCCACGCCTCTCCGCTGAGTGACGTCTATGGGCGGGCCCTGCTATGGGCGGGGCGCCCACGTGGAGCCTTCAGGCCAGTTCCTGGGGTGGGATCCAGCTCCGCCTTTTCTGGATCTAAGAGCTGACGCTGCATGAGAACCTGCGAACTCAACGCCTCTGGGATCGAGCCGTGCTTCTCTCATGCGACCGTGCAAAAGCCTCTGATGTGGGCAGGACAAGGATTAATATTCCCAAAGTACGTGACAGAGGACTTAAACCCAGAATATAGTTAAACAAAGAACTCAAGACAAAACAAAGACTAAACATCCCGAAGAAAAGGACAACGCGGTTAAAACATGGCTATCCAAAGAAACATCCAAAATGGCTTCAGGAAAGAAGACATCCAGATGGCCACTAAGCATATTTTTTAAAGTGTTTGTATCATCTGTCTTAAAAGAACTATAAATTAAAACTAAAATGAGCTACCTCTATGTCCGCACTAAATTACAAAGATTAAAGTTAGAAAGACTCGCAATATCAAGTGTTGCAAGGATGGGAACATAAAATGGCACAACTACTTTGGAAAACTGTTCAGCAGTTTCTACTAAAGTTGATATGTATATATATAAAGTTGATATATATATAAAGTATATATATTTATATATATATAAAGTGTGTGTATATATATATATACACTTTAGGATGCAGCAGTTTCACTACTGGGTATGCTCCCAATAGGAATACATGAGTTTATTTACCAACATCACAACAGCTTTCTTCATGTTAGCCAGAAATCCAAAATAATGGTCCATCAACTGAAAATGGATACATTGTGGTATATTCATAGAATGGAACATTATTCAAATTACTAGTACATAGAAGAGATGGATGGATTGATGCTGAACAAAATAAGCCAGACACAAAAGAGTGTCCCCTGTATGATTCGATCAGTGTGAAGTTCAAGAACAGGCGAAATGAATCTGTAATAAGAGTTAAGTAACTTGGCCTGGGTCATGCAACTATAGGTGGGAAAACTGGAAACTGTTTAAATAAAATCTGATACATCCATGCAATGGATTCCTGCCCACCTGTTTGAAAGAATGCGGTAGGTAACTACTCAGAGAGTGGTCTCCCATTAACAACTAGACAACTAGAAAACGGGACAAAGCAAATGAGACAATGGTTTTCAAACATTAGGCAACAGGCAGTGCAGGACTGTAATCCTTGAGAAGAAGGAAGAGAACCAGATGAGCCCAATAACGCCGCAGCTTTCTGCCTGGAGGCAATTTCCAGGCTGAAACTCCAAAAGAGAAATCCATGTGATCTCCCAAATTGAGGATACAGAGATGGGAGATTAGCACAGTCAAGGTGGCTAGGTGAAGGCACTGGAGAGGAGGGAATTACACAAAGAGATCTTAGATTTTCACAGGGCTCCCCTTCAGCCTTTGCTGAATATCAGACCACACGTGCATCCTGTGAAATTCCAGGAGACCAGGCAAAGAACTGCTGGGGAAAGAACAATTCCCAGAGCTCACAAAGCTCTGGGAATGCTCGAAGAATCTACCAACCCAGGTCATTTGGCAGAGACTCCAGAAGAGTGACACTTTATTACAGAGTTAAGCCAGTCCTAGAGTGAAGTCTATTCCAAACTTGCCATAAAAAAGATTTTTAAGTGTCAAAGGTATCAAAAAAAATCCATAGATAACTTAGCCACTGGCCAGAACAGAGTCCAGTATTCTCTGAAGGAAAACAACAAAACCTAGTGTTGTTAATATAAAATTAAAATGATGAGCATTCAAAAAAATTAATCAGATCTGAAAGGGAAATGCATAAAATGTAATGATAAATCAATGGCTTTGGACTCATACTGTACATATATGAAACTTGTGATAGGAACTACATAAAGGGGGGTCTGAGGGGTTGAGGAACGTAGTTTGTGCTTGCTGTTGAAGTTAAGTTGGCAAGTTATAGATTTAGAATGGTAAATTTAAGCCAAAATGGTAGCCACAAGGAAAATATCAGACAATATACAAATTCATAGCGACAGAAAGTAGAGCATAGGTTACCAGGGGTGAAGGGGTGGGGTGGGGGGACAATGAGGAATTAGTGCAAAATGACTGTAGGGTTTTTCTTTGGGATGGATGGAAAGTTCTAGTAATGGATGATGGCAACGGTACTGCAACATTATTGATGTAATTAATTCTGCTGAACGGTATGCTTAGAAAGGGTTGCAGTAGGATGGTTTAAGTTACATGTTTGCTTCCTCAATTTAAAAAAAAAGAAAGAGTAACTAAAGAGAAAATGACAGTTAAATGCAATATGTGATCCTGTATAGGATCTAAGAGTGGAAGAGAAAAGGCTTGAAAGGACATTATTAGGGCATTAAAACAAATTGAAAAAGAGAATTTAGGATTTATGTCAATGTTAAATTTCTTGAACTTGATAACTGCAATTAAAATGATTACATAAAGGAATATCCTTGTTCATAGGAAATGTGCATAGATGTATTATGTGTTCAAGGAGAATGATGTGTGCAAACTGCTCTCAAATGTTTAGAAATAGATAGATTATATAGGTAGGTAGATCAATAGACAGAATGTACAGCAAATGTGGCAAAATGTTAAAATTTCTGCATCTGGTTAGTGGGTGGGTGCATATTAGAGTTCTCTGTATGGAGGTTGCATTATTTTTGCAATTGTCCTGTAGTTTGAAAGTATTTCAAAATTAAAAGTTTAAAGAAATTCTAGTCAACATGAGAAGAAGGTAACTCATAGCCATAAGAATAAAATAGGTAAATAGAAGCAGACCCAGAAATGACAGAGGTGAGGGAATTAGCAGACAAAAACTATAATACAGCTATTTAAAAATGCTCAGGAATTTAAAGGAAAATGTTACACAATGAGGAAAGAGAAGGAAAGTGTGAAAAAGAACCAAAAGAAATTCTAGACCTACAAAAATACAATAAAAAAAATTTAAAATTTGCTGAATGGGATTAACAACCAGCTAGAAATGGAAAGGATTAAGCTTAAAGACATGGAAATAATTATCTCAAACAAAGCTCATGAAGAACAAAATGAACAGAACCTCAGTGACCTAAAGGGTAACATCAGATACTCTAACATGCATATCACTGGAGCTCTAGAAGGAGAAAAGAAAGGGAAAAAATGTAAAGAATGAATCACAAAAAAAAAAAAAAAAAAAAATCCAAGATACAACGAAAATAATAAACCCAACCAACCAATAATCTCAATGGACAATGAAGGATAAAAACAAAGCTCACTGGACACAACATAATTAAAGTGATGGAAGACAGAGATAAAGAAAAACAAATTAAAGAATGAAGAGAAAAAGGACACATTATGTTGTGTGCTGGTTTGGATATATTATGTCCCCCAAAAGCCATGTTTTAATCCAATCTTGTGGGATATTTGGATTAGGTTGTTTCCGGGGAGATGTGAGGCACCCAACTGTAGGTGATACTTTTGATTAGATTATTTCCATGGAGGTGTGGCCCCACCCATTCAGCTTGGGTCTTGATTAGTTTACTGGAGTCCTTTAAAAGGAGCAGACCCAGATGTTGCTGATGCTTTGAGATGCCAGCCCAGAGTTTGCTTGGGAGAATCTAAGAGAGGACAAAATGCCCTGAGAGCAGCCAAAAGAGACATTTTGAAGAAAGCCATTTTGAAACCAGAACCCAGGAGTAAAGGACAAGCAGATGCCAGCCACCTGCCTTCCCAGCTGACAGAGGTGTTCCAGACGCCATCGGCCTTTCTTCAGTGAAGGTATCCTCTTGTTGATGCCTTAGTTTGGACACTTTTATGGCCTTTAACTATAAATTTATGACCTAATAAATCCCCTTTATAAAAGCCAATCCAGTGGCTGAGAGATTTCAAATGGAGTCAAGAGGTCTCTCTGGTGGACATTCTTACGCACTATATAGATAACACTTCTTAGGTTTTAATGCATTGTAATAGCTAGAAGTAAATACCTGAAACCACCAAACTCCAACCCAGTAGCCTTGACTCTTGAAGACAATTGTATAACAATGTAGCTTACAAGGGGTGACAGTGTGATTGTGAAATCCTTGTGGATCACACTCCCTTTATCCAGTGTATGGATGGATGAGTAGACAAATGAGGACAAAAACTAAATGAAAAATAGGGTGGGATGGGGGTGATGATTTGGGTGTTCTTTTTTATTTTTATATTTTATTCTGATTCTGATTCTTTCTGGTATAAGGAAAATGCTCAAAAATAGATTGGGGTGATGAATGCACAATTATATGATGGTACTGTGGACAGTTGATTGTGCACCATGGATGATTGTATGGTGTGTGAATATATCTCAATAAAACTGAATTTATTTAAAAAAATGCCAATCCGTTTCTGGTATTTTGCGTAACCGTAGCATTAGCAAACCCAAACAACATGCATAGGAATGAAGATAAGAATGGCTGAGAGTTTCATCAGGAACTATTCAAGCCAGAAGACAATGAAATAACATCTTCAAAGTACTGGAAGAAATAAAAACAGAATTTTATACCCAGCAACTATATCCTTCAAAAGTGAAGAAATATGTATTTTCAGACACATAAAAGCTGAGAGAATTCGTCGCCAGTGGACCTAGTATTAAAAGAAATGTTAAAGATGTTCTTCAGATTGAAGGAACATAATATCAAACAGAAATCTGTATCTATGCAAAGAAATGAAGAGAAGAAGACATGTTTAAAATGTGTTGTATATAATCCTTTAAATTTTTTTCAAATAATAATTGACTGTTTAAAGCAAAAATAACAATGAGTTGTGGAGGTTATAACATGTTTGAAATAAAGCAATAGTGTGAAGAATGGGAGGTGAAAATGAAAATGCACTGCTATAAGGGTCTTACATTATGTGTGAAGGAGTATGATATTATTTGAAGCATACCGTGATAACTTAAAGATACATATTGTAACCCTAGAAAACCCACTTAAAAATAAAACAAAGGAATAGCTAACAGGACAATTATAGATATAAAATGGAATAATAAAAAAATACTCTATCTAAGAGAAAGAAAGTAAAGAAGAAAAAAAGTACAAAGAACAGAAGGGGCAAATAGCAAATAGGAAGATGGTAAATTTAAACCCAACCCTACTGATACTTCCATTAAATGTAAATGGTCTAAATATTCTAATTAAGGGGCAGCAATTGTCAGAAATGATAAAAAAATAAAAACAAGTCCCAACTTGAAAGTTGTCTACTTTAAATGTAATGGTACAAATAGTTTAAAAATAAAAAGATGTAAGCAAAACAATTAAAGGAAAAGAAGAGCAAGATAGGAAGACTTAAACTACTTGATTCCAAGATTTACTATCAAACTAAGGTAGTCAGAAAAGGAAAGAGAGTAAAGAAATGGACACAAACTTAAATATGGGCAATTGATTTACAACACAGGCACTAAATAATTCAAAGGGGGAAAGAATAGTTTTTTCCACAAACAGTGCTGGGACAACTGGAAATCCCAGATGGAAAAAAGTGATATTTGACCCTATTGCACACCATATACAAATTAACACAGAATGGATCATAGACCTATTGTTAAAGCTAAAACTCTAAGACTTCTGAAAAAAAAAAGGGACAAGAAAATCTTTGTTACTTTAGCTTAGAGGATTTTTTTTTTTGATAGGACACAAAAAGGCACAAATTATTTTTAAAAGTGAGAAAATATTGGTCGTAAGTTAATGATTTCTGAATCAAGGAAGTGGAAGTTCATTTTAACATTTTCTCTACTTTTGTGTTCGAAGTTTTCTATAATAAAATATATAACAATAATTTTTAATAAGTGAGAAAATAAACTTTATCAAAATAAAAAACTTACTCTTGCAAAAAAAAGCTTACAAAAATGAAAAGGCAAGGCACAGTCTGAGAAAAAATACATGCACAATATATATATCTGACAAAAGCCTCAAATGGGACTACAAAACAATTTCAACTCAATAATCCGAAAATAAACAACTCTAAATTTTTAAATGCAAAATATATTTAAACTAACACTTCACCAAAGATGTATGAATGACCAATAAGCACATGAAAAGATGATAAACATAATTAGTCACTAAGGAAATGCTCCCAATGGGATACCCCAATGTGCCTATAGGAATGTCCAAAATTCAAAAGTCTGAAAACACCAAGTATTGGTGAGGATGCAGAACGATTGGAACTTTCATATGCTGCTAAGGGAAATGAAAAGTGGTACAACCATTTTGGAAAACAGCTTGACAGTTTTGTCATAAAGTTAAACATACATTTACCATAGGAACCAACAACCCCACTCTAAGGGGAATGAAAACCTATTTGCCACCAAAGACTTATGCAAATGTTCATAGAAAATAGATTAGAGATGTTTGGAAAATAGATTAAATTAATTAGATGATAGATAGATAGATAGATAGACAGATAGATAGATAGAATGATAAAACAAATGTGGCAAAATAGTAAAAGTTGGTAAATCTGGATATCTGGATGGGGATATATTGGAGTTTTCTGAATTGTTTTGTATTATTTTTGTAAATTTCCTGTAAGTTTGAAATTATTTCAAAATAAAAATTTGGAAAAAAAGTTTAAAAATAACAATGTCTAAAAATCCATGAGTTAAGTTTCCAATTTAAGAGGCTAGAAAAGGAGAAGCAAATTAAGCCCAAAGTAAGTAGAAAAAAAGGAATGATAATGATAAGTACAATAATCAATGAAATAGAAAATGGAAAATAGAAAAAATCAATGAAACCAAAAACTACTTCTTTGAAAAGATCAATAAACTTGATAATTCTGTAGCTAGACTGATCAAAAAATGAAAAGAAACATACCAATATCAGAAATAAAAGAGGAGATATTACTACTGATTTTAAAACATTAAAAAGGCAATAAAGAAATGTTATGAAGAATTTTATGCCAAAGATTTCAAACACTAATAAGAAAGGGATAAACATCTTGAAAGGTATGAACTGGCAAAACTGACTCAAGAAGAAACGTAAAAACAGAATAGCCATATATCTATTAAAGAAATTGAATTTGTATTAAAAATAAACTTACTGCAAAGAACAAGCCCAGGCCCAGATGGGTTCGCTGCTAGTTTCTATCAAACATTTTAGAAGAAGTAATAGCAATCCCACAAGATCTCTTTCAGAAAAGGGAGGAGGAGAGAACACTTCCCAACTAATTTGATGAGTCTAGCATTACCCCGATATCCAACCCAGACAAAAGATATCACCAGAAAAACAAACTACAGTCAATCTCTCTCATGAACATAGATACCAAACTTTTTAACACAATAAAAGCAAATCAAATCTAACAATGTATAGAATATATACATCATGATGAAATGCTGTTTATCCAGAAGTGCAAACTTTGTTTAACATTAGAAAATCAAACAATATAATTTGTCATATTAACAAAATAAAGTGGAAAAAAAAGAGTACACTAATACCAAAGCAGAAGACATGACAAGAAAATTACAGACCAATCTCACTTATAATCATAGATCCAAAAATCCTCAAAAAAAAAAAAAAAAAAAGGATATGGAATCCAGCAATGTATACAAAGAATTATACGTCATGACCAGATGGGATTTATTCCAGAAATTTCAGGTGGTTTAAACATTCAAAAATCAATTAATGTAATGCACCATATCAAGCTGATAAAGAAGCAACATCATATGAGCATATCATAGATGCAGAAAAATCATTGGACAGAATCCAACACCCATCTATTACAAAATCCCTTAGCCAACTAGAAATGAAGGGGAACTTGCTCAACTTGATAAATAACAGATACAAAGACTTACAGCCGACTTTGTACAAAGTGGTGAGAACTATATGCTTTTCCCCTGTGATCAAAAACAAGGAAAGGATATCTCTTCTCACCGCTCCCTTTCAGCAGCTAACAGGATAAGACAAGTCCTAGCTAACAGGATAAGACAAGAAAAGGGCATGAAAGGTCTACAGGCTGGGAAAGGAGTAAAACTGTCTTTGTTTGCAGATGATTATCTAGGTAGAGAAACCCCAAGAATTGACAAAACAAACAAACAAAACAAACAAACAAACCTCCTTGAACTAATAGGAGACTATAACTAAAGTTTACAGGTATCAGATTAATATATAAAAAAAGTCACTTGCCTTCCTCTATACCAACAATGATCAATTGGAATTTGAAATTAAAAACACAATGCCATTTACATTAGCACCAAAATAAAGAGAAAAACAAAAAGAAATATTTCGGTATAAATCTAACAAAATATAAATAAGGTCTATATAAAGACAACTACAAAATTCTGATGAAAGAAATAAAAAAAAGGTCTAAATAAATGGAGAGATATTCCATATTCATGACTAGGAAGACAAAATTATATTAAGATGCCAATTCTTCCCAACTTGATATACAGATTCAAAGCAATCTTAATCAAAACCCCAGTAAGTCAAAAGATTTCAAATGGAGTCAAGAGGTCACTCTGGTGGGCATTCTTATGCACTATACACATATCCCTTTTTAGATTTTAGTGTATTGGAATAATTAATCCTTAATCCTGGAACCTGTGTACACAGGACATTGTGTGGCAAAATGCGGGATGGGACTAAGTGAAGGATTTTGATATGGTGAGATGATCCTGGAGTACCCAGTGGGCCCAGTGTCATCACAAGGTTCCTTTTGGGGTCCAAGTCAGAGAAGGAGCTGTGAGGATGGAAGCAGAAGTTGGAGTGGTGCGGGGCTACAAGCCCAGGAGTGCGGGGCCTCTCGAGGCTGGAGAGGGCAGGGAATGGCTTCTCTCCTGGAGCTTCCGGAAGGAACCAGCCCCACTGACACCTTGAGTTTAGCTCAGTGAGACTCATTTTGGACAACTGGCCTCTGGCACTGTACAAATGTATTATGTGTTGTTGTTTTTAACTTTCTGATTTGAAATAATTGCACATCTACAGGACAATTTCAGAAATGCTATAAGCCCCAAACAGAGAACTTCAACATACCTCCTCCCCAGATAGCCAATCCACCAATTTTAACATTTTGCCACCTTTGCCTTACAATTCTAGATCTAACTAGCTGTCATGTGTCTATTTGTCCATCCATCCTTCCAGCTGTCCTTCCTTTCATCATCTATGTCTATCTATCTATCTATCTATCTATCTATCTATCTATCTATCTATCTATCTGTTTCTACCTATCTACCTATCTATCATGTGTCTATTTGTCCAGCCATCCTTCCATTCATCATCTATATCTATCTATCTATCTACCCACCTACCTACCTACCATGTGTCTATTTGTGCATTCATCTATCTGTCCATCATTATCTATCAATATATCCATCTATCTATCTACTTATCTATCTACCTGTCATGTGTCTATTTGTCCATCCATCCATTCATCCTTCCATTCATCATCTATAGCTATCTATCTATCTATCTACCCACCTACCTACCTACCATGTGTCTATTTGTGCATCCATCCATCCATCCATCCATCATTATCTATCAATCTATCTACTTACCTATCTATCATGTGTCTATTTGTCCATCCATCCATCCATCCTTCCATTCATCATCTATAGCTATCTATCTATCTACCCACCTACCTACTTACCATGTGTCTTTTTATGCATTCATCCACCCACCCATCCATCCATCCATCCATCTCTATCTATCTATCTATCTATCTTCTGAACATTTGAGAGCAGGGTACACACATTATACTCCTTGAACACATACTTCCAAGTACACTTCCTGTGAACAAGGTTATTTCCTTATGTAACCACCTTAGTTGCAGTTGTCAAGTTCAAGAAATTTAACGTCGATATAAAGCTGACAGTCTGGATTCCAATTTTTTCTTGTGTCCTTTTGAGCCTTCTCTCCTCCATTCTTAGATCCCATCCAGTATCATATATTGCATTTAACTGTCATTATCTCTTTAGTTTATCTGTTTATCTCTTTTTTTTTAGTTGTGGAAACATATACAGCCTAAGTCTTCCCATCCCAATCCCTTCCAAGCATGCCATTTGGTGGGATTCATTGCATTCACAATGTTGCCGTACCCTCCCAACCATCCATTACTAGAATGTTCCCTTCATCCCAGACAGGAACCTACACTTACTTTGCATTAACTCCCCTTGACCCCTGCCCCTCACCCCTGGTAACTTGTGTGCTACTTTCTATCTCTATGAGTTTACCTATTCTCTGATACTTTCTTTGTAGTTACCATGGCACTTAAATGTATCATCCGAAATGTATAACAATCTCCTTTGCTTTGATACTAACTGAACAACTTCAATAGCAAACATAAACTATGTTCCTATACCCATCTATGGTAGTTTGGAGTTTGTATGAACCCCAGAAAGGATCATGTTCCTTTAATCCATTCCTGTGGGTGTAGACTTATTGTAGGTGGGAACTTTTGATTAGGTTGTTTCGACTGAGATGTGACCCACCCCATTCCAAGTAGTTCTTAATCCTCCTACTGGGGTTCTTTATGAGAGGATGAAAGAAACACAGAAACTAAGAGATGAAATTAAGAGAAACTCACAGAAAAAAAAAAACAGAGAAGCTGAGAGACGAGGACACATCCACAAAAGCTGAGAGAGAAAGCCGTTGAAGCCAGAATCTAGAAGCAAGGAAACTCGGGAAAGAAGAGCTAGCAGACGCGGCCATGTGCCTTCCCACGTGTCTGAGAAGCCCAAGCTCACTGGTAACACGTCTTCAGAGAAGGTATCATCCTGTTGATGCCTTGATTTAAACAGTTGCACAGCCTCAGAACTGTGAGTTTTTAAGTTAATAAATCCCCATTGTTAAAAGCTGGTCCATTTCTGGTATATTGCATTTTGGCAGCTTTACCAAGCCAAAGCACCATCCATCCCAACTTTATGTAAATCTTGTTAAAGTTTACCTGTCTATACATTGTAAGTCCAGAATTATTGATTTATCTTTACATTTAATGCATTTGTCTTTTAGATCCCCCAGGAAGTGAAGAGTGGTGTTACAAACCAAAAATACAATCATGCTGGCATTTGTATTTATCGACATCTTGACTTTCACCGGAGATATTTATTCCTTCCCATGGCTTCTGTCTATTGTCCATTGTCCTTTCCTTTCCACCTGCAGAACTCCCTTTAGCAATTCCTGCAGGGACAGTCCAGTGGTGATGAAAGTCCCCCAACTTTTGTGTTTCTGGAAATTTCTAATTCCTCCCTCATTTTTGAAAGACAGTTTTGCTGGATACAGAATTCTTGGTTGGCAATTTTATTAGGTGTTGTTTTTAAGCCGCTAGGTTCATGGTCATTTGTTGCAGAAGCCACGAGAGACTCATACAGACGACTTTCTCTAATGGTTTGCAAAGCTCTGCCTTGCTTTTGGTTTTTATTGCTGCATCATCCTTTTCTTCTTTGCTTATCTGTAGACACAAAAGTTGTTTCCCGTGTTTTCCTCTCACAGTTATTGCTGCCACCGCAATACGAGACTTAAGCCCCAGCAAAAGGGTGACAGGTGTCCTGGACAAGAGGGACGATGAGCATGAAAGCAGGCAACTGAGCAGCATCTTGGAGGATTTGGGGCCCAAGGGGGCCTGCTAAGGAGAGGGCTTTGGGGTAGGGAGCTCCCTCAACCCTCTCTGAGTGGCCCCAAGATCCCTGCCACCCCACGCAGGACTTAGCAGCAACCCGACTCTGTGAAGGAGGGTGCACAGAGGAACAAATGAAAAGCAAATCCTTTGCTCAGCAGGTTAGAGCCACGCTATCCCATAGAAGTCCCTGAGATGATAGAAGTGTCCTCTCCCTGCCTGTCCAGCACAGCGGCCATCAACCTCGCGTGGCTCTTGAGCACTAGAAACGTGGCCATGGGAAATTTCATTTAAAACTGTAAAGGGCGGCTCGTGGCTGCTGAATTAGAGTGTGCAGAACTAGAGGAGTGTTTTAAATGGGGAGGGCTGGGAATGGGGACAGGGGGAATGACCCTGCTCTAGAAAATGCAAAAATGTCTACAGTGACAGGAGGCAGCCAGTGGGGGCTTGGGGACAGAGGGTGGGGACAGGATAGATGGAGGAATCATGAAGGGTTTGAGGAAACTTCTGTGGGTGTGAAGATGTCCCTATCTTGATTTTACTGATGGTTGTATGGTGTCCGTACTTTAAACTTATTGCATCGTACACTTTCATACGAGAAGTTTTTATGTTCATTATATCGCCATCAAGCTGTCTTTTTCTTTTTTACAAATGGAATCTCCATGCACTTTGAAAGATGCTTCATTACCACCCTCTCTCGCAGCTGTCAATAGCTATTTGATGCCATTCTGGAAAATACTATGAAGGAAATAAAATGGGAGGGGAGAGCTGGTTGGCACTTCACCCGCTTCTTTCTTTCTGGTGGAGACACTCCGGGGAAGCCTGGAGCTGTTTCTAGAAGGCTGAGGGCTTGGCCCGGGTTGGAGAGCTTCTCATTGCCATTAACTAACAACGGTCTACACCTCCCACTCTGCAGCAGCAGTGGTTCTCAGCTGCCCCTACCCAGTCAGCAGTGGTAGGAACTGGGTCACTACCTGTGATGGTTTGAAGCTGTGTGTCCCATGGAAAAGTGTGTTCTTATAGCTGATCCACTCCCACGGGTGTAGACCCATGGTAAGGAGCATCTTTTGGTGAGAAGGATCTTAACTTACGTTGAGTTGTGACCCACCTCGTTCCAGACGGGTCTTACTCCTTTTACTGGAGCCCTTTATAGGAGGATAAAAGACAGAGAGGATCTCAGAAAGAAAGTCACAGATGGAGAAACCAGAAGCCACAAAACCTGGAAGAGAAGGACCAGCAGACACCGCCCTGTGCCTTGCTAGCTGACGGAGGAGCCCCGGGTGCCCACAGCCTGGCTTCAGATCCAGGTATCGTCTTGATGATGCCTTGATTTGGACATTTTCATGGCGTTTTCCCCATTGGAAAAGCCAACCCATTTCCAGGATGTTGCATTTCAGCAGCTTTAGCAAACCATAAAACTCCCCAGTTCTCTCTCCTTCTTTCAACTTGGGTTGTGTGCAGCCCCCAAGCCTCGGCACCCAACTCAAGAAAGCAAATGGACTCGGTGTAGTTTTTGTAGGTCCTTGGGAGTTCCAGTGACTGCCCCCACCCTGGCTTTCTCCAGCAACGCTGCAAGCCCACCTTAGCTTCCATGACACCAGTGGAGAACAGGTTCTCCTGTCAGGTATGGCCCACCTGCAGACGGCTTAGTTTTCTACAGGCAAGTGTTGGGGGTTGATTCAGGTCCCCCACAAAGACCTGGTCAGTCCTAACCCACTGGTAAGAAGGACCTTTGACGATGTTGTAGTTGAGGGCTCGTTTGTGAATAGAATCTTCAAAGATCCTGGTTAGATGAGGTCAAGTTGAACCCGGATGGGCCTTGATCCAGAAGGCTGGAGACTTTTGAAGACTTCAGAGAAAATTCAGACGCCATGGGCAGGAGAAGCAGAGACCAGAGAGGTGGGCACAGGTGTGACGGTGGGTTGTGGAACACTACGGACTCTGGGAAAAAGCAAGCCCTGCCAACAGCTGCATGGGGGACCTCCAGCTCCCCAGACCATGGGACAATAAATTCCTATCTTTTATGCCAAAAAAAAGTCTCCATGATATTTTCCCCCCTTCCTTGCTGGATTTTTCTCCTTAAAACTTATCATGTTGGGGTTGTTTAAAGGCATGTTTCCCACAGATCAGCATGACAAATATAGACAAGTGCGTGATATACTTCTAAGGTAGGACACTGGCACAGAGAGCTGACAACAGAAGTGAACATGGGAAAAATCTACACATTGTGTACTAGGGACTATAATTAATAGGAATACCATACTTCATAAAAGTTTCACCTGCTGAATTTGTTCACCAGAAACTTAGATCCTCCAGAGAGCTCCTCTGCCAGCTAAGTCCCAAACCCAGAGGCAACAGCCTCTTCAAGAACATCAAGCAGATGTGCCCCCTTTTCCCATAAAGTCGACACCCCTTTTCAACATGAACAGGTTGGGGGGGTCACTGCCTAGACATCCCCGAGGATCGGGAAAGTGATTAAACTAGAGGAAGGGGCAGCAACAGACAGGATGGAATTTAACAAAGGATTATGAATACTGAATCTCTATATAATTTCCTTTTTCTTAGTTGCTGGGATATTAGAATAGCTAGAAGGAAAGAATTGAAATGGTGGAACTGTAACCCATAGCGTCCTTTGAGATTTGTTCTATAGCTACTTGTTAAATTGTGATTTGAAAGCCATACATTTTGTATATATGTTAGATTTCACAATAAGGAAATGGCTGAAACTGTGGTACTATAACTCATAAGAAATTTGGAAATTTCCTGTATATCTACTAGTTAAATCATACTTTGAAAGATATTACCATTTTGTATATATGTTGTATTTCATAATAAGGAAATAACTGAAATTGTGAAACTGTAACCTATAATATTCTTTGAAATTTGCTCTCTAACTGCTTGTTAAATTGCACTTGGAAAGTTATCACAGTTTTGCATATATGTTATATTCTACAATAAACAATGATGAAAAATGATTTATGAGCTGAAGAAGACATAAATTTAGCAAAATCATTTAAAAAAAAAAAAACTTATCATGTTCTAACACACCCTATATTTCTAACCTGGTTATTTGGTTCATCAGTCTCCACCACCTACCCCCTCCAGAATGCAAGTTCTATGATCTAGAGATTTTTGCATTTTTGTTTGCTGTACGTGAGTGCTTCATAAATGTTTAAGGTGGTGAAGACCAAACAAGGATTTTGGCAAGGGTGGGGTTTTGCATTCACGGGAGGAGGTAGCCTGCCTGCACCTCACAGGGCAGCCAGCAGAGGGCGCTGCTGCCCAGGGTCAGAAATGGGGGGCTCCCCTCGGACCCCCAAGCTTGGGAACCTGGCCCGAGTTTCAGACAACTGTGAGCAGACCCAGCTCCAGCCCTGAGTCATTTATTCAGCAATACAACACCATCTTCCAGGGGTTGACTTTGGCAATGGGCTGAAGAGGGGGGAGCCAGGGGAAGATTTAGGGGAACCGTGGTTTGGCCAAGGTCAGGAGAAAGTCAAGGGTCAAGGGTTAGAACAAGCCTTGGAGGAACAGAGAGGAGGCCAGTGGGGCTGGAGCGGAGGGAGCAGGAAGGGAAGAGTGGAGAGGGACATGAGCTTGGTGGAGTCAACTGAGGCAAAATCAGGCATCATCCTACAAGAGCATTTATTAGGCACCTAGGGCATGCCAACTCTCTGTTCTATTTCGACCCTGGCGGCAACGGGTAAGGGTCCTCCCATTGGCTTTTTATAACAGAAGCTCAGGCACATGAGAGCAATTAATCAAAACCCATAGCCAATAAATGGCTAGATTTGAACCCAGGTCTCTTAAGTGTTTCTACCCCTCCAAGCTATCTTTGGAGCCAACCGTGTCACCATTAGCAAACTCTCTCAACTGCACCAGGCTTTGCTGATGTTAAGCCCTCTCAGTCCAATGAGGTGGGAACCTGATGTATTTGTCAGCAAATGTCACAATAATGCTGTGTAACAAACTATAGCAAAACTCAGTGGGTTTGATCCATGCAGGGTGGGCTGATAAATGTTTAACACTCAAAGTGGGGTGGAGGAGGGAGAGCCCTGATTTCTACGGTGTAAATACTCCCACCGCTGCTAATTTCAAGTTGCAACAGTGCATCAAGAACCCAGATTGGGAAGAATTATGCAATAGTGCAACACTATTTCTACTATACAGATACAATGGATGCATATAACCTAAAGAGCATTATAAACGTAACAAGTGATCTCAAGAATAGTAAAACAATTAGGAAGGAGCAAGTTCTGAGTATTTATTAACTTTGTTTTGATTACAATTTATCTTGTATGTTACGATAGTTTAATTTTTAATACTGGCCAGGTTTAAAAATCAGGTCACAAAATTCCTAAAAATGTAACAATCAGCTCTCATGAGCCAGCACGTGCCAATTTTAGCACGCCACTGTTGCCACGTAGGTGTCATCCTCCAGGAACCAGGGATCTACCAGATGTCCCTGTCCTTCTCGTGATGCACTGCACAGGCCAAGCAGCTTTTGAGCATCTCCTCACAGAACACCTCCTAACACCCCATTGGGCCAAGGTAAGTCATGGCCACACCCACCATCAGTGGAACAGGGAAGTAGACTCCTCTCCAGTGGGAAGGGCCGTAATCACAATGCCCGAATTGGTTGATACAGGAAGGGGTAAGAAATTTGGAAAAATAACCCAAGGAACCATATCAGCCATTGTGACTCTCTTTTTTCAATATAACGGCTTCATTGAGCTATAATTTACACACCATAAAATCCACCCTTATTCATTGTTTTCAGCATATTCACAAAATTGTGCAACCGTCACTACTTTCCAATTCCAGAACTCTTTCATCACCCCTAAAAGAAACCTCATACCCATTAGCCGTCGTGTCCCATTCCCTCTCCCCCAAGCCCTAGATGACTGAACTCTAGTCTACTTTCTTTCGCTATAGATTTATCTGTTCTGGACATTTCATATATATGGAATTGTACAACACGTGGCCTTTTGTGTCTGGCTTATTTCACCCAGAATTATGTTTTCAGGGTTATTCCATGTCATAGGATATGTCAGTGCCTCATTCCTTTTGTGGCTGAATAAGATTCCACTGCATGGATAGA
This sequence comes from Choloepus didactylus, assembly GCF_015220235.1. NCBI lineage: Eukaryota > Metazoa > Chordata > Mammalia > Pilosa > Megalonychidae > Choloepus > Choloepus didactylus. Next base: position 1,478,924 of record NW_023637606.1, read on the forward strand.
CCACATTTTGTTCATCTGTTCATCTGGATGGACATTTTGGCATTGTAAGCCTTCTACAGATGGGAAAACAGAGGCACCAAGACTTCTCCCAGTCAACACAGGTAAAACAGCAGAAACTAAACTGAAGCCCTTAAATCTCTTTCCAATTTCAGTGGCTACACCAGTGAGAGGAAGGTTTTGACCAAGTCATGGCACCATCATCTCTGCAACTCATTTTCTGACATTGATTTCCTGTGAGTCAAAGTCAACTCATGGAAGGTGTTAGGACTCCAGCTCTGGGCTCATGACTTCCTCTCTCCACATTTCACTTTCTTCATCTTTAAAATGGAGATTGTATTAGTCAGCTACTGCTGCGTAACAAATTACCACACACTGAGCAACTGAAAACAATCCCCATTTTATTATCTCATCGTTCCTGTGGGTGAGGAGTTCAAGTACAGCTTAGCTGAGCCCTCTGTGCCAGGGTGTCACAGGCTGCCATCTGCACATCCACCAGGGCTAAAGACTCATCTGAAGGCTCAAGGCGGGAAGGTTCACGTTTAAGCTCATTCACAGGGATATTGACAAACTTTCAGTTCCTTCTGGGCTCTTGGCCCAAGGTCCTCATTTCCTCGCTACTGGAGAAAACCCTTAACTTCCTTGCCATAGGGTCTTCCCCATAGGCAGCTCACAGCACAGCCACTTGCTTCTGCAAAGTCAGCAGGGGCGAACATTAAAGAAGTTACAGTCCTATGCAATCTATTCTTTTTTTCTTAAATACATACTTTTTATTGTGAACTTTAACATATATACATAACAATGATAGCTTTCAAAGTACGATTTAATAGGTAGTTAGCAAATTTCAAAGATTATTATGGGTTACAGTTTCACAGATTCAGTTCTTTCCTTATTGTGAAATATAAGATATATACAGAAAGGTGGTAACTTTCAAAGTACAATTTAACAAGTAGCTATAGAGCAAATTTCAAAGAATGTTATGGGTTACAGTTTCACCACTTCAGCTATTTCCTTCTAGTTACCCCAACACCCAAGCATCTAGAAATATTTATATAAAGATTCAGTATTTCATGGGATCAGACACCCAGGGGAGTGAATCTCCCTGGCAACGTGGAATATGACTCCCGGGGAGGAATGTAGACCTGGCATCGTGGGACGGAGAACATCTTCTTGACCAAAAGGGGGAGGTGAAAGGAAATGAAATAAGCTTCAGTGGCAGAGAGAATCCAAAAGGAGCCGAGAGGTCACTCTGGTGGGCACTCTTACGCACACTTTAGACAACCCTTTTTAGGTTCTAAAGAATTGGGGTAGCTGGTGGTGGATACCTGAAACTATCAAACTACAACCCAGAACCCATGAATCTCGAAGACAGTTGTATAAAAATGTAGCTTATGAGGGGTAACAATGGGATTGGGAAAGCCATAAGGACCACACTCCACTTTGCCTAGTTTATGGATGGATGAGTAGAAAAATAGGGGAAGGAAACAAACAGACAAAGGTACCCAGTGTTCTTTTTTACTTCAATTGCTCTTTTTCACTCTAATTATTATTCTTGTTATTTTTGTGTGTGTGCTAATGAAGGTGTCAGGGATTGATTTAGGTGATGAATGTACAACTATGTAATGGTACTGTGAACAATCGAAAGTACGATTTGTTTTGTATGACTGCATGATATATGAATATATCTCAATAAAATGAAGATTAAAAAAAAAAAGATTCAGTATTTGTAATCCTTTGTTAAATCCTAACTTGTCTGTGGCTACCCCTCCCTCTCATTTAATCACTTTCTTGATCTTCAGGGATGTCTAGGTACACTCCTTTTTTTGTCTTAAAAACAATTTTATTGAGACATAATGACATAACATACAATCATTCAAAGTGTACAATCAGTTATTCACAGTATCACCATAGAGTTGTCCATTCATCACCAGAATCAGTTTGAATATTTTCATTACTCCAAAGAATGAAATGAAGATTAAAATGAAAAAGAACATCCGAAACATCCCGTTCCCCTCCTCCCCCCATTGTTCATTTACTTTCTTAAAAATATATAGTTTAATTGAGATATATTCACACACCTACACTCATCCACTGTATACAGTCGATTATTCACAGCACCATCATACTGCTGTGCATTCATCACTAGAATCCATTTTTTAACTTTTTCCTTACTCCAAAATAATAATAAAAGCAAAAAAGAACACCTCAGTCTTTCCATCCCCTCCATCCCACCCTCTTCTTCATCTAATTTTTGTCCCCATTTTCCCACTCATCTGTCCATACACTGGATAAAGAGAGTGCGAGTCACAAGTTTTGTTTTTTTTTTTATTATTAAATTCAGTTTTATTGAGATATATTCACATAGCATACAGTCATCCATGGCATACAATCAACTGTTCACAGCACCATCATATAGTTGTGCATTCATCACCCCAATCTATTTTTTGAACATTTTCCTCACACCAGAAAGAATAAAAATGAGAATAAAAACTAAAAGTAAAAGTAAAAAAGAACACCCAAATCATCCTCCCCATCTCACCCTATTTTTTCATTTAGTTTTTGTCCCCATTTTTCTACTCATCCATCCATACACTGGATAAAGGGAGTGTGATCCACAAGGTTTTCACAATCACACTGTCACCTCTTGTAAGCTAAATGTTACACAATCGTCTTCAAGAGTCAAGGCTACTGGGTTGCAGTTTGATAGTTTCAGGTGTTTCCCTCTAGCCATGCCACCGCTGTAACCTATTCTTGGAAGCTACACCCTATCACTTTGTCATATTCTATTGGTTACAAGACACGGACTCCAGGAGGAGGGGCCATCGGGGACCCTCAGGGCCATCTTGGGGTCTGTCTGCACAGCTGTGAAAACAGTCCCCAGCTCAGAGGGTAGTAAGGCTGAACTGGGATGGAGCAAGTGCAGCGCTGAGAACAAAGCCTGGCGGACATCGAGCGCTCAATACGTGCCACTCCCAACATGACGATCGATACTGATGATCATCGTTGAGGGACCCAGAAGCCCCCCCCCCCAGGGATGCACCTAACTCAGGTCCCCTCCCCAGCAGGAGACCTCAGGGGAATCCAACAGAGCATCGGTTACTAAAGATTATATACAGTTTTTAAATAGAGTGTTTCATTGACCCAGCTGTTATGTGCCTGCCTTCCCACACTCTCACCTCCCGGAGGACCCCTGTCCCACTCTCTCCCTCTGCAGGATCCCAGGATATAACTCAGCCCCTGCACGTAGTAGATGCTCAATGAATACAGCCTGGTTCTGTTTTGTGTTTTTTTGTTTGTTTGTTTGTGTGTGTGTCTTGATCTCACTTTAAATTAAATGCCACGCAATCCCCATGGGCACGCAGCATGCCCAGGGATGGGTGCACGTTTCCTTGGTAAGTTTCCTTTCTCACTCCCAAGGATGACAATTTAACTTCTCTCCCTGCCTTCTGCTTCTCTCTCTCTCTTTCCCTCTCTCCTCCCTGTCTCTCTCTCTCTCTCTCTCCCCCCTCTCTCTCCCTGCCCCCCCCTCCCCGTCTCTTTCCTGAGAGCCTTACTTCTTTTTTTTATCATAGAAATTGTAGGTTTACAGAAAAATCATACATAAAACCCAGAATTCCCATGTACCAACCTTGCATTCATGTGATACATTTGTTATAATTAAGAAAGAACATTTTTATAATTGAACTATAAACTATAGCCCATGGTTTAAATTAGGGTTCTCCATTTATGTTGTACAGTACTATGTTATTTTTTCCTTAATTTTATTCCAGTAACGTATAGAACCTAAAATTTCCTCTTTGAACCACGTTCAAATATGTATCTCAGTGCTGCGAATTACGTTCACGATGTCGTGCTACCATCACCACCGTGCGTCACCAAAACTTTTCCATCACCCCAAACAATTTAAGCATTAACTCTCCATTCCCTATCCTCACCCTGGTAACGTCTATTCTAGTTTCTGACTCTAAGAATTTGCTAATTCTGCTTATTTCATATCAGTGGGATCACACGGAGCCTTACTTCTTGCTTCACCAAGTACACCTGGCTCCATCAATCGGCGGCACCCGTATCCCGGGCACCCTGCTGTTGCCACAGCTGGACGTCCAGACCCTCGCCCGAGCCCACCCCCAGCCTTTGCTCTAGAAATGCCCCCTCTTCCTTCCCACGTGCGCTGCTCCAGCAGCTGCCCCCTCTCTCCCTCTCCCTCCCTCCCTTAAGTGTACAGCTTGGTGAATAATTTGCAGATATATAAGATATTTCCAGCAAACCCGAAGGACCCCTTGTTCTCCAGGTACCCACCATCCCAACTTCCCATCCCATGGATTATGCTGGCTCTTCATGTAAGTGGAAGGTACAATGCGTTCCCTCGTCTCTGTCTTCTCTCACTTTTCATAATGTCTACGAGATTCATCCATGTGGCACTCAGCCACATTTCACTGTGTCCAGTGTTCTCTGTGTGGCTATACAACCCATCTGCCATCTCCTGTTGGTGGACATTCGGGTCATTTCCAGTTTGAGGCTATTATGATTAAAGCTATATGTGTATTCTCTGAAAAAAATGTTTTTCCTCTTTTTTTCTATTCCTATCCTGTCATTTTATTCTATTTTTATTTTTAAATAAGGGCTTTATTTAGCTATAATTCACATACCACACAAGTCACCTATTTAAAGTATACAATACAATGATTTTTAGTATATTCATGGAGTTGTGCAACCATCACCAAAAACAATTTTAGAACTTTTTACAGACCCCAAAGAAATCTCACACCCATTGCAGAGTCACTGCCCAACTCACATCCTCCAAGCCCCTGACAACCATTAATCTACAAACCGTCTCTATGGATTTTCCTATTCTGGACATTTCCTATCAATGGGATCAGATATTATGAGGTCCTTTGTGACTAGATTATTTCACTCAATGTGATGTCTTCAAGGTTCATCCACGTTGCAGATGTATCAGAGCTTCATTTCTTTTTATGGCTGAATAATATTCCATTGCGTGGTTGGACCACATTTTGTGTATCCAATCTTCTGTGCATGGATATTTGTGATGTCTCCGTTTTGGGGCTGTTGCAAATAATGCTGCCACAAACATTGCTGGGACTTATGGTGACTGTGAGGAGCTGACAGACTATTTTCCAAAGTGGCTGCACCGTTTCACATTCCCACCAGCAATGAATGAGTGTTTCTGTTTCTTCACATCCTCTCCAACACTTGCCATTATCTGTTTTATTCTAGCCATCCTATTGGGTGGAAAGTGGTATCTCACTATGGTTTTGATTTGCATTGTCCTGGTGGCATCTTCTCATATGTTTATTGGCTATTTGTATATTTTCTTTGGAGAAACATCTACTCAGATCCTTTGCTTATTTTTTAATGTGTTTATTTGTCTTTTTATTACTGAGTTGTACGAGTGTTTTTATATAATCTAGATACAAGTCCCTTATCAGACTTCGATTTGCAAATATATCTTCCTGTTCTGTGAGGTTTCTTTTCATTCCGTGAGGTGTTCTTTGAAGCACAAAAGTTTTTAACTTTGTTGATGTCTAATCTCTCTATACTATGTACATTCTTGTACATGTTCTTTTGGTAGATATGTGCTCTCCTTTCTCTTGACTATACATCCAGGAATGGGTTGCTAGGCCATGGGGTAAGTTTATTTTTAGTTTTAGTAGACGATGCCTTACAGTTTTCCAAAGTGGTGGTACAGATTTACAATCCTGACAGCAGCGGGTGGGATTCCTAGTTCTCTACATTCTCACCAACACTTGGTTTTGTCAATGGCATTTGTTGACTGAATAAATGAGCACCAAGATGTGATAGTTAGGGTGCCCCTCTTGCAGTAGAAGAAGCTGGGGCTCAGATAGGGAGACCACTTGACCCGGGCACACAGCTCGTCAGTGGCAGAGCAAGATTTGGGTGCAGAGCCATCTGACTCGGATCAGTAAACACCTTGCACCTTTGCCTACAAAGCTTGGAGTCCCTGGGGCTGTGCTGATCCTGGGGATGAGCTATTACTGGGTAACTCCCGCTTCCAGAGGTACCAATTAGATGGCCTCGGGCTCGTAGTAACTGAGGAGGAGGTCCAAAGCAAGACCCAGCAATGGGCCCACCATCTTGCATCACCTGTGGTCATGGTAACCGCCGGCTCCAGTTCCACGGGGAGGATGCAGAGAGTCTGGTCGCTCCTGTGAGACAGCAGCGCCCGGAGAGCTGCCAGGGAGGCGGCAGAAGAGGAGGGTCAGAGCAGGTGGGATGTGGTCCTAGCCAGAGCTCCACCGTCGACTTGACAGTGTGATCCCAGGCCTCAGTTTCCCCAACTGTAAATGGGCTCAGTATATTCCCTGTTGGCTACCCCCATGGGAAGAACGAATGCAAAACAGTTGATGGTAATCACATCAATAGTAGTGGCAGTAGTAATATTAATGGGTGGATTTATTGATCATTTATGATAAGGTTTTCCTATGGTGCCTCATTTAATGACCATACAAGATTCATATAAAAATTAGAGGCTGGGGACCCTTGACCAGCCATAGACAACTGCTGATGAGCAGAACCAGGATTCAAACCCAGGTCTGACTTCAGAATTTATTTTCCTGTAACCTCTACACCCAGCAAGAATTCTCCTGTGTAAGCACAGCAAGTGGCTCCATTCAGGAAATGTGACAGCGAGACAGAAAAATGATCAGTGAATCAGCCAACATGCACATTCTTCCCTTGGTCTCAGTAATGTCCTTTACAGTTGTTTTCTTTTCTCTCCAATTCAGCATCCATTCTCTTTGGCCTCTTTTCCTCTAGGAAAGTTTCCAAGTCTTTTCTTTTTTTGACTTTCATGACATTGATATTTTTGAAGAATATAGGACACTTGTTCTGTAGAATGTCCTGAATTTGACTTTGTCAGATGTTTCCTTGTGATTAGAGTCAGGCTATATATTTTTGGAAAAAATACCAATTGGTGATGTGTCCTTCTCAGTATATTGTATCAGAAGGCGTGGAGATTATGCATATTATATGAATATGAATTATATGAATACATATTTGACCCATCGCCAGTGAAGTTGACACTGATCTCTCGGTAAAGGTGGCGTCTGCTGGGTTCCTTCACCATGGAGATGCATTTTCCCCCTTTGTAATTAATATGCAATCTGTGTGGTGAGTTTTTAAACCATAAAGAGACCATTTCCAACCGATTCTTCCTTTCCGATTTTAGCATTCATTAACGATTCTAGTTTGAATCAAATATTACATTGATGGAGGGCTTCAAAATGGTGATTTCTAATTGTAAATTTACTTAATCTACATTCCTCTAAGAATAGCTTTCCTTCTTCCCACCATTTACTCATTTTTCTTGTGAGGATCACCACGGGCTTGGAATCTATTTTATTCCACAAATTATTATGCAACACTGTCATTATACACGTCAATGCTCAAGTTGACCTAGATTTGGCCAGAGAAAGCCCTTCAAGTTGGTTTCTGTGTCTTCTTATCAGATCCTCATCATTCTTTGAGAATTTCTTTGCTTTCTGGCATGAAAAACATCTCAGATGTACGTCCACACAAAAGCTTGTTCACAAATGCTCATGCAGCATTATTCACAATAGCCTCAATGTGGATATGACCCAAATGTCCGTGTGAATTGATGGATAAAATAAAGACTATTTGGCCATAGAAAGGAATGTAGCACTGACACACGCTGCAACATGGATGAACCTGGAAAACATCGTGCTCGGTGAAAGAGACCAGAGAAGACCACATACTCTGTTACTCCACTTATATGATGTGGCTTGAACTGTGTCCCCCAAAAAGATATGTTTGATCCTACGCCCCCAGTACTTGTGAAAGAGACCTTTTTCGGACATAGGGTCTTTGCAGATAATCCAATGACTCATATCCTTGAAAGAACAGGAAATCTGGACACAGACACAGAGAGGAGAACGTCATCTGAAGACAGAGGAAGAAACTGCAGTGAGGCATCTACAAGCCAAGGAACGCCAACAATGACTGGTAACTGCCAGAAGCTCAGAAGAGGCTGGGAAGATCCTCCCCCAGAGCCCTGCTGACACTTGATTCCAGACGTCTCAACCCAAGAACCATGAAACAATGAATTTCTGTTGTTTTAAGCCACTCATTTTGGGGAGTTTTCTCTTGGCAGCCCTGGGAAACCAGTATGTATGAAATGTTCAGAAACAAAATAACTTTAGAGACGCAAACAGATGAGTGCTTGCCAAGGGCTGGGGATGGGAATGGAGTGTGACTGCTAACGGGCAAGAGGGATCTTTGGGATGTAATGGAAATGTTCTCGAACTGGATTGTGGTGATGGCTGCACAACTCTGTACGCTCATTAAAAACCATAAAACTACACAATTAAAGCAAGTGAATTGTATGGGCTGTAAATGCTACTTGATAAAGCTGTTGAAAACAAAAGTCCCAGATTTGCTCTCTACTTTCCCTGCCCTTGACCTTGACTTGGCCATTTCTCCAAGGATCCCTGGTTCCTTGTGGGATGGAATGGACAAAACCAGTATACTCAATCACCAGGCAATGATCACTAGAAGGCTTTGCAAGGGAGAAGGGGCTATTCTCACCCTTAGCAAAGTGCCAAGAGGACTGTTGCCTTGACCTGGTCCATGGAGGACACTGTTTATTAAGCACCTACTGTGTACAGCTACTCATGGCTATTTATTCAGTCCTCCCAACAGAGAATCAAGGTGAACATCAGCATTCTAAGCTCAGAAAGACTGAGTGATTTTCCAAAGCTCACCCAGCTACTACATGGCAGTGATAGGGTTTGAACCAGGTCCACCTGATTCCAAACTATTTGCTTTGAGCCAACGGATGAAATGTGTGATGTCTTCAGGCCCAGGAAACCCAGTGTGTCAGGGTGGGGATTCCACTTTGCTATGGGACTGTGCACAGAGATGCAGAACTCTAGCTCCCCTCTCCCAGTCCTGCAGCTTCTTGCACTCAGATCTTCCACCCAGAATTTCTAGCTGGAAACCAGGCCTTCTCACTGCTCGTGTCACTAAACGCTCAAAGGAGGGCCACCAATGTTTGAGCTATGTATTCATGTCCTTTCCCACAGCTATTGCAGCAGCAGATTGGAAGGCAGCGGCAGAGAAACCAGTGTTGGTGCCTCATTTGGGGACAGTTTGGGGTCTTTAACTAAGCAAGGGTGCCAACCAGAAATGTGGTATTGGAAAATGTGTCATCCAGTTGCTGTTCATAGTCAATGCAAAAGCCTCCCTGGAAACCTCCCCTCCCCCTATCCTGTTCTGAGGGCACCAAGAGGCCTGAATGAATGAATCTAATCACTCATTCCAAGTCAAAGGAGGGGAGGGCTAGGGGCCAGGGATAAAGCTGGGGGAGAAGCAGAGACAATGAGGAAAGCCACTGGAGAGCAGAGATGATCCAGAGCACAGGATACTTTTAGGAATCCTCTCTTCTCACATTCTCAGATATACAGATGGGGAAACTGAGGCTCAGCCCCAGTGGCATGGACTGGAGTGCAGTGGTAGCAGTAACTGGGCACTCCATCACCCAGCAGAGGAGGAGTGTGTGTCAGTGTGAGGGTGCGGGTGAGGGTGTCTTCCCTCTGTATCCACGGATTTAGAGTCATTAACTCCTGTAACAAACATTAACTCATCTCATATTAGCCTCCTGCTATCAATTAAGTTATTACACCAAAGGTGAGCCGGGGAGGAAATTATGCATTAATTACTGTCAATACCAACATATTATTTACATTAAAAATGTAAAAACCTATTCCCCAGGAATGGAGTTAATTAGAAAGGGGAGTGCATGGGCGCCAGAAGACTGATTTCCACCAACGTTTGCTAAGACTGGGGGCACAGGTGCGCTAGACTCTGCAGGTAAAGGATCGGAGGCGTGTTTGGATTTGCTTAGAGGTGGAGGGTTCATTATAAGGCCACAGGGGAAGGAGGGAAACACAAGGGAGTGTCTCCAAGGCTTCCAGGGCTCAGGGGAAATGTAAAGTCCTTTCTAGCTGCTGCGGACCCAGGACCAGGTGATACCTCAGAAGCTGCTATCCACGTTTATATTAGTAATTACTTTTCTGCTCCAGGGCTCAGCTGCAGCCCCAGCTACTGTTTATTATCAGCTCCAGTTTCTACCTGGGAATCCCACGTTCAACCGTCCCGCAGAGGGAGGCTCTGATTGGGCCCCTTAGTCACTGTCCAAGCCCCCTATTGGCTAGAGCTCCGGGCCACCTAATAGGCTGGCTCTCCGACCTATGGCTGGTTGTCTTGGATAGAGAACCAATCCCTGCCAAGGACCTATGGTCACATGACTGGGTCATAGCACAACAAATATGGCCGCACGTACACCGTGTAGCGCCTGATGCCCTTTTCCCAAAAGGCTGCTGTGGGGTTGGCAAATATTGGGATTTTCGTGTAGGAATGCCAGATTAAAAACGGGACGTCCAGTTAAATTTGGGTTTCGGATAAAGAGCAAATAATGTTTTAGGGTAAGTATGTCCCATGCAATAGTTGAAATATACTCTGAAATTTTTTTCGTTGTTTATCTGAAATGCAAATTTAACTGGGAGTCCTGTATTTTTATTTGCTAACTCTGGCAGCCCTATTTCCTGTAGACAGTCAAGAGGGAAGGGAGGGAAATCGGATAGGAAGGGAGAAGTTAGTGACGAAATGCATTCCTACTTGGGAGACTCTTCCTCTCTTCCTTCCCGTGAAGCCTACAGGTAAAATGTCCCCAAGTTCTGTCTCCTCTTTGATTCTCACAACATCCATTTGGACAGATCTGTGACCCCTTCATGAAAATGCAGAAATCGTGGCTCAGAGCAACTGAATGATGTGTCCAACATCACACAGGAAAACGGAGTCTGAAGACCTGGGATTAGCAATAGCTAATCCTGTCTTCTTTTTCTGTGTTTTGGAAACAAACCTCTTCCCACCACCGTCCTTTTCTATTGATAAAACCCATCTTATAAAAACCTCCAAGACACAATTGTAGTCTGAGAAAGTTAGGGTTATTAATTTGCCACAGCAAGAAAAACTGCATAGTGGAGGAAGAAAGGGGCTTCTCGCCAACAAAAGAGATGGGTTATTATAGAATTTAAGGGGAAAATAAAACAGAGTTTGGTAATATTTAAATGAAACAGAATGTGATAAGGAAAACAGAGCCATGTGTCAACAGGTTAGCATTAAGCTTGGGCGGAGATGCTAACTAAAGGTAATGTTTCTTTGGAAATGACCAAGTGGAAAGTTGCATCTAGACATCCTTCATATGAAGCTCTGCACCTGGGTTGGAAATCCAGGTTGCTTTCCTGGGTCAAAGTGACCCGCATGGCTCAGATCCTTCAGGCAAGAATAGGATACTGCATTCTCGATGATGATGTTTCAGCAAACAACGGAGATTTTGGCAGTCTGTGATTCTCAAGAACAAGGTTTTTCAGCAGCGTGTCCTTGATGTGATTAACAAAAGCAGTTTATACCCACTCATGTCCTCTCCCATCAGGTGGAACACTTAAAGTCCTTTACATCCAGATCTTGGTTTCTAATACCATTCTCCAACAAAAGGAACTCGGGATCTTTGGAGATTCCAGGCTGAGCAGGAAATATACAAGATGAGAATGGAGCAACTTGTAATACCAGAAAGTAAGGAAGTACTCAGAAAAAAAAAAAACAACCCACAAAGATGGGTGTGTGTCAAAGGAACACAGATAGAACTGAAAGAGCTCTAAGGGCCAAAAATTGGAACCATTTGAGCAACAAAATAAAGTGGTGTTGGATTATAACCCAGAGTGTGAAATAAATATCCATGAGCCCATGCTGATATAAATAAATGATTGATTAAATAAATAAATAGGGGAGAGTAGATAAATCTCCCATGGTGAAGAATTCCAAATCATTTATTTAGCTACTCTACCCTCAAGGAGGGGGAAAATAACTCCCCAACCCTTAAATGTGGGCATCCTGTAGTGACTTCCTCCCAAGAATACAGTAAAGAAAGGGAGAACAAAAGAGTAACTTTACAGTAAACACACCTGGCAGACACTGCTGCAGGTGGGTGATCAAGGTCAACATCAATAGTGATGAGTCATGTTGACAGCACATTCCATTGACATGATGTGATCAAAATGGAACCTCCCCTTGTGTTCTTGCTCCCCCAAACCAATAACCCTAGTATATTCATGAGAAAAAGATCCAAAAAATTCCCAATTGAAGGACACTCTCCAAAACACCTTCTCAGTCCTCCTCAAAACTGTCAAGGTCATCGAGAATAAGGAAAGCCTGAGAAACTGTCATGGCCAAGGGGAACCTAAGGAGACATGACAACTAAATGTCATGTGGGATAACATGTAGGGTCCTGGGACAGAAATAGATCAATGTTAAGTAATCATACTGGTTCATTTATGGTGACAAATGTACCGTTCTAATGTAAGATGTGAATAATGGGGGAAACAGGGCAGAGTGAATATGGGAACTCTGTGTTATCGTTGCAATTTTTCTGTAAATAAAAAACTATTCTCAAATATAATTTTCCTAGAAGTCCATGGAACGAGGAAGGAAGTATCAGAAATCAGTGTGATGGTCATTCCCAGTAAGCGTCTAGAGCTGCAGACAGACCCAGCCCATTTTGACTCCTGACACCACACACAAAATAGGTAAAGGTGGTTTTTCTAGTCCAGTGGTCTAGATTTTGCCCCCAGGGGAACACATGAAAATGCTTGGAGACACTTTTACTTGTCAGGACTGGGGAGACATCTACTGGGTGGAGTCCAGGGACGCTGCTCAACACCCTACAGTGCACAGGGTGACCCCAGCCTCAGAGGATGATCCAGCCCCAAATGTCAGTGGTGTTGAGGTTGAGAAACCCTGTGCTAGATCCATTCAAGTCTAGCAGGGCCCTTTTAAGTATCTCAAAGTTGGAAGAGTTTTTCATTATCACCTATTGCAATCCCAGAGGGGCTTAAATGATTGTGGATTCTCAGGTTTCTTTAAAAATCTGATCAAAGATGTTTACCCTTTCCTTAGAAAATGCATATAAGTGCAAACATGCAAAATTCTTCATAGGCCTACTCTTTATTCTTATGGATTAAATCACCGAATCATATCAACAACCTGGAGAAGTGGACCCAGTTGTTATCTTCGTTTCACCAGCTGGGGAAATTGAGAGCCAAGATCACTCAAATAGGAAGAGACAAAAATGGGATTTAGATTCAGTATTACTTGACTCAGAGCCCAAGCAGTCAATTACCACTCGACAGATTTTAGCAAGCTCTACAAACAATTAGGTTTTACCCACCCTCATTTTTTTTCATGCAAAAATGAATGACCCTTGACTCCTGGGGATGAGTCTGGACCCAGCATTGTGGGATTGAGAAAGCCTTCTTGACCAAAAGGTGGAAGGGAAATGAGATAAAACTTCAGGGGTTGAGAAATTTCAAATGGAGTTTAGAGGTCACTCTGCAGGTTATTCTTATGCGTTATATAGATATCCCTTTTTAGTTTTTAGTGTACTGGAATAGCTAGAAGGAGATACCTGAAACTGTTGGACTGCAACCCAGTAGAGTTGATTCTTGAAGACGATTGTATAACTATGTAGCTTATATGGTGTGACTGTGTGATTGTGAAAACCTTGTGGCTCACACTCCCTTCATCCAGTGTATAGACAGATGAATAGAAAAATAGGGACAAAAACTAAATGGGTAATAGGGAGTATGGGGGATGGGATATTTGGGGTGTTCTTCTTTGCTTGTATTTTTATTCTTTTATTGGAGTAATGAAAATGTTCAAAAATTGATTGTGGTGATGAATGCACAACTATATGAGGGTACTGTGAACAATTGATCATACACTGTGTATGATTGTAGGGTATGTGAATATATCTCAATAAAACTGAATTGAGAAAAAATGAATGACCCAGCTGCTGGGAATATAAGATGGTGAAGCTACTTCTGGCAAACAATTTAGGAGTTTCTTAAAAAGTTAAACATACACTTAAAATGCAGCCCAGCAATTCTATTCCTGTATCTACCAAAAAGAGATGCAAGCACGTGTCCACACAAAGATTTGCATATGAATGATCATAGCCACGTTTTTCATAATAGCCAAAAGTATGTAAATAACCCTAATGTTGTTGCTGAATAAGTTCATTCAATGGAATATTATTCAACAACTAAAAGCAACAAAATATTGATAGATGCCATCACATGGATGAAGCTCAAACACATTATGCTCAAGGACAGAAGCCAGATACATAAGAACACATATTCTATTTTGCTTGCATGAACTTTCTAGAAAAGGCAAATGTATGGATAGAGAGAGCAGATCAATAGTTGCTGGACCTGGAGTTGGGAAAGGATATTGACTGCAATTGGGCACAAGAAACATTTTGGAAGGAGGATGAAATGTTCTAAAACTGGGTGTCTTGGTTACAAAACTTTATAATTCACTAAAACTCATTGAACTATATACTTAGAATGGGTGTATTTTATGGTTTGTAATTTATACCTCAATAAAGGTATGTTAAAAATATATATTCTGACATATTAGCAAGAGGAAGACAGACCACCTTTGGTCATGGAGACAAAGAGAAGGCACTCGTTTTAAAATGTGTTTTTTTTTTAGTGGGAAAAATGATCCGATCATATATCAAGATAGAACAAGTTAAGCTAACAAAAATTGATTATGATCAAAAGTAAACTTTGTATGGACTATAGAGAATAGCAATATCTTAATATTCTTTCATCAATAGTAACAAATGTACCACACCAATACTATGGGTCAATAATAGGGGTGGGATAAAGGATATGGATGTTTTGGGTTTTCTTCTTTATTTTTATTTCTTTCTCTGGAGTAAAGAAAATGTTCTAAAATTGGTCATGGTGATGAATGCACAACTATGTGATGATACTCAGAGCCACTGATCATATACTTCAGATGGTTTGTACGGTGTGTGAAAATATCTCAGTAAAATTGCATTTAAAAGTAAACTTTGCAGTTGTTTGGCTGGAATAAAAAATAGAACTTTTCTCAATAATGGACAGGTCTTTGACAGATGACACACCCATCTTCTATGACAACCTCTCAATTTCTATTTTTCCTTACATGGATATCAGCAAGTGCTGAAAAGCTCTTACTCAAAAAAAAAAAATTGCTTGATACTGATTCTCATTCATAATAAGGAAAATTCACCTTGAAAATATCAGGTGTCATTTCCAAACTGTCCAACTGAACAAATATCATGCACATAGATACTTCTATTTTTGGCTGATTTGGGGAATGCAGTCAGGTCAGCCTCCATTGAGGACTGTGCCAATTATCTATTGCTGTGTATTAGATTAATCTAAACCTTTGCAGTTCAAAACAACAAACATTTATTATCTTGCAAAGTTTTTGATGATCAGGAATCTAAGGGAAGCGTATTTGGGTTGTTCTGACTGGCGGGGGAGAGTCTCAAGAGTTTGCAGGTGAGACATTGCCAGGGGTTGCCTCACCTGAGGGCTCGACCAGAGCCAGAGGATCCTCTTCCAAAGTGGATCCATCACATGCACCACTCCACAGAGCTGCTTGAGCATCCTCACAACATGGCGGCTGGCTTCTCCCAGGTGACTACCAAGAAGGAGCAAAGAGGAAGCCGCAGTGAATTTTATGACTTAGTCTCTCGACTAGCACATTGTGATTTCTTTATTCTATCATAAGAAACAAAGTCACTAAGTCCAGCTGATACTCAAGGGATGAGGGGATTAGCCTCCACCTCTTTAAAGGAGGAGGATCAAAGAAATTGTGGACATACTCGTAAGCCACCAGGCAATATCCATTAAGCTAACATATACATATGTGTGCATGTGTGCGAGTGTGTGTATATGTATAAGCAGAAAACACTTAGTTCATACTTTCTATGTGCTAGACACTTGCTCTAAGTACTTGATAAATATTAAATCACTTAATTTTGATAATCATTCTCTGAGGTAGGAACTCTCATTATCACTATTTTGTAGATGAAATAAATTAAGGAACAGAGAGGTTAAAAAACTGGTCCCATATTACAGAGCTGGTAGGCAGCAGTGTCAGGTTTTATACTCAGCTAACTCAGCTCCTGATTTTCCCACAACACTTCATTGCCTCCCTTTGACCCAGCAATTCCATTCCTGGGTATCTGTTCTACAGCACATGCAGAATAACGCAAGTATGGCTCACAGCAGAACTTGTAAAATAAAAGCCTGATTGTCCATTCACTGGGGTCTTAAAAATCTTGGCAACTTTATGCAATGGAATATTATGCAGGCATCAAAAAGAATACAATGTGGAAGAACCTTGAAAACATTTTGCTGAGTCAAAGAAGCCAGTCACTAAAGACCACAGGTTGTATGAGTCTATTTATGTGAAATGTCCAAAATAGGTAAACATGTGAAGACAAAAAGCAGATTAGTGGTTGCCAGGGGCTGGGGGAGGAGAAAAGGGAGTGACTGGTATTAGGTATGATGTTTTTTCTTGGGGTGATGAAAATATTCCTGAATTAGATAGTTGTGACAATTGCACAACTCTGTGAATATACTAAAAACCAATGCACTGTGCAATTTAAATGGGTAAATTGTATGCTGTGTGTAAATTATATCTAAATAAAGCTGTTATTTTTTAAAAAGTACATGGCACAAATTGTAAATGGGGGAGTAGAGCCCTATCAGATATCGTTCTGGTTTGCAAAAGCTGCCATTATGCAAAATACCAGAAATGGATTGGTTTATATAAAGGGGATTTATTAGATTACAAATTTACAATTCTAAGGCCATAAAAGTGTCCAGACTAAGACATCAACAAGAGGATACCTTCACTGAAGAAAGGCTGATGGCATCTAGAAAACCTCTGCTGGTGAGAAGGCACATGGCTGGTGTCTGCCGGTCCTTTGCTCCCAAGTTCTGGTTTCAAAATGGTTTTCTCTGAAAAGTCTCTGGGCTTCTGTCTCTCTTAGCTTCTCTGTTTCAGCTCCTGTGCATCCTTGCTTTTTCTCCCAGGGCATTTCTCTCGAAGCATCTGGGGGTGCTTCCTTAGCTTGTCCAGGGCAAACTCTGGGTTTCATCTCTTAGCTTAGCATCTCCAAACGTACTTCTGTCTGCATCTCCAAGTATCTGGGTATGTGTCAGTCCCTGAGCTCTCTTAAGGACTCCAGTAAACTAGTCAAGACCCATCTTGAATGGGTGGAGCCCACACCTCCATGGAAATTATCTAATCAAAAGTTCTCACCCACAGTTGGGTGGGTCACGTCTCCGTGGAAACAACCTAATCAAAAGATCCCACCCATAATAAGTCTGTACTCACAAGATTGGTTTAAAAGAACATGGCTTTTTCTGGGGTACATAATAGATTCAAACCATCACAAATATAAATATTATACAGCCAAAGTGTTACACCTCAGCCCCCTATGTAGGCACAAGTAAAACAGAGAGGAAAATGGAATGGAAGCCTGGTTCTTACACCATCAGTTCTATGAACCTGGTCTGAGATAAACCTGGTGTTTCAAATCAATGGGAGGAAACAGGTTGTTTGATCTATGGCTCTGTACGAAGTGACTAGCCATTTTAAATCAAACAGAATGAAACAAAATCTGGAATACCTCCTCATGAGCTCTTTGCACTAAAACAAATTCCAGAGGGATCAAAGTAAAGCAAAAAATGGGGTGGTTAGATGAGATTTGACTTGGAAAGATCTGCAAGCAGATCGTAAAGTGAGAAATAGCAGGTATGGGTCATGGTGTGTGAAGCTCACCCCCATCTGGGCCAGGAAAGAGATAAAGGATGATGCATTTGTGTTTAAATTCAGAGCCCAGCTCTGATAGGACACTTGGCAGATCCACCTTCAGAAAAGGGAACTGAGGAGCCTGGGTGGAACAGGAGAGAGAATTTCTTTTCCTTGTCTATATTATTGATGCATCTCCAATTTAGCATTATGTATATGTGCTGCTTATTCCAAGAAAAATAAATCCAAAGATAAGTAAAGTCCAGTGGTAGCAAACAGAAGCCAAGCTGTGAGAGGCAGCTTTGCAGACAAGGGTAGGCTTCTGCCTCAGAAATCTACCACCCTCTGAGAGTCCTCTTCTGCATTCTTGTGTCCTCATTTGCTTTGTGCTGAAGACAATGAGGTCATACTTGGCAAGATCAGAAGCACTGATGCTTCTAGGCCAGCAGGGGAGGATTATAAATCTGTATGTCAAGTGTAAGTTCATCCAGGCAGGTGTAACTTAGAAAAGATGTCTGCATGTGGAAATATGTATAAGGCACATTGTATGAAAAAAGTAAGCAACATAGTAGCATGTGGAATATGCTACTATTTGTATTTAAATATATATATGCACACATGCACAACATATGCTTGCTATATAAGCACATTCTTTCTGGAAAGCTACACAAGAAAGATGACAATAGTTGTAGCTGAAAGGGAGAAGTGTTAGATTGTTATTTTTTCTCAACCATTCAACTCCTTCCCTATAATAGGACTGTACACATCCACATTCCTTACCATTTGGCTATGCAAAGTCTCCCAAGAGAGTTGGCAAAATGTACAACCCTGCCCCACTGATTCTAGGTTTAACAATGTGTATCAGCTATCTATTGCTGTGTAAGAAAACACCCCAAAACTTAGTGGCTTAAAAGAACCACTATTTTATATGCTCGTGGTTCTATAGGTCAGCAAATTGGGCTGGGCCCAGCTAAAGGGTTCTTCTGCTGGTCTTGCCTGCCTGGGTCACTCACACAGCTGCAACCACCTGACATTTTGGCTTTGCAGGCTGGTCAGTCCAGATGGCTTTGGTTGGGTGGGCTCATCTTGGCTTAGCCACACTTCCTTACATCAGGGTGGTCCAATGGCAATAAGAGGACAGGAGCTAAAGCTTCCAGGGCTCATAAGGCTCAGGATTCCCATTTCATCACTTCTGCCATATTCTATTGTTCCAAGCATGTCATATGGGGTGGTAGACAGAATGACAGCTCTCAAAGACATCATTTTCCTAACCCAAGAACCTGTGAAGGTGTTCCCTTCCATGGCAACAGGAACTTTCTCGATGGGATTAAATTGAAGGGCTTATGATGGGGAGATTCTCCTGGGTTATCTGGAATGTCCAATGCTGTTGCAGGGATCCTTACAGGAGAGAAGCGGGAGGGTCAGGGTCAGAGAAGGGGAAGTGATGATGGAAGTAGAGGTCAGACAGAGAACAAGAGGGAGAGATTTGATGATGCTCCGCTGCTGGCCTTGACACTGGAGAAGGGGCCATGAGCCAAGGAACACGGACACCTCTAGCAGCTGGAAAAGGAAAGGAAGAGGATTCTCCCTGGAGCCTCCAGGTGGAACCAGCCCTGCTACACCTTTATTTTAGGGTTTTGACCTGTGGAACTGTAAGGATAATGAATTTGCGTTGTTTGACACCTTTAACTTGCGGTAATTTGTTACAGCAGCAGTTGGAAACGCATACACATGGCCAGTCCAGATTTCAAGGTGGAGGGAGGGTGTAGTGAATCTACCTCTTAATGGAAGGAACCAAAAATGGCTGTGGCTATATTTCCATTTATCCCATCAGATGAACAGCTTTGCCTAACACAGCCTTTGCTACCTGCTGTCTCTCCTCTAAGGAAGGATGATTTAATACAGGGTTTGGTCAGCTAGGACCATGGGTGAAATTGAGCCCACCTTCTGTTTTTATCAATAAAGTTTTATTGGAACCCCACTGTGCCAGTTTGGATGTATTATGTCCCCCCAAATCTCCATGTTCTTTGATGCAATCTTGTGGGGACAGACGTATTAGTGTTGATTAGGTTGGAACCTATTGGTTCAGTGTTTCCATGGAGATTGTTGCCCCACCCATTCAGGGCGGGTCTTCATTGGGTCACTGGAGTACTTTAAAAGAGCCATACAGGTCCAGACACAGAGAAGCTGTGAGTGACATTTTGGAGAGCAACTGAGAGAGACATTTTGGAGACAGCCATTGAAAACAGACTTATGCTAGCCCAGAGTTTGCTCCAGATAAGCTAAGAGAGGACAGAACTCCCCAAGGGCAACATTTCGGAGAATGCCATTTAGAAACACAGCCTGGGAGCAAGCAGACTCCGGCCATGCGTCTTCTGAGCTAACAGAGGTCTTCTGGATGCCATCAGCCATCCTTCAGTGAAGGTACCCTATGGTTGATGCCTTACCTTGGACACTTTATGGCCTTAAGACTGTAACTTTGTAAGCAAATAAATCTCCTTTGTAAAAGCCAATCCATTTCTGGTAGTTTGCATAATGGCAGCATTAGCAAACCGGAACACCAACCAATACGATAACATATTGCCTATAGGACCAGTGATTGGAGAGACGTTGTCCCATCTGAGGGTGAGAATCAAGGCCGGGGATGCTAGCAGGAGAGAGAAAGAGGGGAGGAGCTGGTCTGTGTTCCTTCTGGAGGCTGCAGGGGAGAATCTGTTCCCTGGCCTTTTCCAGCTTCTCAAAGATGCATTCTTTGGCTCGGGCCTCCTTCCTCCATCCTCAAAGTAAGCAATGTCAGGCTGCGCCCTTCTCGTGCTGCCTTCTGACCTTCTCTTCTGCCTCCCTCCTCAACTTTGAAGGAGCTGTGGGGTTACCCTGAGTTTGCCAGGATAATCGCCCTATTTTGAGGTCAATTGATGGCAACTCCAATTTCAACTGTGTCTTTAATTCCCCTTTGCTATTTAAGCTAACTTAGTCACAGATTCTGGCGATTAGGGTGGTAAACATCTTTGGGGGGTCTGTTCGCATTTATCTGTATTGTATTTTATAAACATCACATTTAACAGATGAAGTTTGGGGGCTTAGATGGTGTGCTGGTTTGTATGTATTATGCCCCCCCAAAATGCCATATTCTTTAATGCAATCTTGTGGGGGTAGATGTATTAGTGTTGATTAAGTTGGAATCTTTGGATTAGGCTCTTTCTATGGAGATGTGACCCACCAACTGTGGGTAATACCTTTGATTAGATTATTTCCATGGAGATGTGGCCCTGCCCATTCAGTGTGGGTCTTAATTAATCACCAGAACCCTATAAGAGCTCAGAGAGAAGGAGCTTGCTGCTGCAGCCAAGACATTTTTGCGACGGCTGTTGAAAGTAGACTTTTGCTATTCCAGAGTTTGCCTGGGAGAAACTAAGAGAACACCCCCAGATACCTAGAGAGAAACATCCTGGGAGAAAGCCATTTTGGAGCCAGAACCCTGGAGCAGACGCCAGCCACGTGCCTGCCTTCCTAGATGACAGGTTTTCCTGACACCATCAGTGTTCTTCTGTGGCGGTATCTGACTGTTGATGCCTTTGTTTGGACATTTTCATGGCCATAAGACTGTAACTTTGTAACCAAATAAACCCCCTTTATAAAGCCAATCCATTTCTGGTATTTTGCATAACGGCAGCCTTTGCAAACCGGAACAGATGGGTTTAGTGACGTGCCTGGGTCACAAGTAGTTGGTCAAAGGTTGAGCTGACTCTCTCCAGAATGCAGGGGTCTAACCCCAGAACTTACGCTCTTAGACAGAGCTGTGAGAGGCAGGGTCTGAATGCAGCTATGGAGAGGAAGAAGGCAAGGGAGGGCTGGCTGCAGGGTTTGTAAACGTGGAAACCAGGTCTCTTGCTAGGCAAGGCAGGCAGGAGGTCCTTTGGGGCAATCTTCTGTGCCCCATTCTCAAATGTTTTGGAGTACCAGGTTACTGCCTGCTCTTCACCCCCTAGGTCTGGACTTCTGCATTCTCCCCCTTGGGCGGAACTTGGGCTCAAGCACTTCCAGGACAGCTTGGAGCTCTCCATGGTGCTGAACTGCCCCCCAGCTTGTCTCTCTGGCCAGAGGCTCTGGCCTCTGGGGTTCTAGCTCCTACTTTGTCTTGCTAACTATAACCCAGGCCTCCTGACTCCCATGGCTCCAGTATGGGGCTTGGCCTTGAGGTCTAGGGCAGCCCAAGAGCTTGGAGCTTTCTTGAGGTCTCCAAACATTTCCAAATTTAGAGGTTACCAACTGGTGAACAGTAGAGAGGTCTGTGAGTGACATTGGCTCTCCCTGCACAGTCACATCTCCTGGGAATTAGGCAAGGGTCATACATGGATAATCTCTAGTATCCAAGCTTTGACCTCAAATTATACTAGCTGGTGTGAGCATTCTAATTGAAAGAAAGAAAAAGAAAGAGGAAGGGAAGAAAGGAGGGAGGGAGGGAGGAAAATTGTTCTGTTTTGACCTCATGGTAGCCTCTAGGAGCCAAATGGTCACCCACACAGGATTCTTGGAGTCTCCAGACCTGGTTTTATTTTACTCTTTTTTTTTCTCACTTTCTTTTTTATTTGAGGTATAAAATACATATGAAAAGGATACCAAATGCACTAATCTCAAGTGAATAGCTCAATTAATTTTTACATATATATGTATCTCCAAACAACTATGAGGCACATCACAATGTAGAACACGTCCAGCCTCCCCAAAGCCCCCCATTCCCCTTCCCAGTCAATACCCCCCAGAGGTAACCTCTATCTGACTTGAATACCATTGATTAGTTTTGCCTGTTTTTGAACTTTGTATAACTGGAATCATAGAGCACATCTTCTTGTGTCATGTTTGACTGCCTTAATTCAAAGTTTTATCTGCGAGATTCATCCATGTTGGTATCCCTTTGTCCAAATATACCACAATTTATTCATCTATTCTCCTCTGAAGGGAGAGCTAAATTGTTTCCAATTGGCTGTTGAGAATAAAGCAGCTGTGAAGAACATTCTACCACATGTCTTTTGGTGGATAGACACTTATTTCTCTTGGGCATATACCTGGGATGGGAATTACTGAGTTATGAGTCGTTATAGTATTTCTGAGTCATGAGTCATACAGTTAGCTGTAGCAGATAATGCCAAATAGTTTTCCAAGTTGAATGTTCCAGTTTACACTCCCACCAGCAACTTATGGAAGTTCCAGATGCTCCACATCCTAACCAACACTTGATAGCATCAGTCTTCTTAATTTTGACCATTTGAGGAGGGGAACGTTCACCTCTGGTTTAAGAAATAATATTGCCACTGAATTGCATACTTGAAAGTGGCTAAAACAGGAAATTTTGTGCTGGTTATATACAATATAAACAGTAAGCCCTAATGTAAACTATGAATGTTAGCTAATAATAAAATTATAGTAATAATGGTTCATCTATTAACAAATGAATGTACCTCACTGATAAAAAATGTTAATACAGACAACTGTGTGTGTGTTGGTGGGCAGTATGGGAACTCTATACTTTCTGCATGATTTTTTTCTGTAAACCTATAATTGCTCTAATTGCTGTAAACCTGTAATTACTCTAAAAAAGAGATAATTCTGGGTTGGTTATCAATATTAACATCAGTAATCAGTCATGTTGCTAGCAGGTACCCTTGATACAATTTGATGAGATGGCATTTTACCTCCGTGGTCATCTTCCCACAAACCCATATCCCCAGTCTAACCATGAGGAAAACATAAAAACAAACAAACAAACAAACAAACAAACAAACAAACAAACTAAATTGTGGGACAACATAACTGACCAGAATTCCTCAAAACTTTCAAGGCATCAAAAGCCAGGAAAATCTGAGACACTGACTGTCACAGCCCAGAGGAACCTGAACAGAAAGAAAACATTAGGGAAAAATGAAGAAAATCCAAACAACATAGGGACTTTAATTAATACTAATTTATCAATATTGGTGCCTTAGTTATGACAAATGTATCATATTAACCTAAGATGTTAAAAATAGGGAAGACTGAGTACAGGGTTTGTGGGAACAGAAACACTCCATACTCTCTTTATACTTTCAGCAAATCTAAGCTATTCTAAAATAAAATTCGTATTTTAAAAAATATCATACATATTTCCTTGATTTGAACATGCCTAACTTTTTTTTTTTCACTTTTGTATCTGGATACATCTTATAATCAACGACAAAGGAATGTTGCCATCCCCTGGAAGGTTCAAGGTGACTGCAGATGGTTTGCTGGTGTGAGAAACAAGCACTATTCCTAAAAAGGAATAAACGCTCACCTGATTGTGGAGAAGAAAAGAATTTATTCACAATCTTGCTAGAACAGGCATCCAACCCAAATGTGGGGTTAGGCGCGCAGAACAATAGACCCAGCGGTATTTATTCCCTATACCTAACTTGCAAGTCCCTCCCCTGTTTCTCCAGTGGCTGATACTCCAGAGGTTACGTTCTATTTGACAAGCCTAACTAGCCCAGACAAATTTGAAACATGCAGCCCATACAAATTGGAAACATTTGAAATAAGTTTCCAGCATGAATTTGCAACATTTCAAAAGTTGGAACAAATCTCCACCCCTGACTATAATGATTATGCCCAGACCTCTTTAGAGCCAGTCAGGGCTAGTTTGATAACAAGTTATGAGGCTATTTTAGGAACCTCTACCCCCAGTCTCCACCTTTCAAGGATGGTAGATAGTGGGCGGATAAACAGGAGGACTGGCCACTGATTATAGCTTGGCTTCTTGGCCCTCTGCCATCCCCCTGAACTGCCCCCACCCTGTGTGAAAGCTAAACTTAATCTAATTCTCACACTGGGAAGTGCTCTTGGGGTACACACCTGTAAGGATGAGGAGCTGGCAGAGAGAGAAGTTGAGCTGCCAGATAGTTGCAACAGATGCCTCGGTGGATTCCACCCACTGAAGGGGGCTTTAGAGCTTGGGTAGCCTCTTACGGTTACCCCACTTGAGTCAAGGGGTGGAGCCCTATACCCCCGTATTGACTAGCCATTGCAGACCCCCAGTGTGGGGTCAGCCAACAGTCCAGCAGCTGGGGGAGTGAGTGGCGGTGGCACCCCAATCACCCGCTCCAAAGGCCATGCCTGATTTCTATGCCAAATCACAAAGCGCCATCAATTGCCCTTGGGCTCCAGGTAATCATCTGAGGCTCCTGTGGATTCTGGGGAGAAGCCAAAAGTCCAGGTTGAATCCACAGGAGAGGCACACGAGGCCCTAGAAGTTAATCTTCAGTTAGAGCTCTTCTCCCCAGAGACAAAGGTCTTTTCCAGCAGTACACTGAGGCCAGAGGCACTGCCCAGCGAGGCTCAGTTCCCATTGCTCCAGTTTTCTGACTTTTTTACCCTGTCACAGTCAGCTACTTGTCCCTGGGCCATTCTATCATTTCTCTTGGCCATAATTTCAAGGAGAGCTTTGAATATTGCCTGAAGTAAGAAGAGATGAATGTTTATATTTCATGTTTTTCTCTTAATCTATCTGGATCCTTCCTTCTCATTCCTCCTAGGCTCTCCTGACCTCCCTCACCATCCCATGCTTGTTTGCTTTTGCGTTCATCCAAGACCACGCTAAACCCTCCCTGACGGGATATTCTTCAGCACACTGAAATCTGGCCCTTCCTGGAAGGGGTGACTGGGAGATGCATCTGAACTGGGAAACATATTAACTTCAGGGAAACATAACCCTAATCCAGTCAGAATCTGTGCAGAAAGATGAGATTCCTCATTGTAAGATGTATCCAATTAAACACCCATCAACCCATCCCTCCCTCCATCCATCCATCCATCCATCCACCCATCCAACCACCCACCCACCCATCCACCCATCCATCCACCATCCACCCACCCACCCACCCACTCATCCACTTATCCCTTTCTCCCCCTCTCCCCATTCCTCCTCCCTTCTGGGCAAGAAAGCACAACACCCAAAAGGATCTAGATTGAAACCCTGCCTCCATCCTATCACTTCCTTGCTTTGTGACTGTGGTCAAGTCACAGCATCCTTCTGGAATATTGGAATGTTAGCAATTGTCCCTTCCTCCCAGGGTTGTTTGACAAGCTAATGGGATAATGCATGGAAAGCATTTTGCACCAAGCACGGCACATGCTGAAGATCACACTCAAGGCCGCACATCTGGAGACGGGTAGTACAAGTATTTAAACTGAGGCTGGGGAGACGCCAGTCTCTGGGCCTACTCTTAACCCTCTCATGTGCTGCCCCAACAATGGAGAGGTCTGGAGATGTGGGGGACTCGTGGCCCCTTTGGGTCTGCGTGTTGGGGAGGGGAGTGCAGGACAATTCATCCCACACCTCTGGTTTCTCCCTCTGAGCCCTGAGTCGGGGGGTCATGAATAGGGGAGGAGATGGAGTGCTTTTGGATGCCCTGGGTTTGAGATCTCTGTGGGGCCCTCCAGAGGGGCACCCAGGGAGCAGTAAGATACAAGGTTCTAGAGGTGAAGATGGAGCTCATGGATGGCAGCCTGAAGCTTCTGGAAGTTTCAGGGCCATGGGAAAGGATGAGCCACACCACGAGGGATTGAATTGGACGCTGCTGGTGCCCTGAACTTTCCTCTTGGATGTGGCCATTTCAGGATGTCCAACGGTCAGTCCCTGCATCCTTGAGCTTGAGGACTTTTTCAGGACAGTGGCGAGCTGGGAATTTGTACCAATTCTAATCTGTACCCATCCTCCACCAATAACTGGTGGAAGGTGGTGTATACATACCGCAGCCCCCCGGCCCCTGGGGTGGGCCAATTCCAGCGTGTGTGTTGGCTCCATCACCCAGATGTTCTCTGATGGGTTGAGCCCCAACTTCCTGCTGTGGTAGTGGCGTGTGATGGGCAACTGTCATTGGTCTCTTCAACCCCAACCAGTTCTTGGCTCTGCCCAGGCCATTCTGGGCGGCCCCTGAAGATACAGGGGTGACTAGTGAGGGTCCCCAACCCACGGAATCCCGGGCAAACCAACTGCTTGGCAGTAGCGTCACACCAGTGTTCCTTAGCCTCAGCACTGTCAAGATTTGGGGCCAGGTCCTTCTTTATGATGGGGTGTCCCCAAATCATGACAATTGACAATGTCTCCAGACATCACCCCTTGTCCCCAGGGACAGAATTCTCCCAGGAGGGAGTCCCTGGGTTGGAGCAACCCTCATTGCAGGGACAAGGGCTACCCCTTTCATTTTGGAGCCAGCGTTTACAGCTGCTTCCTCCCGCCACCCCCTTTCCCTGCTTCATGCATCCTTGTACTGTTATTTGTTTGTTTTATTAATTTATTGTCAGCTTCCCTTCTCTGGACTATAAGTTCTGAGGACAGGGATCTGCTTTCTTCACCTAGAAAGTGCCTGCTGGGTAGTCAACTGGAGCTCAATAATTATCTGTTGAATAAAGGAGTTGAACAAAGGAATGAATGAATAAAGGTTTCCAGTGAAGGGAGGAAGGAGGAGAGTTTCCTTTCTGGCTGAAGGAGTGATGGAGGATCAAGCTGAGGTTCAGACCTAAATCGGGCAAACAACTTGTCCTGGATTGCCAGGGACGAAGAAGGGGCCTCTGACGCTGATACGGTATCCACTGTCCAGACGATGAGATCTCCAGAGAGGTTAAGTGACTCAGCCACGGTCCCCCAGCAGGGAAGGGGTGGGGCCAGGATTCCAGTTCTGGCAGCTGTAAAGGGTAGTGGAGGTCCTGAGAGCATATCTGAGCCCTGGACTTGTCCACAAGGGGGAAGGGAGGCATCTGAGAAGCTTTCAGGGGAAGTGAGCTGAGAGCTGAGAGAAGAGCAGGAGTCAAACCGGCTGGGGGAGTGTGTGCAGGGAACAGTGTCACAGGCAGGGGAACAGAATGTGCAAAGACTCTGAGCCCAAAGTCCCAGCTGGAAGGGTTGGATAAAAGTGGAGGTGGTGGGGAGAGGGGAACAAGGGTCTGACTGGCTTCCCCACTCAGGGTCTGAGAAATCCCTCGGGGTCTCTCTGCAAATAGAAGTGGGGAGAGAGTGTGTGTGAGAGAGAGAATCCTGTGACACCAGCTCTGGCTGAGTCCTCTGGGGCCACAGCTTATAATAGCTCTGTGTGCCTGGACTCTGCAGTGGCCTGGCTTTTTTTCCTGCCTCGCAGGAGAAAGGGGTGGCACTAAGCTTCAGTTTTCTCCTACTGGGAGTGGGCCAAGCCCCTTCCCTCTGGGACCCCAAAGGCTGGGGGACAAAGCCGTGGGCTCCTGGTTGAGGCTATTTATCTACATCTCTGCAACGTCGTCTTCCTCCGTCATCTGATACCAGTCCAGTGTCCCCAAATCCTCTTCCTGCTTCCTGCCCACTCCCCCCACCACACCCTTTAGTCTATTTTTCTAGTAGCTGCCAAGGGAATCTATTTTTAAAAAATTTTTCATTGAAGTTTACACATATACAAAAAAGTGTACAGTAGATTCATTTTCACAAGCTGAACTCACCGTCGAAATGAGTACCTGAGCAAAAAGTGAACGACATTTAGCTCTGAAGCCCCCTCCTGCCTCCCGTGTCCCCACCCCAGGGTGACGAGTACGCTTCTCACACCCGGGTTCATTCTGTCTTGTTCTAGAAGGTCATATGAGTGGAATCGTGTTCTGTCTTGCTCTTTTCCCTCAACACTGCTTGTGGGGACCCCCACCGCTGCCCTTTGTGGTGGGGACTGTTCTGGGGTATCTGGTTGCCATATAATCAGAGAAGATCCAGTTCTCCCAGGGGAACAGGAAAATCTGACAGGAGGGTCGGGGCACCTCAGCAGGGTTAAGTCTGGGTAACGAACAAGCAAATAACCACCAAGGTCCAGGCAGAGCTCCTGCCAGTTCTGCACCATCTGGGACAGTGTCCCCACCTCGGCTCTGTTGACATTTTGGGCTGGAGAATTCTTGATTGTGGGGGGCAGCCCCAGGCACTGTGGGGTGTCCGGCAGCCTCCCTGGCCTCCAGCATCCCCCCATTCCCCAGTTGTGACAGCCCAAGTTGCCCCCAGACAACAGTCCACTGTCCCCTGGGTTCGAAACTAAGTAACTGTGGCCATGCAAGGAATGGAGGACGCGATAGAAGGGTGGCCAAGAAGAAACCCAGGAGTGGACAGTCGGTGACACTGGTGAGGGTCCCCCCTCCTGGACCCCAAAGGGCGGGTCACCGGCAGCCACAGCGGACAGGGCAGCTCCGGACCCTCGTGTCTGCAGAGCACCCCCTGGTCCGCACAAAGGCGCCCCCCGCGGGGAGAGCAGGTGCAGCAGGCAGGAGCGAGGCACCTGAAGACGGGGTGACCAGGGAATCAGGCAGCAAGGGGATGGTAAGGCACCCCACTTCCTTCCCCTCGCTTTGCCCTGCCTGGTTTACACCGATCTGGGAAGCCTGGTTGGAAAACGTTTTCTGTAATGGGCCGGAGCCAGAGGTGGACACCCTCTCCCAACGCCTCGCTCACCCCGCAGGCTGCGGCCCCCCATTCCTTTCCCCAATGGGCTGCAGACTTCCCTTGGAACCTGCTACGGGCTGTGGACTCCCACTCGTTCCAGCAAAGGGCTGCAGAACCATTCCCATTTCCACCGCCATGCTGGCAGCCCCCCACCTCGTGCCCCCCACAAGCATCTACTGAGCACCTGCCCTGTCTGTGCCAGGCCCTGGGGTGCTGTGCAGGTGGAGGGGGGCCGAGTCTAGCCTGGGGTTCAGGAAGGCACCCCAGCAGCCTGAGGACTCAGCAGGCCAGCTGCTCAGTGCTGGCCCTGCCGGGAGAACTTCAGCTGGGGCCAAACCCCCAGCCCCCCACCTCATCAGCTGTGTGACCTTGGGCAAGTCACCGCACCTCTCTGATCACAGGGATCTCCTCTGTAAAGAGTAGACGACAGCAACACCCGCTTTCCCCAGCAGCTGGGACAGTCCTTGGAGGTCCTGAAAATAAAAGTGGAGGGCTCCCGGGCGGGCACACGACAGGTGCTCAGTGAGAAGAGCCAGTGGCATTTGTGGTATCCATTATCATTTCCCCACTATTTATTATAGTGTTATACTCTCATGAAAATATTAACTACATTATTATTTTTTATCATGCTTTTTATTGTAGAATATAACATATATACATAAAAGTGATGTTTCCCAGTGCAATTTAACAAGCATTAACTACATTATTATTAATGTATAATTTTTTCTCATGAAAATATTATTCCTTAAGTTATTCATCATTTATTATTATCGTACTATTATTTCAAAATATCACTATTATTTATTTTCCCTGAAAATACTATCATTATTCATTATTACATTATTTTCCCTGAAAATATTATATTATTATTACATTATTTATTATTTTCCCATGAAAAATTTATTATGATACATGGTTGATGATTAATTTCTTTATATTATCGATTAATTTCCCCATGAACATATTCTTTTCCCATGAAAGAATTATTTATTATTACTCATTATTACAGATTATTGTTACTCCCCCATATTATTCCTTATATTATTATTAGCCATTATATATTACCGTAATTTATTACTTTCCCCTGAAAATTATGTTCATTCACTTATGCGTTATATATGTATATTCAATTATGTAGTATATATGTATTATACGGTAGCATATGCTTTATTATTTGAAAGTATTACTCATCATATTATTTTCCCTAAAAATATTATTATTATAGTATTTATTCGTTTCTCAAGAAGGTTTCTTCCTCATCAGTGATCGATTATTAAATATCATTACACTATCGATTACCATCCCGCACGAATACATCATATAGTGCTCCATTACTCATTGCTTTCCCACGAAGTGTCGATTGCATCTCACTAGCTCTGGAACGTTTGCCACGCATCCTTCCCCCGCAGGGTCCTACTGTCGACGAGGACGATTTTCCCAGACGGCGTCAGTCACCAACCCCCCCACCGACAGGGGCGCGGGGCTCGAACCCGCCACCCTCAGGGCCCGCGGGGTCTCCCGGGGTCCCCGCTTCCGGCCGGCGGGGAGGCCGGGGGCGGCCGAGGGCAGCCGAGGACAGCCGAGCACGGGCGCGCGGGCGGGCGAGCCCACGGGGCGGGGCCGCGGGGGGGGGCGCGCGCGGCGGGGCGGGCGGGGCCGCCTGCTCGCGCCGCCTCCTGGCGCCGGGCCCCCCCGCGCGCGCGCCGGCAGTGGTTCCGCCCGGCCCCCGGCTCATTGTGCTCGCCTCGCGCCGGCCCAAGATGGCGGCGGCGCTGGAGGCCCCCGGCCTGTGACCACAAAGAGGGAGCCGGGGCCGGACGGCAGCGCGGCGGCGGCGGCGGCGGCCGAGGCCCAGGCCGGGCCCCGCGCCCCTCAGCCCCCCCCGGCCCTGCCCCCCGCGCGCCCCCGCCGGCGGCCGCCCGCCCCTCCCCCGCCGCCCGCCTAGCATGGTGCGGCGGGCCGCGCGCGCCGACATGGGCGAGAAGCTGGAGCTGAGGCTCAAGTCGCCCGTGGGGGCCGAGCCCGCCGTCTACCCGTGGCCGCTGCCGGTCTACGTGAGTGCCGCCCCCGCCCGCGCGCCCCCGCGCCGGGGCGACCCGCTCGCGAAAGCCGCGGGAGGAAGCCCGAGCCCCCCGGGCGCCTGGGCCCCGCCGGGCCGGGGGCTGCCGTTGCCGGCGCGACCCCGGGACCCCTCGCCCCCCGCCGCGCGCCCGCCCGCGATCGCAAGTTTGAGGCGCGGGCTCCCGGCGCTGGCAGGGCTCCCCGGCTTTGGACTTTCTGCGTTTTGGGGGGCAGAGGACACCCATTCCTTCCCTCTCGACCCCCACTTTTGGCACTGTCGAGACTCTCCGGGTTTTGAGTTTTAAAAATTTTAACGGAGGGGCACCCGTTCCTCGCCACTCGCCCCCCAGTTCGGTGGTGTCGAGGCGCTCCGGGTTTACATGATTTTTTAAAATTTGGGGGAGATGACACTCAGTCCTCCTCCGTCCCCCCCCTTTTTTTAATGGGGAATTTTTGTCCCCCACTTTGATTTTGGGGGGCGGGCCTCGGCCGACCCCTGGCGATGACAGGGCCGAGTGGAAATTTACAAGGGGTGATTGCGGGTGTCGGCGCCGCGGCGGAGGCGTGCGTGCGTGGCCGAGGATCGGCGCGGTGCAATTGGAGTGGAAGGCGCAGAGTTGCCTTTTTTTGTTTTGCGTGGGAACTGGGGGCGGCGGGAGGACGACCCCCGGGCCGGCCGGGTGTCTGTCTGCGCGCCTGTCTGTTGGGGCCGTCTCGGCCGGGGGCGGGGTGCGGGCGCAGGCTGCGCGCCTTGGCGCCGGGTCCTTGGAGAGGTGCTGGGGTGTCCTCGCGCGCGCGGCGCCCGGCCCGGCCCGCGCGCGCCAAGGCGGCTTTCTATTTTTGAGCATCCTGTTGGGCAGCTCCGGGCGTGCGTCTGGCGGCCGAAGCCGGGGGCGGGGGCACGTCCAAGTCCAAGTCCAAGGCCGCCGAAAGCGAAAGCGCAGGAGACCAGGGCGCCCTTTACCGGCTTTCCAAGTTCAAAACGCCAGCCGTCAGTCCCGCCGGCCGCCACCCCTCCGCGCCTCGGTGGTAGCCCCCATCCTGCTTGGCTGTTAGCAGTTGTCCGACCCTTAAGGAATGTAGATTAAACTTTGACTTATTTTTTAACTGATATGCAGTGTAATTCACTTTTTTTAGCGGGCAGTGCTGTGAATTTTGACAGATGCATAGGGTGGCGCGAACACGGCCACATGGTAGAAACTGAGCGCTTCCGTCACGCGCAGAATCCGTTTCTGCTGCCCGTTTGTCATCTGTCCTCTGACCCTGTGACTGAGCCTTTTCCAGAAAGTCATGTAGCTGGAGTTGCTCGGCCAAAAGTAGCTGACACTCGGCCACGTTGTCCCGCGTGTTGAGAGCTCATTCCCTGGGAGGGATGACTGTACCAGGGTTTCTGTGGTTGCCGCCCCTAGCAGGATGTGATGGCTGTTTCTGGTTTGGGGTGATTAGGAGTAAAGCAGCTCTAAGATCTGCCTGCAGGTTTTTACATGAACATAAGTTTTCATTGGGGAAAGTGCTTAGGAGTGGGATCACTGCGGCCTGTGATAAGTGTACACTCAGTATCGTAGCATTTTAAAAATTGCCGGTATTGAGTGCTTCAAGACGTAAGAAGTAACGTAAACCAACATCCAGGGAGCTCGGATGGCGTGGGCTCGCTGAGTTGCCTTCCGTCCTTTCCCCTGGTACTAAAATGAAAGTTTGTCTGGACACAGTTGTATCTGGCTGGCCTGGGGAGACCACGTGTCTTTCATGCTGGCGTGTGTAACCTGCCTGGCGCCCTCTGCGCCCGCCTTCGCTGGAGCACCTGACCTTCGGTTTTCAGCGCTGGTGTGGCCTGGTGCTCCAGGGTTTTTCCCTCGCTGGCCCGGACCTCACTTGGCAGGGGAGCGGCGCGTGCTGCCCGCTGGCCCCAGCTGCACCACTGCCATTCCAGCGGGGGTGGGGGGTTTGCTCAGAGATGCCCGGTGCCCCCTCCCTCCCGCCACGGAGCCCCTGGCCAGCCTTCCTACAGGGTCACAGTGACGTCTTTTGACCTTTGATGCTCCCACTGAGGAATTTTGCTTTCTCGTGGGAAATGAGGTGGCAGTGCCTTACACCGATTCGTCTGTTGTGACGATTCGATGACTGTTGCATTAAGAAAGTGGATGATTTCAGTAGCTCAAGTTCTCGAAAGGTCAGATTGCTCATCTGATGACATTTGAAAACGTGTTTGTTCATTGATTCATTCCACAAGTGACAACTAAATATGTACAGTGTTCCTGGGGGTGGGGATAAGAGAATAATAAGATAATAGCGATCCCCCAGAAAGTCATGGGATGCAGGTGGGTCGATTATCTAGAAACTAAAAGTCTGGTTAAGTCACAGTGCCTCATAGCAGGGTCAGCTGAGGTCCCAAAGGGGGAACCTGCCGGTTTTGCTGCGGGGGTTTTGGGGTGGGGGAGGTGAGGAGGGGCCTCTGTAGAAGGAAGGGGAAACGGCCACACACTGCCCAGCTCCGCGTCCAGCTCCGGAAGCGGGGGTTTCTGCCAACTGACACATACGAGGCGGGGCGGGCTGGGCACTTTCTGTTCCTTTGCTGGCTCTTGGTTGCTGGCTCTCCCCTTGGCACACACAGCTCACTCCCCAGTGGGAAACCGAGGCTCCCACCCAGGAGGAAGTCAGTGATATTTTAGGTGGTGACGAAAGCGGCCACTGTGTGTGGGAAGAGTCTATGCGGGCGGCCCGGGGGCTGTTCCCCTCCCCGATAATGAGGGCTGCGGCTGGCGTCCGGGGCTGTCCCCCATCCAGCCTCCCTCCCTCTGGCCTCCACCCCTGCTTCCTCTGGAGCTGGGGTCCCCCTTAATCAGAGCTCAAGTGCAGGGGGGTTAACCCTTTGATTACTTCACCTGGTTAAAGTCACGCCTTTATTTAAACAGGGAGAGGGAAATGGAGAGACTGGAAAGTACCTATTTGGCATCCTCAAACTTGAGCCTTTGTACTCAAGACTCTAGAATTGAAAGGCACGCTCCTTCGTGGCTCCTGACGGGTCACGTTGGGAAGCAGAAGGGCGTCTGGGAACTTTGGAGTTTACTAGGGCGGTGGCCGTGGAGCCGCAGGAGACCTGTCAGGCCAGTCTTCTCTGGGCCCGCGGGGCCCGCCCCTGTTTTCCTTAGTTAAACTTTATATTTCGAGATCATTGTAGATTTGCCAGGCTGCCGTGAGAAACACTACGAACTCCAGAGCCCTTTGGCGGGCTCCTCCGAGGCAGGCATCGTGCAAACTACAGAAGAAAATGATTCTGTCACCAGCGTCGATACTGTTGCGATGCGGACGTTCCTGGGTCCGCTTGTGAATCCCGGGGTCTCAAGGTCCTGGCCTCCTGGGTGTCCACACAGCCGGGCCCTGCGCCTCCCGCCTCGAGGACTGCCGCTTGCCTGGCACTGCCGGCCTTCCCGCTGGTCCCCTGCTTGTGGGAACAGCACCACTGCCTCCCTTACCCAGCCCGTGGGCATGGGCCTGGAAGCCCCTTTCTCGTGCCCTCTGACCTTCGAACTGTCCCCGCTGCTCCCGTCCATGGGTCCCAGTGGGGTGGCACTGACAGCTTCAGGACCTGCTGCACTGCCAAGGACCCGTCTCCCAGGGACGCTCCAGGCCCTGCGCTGCTCTCCCTCGCCACCCCCAACCCCCGTTTCCCCCGGAACCCATCGTTGCTCTTCCTCGGTTCCCACGGCCTTCTGGTTTCCTTCTCTTTCTCCCCTGGATTCTCCCTTCTCCTCCACTGGACGGTACCGAGTCCGTCCCCACAGCTCCGCTTCCGGGCCCAGGGCCCAGCCCCTGCGGTCTCATAACCTCGGCACACCGCACAGGCTGGGGCCCGTGACCTGTTGGCAGACCGGCTCTGCACTGCGTCATGTGCGTGGCTTTGGGCTTATTATTAATTTCTGTAGGCCTCATTTCCCCCATCTCTGAAAAGGGGATTCAGTTTGTACCCCCGTCCTGTTAGTCAGTCGACGCGTCCCCTGCTCACACCCCTTTCCTGCAGAAAGCGGCTGGCCGAGAGCGGGTGTGCGGCCCTCTGCACCCAGCTTTGCTGTGTAGCCCACCCGGGCCCTTTTGGGACTTCAGTTGAGGAACAGATATAAAACTGCTCTGTCCGTTATGAAGGTGGAAATATCAGCAGGACCACTTGTGTAATTTCAGGTTTGGTAGTAGCCATCACATCAAAAAGGCCAAAAGGAACAGGTGACACATATGGTTTTATTTAACCTGGTGTAGCTGAAATATTATCGTTTCCATGTGCAATCAACAGATGAATGGGCAGTTTACTACTGTTACCATTATTTGGCCGGGCCCGGCCACGTCGCCGTGGCTGCCATGGGGACAGTGCCACTCTGGTCCCTCTTTCTCCCGGGGCCTCTCTCCTCCGGCCCCTGACATCAGGGTCCCAGGAGAGCAGTGTGTGGGCGGCCTGGGGCTCTGCAGGAGCAGCCGGGGGTCTGTGGGGCCACACCCGAGCGAGGTCCGGCCAGAGCTACCCTGCCTTCCTGCCCAGCTCGCCCGGTGAGGCGGGGTGGCCATGCCAACCTGCGTGTTCCTGGCCGCTCCAATGCTGTGACCCCTGCCTCATGCCAGTCAGGGCTCCCGCGTCCCCGGTGGCTCCCGGCACTGCCCGTGAGGGCCCTGGGCGCATTTTCTTTAGAGCACCTGCTTTTGCTTTTCTCTGCCTCTCCGGCCCCCCGCCCTGAGTTAGAATTGTAGGCTGGTGGGGATCCCCCCCGCTCCATTTCTCCACAGCGATTCTCAGGATTCGGGATGTTTACTCTTTCATTGGAGCACCTCTGGGTGGTTGTTTTCTAGAACCCAGATCACCAGTGTTGTCCAGAGGGCCCTGTGGCTCTTGGTTTGGGGACTGGGCGGGGTGGGTCCCTGCTCGCCCAGCTGCAGCTGTCCAGGGCTCGGGGCCGTGGGTGTGCGCAGTATTTTTAGATGTGGTTTTGTCCTCTGACCAGGCTCGTTTGTCAAGAGGCCTGCCCAGGTCAGGGCTGGCGTGAGCAGGAGTGGCCGCGCCGTCCTTGGCCCTCCTTCCCAGTGACTCAGTACCTGGCTGGCTTCCTCCCAGTTACATTTCACTGGAGCAGAAAACATTCCCTGCGAGCCAGGGTGAATCACACGGAGGAGTGACGGAAAAGCCCTTTCGAGTCGTTGACTCAGCTCCCCACTTGGGCAGGAGTGTCTGCAGCAGCTGCTGCCCCTCTGTCCCCTTTGCAGCGTGATGTGATTTTGGGGGCCTTGCAAGAGAAATGCTTAAAACCAGCGAGATTTCATGAAAAGCGGAGCCCGGGCAGATGTGACTCTGCTGCTGCGGTTGGGAATCTGTTTCTAGCACCTTCTTTGTCAGCCCCTGCCAAGGACAAGGGGGGCATCTGTGGAGTCTGCTGTCCCCGGGCACAGGGATTTGTCCCCTCAGGTCTCAGCAGCTCGGCCACATCCTAAAGGCCCAGCGGAGGCCTTCCCCCAGGGCAGGTGGGTTCCCCATGCCTGGAATGGAAAAGAGGCGGGACAAGCAGGGGGACTTTCCAGCACTGGGGTCGGTTTTCCTGAGGAGGGAGAGGAAGGGACTTGCCCAGGGTCCCCCTTCTGGGTTCCGTGTTCTTGTCTCCACTCTCCAGCCTCCCCGCCGTGGGGCCCACACTTGCCTCGCGCTCTGAAATCACCCTCTTGAGACTCGAAGGGTTTTTGAACACGGGCCCCCCACGTTTTCATTGTGCCCCGTCCGCAGCTGCATGGCTTGGACCCATCTGCCACCTGTGCCCCTCTTGCCGCTCATGCCCATCGGAGCCACCTCCACCTTTTTTTTTTCATTGTGTTATAGTAACACGCATACAACTCAGGATCTCCCAGTTAACCACTTTCAGGGGTACAGTTTGGTGGCATTCGTTACATTCGCGGCCTTGTGCCACCATCACCACCATCCATTACCCCAACTTTTCCATCACTCCAAATGCAGACTCTGCCCCTGTGAAGCAGCACCCCCCCCCCCGTGCACCCCCAGCCCCTGGTGCCCTGTAATCTACCTTCAGTCTCTGAATTTCCTGACTTTTGGTATTTCATGTAAGGGAGAGCAGGTGACATCTGTCCCTTTGCATCTGGCTTCTTTCCCCAGCATGCGGTCTTCAGGGTCCATCCGTGCTGCCGCGTGGATCGGAGAGTCCTTCCTTCTTACCGCTGCACAGGATTTCCTTGTGGGAAACCCACATCTTGCCTCACCTCCCGTCTGCTGACGGACACTGGAGCCCACCACCTTTCGCCCGGCCTCCTTTCTGGTCCCTCTGCTCTGTCCTGTCTTGGACTTTTATTTTTCACTCTGGGCCAGCGTGGTGTTTGTGGGATGTAGCCCGATCGCGGGCCGGACCAGCTCACCTCCCGTCAGTAGCTACTCTTTGCTCGGCGTGGGGCCCAGATTCTTGCCGTCCTTTGTGGGGGCTGCAGGTCTGAGGCTGCTTGGCCTCCAGGCTGGTCTTGAACCCCCACCGCCCTGCATGGCCACACCGCTCCGCACCCAAGGTTTTTCAGCCTCGTTAATTCCCTCTGCACCAGGCATTCTCCGCTCCCCTTCCATGTCCTGCAGGTGCTACTCTCAGTGTCCCTCTCTGGATCCTCCAGCAGGGCTCAGTCCCACAGGTAACGAGGGCCGGTGGTCAGAGCACACTGACCCGGAGGGTGACGAGGACATGCGAGCACCCCTTGCGCATCGATGCCCGCCAGGTGCTGGTTCCCAGGCCGGGTGCACGCACAGCGTCTTGGAGCCTCTCCGGCTTGCAGGAGTGGCTGCCGGCCCCTTCTGTGGATCAGGAGCCAGCTGGAGGGAGCGGGGACAGGGCCTGGGCTTTGACGCTGGCTGGTGGGGTCCGCCACAGCACCGGGGTCTGCTGGCCGGGGCGGCTCTGCCTTGATGAGGGGAATGTGCCGTGTCCTTGGGAGACCAGCTTTCGGCGCCTTCTGCGGCAGGCTGACCTTGGGCCAGCCCCTGGCCTCTTCGCCCTGGGTCGTTGCCTGGAAGGACTGTGACAGCTCTGGCCGTACGCGCCTTAGAAGGCAGTTAGCTGAAGATTAACTAGGTGTTGGGTGGGCAACTCCACCAAAGCTTTTGCCCGTTGTACGTGGGTCACTTCTTGCTGCCGGGAGCCTGTTGGTAAAGGTGCCATCATTATAAACCCTCGAGTTGATCTTGTCCAAAGAAACCACAGGTTAATTACTGCTACTTCCAGGAGAAAAGCTTCTCGCCCAGCCTGATGCAGCCCTCCTTGGTTTAGGGTGTCAGGCTCGTGTCAGAGGATCTGTGAAAGGGAAACTTCTGGATGAGACTGGAGGTTATTAGTGAAGGTTGCCTGGATTTAGGCTGTGACGGGGTACACTCCATCGCTGGGGTGGCCCGTTGTCCGTTTTCCCCGTTCCTCAGGGTTGAGGGATGGACAGCGTGAGCATAAAACTCACGAGGTACTCAGCCCGCCAACAGGCTTTAATTCCGTTAGTTTATCTTCATGGCATTCCTGCCAAGGAGAGGGGGAGTGTTTCCTTCTCGCGAATGGGAGAGTTTTGTGGGCCGCGGAGCGCGGGAGGGATAAACATGTGCCCATACCGAGCAGAGCCTGCAGCGGGTGAAGCTTCTGGGCCCGGACTTGCAGTACTTTTAAACTTTGCTTTTTTTTTTTTTTACATCATTTTTTATTGTAAGATACAACATATGCAGAAAAGTGATAGATTTTGGAGTACAGTTCAACAAGTAGTTAGTACATTTCACAGTATAGGGTGGGTTACAGTTCAGCAATTTCAGGTATTTCCTTCTGGCTGTTAAGCGTTGTTTTGAAATAACTTCAGACTTGCAGAAAAGTTGCAAAAATAGTACAGAGAGTTCCGGTACAGCCCCCACCCAGCTCCCCCAGACGACGGCGTCTCACACACACAGCGCCCAAACCGGGAAGTAGTGGGAGCTCAGAGCTGTCTGCTCGGCAGTGAGGGCCCCTTCCCGGCCCAGGAGGGCCCCCGGCCCCAGTGGCACCGAGCTGTCACGTCTCCTTGGAGAGACAAGCATCCCCCACGACCTGGACCCCTCTGGAGGGACTGGCCAGGTGTGGGGGGGCCCCCACGTGGGGTCCCCTGGCGCCCCCTCCTGACGAGCTGCAGGTGGTGCACAGGCCGGCGCTGGGGCCCCTCGTGGGGCTGTCAGGAGGTGCACGGCCGTGTCTCCCTGCGGTGGCAGTGACCTTGCCCAGTGTCCGGGTGGTGTCCTCCAGCGCCCAGCAAGAGCTTTCCCTGTACTGGGGAGAAGGACCCTGAGGCCGGGCAGCGATCCAGGGCCCCGGCCTGCGCCTCTCATCTCAGCGCCCATCGTGGCCCTTGGCCACAGCGGGGGTTTCTGTGGCGTTTTCCCATGTCCCTGTGCGTTGGTGACTGGGGGCTCCTGTAGGCACAGCCGCCCCCACCCCCATTTATTTATCTATTCAGTTTTTTATGTCAGCAAGGACTTGACGTTTATTTTGTTCTCGGGTTGTTATTTTGTGGCTCGAGTTGTTCTCGGCTTGGCCCCTGGGGGCCTTCCCAAAGCCCCGTCCTTTTCTGAGCACTTCTTTGCCTTTTGGCCTCGTAAGCGGATCCAGACTCGCGTTGGAGTCAGCTGTTTCTCCGAGAGCCCTGGTTCCTTTTTTTTTTTTTTATTAATTTTTAATTTTATTAATTTACTTTTAATTGTGGTAGAGGATACATAACGTAAAAGTCACTTTACTTTAAGCAGGTGGCTCTGACGTGACATACGTCAACGGTGCCAGGGACCGTCCACCGCTGCCTCCAGACCGCCCGGTCCCTTTCCTTGAGAGTGGCAGCACGCTGCACCGTGCTCCCTGCTACTGGGGCACCAGTGGGCTCGCCGTCTGTCCTTCCTCCCGCAGACGCTTGCTCTAGACATGGGGGCTCGGGGGCTGCCAGGCAGACCCGGTCCTCGTGGTGCTGGAGGAGGCAGGCAACCAAAAACCGCCCGAACACAGCGGTGGGGGCAACGTGGAGACCCAGAGCAGGAGCATGGCGTGTTGGGGAGGCCCTCGAGGCCCCCCTTGTGGGAGCACGGGAGGCAGGGGCTCAGGGCTGGGCATGGACCCGGGGGGCCTGTGAGCCGGGTGACGGGTCCAGGGTTTGATGAAGAGCAGTGGGCAGCGCGTGGGTGGGATGTCGGTGTCTCTGCCCACCCCGGGGCACCTCAAACCCAGTGGGTGTCGCGGGTCCGACATTTGGGACCCAGCACTGGCTCCCTGTGGCCACCGTGTTGGTTCCACGTTCTGGGCAGGCGGGAGAGGGACGATTTTCAGCCTTTTGTGTTGGTGCCTGTGGCCGAGGAGCTTGTTTCTTTCCTGGAAGCCGGGGTCCTCTGCCTGCTCTGGCCTCTGGGGTCTGGCTGCGTGTCCGGCTGGGGCTAGCGCTCGAGGTGGGCACCAGCGGGGCCCAGGGGCGTTTCCCAGCCTTGGGCAGGGCCTCCCCTCCTGGGCTCTCAGGCGTGTTCCTGCTGGGCTGCCTCGTGCTCCCTCTCAGAGGCACTTGGCGGTGGGCTGGGGGCTGCCGCGACCACGTGGTCCCCTTCCGAGGGCTCCGGGCAGAAGCCAGTCCCTTCCTGTCCACTCGCTCTGGCCTGCTCCGTGGTGTCCACGCTCTCCCGGCCTCCAAGCCGGCAGCACCTTGTGTTTCCTTTGCGTGTGTTTCCAACTCTGTCTGGGGTCTGCTCTCACCCGGGCTGCAGCCCCCGTGCCGACCGCAGGAAGCCATTCCCCAGACCGGGCAGCATCCTCATGGGAGAGGGTGCTGGGCACCGTCAGCCGCCCCCGCTCTCTCTTCCTGTGTCCCTGGCCCCTCTCAGCACAGCTCTCCCTGCTGCTCAAATCCCCACGGTGTGGGTGTGAAGTCATTTTAAGCAGCACCTAGTTTTACTGATAAGAAATTTATTTCTTGTAGTCCCATGGTTTCTCCTGAAGCAGGAGCCATTTGTGCCACTTCTGACAGATGGAGAAGCACCTCGGGAAGTTGGAGACGCCCATGGGGCTCCATGTCCTGAGGGGCATCACCCCCGCGGCCATCTGAGGCCAGGGAAAGGGGAAGGAACAGGCCTGCTTGGCCTGGAGCAGAGCAAGGAAGACCGGAGGGCGGCCCCCCAGCCCTCACGGGGAGCCCCCCGCCCTTCGAGTTTGCATTGTCTCTGGGTCTGGCTGTTGAGCACGGACTCCTGGTTTTCATCAGCACCCTGAAAGCACTTGTGCTCAGGTAGCCAGAACGCTGACTTAGTCCCTTGTATGAGAAGTGTGCCAGCTAGCTGTGCTGTGTAACAAAACCACCGAATGGTGGACTGGAGAAGGCCCAGCGCACCGTCCCCTGCTGCCCTCGGGCTCCCTGGAGCTTTATTCTGCATCTGATGGTCGCACCCGGGGTCCCTCCCTCTGGCCGCCCAGCAGCCCGGGGGTGCATCTGCGCCAGACTCTGGGGCTCGGTTTCTCAACCTGCTGACAGCGCTGCCACGGCCCAGGCCTCGTTCTCTGCAGAGCTCTGAGGGCCGTGACTCTGTTTCCATGCCGTCTTCCCGACCTTAGGGACTCCATGCCGGTGACGGCCGTGGCAGGGCGTCCCCTGACTGCGCACAGCTCCCTCTGTGCCTGGTGGAATTTTTCTCCCACCAGGGGCCTGGCAGCTGGGGGGGAGCATGTCTGGGGCTGAATCCCCAGATGGGGCCCACGTGACCCACCTGCAGGCCAGGTCCTCTGTCTGGAGCTCCTGACGATGTGTGTGCTGTGCT
The DNA here is from genome assembly GCF_015220235.1 of Choloepus didactylus. Classification (NCBI taxonomy): domain Eukaryota; kingdom Metazoa; phylum Chordata; class Mammalia; order Pilosa; family Megalonychidae; genus Choloepus; species Choloepus didactylus. The sequence goes on from NW_023637606.1 coordinate 1,520,959, forward strand.
TACATCAGCATCACAGCGTCTCCCATCCATGCGCTGCCTCTGCCTACCCATGTCCACCCCGCCCACTCACCCGTGTGTTCCCCCTTCCTGGCCGTGGGCCTTTGGTTTCATGGTTGTGCTCCTGGTGGAGGGGGGAGCCAGGACCCTGCCGAGGGCAGCCTGCGGCCTCTCTCGTGTGCCATCCCTGTCTTCCGAGTCCGTCTGTGACCAAGTCCCTCCAAACGGCCATCAGGTTCTGCTTGGGCCACGTTGACAGCTCGAGGTCCCGGCAGCCAGGAAAAACGAGGCCACGTGCACCCACACATCCTCCTCGAGGCAGGAGAGGCGAGGATCCCGGGAGGGACAGCATGCAGTGTCCGGTCTGGGGTGGTGAACTGCCTTCCCGTGCAGCGTGCGGTTGATTTACCATGGACTGTTCATGTGATGACAGAGGTAGAGTTGCCACAGAGCGGACCCCCGCAGGCCGTCAGCCAGCATGAACAGGGAGAAGCCTCTCACAGCCGCTTCCTCTTCGTGGTTGGTTGTCATCAGGGAGCAGAGAGCTGGTCTTGCCCCACTCAGCACGTGGGAGGCCGACCCGGGAGCCGGGCCTGGGCGATGAGGCGGGAGCCAGCTGTACCCCAGGGCTCCTTGGGGCTGCTCCACACGAGACCTTTCTGGGTTGGCTTCTTGCCCGTGTCCCCTTGGAAGGCCCATGGGCCAGTTGGAAGAGGTCGCTGCCGAGCCGTCCTGAAAGTCTCGGAAGGATCGGCGGACTTGGCTGGTCCCGATGGCTTCAGGTTGGACTCTTAGGAGGGGCCCTTGCACACTTGTTTCCTCTTTTCCTGCTGCCAAAGCTCGAGAAAACTCGTTCCATCTCCTCAGAGGTGAAGCCAAACTCCAGGCACTTTGGCCCTTCGGCAGCCAGTGGCTTGGACTCCGCTGAATCCGGCAGGGGCCGTGGGGTGGGGTGGGCTGCGCTGTGTGAGCTCGTGCAAGCCCGCAGTTCCTTCCAGCGTTTCAGCCTCCGTGAGAGGGCCACGGCGATGGGACCCAGGGAGGGAAGCGGGTCAGACGCTCGGGAGGACCTGCTGAGCCAGCCGCATGCTCACAGGAGCGTTTTCACCGGCTCATATGTGCTGTTTGGTGACCTTGGATGATGACTTGAATCAGAAGCTCTCGACATGGGGTTCTTCTCCTGTTGCCGTCGAGTCTTCCTGTTGTAAAATCCACGTGCGTAAGCAGTGCTTCCAGTGGAGCTTACCAGCCCAGACACGGAATCTGCGTGAGTTATCTGTCGCTGCGTAACAAATGAGCCCCACACTTAGCAGCTTCGACAAGCAAGCGCTCGGTGTGTCACACAGTCTCTGAGGGTGGGGAATCAGGGAGCGACATGGCCGGGGGGTCCTGCTTGGGGTCTCCTGAGGTCGTGGTGCAGCTGTCGGTGGGCTGTACCGTCAGGAGGCGCGACCAGGGTGGAGGAGCCGCGTCGGGGGAGACCGGGTTCCTCTCCCTGGAGATGGGTGCTGCTCGTCCCGACCATGTGGCCCTCACTTGGCTGTGACGTGCTCCTCGCGTCCTTCCCTGGAACACATGGGGTCCTCTCTCCTGCGGCAGCATCAGTGGGTTCGGGAGCCTGCGTGTTTGCGTCTCCGTAGGAGCTGACCGACAGCAGGGCAGACCAGCCCCTGGCCCTCTTGTGACTTCAGGGTCTCCGTGCTGAGGTTGGAGGGTGGCGTTCCCTCTGGGGGGTCTCGGCATGGTCGTCTGCCAGGAGAGCTGCTTCACACAGCCTCCCGTCCACCGCTTTAAGGGTTTGCCTTTTCTCGGCACGGTGATTTGCCCATTTCGGGCATTTCATCGATGTGGAATTGGGCCACCTGGGGCTTCCTTCACCGAGCAGTGCGTTCTTGAGGTTCTCCTGCACTGCGGCCTGAATCAGAACCCCCTTCCTTTTTATTGCCTGGTAGTACGCGACTGTGGTTTTATTCCTCCATTATCAGCTGACGGACAATGAGGTGGTTTCCCCACTTTGGCGATTGTGAGTACGCTGTGGTAAAGGTTCATGTACACGTTTCGGTGTGGATGTAGGTGTTCGTTTCTCCTGGGTGGGCGCCGAGGACAGCGTGCAGCTGCTGGGCCATCCGGGCTGCTGCGTCAGTCATTCAGGGAACCGCCAGGCCGTTCCAAAGTGGCCGCCCCACGTCACGTTCCGTTTCTCCCGGGCCTCACCGACGCTTCTGTGCGTGTCCCCACTTCTCGCTGTCCTAGTGGTGGGAGGTGGCCTCTCGTTGCGGTTTGATTTGGTGGTCTCCCTGATGGCGGCGATGCTGAGCGTCTTCTCAGGTGCTTGCTGGCTGTCAGTAGATCTCCTCTGGAGGAATGTCTGTTTCAGATCCTTTGCCAGTGGGTTAGTCGTCTTTTTGTTCTAGAATGGCGAGTTTTCTTTGTATATTCTAGCTGTGTGTCCCTGATCAGGTCTGTGGTCAGCATGTGTTTTCTCCCATTTCGCGAGTTCTCTTTTCACTTTCTCAGTGATGTCCTTGAAGCATAAGCGATTTTAATTTTGAATAAGTCCACTTCATCCCCTTCTCTCCCCAGGGTGCACGTGAGTGTTTGGAGGGTGAGCACAGAGTGCACTCACATTCTGGGGCTCAAATCCTCTGGTTGCCTCAAGGGTCTGTTGGTTTTTTAAGGTGTAACCACTGAAACGACAGGGAAATGTCCCTGGGCAGTTAGTGGGGACACCGAAGGTGGTGATTGAGGTTTCGTGGTGCTCAGATCGGAGGACGCTTGTGCTCCATGTTTTAACCCGGCGTGAAGCCTTTAAGGAGAGGACGGCGAGATAAGCTCCTTCTGCAGCCGCTGGGCTGCGCGGTCGCACCAGGCCCCACTGTGGTCACCCGGGGAGGGCGTTGGCTTCCCCGGGCCCCCCGGCAGTTAATTCCGAGGAGTGGCTGTGTCCTCTCTTACCTGGGGCCCCGTGTCTCAGGATGCAGCTGTCCGGGGGTCGGCCCAGGCCCCGGGTCCAGGACCCGGCAGAGGGGTGTCGGCCGGCTTTGCCCCACCCCCATGCTAAGCCCCACCCCCTGCTCACACGGCTCCGCCCCCTGCACCGAGGGTTTGGCTCGTGGGGACTCTGGGGCTCTCCGTCCTCACCGCCCGCGCTGCCCAGCTCTCCTTTCTGCAGGTTCCTGTTCTTCACCTAAGACCTGAAACTGGTGAAAGCTTTCCCCCTCGCCCGAGAGGGCCGTGCCCCCCTGCCGGTCTTCCGCTATTCCCACCAGGCGTTGAGGCCGCCCATCCTCACCCCTGGCTCCCACGTCTCTGAAAGCACTGGTTCAGACGCCTGGCTGCACCCATGGCCAGAGTTCCTGGGCCGCACAGCTGGCGAGTGCCCGGGTGGTGCTGGCACCATGTTGGGGAGCCTCTGCCCAGCCTGCACAAGGTGGGGTGTCCATAAATACTCATAGGTGAGCCCTTGTGCATTGGAAGATACTAGGAATGCTGGGAGGTTGATTTTCCTTTGCCAAGGAAAGAAAAAGGCTTGGCCCAGGAGCCCACATGTTGTGTGACCCACGCATGTGACAGGGCCAGAGAAGGCTCGTCGCGGTTGCCAAGGCTGGGGGGGCTGGGGGAGCCGGGAGGAGGGACACGGGGTGACTGCTGAGGGGAGCGGGGCTTCGTTGTAAGGTGATGAATGTTCTGGACTTAGACGGTGGTGACAGGTGCACACCTCTGTGAGTAAACCCCAACCACCGCACTGTACACGTTACATGGGGGACTTGACACTGTGTGACTTGCTCTCTGAAGAGCTGTTACAGCTGAGTAAGGCTGAGGACCCAGAGGTGGGTTTCAAGAGCTGCTCGGACACTGCCGTGGAGGGCTGGAGGGAGCCGGCCCATCCTAAGACCCTCCAGGTGTCTCACCTGTGTGCTCGCTGCCATGGGGGCTGGTCACCTGGGCCCAGAGGCGCCGTCCGGGACCCTGGGCAGCCGCTGGTGGAGCTGCGCTGTGGGGTTCTGGGGTTCCCGTCCCTGCCCCGGGACAGGGCCTTCTCCAGCGGTCCCGAAAGTGAGGCCTGGTCAGGGAGCGGAACTGTGGGGGGCCGGAGGACCCTCGGGGGCCGGGCAGGCAGCCAGGGATCCGCCCTTCAAAACCCGGGCCCCCTGCGACTTACACCCGTGGGTCGGGGGAAGCTGCCGCCTTTGCGTCACCTGCTTCCCATCCTCTGCCCTCGTCCTGGCTGCCGAGACGCCAGGGGCCGGGCTGGCGCAGCGGCCTGAGCTTGCCTGAGGACGGGGCTCTGTCCTGGCCGCTGCACCCCGCAGCCTCCTGGCCTCTGGCTGGGTGCCCTGGGGCGGGGGCAGGGCTGCTCCCCAGGGCCAGCCACGCAGGGCGTTCCGGACTCCCTAGGAGCCGCTTTTGGAAGTCCAGGGGAACGGGTGGGGCTATAAGACGCTCCGTGTAGCCCAGTCTGTCTGCTGTGTGGTCATTTCAGCACACACCCAGCGGGAGAAGCTGCCAAGCACATACGTTACCGTCCCTGCTTTGTCCCGCCGTCGAGGGCCGGGCTGATGTGGACTGGCCACGTTTCAGGTGCTCGCTGCCCACGTGGCAGCACAGACCGCACGGGAGGGCTGCTGGCCCCTCAGGTGGTGGAACAGGGCGGCCGGGGCTCCCCGGGGCGCAGGGGGGAGCCCCACCTGCAGGAGCGGCTGGTGGGGCAGGGTGCGGAGTCTGCCTCAGTCCTGTTGGCCCCGGGAATTACGACCTGCAGTTGGGGCGAGTGCTCCTCGCTGGGCGGTCATGGCCTCTGGTTCAAGGCCGTCCACGCCGCAGGCAGCTGGGGACAGTGTCGGGCCGGGCGAGGTGAGCGCCAGCTGAGGCGGGTGCTGGCAGGTGGGGAGAGGCGTGGGGCGGGAGGGAGCCGCGGTCTCCAGGCCGAGCCCCCGCCCCGCAGGGTCTGCTCGCCCTCCCGCCCTCTTTTATTCTCTTGGGTATTTTATGAGTTAGCGTAAGAGTTTGTGTTCGTGATTTTATAAAGGCTAACGTGTGTGCTGGTGAGTGTGATTTCTTTATTTTTCACTGATGGGAGGTTTGATAAAGACACTTGCTGAGTGAGTGTTGGATCTGAGTTGGGTGCTGGCCTTGGGAGCCTAAGCCGGTCACAAAAGAGGGTGAGGCAGCGAGCTGGACATGGTCCGTGTCAGTGAGGGGGGCCTGGGCAGTGGTCCGTGGTGGGGAGGGCCTGTGGTTTACACCCGCCACCTTCTGGCTCTGGTGGCGCTGTCCGCAGCACAATCCCACCGTTGTCTTCCTGTGTTTCCCATGTCATGGTTGGGGAGACGGAAGCCCGAGGAGGGTCAGCAGCTTGCTCAGGGTCAGGTGTTGGTTAGCAGGTGGGAAGCAGAATTGCGACCCAGGCTTGGCACTGCCCCTCCTGGGGGGAGCCCTGTGGCACCTGGGTACCTGTGGCGGGAGGGCGGGGGCCAGTGGAGGGGCCGAGCCCCCGGGAGGAGATAGAAGGACAGGGGTCAGGCCAGGGGTTTCAGGTGGGTGGGCTGCATCCTGCTCCCCTCCCAGCCAGGCAGGACGGAGCCCGGCCCTGGGCTCTTGGTGAGGCTGCATGTGCCGAGCAGCCCAGAGACCCGCAGCTGCAGCCCCAGGTATACTCGCAGTGCCGCTGGGTAGGAGCATCTGTGTCGCTGTGTGTGTGTACGCATACGTGTGTGTGTCCGGTGCACGCCGCCTCGGTTGAGGAATGAGAACAGTGGACCCCCGCAGCGTGTGGTCTGCAGTGCAAGCCAGTTGCGGAAGCCTGTTCTGGTCAGCGATGTGAGCAGAGCAGCCGGCATCCAGCGTGCAGGGGCCAGGCGTGTCCCCCCTCGGGCATCCCCGGCACCCGGCTCTACCGTCCCATGGCAGGGTGACCGGACTGGCCCTCACACGCTCTCCTCTTCTTTTCCAGGACAAACACCATGATGCTGCTCATGAAATTATCGAGACCATCCGGTGAGTCTTGTGCCCGCGGGCACTCGGGGCTGAGCGGGCCGTGCCTGGGACTTGTTCCGGGAAGTGCCCCCGAGTCGGCTTGCTCCTAAAGGAGGCCTTGGAAGAGCAGGGCAGTGGGTGGCAGGAGCGGGCCCCGTGCCCAAGGCCAGGGTCATTCACCAACCCTAGATGCCACGGCTCGGGACATCTCCCCTTCGTGGTTCGTCCCTTCCTTGTGCCCGGCAGCATCTCACAGCAGAGGGCTGACGGGGCCTGGCTTGGGGACAGTCTTTCCCTCATTTGCAGTGACCCTGCCCTGTGCCTCAGTTTCCTCACATGTAGAATGGGGAGAGCGCTTCTGAGCTGCAGGGTTCCCACAGGAGCCCGCCCCTCACCTTTTCACTGTCCCTCTTCCCAGCCTACCCGTGTCCTTTGGGGTCGGTGCTGCTTTGCCGCAGCCCCTCACGTGGAGGACGTCCCTGGCGAGTCCCCGCAGCCTCCCGCGTGCCCCCCGCATACGTGCACAGAGGGGCGAGTGCGGCCTGGAGGAGGCAGCAGGGAGCGAGGCCCAGCCGGGCTCTGCTTCTGGGGTGCGGCCCCTCCTCGGATGTGGGAGATCTGTCTGCCTTGCTGCCGTCAGCGCCTCTGTGTGCCCAGGCCACGGGAGGGGACCTTGCCCGCCCCCGTCCCCGCAGCAAAGCCGTGTGCCTGCCTGTGCGCGTGAATGCGTGCCCGTGTGCGTGCGTGTTTGTGAGGGCGAAGCTTGGACATCTGCACGCAGCCGCCCGACACGAATGAGGCAAGGTCGAGTTAGAGACGCTGTCCGCGGGGGGTGGGCTGGGGACGGGGCCCTTTCCACGCCGGCTCTGGGCGGGCTTCAGCCCTTTGGCCGTCCCGGTGGGCGACTCCTCTCCCGAGGCTGACGGCGGCCTGGTCCTCGGGGCGTCCTGGAACGGCGTCACGCTCGTCCCTCTTCCCCGGTGGCAGTTCGGCCCGCTGGCAAAGGCGGTTGATTAGCTTGTTTTTTCCTTTTCCGTTTTATGGTGGAGAATTTCCACCCTGTACAGAGGTAGACAGAGAGTGTAACGCACGCCCATGTCCGTCCCTCTCCTGTATTGTATCATTTTTCTAAAATGCAGTCGTGGTGTAATCGGAGGAGGGTACACAGCGCGTGTACACGGTGCACAGCTTCATCCATCTGCGTGCGTGTGCACGCCTGCAAAACGGTCAAGACGGCAAGCATCTCCCCAGCCCCGGAAGTTTCCGTGTGCCTTGGTAATCCGAGGCTCCCCGCTGCCGTCCCCAGGTGACCACCGAGCAGCCTTCTGTCACTGCAGGGTAGTTTGCATTTTCTAGAATTTACATAAATGGAGTCATACAAGATGCACTCTTTTTTTTTTTCTTTTTTAATCCCCCTGGCTTCTTTCACTCAGTATCAGGTGTTGAGATCCATCTGGGTTGTTGAGAACATCGTTCCTCTTTGTCGCTGAGGAGTTTCCGTGGAGTGGAGGGCTGGCCGTTCTGGTGGACGTGAAGTGGTATCTCGTTGGGGTTTAATTTTACTTTCCCTGAGGACTAATGATGTTGAACACATTTCATACATTTACTGTACTTTCTTCTGCCCTCCTTTGTGATGTACCTGGCAAACCCGTTGCCTTTTAAAAAAAAAGAAAACCTCTGGTGTTGAGATGATTTTAGGCTTACAGAAAAGTCACAAACATAGTCCAGAGTTCCCGTGTTCTCTTCACCAGCTTTCCCTGCAGTTAGCGTCTCGCGGAGCCCTGCTCCGCCTGTCGGAGCCGGTGTCCCACGCTGACAGGGTGCTGCGGCTGCACCACGGCCGTGCTCCGGGCATCACTGGCTTCTCCACTCAGGTCCTGGTTCTCCCCCAGGATCCGATCCGGGGTCCTGTCGCCTTAGTCCCCTCCCGCCTGTGCCAGGCCTTCCGTCTCCTCGTCTCTCGTGACCTTGACTTTCCATCTGGTTTGTCCAGTACGTTCTCACAGCCAAATTGAGGTCGTGCCTTTGATGGGAATCCCCAGAGGTAGGGTTGTGTCCTCCGGCACGTCCCGTCAGAGGCTCCTGCTCCCACTGCGTCTCCTGCGGTGATGCCAGCTGGGCCACTGGTCAAGGCGCTGCCCACCGGGCCCCCTTTGTACTTGATAAGTTCAGGGGCTGGGGGAGGTAGGTGGCTCGAGGCTGTGCCGCAGGGAACTACCGTGGGGCCCTCATGGTGATTCCCACACCCCGTCCCAGGCTCCCGCCTTGTCCTCTGGGCTGTGGCCTGCTGAGGCTGCTGCTGTCTTGTCGTGGCTGGCAGTGCCGTTCTCGGGTGAGCCCCAGCCTTGGGGCCGACCGTCTTGCCGGCGAGCCCCGGTTCCTTTTATCAGAGAGTAGTTCTTGCTATTTCTAAAAAATAGGCTGTGTGATTTATTATTATTGAGTTATAAGGGCTTGGTCAGATACTGTATCCTGTGTGGCGGCGTAGTGTTGTGGTTTCCACGGTGTCTTTTCCTAAGCAGAAGTTGTAAATTTGGGTCTCTCTGGGACAGTCTTTGCCTACTCCAGAATCACAAAGATAGTCTCCTATGTTTTCTTCAAGAAGCTTTGTGGGTTCAGCTTCTACATTCGGGTTTAAGATCAATTACAGATTAATTCCAGTTTCTGTTGTAACGTAGGGTCAAGATTCTTTGTCTCCCACTTGGTGTGGCTGTTCCAGTATCATCTGATGAAAAGATTTTCCTCTTCTATGCTTTTCTCAGAAACCAGTTGTTAAAATGTTGCACTATGTCTGCACTCTGTATCCTGTGTCCGTTGATCTATTTGTTTATCTTTATGCCAACACCACGTAGTCCTGATTGAAGTAAGTCTCCAAGTTGGCGAGTATAAATCTCCTGGCACGCTCGTTCCTTCTCGAGATGATTCTGGCTGTTCTAGGTTCTCTGCTTTTTGTATATAAATTTTAGAATCAGCTTGTCTGTTTCTTCAAAAAAGGCTGTTATGCTTTTTATTGGAATTGCTTTGAATTTGTGGATCAGTCTGGGGAGAAGTGACATTTTAACATATCGAGTCTGTTAGTCCATGAACATAGGATGTCTCTTCGTTTATTTTCTCTCAGCAGTTTCCAATGTAGAAGTTCTGCAGATCTTTCATTAAAATTATCTCTTATGTATTTCTGTTCTTCAATGCTATTTTAAGTGGCCCTTTTTAATTCTGTTTGTAAACATAGTTCACATTTGTGTGTTGATCTGCAGGATGATTGTGCCGTGCTTTTCTCCTTTGTTCCGTTTCTGAGGTGAAGAACAGAGACTGGTTTTAGGGTGCTGGGCGCCTTCTTTCTCCTGAAGTCGTGAGGAACTGCGGACTCGATTTGGCGTTACGGGACTTGTGCGGGGCTTTTGGGCCTGGGTCCCCGAGGGACAGTGGGCTGGGCGTCTCCTTTCTCAGGATGAGTGTGTCTGGCTCTGGCCTCACGGGGTGCTCAGAGAGATTTCGTGGGGTTGGTGTATGGCTCCTGAAAGTTTGACGGAATTCCCCCGTGAGGCCGCCTGGTTCTGGGGCTTTCTTTGTGGGAAGGCGTTGGCATAGAAAGTGAGGCTCTGTAATAGGGTCAGGGCTGTTGAGATGTTCTATCAGTTTTGGTAATTTGTGTCTTTTAAGGAACTTGTTAATTTCATCTGAGTTGTTGAGTTTATCGGCATACTGTTTTCCATATGTCCCTTATTTTCTTTCTATTACTTGTAAGATCTCTAGCGACGGCTCTTTCTTTCATACCTTTTTTTCTGAGATTATTCGTTTTAGGATCCAAGGAAGGTTTGTATTCTGCAGTTGGTTCATACGTTTTCCAAGTCTCTCTTCATCTCTGGGTCTCCTCCTCTTTTTTCCTTGCAGTGTGTTTGTTGAAGAAGCCCTGTCGTTTGTCACGGGCTTAATTAGTTCTTCAGTTAATAGCTGTCTTTCGCTTCTAGTAGATTAATCGCCCTGCGCGTGCTCTGATTTGAGACGATCTCTTTCCCCAACCTCATAACGAACGAGTCCACTTCGCTCCGCGGTCACCGTTGTTGGATGTGAAGTGACATCACACGTGTGCCGTGCAAACCCCTCCCAGATTCCGAGACTTTCTGGCACTTGTCCTGAAGGGCCTCCCTTCTCAGGTTCACATCTGGTGTTCAGCAATGAGGGTTTTCATTTTTATCTTTGAGGCTGAACAGTGGTTAAGCAAGTTGAGAGAAAAAAGTGGAGCATTAGTAATGAATAATATTCACTGTTCTCTCTGCATTTCCGTTTCAGATGGGTCTGTGAAGAGATCCCAGATCTCAAGCTTGCTATGGAAAATTACGTTTTAATTGACTATGATACCAAAAGGTAAGTGGAATAGGGCCTGGGCCTCGTCCTCCACTGAGAACGGCTCGGCGCTCTTTGCGAAGACCCAGCCTATAATTAGTTATTCTTAGACGGTGCAAGCTGATCTGAAATTTCCTTTTAGAGTTGGCTGTCGTCTCCATAAAGTTATTTTGGTAGGGAATGTTGACCAAACATTGGCAAAGGCTGTCAGAGTGAGGCCATAATTGGAATCCACTTTGGAGAAACTTGAATTGGTATGTGTGAAATTACCCGGAGTTAGTAATTGCTCTTTTTATAGCAGGCGAGTGCCAGAAGTCACCGTTCCTGCCTGGAGGCCGGGGCCTGGTCAGTGACTTGTGTCTCCAGACCTTTGGCTGCTCCGGAACATTCCTGCAGCACCCTCCCGGCCTCAGAGGACACGGTGGAGGAGGGCGAGGCGTTCTCTGGAATGCCTCCCTGGAATCCTTGTGTTTTTCTTGAGGAAGAGAGGAGACATTCCATGCTTGTGCCTGCCTGAGTTCTGGGAGGCCCGGAATCCACAGGGCCGTCCTCCTGAGGGGCGGTGGGGGCTCGGGGGACCCCTGCCGGACAAGGCGTGAGGCCCGGCGTCCCCCGAAAGGCCTGCCGTGGGCTCAGCGCCTGGGTGTCCTCTCCCTGATCTCACGTTTGTATCTCGTGTGCCTGTCAGTGTTTTCGGCTCCACTGAAGACTGTCCCCTGGCCACTCTCCCTCCTCCCCCTCCGTTGGCAGCTGGTGCTTTACGAACGGGGTTGTGGTCGCTCTGCCAGGGGCTGTGGGACGCTCGGAGATTCAGAGGGTCCGCTCAGGCGCCTCCTCCGTCCGTCTGGGACCCGCACTTGTCAGACGGTCCTCCCTGAGGCACGACCCCGGCCCCTTCAGGCTCAGGCAGGTGCGGAGCTGACCCCTTCAAAGCTGTCCCTGGTCAGGCGGTTTTGTCACGCAGGCCGCAACTGTGTCTGTGGATTTGGTGCTTCTGTATCTGGCCTTGAGCACCGAGAGCTTTTAAAGTCATTTTGCCATCAGACCCGTGCAGGCACTTGCTCGAGGTCCCTCCCCTTCTTGAGCCGTGGGACTGCGAGAGGCCCCGAGCTGGGAGAGCTGTGCGGGGTGAGCGTGAGGGCAGCCACACCGTGGAACCGGCAGGGCCAGCCCCATGCTCCCGTCCCCTCTGGGCTCTCGCCTTGGCACACCCTTCCAGGAAGTGGTCTCTCCGAGGCCCCTGGGGCCGTGAGCAGGTCGCAGAAGTGGGAAGGGAAGGAAATACAGAGTGCAGAAAGCGGGCTTTCCTTCCTTGCCGCGCGCCGCTGGGTCAAAGGCAAGCCAGGCTTTTGGGGCTGTCATCTCACGTTTGCACTGGGAACTCGGGCGTCTTGCTCCCAGGACCACCAATGCCATGGAATGTCGAGGGCTGGGATGTGGCATCCGCTTCCCCCTGCCCCTGCCTCGCCCGGTGTTTCCCCGAAAGATGGACCAAAATTCGCCTCGGCCCCCCCTCAGCCCCTCGTGGCTGCCACGTCTGCAGGGGAGCTGGCTCCCTCCCTCGCATTTCCTACTTCTCTGCATTCGTGCTCAGCTGCCGGAGTTGTGTGTGTGTGTGTGTGTGTGTGTGTGTTCACTGTCCTTGGCTCTTGCTTCGGTCCTGTCCTTTGCGTTGGCCCCTTGCCTTTCCTGGATTCTCTTGCTCTCCCCCCCTGCTATTGGGGAAGTTGTAAACCTGTCACACTGGGTCCTGGCTTCAGTTCTGATCTTTACTTCCACCGGGAGGGGAAGGAGCAAGACACAACCAAACACTGAAAGCCTCAGGCAGGCGTCGGGCAGGGGATGAGGGGTGGGGACGGATAACCGTGCTCTAGTGGGGACAGGGGCTGGGGGAGCCGCGGGGCAGTGCTTTCCCCCGTGCTGTATGTCAGGAGGTCAGGGGGGTTGTTTGTCCAGCTGGCGTCACTGAAACCTCTCCCCGGCTCCTGGCATTAGGCCAGGGGAGGAGACCGTTTGGCGGCTGTGTGTGCAGGTGGCGTAGAAAAGAGCCCCTGCTTGCCCCTTGCATCCTCGTAGCACAGACACTCAGTTCTCAACTCCAGGTCTTTCCGTGGGGTGGGGTGTCCTGGGCACTGCGGGGTGCCAAGCAGCTACCCTGGGCTCCCCCACTCGATGCCGCCCTCCCCCAGCAGACAGCCACAGACGTCTCCAGACACCGCTCGATGTCTCCTGGGGGCAGGTTCACCCCCAGCAAAAACCACTTAGCGTAGCAGTTGAGCGCAGGCGTTCCACTTGTGTTTTATTTTTTTGTAAATAAACCTCATGACATGAGCAGAACAATCCTGACTGCCCCCTTTCTGCCGATCGTGCCCTCAGCCGGGAGGACCGTGAGATGTCCCGGGGAAGCTGAGCCCCGTGCGGGCCTGGCCTTGCTGCCCGGAAGCCCTTGTGGCTGGGCTGGCTAAGCCCGCTCGGGGGTCACTTCTGGGGCTGCAGCTGAGCCCCGAGCCAGGCCAGCGGACATTTCCCCTCAGGCGCCATCACGGGGCTCACGCCTCTGCCCAGGCACTTGCCTTCTGCTGCAGAAGCCCTTCGGGTTCGTGACGTCCGACCGGGGGTCCCACCCCAGATTTGTCCAGCTGACTGTCCCCAAGAAGAGTGAAAGATGTTAAAGAAACCAGAGAGTAACACCTGAAGTGGGAAGAACCGGGTTTGGGAGAATCCCAGCAGCTTTTTTGTGGGCCATCTTACACCGTTTTAGAAAGTTCCAGTAAGCGGGAGCAGTGCCCATGTAGAAGAAGGGGAGGCCCCGCTCGTCCTCCCCGTGGGCCTCTCCGAGTGGGGCCGCTTCCGCTTGGGAGCCCCAGGCCCTCCAGGGCTCCTTCCCCCATCTAAGGGCTGAGCAGAGGGGCCTTGGGTTGGGGGTGAGGTAGTGGCTCCAAGGCACCCACGTGCCACCCTGGGAGTGATTCCTGCTGGCAGCGGGGACTGCGCTGTGCCCTGAGGAGGGGGCCCTGCCCGGACCCTCCAGCAGCCTTTCCTTACTCACTGCTTGTGCAAAGCCCTTTTCCTTCCCTGAGGCCCGAGGGTGAACCTCTGGCCTCCGCTTTAACCTGTGAGTCCCAATCACACAGCCCTGAGGGGCTCGGGCACCTTGGAGCCAAGGCCTCACCCTGCCCCAGAAGCCCCAAGCCGGCCTCCACGCTCACCCTTGTCCCACTCTGCTCCAGCCTGTGTCATCCGGCTGTCCGTCCCTCCCTGGTGGGCCCTGCTGGGCTCGGACGTGAGCGGTGCCTTCCCTTGCCTTTTCAGCTTTGAGAGCATGCAGAGGCTCTGCGACAAGTACAACCGGGCCATCGACAGCATCCACCAGCTGGTACGTGCTGCCAGCACCCCCCCACCCTGGTGGGCACCACCGTTTTCTCGGGGGCTTCCGCCCGGGCTGGGCCTGGGCTCTCCCGGCTGGTTCCGTGTGCAGCCCTGGGCCGAGAGTGGCTGGGCATAGCTCGGGTTCGGGCGGGCGGGGCGTCCTCCCGAGGACAGGGGTGTCGATGGCCCCCGGGGCTCCCCCCCGAGGCAGGCACTCCTGAGCTCCCCTCGTCTTGGCCCCAGGACCAGCTGTGGGGGAGGGCGGCACGCATGGACAGGCACTACTTGCACAGCCTCTGCTGCTGTGTCCCTGGGATGGGCGCAGGCCCATAGCTGAGAGGTGTGCGTTTGGACGGCCGCCCTGGCTGTGCCGTCTCGCCTCGTCGCTGCGCCCAGCCGGCTAGATGCCCGTGGCTGACGCCGTGTTGGCGAGCATTGTCTTGTGTGTAGACTGGGCCCCCGTAGGGTGGGGAGCTGGCACCCATCCTCCTTGGAGTGCCGTTCCAGGGAGCTCTTGCTGGGATGGCCTTGGGGTGCTGGGCTGCTACGCGGAAGTGAGCTGGCCGGTCCTCTCCCTGTTGGGGGCGAGTCTCAAGGGCCTGGGACATCAGAGCCGCAAAACGGCAGCTACTTCCCTCATCCTCAGTAAGACCTCACTTCATGGCGGCCTTTTTGAGGCCAGAGGCGTGCAGCGGCAGCCCTGTGGTCCTGCGAGGAGCCTCGTTGTTTCTGGTACCCGGCGGGTGGGGGTGAGGCCCCCCGAGGGCCTACGTGCAGGGTTCCGACTCCCAGGGTGCCATGACGGCTTTCATAGGAGACGGGGCTGTCGGGTGGGAACCCACAGCAGACGGTGCCTCGGCCTCGCCCCTCTCCCGTTGGCTGACAGCACACCCCACCTACGCACACACGCGTGCACTCATACGTGCACATGCCAGCCACGCATGCACACACACACTCATACATGCACATGCCAGCCACACGCGCACAGTGCACTCACACCACCCACACGCGTACACACCAGCCTTGCACACACTCATACATGCACACGCCAGCGACACGCGCACACGTGCACTCACACCACCCATACGTGTACACACCAGCCACACGCGCACACTCATATGCGCACACACCAGCCACGTGCACACTCATACATGCACACGCCAGCCATGCGTGCACACATACGTGCACACACCAGCCAGACGTGCACACGTGCACTCACACCACACATACGTGCACACACCAGCCACGCGTGCACACGTGCTCTTGCAATACCAGCCACATGCACACTTGCACTCATACACACACACACTGCCCATGCGTGCATACCTACACAATGCCGACACACACTGCACACACGTGCCCACACTACACAGCTTGCACATGCCTACACACTACGTGTGCATGTGCACGCACACACACCGCACATGCTCTCACACGTGTGCATACACCACACGTTCGCCCACCCCGTTACACTTGTACACACACATGCACACACATGCTTGCTCGCATGTGCACACACCGCACGCTCACATGCTTTGCACACCCATTCATGTGCGCACACACTCATGCTTTCAGTCACACGCATGCCCACACGTACTGCATTGTGCACACGCTCACACGTGCACATAGCTTACCCTGAACAGGGACAGACAGCCGGCACTGTCCTTGGCGTGAGGGCCAGCGGGCAGCCCTGACCGGTTTCCCTTGCGCCCCAGTGGAAGGGAACCACGCAGCCCATGAAGCTGAACACGCGGCCGTCCAACGGGCTCCTGCGGCACATCCTGCAGCAGGTCTATAACCACTCGGTGACCGACCCGGAGAAGCTCAACAACTACGAGCCCTTCTCCCCGGAGGTGTACGGGGAGACCTCCTTCGACCTGGTGGCCCAGATGATTGACGAGATCAAGATGACCGAGGATGACCTGTTCGTCGACTTGGGCAGCGGTGAGCACGTGGGGCTGGGGAGTGCTGCTCAGGCCGCTCCCACGTCGGTGTCCAGGACCCGGAGCTTCTTTAGGCGCAGTTTGCGTTTTAACGAGCGTGTACATCGTGTCAGTCAGTTCTCATCACGAGGCTTAGAATTTTAAAAAGCCCTGTGAGCACCCCAGGCCCTCTCTCCACACCTGCCCCAGGCAGGCCTGAGGTCTCCTTGTCGGCCCTGGCACTCATCTCCGTGTTTCTAAACACGCTTCTTGTTGTTGGAACATGTTTTACTCGGCCTGGGAAGCAAAGCAGCCTGTGGTATGTTACCTGCAAATGCAAAACCACCCTGGTGAGGCGAGGACAGCTTCATTTAAAACGCCGTCCCAGCACGCCTTCCTGTAAACCCCAGGGGTCTCCACTCTCACCCCTCACCCTGACAGCCCGAGCGTCCGGATGTGTGGATGGGCGTGAGGCCCTCTGTGTGCTCACTGGGCCCCCCACCCAGCCTCAGAGCACAGCCGGACAGCACGGACGAGGGTCCCGGGGCCGCAGCACATAGTGCTCTTCCCCGCAGTGTCCGCTGGGGACCGCATGGCTGGGTCGGGGCCTGCGGCGGGGACGGTCCGGGGTGCGGAGGCTGTGGAGTGCCACCCACAACGGCGAAAGGCTGCGGGAGGGTGTCCCCTCATGGGTGGCTCTGCTGGGACCCAGGTGGCCTCGGCCTCTGCCTGCCCCTGTCCGTGCCCAGCAGGCCTGTTCCCTGGTTTGTCTGGGCCCCTCTGGTGGGCTGCCTCCTGCCCCGTGCGGCCTCCTTGCCTGACGGCACTTCTCTCCCTGCTTGCAGGTGTGGGCCAGGTCGTGCTGCAGGTTGCCGCAGCCACCAACTGCAGACATCACTATGGCGTCGAGAAAGCTGACATCCCAGCCAAGTACGCGGAGGTGAGTGCCTTGGGTGGCCCCAGCTGCCTCTGTTTACCTGGGATGGGGCAGGCCTGGGCGCGTCCTGCTGTGGACTGGGCTGCCACGGAGGCCGCCGCTCGGCTTGGTGCCCTGACATCCAGGCCTGATGTACTGCTTTTCCCCAGGGAGTCAGGGCCCCTGATTTAGAGAAGGAAAATGAGTGTTCTGGAGCGGGGAGCCCACGTGCACCTGGTATGTGGCTGCCAGTGACCGTCTCACCACCAGGGGCTTTGCCACAGGGACAGGTCTCTGAGGGTTAGAAACGCTTCCTGAGGACCCTGGGCAGCTGCTCATGCGGTTGGATGAGTGTCTGCCAATGGCAGCCTGTCCCCAGTGTGGGTGATGAAGGTGCTAGAGACTTGGGGAGCGTGATCGAGCTGGGAAGGGTTGGCCCCCACGCCGGGTGAGCATCGTGTGGGTTCTCAGTGCTCAGGGCCCTCTCTACGCGGCTCACCCCCTCCTGCTGAGGCTGTGTCCCCAGAGCAGCCTGGACTCAAGGACGGGAGGGGTCCATTCCCACCTTTGGGGACACAGCCTGGATGTGCAGGCCCCGCTCTGCCCGTCCCCCGGCACTGGTTGGAGAGAAGCCCCCAGGGTTGGAGGGTCTGCGAGGGAGACGGTCCAGGTGGGGGGCTGGGCGTGTGGGGCCCCAGGCGGCCCAGAGTGAGAGGGCACAGTGGCTCCTCAGGTGGGGACACACAGACACCCACCCCTCCCCTCCCGTCCCCAACTCAGGTTGTGTGTCTTCCTGGCACGGGCACGTGAGCGTCTCATCTCCACAGAAATGTGCTCAGACTTGGGGGTTCAGGGGCTCAGGGTGGTTCCTCTAGAGAGTTGGGGACCTGTGAGGACCCCCAATCGTATCTCCCCATGTTTGTGAGCCCCCTGGGGTGCTTCCTGAAGTGGTCAGGAGTGGGGCACATTGCAGGTTGAGAGGGGAGCTGGGAGGGGGACAGGGGGCCGGGGAGGGGACACAGAGGCGCCGGCTGGGCCTGTGGGGAGAGGCCACGCGTGCTGATGGCCCTGTGGCTTCTCCTTGCAGACGATGGACCGCGAGTTCAGGAAGTGGATGAAATGGTATGGAAAAAAGCATGCCGAATACACAGTGAGTGCCATCGCCCCGCCCCGGGCCCCGAGGCAGCCCGTGCCCTGCTGCCCTCCCTCCCTCCTCGCCCCCCGCCGCCTTCTCTCCCTGTGTCGGGCATCGGGGCACACACTCTTCCTCAGGGTTCTTTGTTGATGGCCCGCGGAAGCCTCTGTCCCGTGCTGTCCCTTCCCCGTCCTCCCTCCAGCATCCCCCGGGAACCCTTCCATCCTGTAGGCACCGTGTGTGGGCCGCGTGCTGGGCAGTGAGCCCCATGGGGGGCCTTGGACCTGCTGTTCCCCCTTGGGCGGCAGGGCCCCATCCTCCGGAAGCCCCTCCTAGCCCTTCCCTCATCTCCACGCTCTGCCGGCCACACTTGTCCTCGTTCCTCAGGGAGCCCCCTGCGGGAGGGCTGTCAGGCTCCTCTCCAGGTGGACGGTGTCTTTTTCGTCACTGTGCTCTCTCAGCCTCAGTGGCCCTGCCCGGCTCCTGTTGTGGGTCGCTCGCCAGCACTGCTGAGATCTGAGGCAGCGCTCGGGGCTCTTTCAGGAGCTGCCTCCCCACAGCGGGCAGGCTGGGGTCCCGGCTGGGTGGGCATGGGCTGCGGCAGCGTGGTGTGTGGCCAGGGGCAAGGGACAAGGGGCAGCTTCTTAGGGGACAGGAAGAACGGTGTTCCCGATCCTGGTGGGTTGGTGCTTCCGGAAGCAGACAGCAGCTCTCTCACCCCCCTGGAGTTCTCCCTGCGTGGAGCCACGTTCTCTCCTGGGCAGGCGGCACTTGCTCTCGGAGACGACACCTAGACTTGACTGAGATGCAGTCTTGGTTCCTGGGGTTCCTGTAACAGAGTGCCCCAAACCGGGTGGCGTCACAGCAGGCAAGCGTCGTCTCTCGGTTCTGGAGGCCAGGGGTCTGGAGCCCGGGGGGGGCTGCTGGGGGTCCCCCGCTGCCCACTGGCCGTCCTGGAGCCCGGGGCTGGCGGCCATATCCTGTGTCCCTGCTTCCGGCATCCCCAGCCTCCCTCCTCGTGTCTGTGCCCGGATCCCCCTTTTATAAGGACTCCAGCCTCACTGGATCGGGGTCTCCCTACTGAGTCGCGTCTTCAGAGACCTGGTTTCCAAACAAGGTCACAGTCCCGGGACTGGGGGTGAGGATGGGGACGTGATCTGGCCTGCGCCTAAAAAGTGGAAGAAAGTGGGGGCCTGTATGCACAAGCAGTGGGGTACCTGCAGGAGGTGCCCAGCCTGGACCGCCCCCCGTGCCGGCACTGGGCCCCCCGTGCACACCTCCAGCTCCTGCACAGATGCCCTCTGAAGAGCAGGGTGGACGCGGAAGGCCCCTCACCTGCAGCGGTGGTGTGGGCTCCGCAGAGGGCCCGGCACACGGAACCCAGCAGCACAGGGCTGGCCGGGGAGCCCCTGGCAGAGGCCAGGTCCGAGCAGCTCAGTGGGGTGACCCCTGGGAGCCCGTGCTGCTTCGTCTTCCCTTGTCCGGGGCCCTTTGTTACAACCAGCACCGCTTTTTTTATTTTGTTTTTATTATTCATTCTTTTAGCCGATAAAGCGAAATATTTTTCGGCTCAAATCGTTCTTGTTTTTTCCCCTGCTTGAATACTTTAAAATTAGGAAACACGTCAAATACAGCAAAGACTGTGAAGCACAAAGTAAATAACGCTTGTCACTCTCTCCTCCGGCTTTTACAGAATAAAATAACACGTGAAGTTGTTGTCTTGTCCCTTCAGCGCCAGGGCCAGTGGGTTGAGGAAGGAAGATAAGAGTTTCAGGGGAGACGCCTCCCTGGCTGCTGTGGGCTGAGCTTCCTGCTCGCCCGTCCCCTCTGCTACCCCAGCCTCCGGCACTTGCCATCAGTAATGGTTTAAGCCTGCACCCCGGAAAAGCATGCTCTTAACCCTAATCTGTTCTTTTTGACGAGGCTCCTTCAGCTAAGGTGCGGTCCATCTCGGCCAGGAGGGGTGTCAGTCCTTGTACTGGAGACCTTGCGGGGAAGGTCACAGAGAGAAAATGCTAGAGCGAGCAGCTGGAAGCTGGAAGTCGGCGGAACCCGCAAGAGAAGGGAGTGGCCGGGAGAGGCCGGCATTGCCTTGCCATGTGGCAGAGGAGCCCAGGGCCACGGACTGCCAGCAGGTGGCCCTGGAACCCCAAGTCTTCGGGAAGAAAGTAGCGACTTAGTGATGCCTTGATTTGCACTTTTTCCCAGACTCAGAATGAGTAGATACCTGTTGTTTAAGGCAACCACTGCATGCTGTTTGCTCTGGCAGCGAGGAAACTAAAACCGTTTTTGATACCAGGAGTCGGGTGCTGCTCTTGCAAATACTGAAATGGTGGAAATGGCTTTGTAGCCAGGAGTTGGGGGGAGGCTGGGAGAACTGTGAGGCACGGGAGGGAGAAGGCCCAGGTGGCTTTGCAGAGACCGTCCCGGGGGACCCGGACACTGAGGTGCCTCTGATGGGGCCTCAGGAGGAAGTGATGACTGTGTTACTGGAACCTGGAGGAAAGGTGAGCCTTCTTTTACAGTGGCAGAGAAGTTGGCAAAATTGAGTTCGGATGTGAGGTGGAAGGCAGAACTTGTAAGTGGTGAACTTGGTGCTTGGCAGAGGTGGTTTCCAAGTCAGTGTGGAAGGCGCAGCCTGGCTCCTCCTTGCAGCTCACGGTGAGGTGCGAGGGGCAAGGGATGTGCTGAGAACAGAACTCCTGAGCACAGAGAAACCAGGGGCTGATGGCTGGGGAAATTCAGAGCCTGTGCTCTGAGACAAGGGACGGAGGTGGCTCCAACAGGGCCTCCCTGAGCTTCCAGAACGTGAGTCCCCAGAGAACAGAGCTCTGCGTGAGGGTTTTGCTGACCGTGGACCCCGTCGGCCGTCTCGGTGGGAGTCAGGAGTGGAGATGCAGCCGTGCGGGGGGCCCTGCAGAAGGTTCTGTCGTCTAGTGGTTCGGACCCCTGTGAACTCCGCACAGAGCTGACGAGGTTTCCCTGTGATTCGTGTGAGCCGACCCCCCGCCATCCTGCACGGAAAGGGACGGGGAAGGGACGGATGGAAGGAAGGTCGACTTCCAGGGCAGAACCGTGGACGCCGAGGCCTGGCCGAGAGAGCAGCTTCACCCTGGATGGGGGCAGGGCTGCCACCCGCCCTGCAGGGAGAGAGGGGGCCTGCGCCCCAGTGTTTCGGGGGAGCCCGGGGGCTCGGAAGGGTGGGGCTGCCGCTCCCTCAGGCCCGGAGGACAAGACATCAACCCACAGGAGACTCACCTGGAAACGTGATGGCGTCTGCCCTGCTGGTTTGGGAGTCGTGTGATTCTCGTGTCCCTGGCGCAGTGAGGAACACTGTTTCCATCGCAGCTGTCGGTTTCTGGGTCTGGGAGTGGCTGTGGGCCGAGCCCCGAGGAATGGCGGTGGTGGCTGCAATTCTGGAGCCGCTGATGTATGGCAGAAGTCACGGTGGTCCTTCCACCGAGAACAGAGGTGGGGCAGACACAGCTCTGCTCGGCTGTGGTGCACCATGAAGCGCTGGGCGAGCCTGGGTGAGCTCGGGGCCCTCCGGGGCTGGGTCACAGCCTCCACAGTGCAGATTAGTCATCGTCCCTGCCAGCCTGCTAACGGGGGGCATCTGGTGAAGAACGGCTTTCATTTCATAGCTGTGTGGAAACTATAAAAAAACCCTTTCTGTTAAATTTCCAGATGTATAGGAAATGTGAGCCGATGGCACAGAGTTCCGTGCCCTCTACCCCCACCCTCACAGGCCGGGCGGCGCTCGCCTTGCGTTGGGTGGGGCGGCTGTTTCAGTGGGTGCGACGGGACCGATGTTTGCTAGCTGCAGTCTGCACTTTCCCCCAGGGTCCCCTGTGCGTCGAGCAGTTCTCGGGGTCTTACAGGAGGGTTTCTCTGCCCTGGGCCCCCCTCTTCACTCTCCCCTGGACCCCTGGCCGCCCTTGGTCTTTTTATCCCCGCTGCAGTTTGACCTTTCCCAGCGCATCTCGTAGCTGGAATCCTGCAGTGGGTGGCCTGCTGCCGCCGGCTTCCATCACTGAACAAGATGTGTTCCAGGCTCCTCTGTGGCTTTCCGTGGCTTGTGAGCTCCTGTCTTTTCATCGTGGAATCTTACCCCATTGCTGGAATGTGCCGCAGCGGGTCTGGGCATTCGCCTACCAGGGGACGTCCCGGTTCCTTCCTTTAGGGCAGTTGTGAATAAAATTCCCTTCAACAGTCCGGTGTGGGGTTTTGTGTGGATGCAAGTTTTCAACTCAATCGGGTAGTTCTTAGAAGTATCATCTGTCGATCCTGTTCTCAGACTTTCTTTGTTTTTGATGATCTTGATGCTTTCGAGGAGGACCCATCAGGTGTTTTGTGAAATATCCCCCAGTTTAGGTTCGTCTAATGGTTTTCTTATTTATTTATTTTTTCTTTGGCGTCTCCAAGTTTGCAAGGGATATCGTGTCAGACGAATCCTGGGCAGTCAGTGTGTCTGTCTCCCGCAGTGTCCTCGTCATCTCTAAATGTTTAACTCATGGTTCCAAGTGCTTATGATTTTCTCAGAACGCAAGGACCTCAGACACAACTCCTGCCAGCAGAATTGAAGGTTCACACGGGGAATCTGCTGCTGCTTTCGTTGTGGTACCAGCATTTTCTTTTTATCGTATCTTTTTTGTTTATTCGTTTACGGAGTTATTTCATGATTTTGAAAGGTAGCTCTTGTTTGTTGCCAAAATTCTAATAGCACATGAAGCCGACCTGGATCCCTCTGTTCACGGTATGCGCCCCCTTTGCCCCACGCGCGCGTGCGCACGCTTACACACACACACCCGCTCGCAGACCTGTGCCCCTCGGGCCCAGGGGAGGGCCGTCCTGTCTCCCCACGGGCAGGAGCCGTGGCCGGGTGTCCGCGGTGACTCTGGGGCCGGATGCCGGGCCCCGTAGTGCAGCGCCTTCTGCTGGCCGACCAGTCCCCTCTCCGGCACGCCTTTGGTCAGGTTTTCTGTACTTAACATTTTGGGACTTGCTTTGCCAGTTTCAGAAAACTTCTGCCTTTTAGATAAAAATGTCTTCCCTCGCATAGCAACGACAGCAAACACACAACTGTTCAGCCAAACGCTGACTCTCTCCGACGAGGTTGAATGTGAGAAGCTGATGGGAGAGACCGTGCCGGAGCCTCCATTGGTGACGGAGCTCACGGAAGTCTCCAGAAGCAGGCAGCTGTTGCTCTTGGGGCAGGGAGGGCCCGGGGTGGCCACAGGGGCCTCCACTCGCGGCGTTTCGCCCCATCTGGTGCGGGAGGACGCTGAGCCGCGCTCTCTCGGTGGGGCCGCACTTTCGGGCTTCCTGTTGTCCTTCTGGGAAACGTTTGGAAATGCCTTGTCACGGCCCACAGGACTTTTGCAGCCGAAGGACTAAAGAAAGCACCGGACATGTTCTGAGACGTGAGCTTTTATTCAGGTCTTACCTACAGGGTGGGAAGTCAGTAACGTTGCCCAGAATTCAGGAGCTGCTCTGAATGGCGATGGGTTGAGAGCTCAGCGTGAAGGTTCTCCACAAAGGGGGTGCCAGGGAGTGGTTTATAAGGTTAGGACACGTTCGTTCTAACGGGTACGAGAACGTAAGCGCGGGAGCAGGGGCTCTTGTGACATAGGGAGGGATCAATTGTGGTCAGCAGGGAGGAGGGGGGGGGTTACAGGTTATAGTTTCCGGGAGGAAGTAAGCCGTAGGTTGTGTGTAGCGCTGAGGCCTGATTGCTAACTGACCTGGGTCACGCAGACTGCTGTGTGCAGTCTTTAAGGCCCGCGGCTCCCACACCTGCTCTCCTCCTGGGTCCTCCGCGTGGCCTGCAGTGTGCCGCCCCAGCCTCCTCGCTGGGTTTCGTTTCATTTCTCTGGCATCTCTGCCCACCCACACCCCAGTTGGCGTGTCTGGGAAGGAGAGGGCGGGCCGGGGCCATTGCCGTCTCTCAGCCACATGGTTGCGCCGAGGGTCCTCTCTTGGCCCTTGTTAGGCTCTCGGGAAAGCAGGAAGCAGCCCTGGGGGAGAGGCCCCCATGGACGCCGAGAGGTCCCCAGGAGGCCGTGGCCTTTTCCTCCTGACCTGCGCCCCGCCCCTCCCTCGCCTGTGTGTCCCTCATCTCAGCTTGTGGTCCCACCCCCCACAGTCCTTGCGCAGTGTCCCTTGCTCTTGGTGTGCCCACCGTGTTGGCCTGAGCTGTGTGCCCATCAGCCCTCGGGGGCCTTGGTGCCCACCCGAGGATGGTGCGGGGCCCGAGGCATCTCTGCTGCTGGCTCCTCGGGGTGGGCCAGCATCAGGCGCAGCTGCCAGCTCCTGGGGGTGGCGAGGGAAGGTGCCGGGGCCTCTGCTGGAGCCCCTCTGAAGAGGCGAGCCCTGGTGCCCCGAGCCAGCCGTCCAGAAGCATCGCAGGCACCTTCCTTTGGAGGAGCGCTGCTGCCCCAAGAATGTGTTTGCACCGACCCCCCAGGGGCCCTCGGGGCAGGGGCCATGGGGCTGCATCCACATTGGGAAGCCCACTCCCCACCCGCCCCGGGCTCCGGGCCCCCTTCCCTGGGTGTGACAGGGTCTGCCTCGGTCTCCCCGCTGCTCTGCGTGTATCTGTCACTCACCCTGGCCGGCGTTCCCTGCACGCCTTTATGTGCTTGCGCCCATCTGGTGTGGGGCTGGCTCCTGGGGAGGTTGCGGGCCGTGGAGCAGCTGGTC
The DNA here is from genome assembly GCF_015220235.1 of Choloepus didactylus. Lineage (NCBI taxonomy): Eukaryota > Metazoa > Chordata > Mammalia > Pilosa > Megalonychidae > Choloepus > Choloepus didactylus. The sequence goes on from NW_023637606.1 coordinate 1,545,320, forward strand.
CGGGGTGTGCCTCCTGCCGCTGTCAGAGCTGCTTCCTCCTGCCTGCCGGCCTGTGCGCTGCACCTCGCCGCCTGCCCGAGGCCCCGGGGAGTGGAGTCGTCCGCAGTGTCGAGCGTGCCTGGCTCCCGGGGCTCCTGCTGCCTGGTGCTTCCCCTCACACTTTTATATAGATGGTCTCGTGTGAGTCCTGGCCAGGGTGCCGGGGAACCACGGGGAAGCCAGGGGGACAGATTTCAGAACGACGGCCGAGTTCTTGCTTCAAGAGAGGCCAAATCGGGCGTGGCCTGGAGTCGCACTCAGGCCTGGCAGGGTTGGGTGAGCCTCACGGGGGCGAGGCCACATTGGGGAGAGCCCGGAGGACCCCAGGGCTCGGCGCACACACAGTCGCCCTCGCAGCTGTGGTTTATCGGCAGAAGGACCCGGAGCACGGTCAGCACGGGGAGCAGGTGCATGGGGCCACGGGCAGAAGCTTCCGGAATCCTCTCCCCGTGCAGTCACACAGGATGCACCCGATTCCCCAGCAGTGAGTGGTGGCAGCACAGGAGACGCCGGCTCCCGGGGAAGCTCGTTAGAGACCCGGCGTCCGGGGTTTGTACTGGGGCGGGTGACATGGGCCCCTCTGCCCGGCACGGACCCAAATCCCGACCCCGAAGGACAGCGGGTGTCCAGTCAGCATGAAGCACGTGGTTCACGAGGACAGTCGAGGCTCAGGGAGCCCCCTCATCGGCCAGCGCGGTGGGAGCCTGCCTGGAATTCAGTTCCCAGGCCCAGCTGCTGGCCCCCCGAGGAGCCCCTGTGAACTCTTTTCTGCTCAGCACTGTTAGGGACTCGGGCCTGGAGCTGCTCCCAAGGCCTGGCCAAGCTCTCGGCAGGGCACGTCCCCGGGGTGGAGAGAAGCAGAGGCAGAGCGGGGTGCACGGTGGCACCCACAGCCCCCGAGGACGTCCAGGGGGCTCTCTTGTGAAGCGGGTGTGGACGTGCATCTCTTGGAGCCTGTAGGAGTGACCGCTGCTCCCAGCCTGGCTGCAGTGAGGCCGTGACCCCTCGCCGGCCACTCTCCCTGAGGGTCGTCCCCCCGGTCCCCTGGTGGCAGCTCTGGACAGACCCCAGGGGCCCACTCGCCCGGCCTGCTCTTGTTCTCTGTCCCTCGCAGCCTTGGGGCGCGACAGGGACCAGTCCCACCTCGGAGAGGAGGTCTGGTTCCAAAAACAGTGAGCGAGGCGGCGTGTGTAGTTAGAACCCATCTTAACGTAAAAAAAGAATAATACGAGCCTTAACTGAGCTGTGATTCACATGCACGTATTTTCCCCAGTGAGAGGGTACAAGTCAGTGTTTTTAGTATTTTCACAGAGAGGTGCAGCCGTCTCCACTGTCTCATTTCAGAACATTTCCTTCACCCCGTGCAGGGGCTCCACACCCATTAGCTGTCACCCCCTACCTCCACCCAGCCCTGGCAAGCACACAATTGCTTCCTGTCTCAATGGGTCTACCTGTTCCGGATGTTTCATTTAAGTGGAGTGATACAGTCTGTGGCCTTTTGCTCTGGCTTCTTTGACTGCACGTGGTGTCTTGAAGCTGCGTCCACGGTGTGGCACACGACAGAGTTTCGCTCCTTTTCACGGCTGAGTGACACTCGCCTGGCTGGACGCCGGGCCGCGCCTCCTGTCGCCTGCCGGTGGGCTCGGGCTGCTTCCACCCCCGGCTCCTGAGAACGCCGCCGCAGTGTGCGTGTGCGCCCGGCCTGTCCGAGCCCCTGCTTCCAATTATTCCGCCTGGACCTGTGAGAAACAGAAGCAGGCCTCCTGGTTTCCCGAAGGCCACAGCCTCGGCCCTGACGAGGGAGAGCACTGGCCTGCGGGTGGAGCGGCTGTGGGAGCGTGTTGCATAGACGGCCCTGTGTGCACAGCCCCGGCGTTCCGGTGTTGTAAAGCCATAACCACAGGCGTGCGTCTTCGGGGACATTTCTCCTGGGGGTGAGGAATCCAAGCGGCCTCACGGAGCACATGGGAGTTTCTCCGCCAGTCGTCAGCAGCCGTCCTGTGTCATCGCCATCACCAGCTCACCTCTGCCTTACCCTCACTCGGTGCTGGGTGGCGGGGATGTGGCGGGGACCTGATGGGCCGATCGGGACGGGCACGATCTGCCCGCAGCCCTGATGGGGGTCTGGAGCCCGCCCACAGCGGCCTCTGGTGCCCTCGGGCCTGGGTCTCCGCGCCTGTGCTTTGGGGTGCGATGCGCAGTCACACATCCGCTCTCGTCCCCACCCACGGAGCCGACACGCGTCCTCGCCCTCCCTGAGCTGATGACCCGGCGTCCAGGCCCCGAGTGTGCACCGAGGAGCGGGGGACACTGCAGTGCTGTGCCCTCTTGCGGTCATTCCCTCTGACGGCTCCGTCCTTCCCGTCCTTCCTGTGGCGCCGTCTCAGCCGCAGCCTTCCACGCGAGGGGCGCTCTGCTCATTCCATCTGTTTTCCGTGGTGGGGGCTGGGGGAGCCGACCAAGCCAGTCCCTGTAAAATAACGTGCCCCTCTCTGCTTCCTTCCAGCTGGAACGAGGCGACTTCCTCTCAGAGGAGTGGAGGGAGCGGATTGCGAACACAAGGTACAGCCCGGCGGCGGCCCTGGGCGCGCACGTGAGTCCAGCACTCACGGAGAAGGCGGCTGCGTCCTCACGGCCCACGAGGAAGGCGCTGGGCTCGTTCCCAGCAGGGACGGGAGGGCAGGGGGCCGGGCAGGTCCACGGGACACCCGAGGACAGCCTGGGGGGCGGCAGGAAGGACCCACAGACACCTGAGGGCAGCCTGGAGAGGAGGATCCCATGGACACCTGAGGACAGCCTGAGGGGGGTGCAGGAAGGACCCACAGACACCTGAGGACAGCCTGGGGGGCAGGAAGGGCCCATGCACACCTGAGGACAGCCTGTGGGGGGACAGGCAGGGCCAGCTGTGGTCTCAGGCCTGCCCTCGTCCCCGTCCAGCGTGGCCACATCCTAGGGCAGCTGTGGTTGTGAGGCTGGCGTCCGTCCTTTCCCTACCCAGGCGCCCTCCCTAGGGGTCACTGTCGTTGGCCGTCAGGGGGCAGGGGTGCCTCTGGCTGGGTGGTTGGCGCAGTGGGCATGAGGGCACTCTGAGGGCATCCAAGGGTCTGTGGGGTGGCCTTCCCCTGGGCAGAGCCTGCAGATGGTTGTGGACGGTGTCCTGAGCTCCCTGGGTGGGGAGGGGTCTCGCAGCTCCCTTGGGAGGCAGGGGCTCCTTTCTCACTCTTCCCCGGAGAGGGAACACTGTTCTGGCCGCCGCCCCCTCTGTCCGCCCCTCCTGTGTCCCCTGTCTGCACGGTCATGTCAGGAGTGGGCAGTGAGTGCCGGGGGCAGCAGCCTCGCCTGATGCTTTGTCGTCAGAGGCATCCGAGCATGTGCTCCTTGTGGCCTTGCTCTTTCCTCTCATGGACACGACGCTGTCCCGGAGCCCATGGCCTGATGGTGAGAGGCTCACGGAGCCGTGTCTGGGCCCTCCGGCCTGTCCCCTTCTGTTTGCTGGGTGGTGCAGCTCTCCTGGGGCCTCTCCTCCCAGCCCCCCGCCCCTGGCCTGGGCCTCCCCTGTGTGGCTGCCCCGTGGGTGCCCCGTGGGTGGGCATCGGCCGTGCAGGCGCCGCGACAGGTCAGCGCAGGACACGGTCGAGTTGTGGGGCTCCCGGGCGGATAGGCCCGAGGGTGCTGAGCTGCCCCACTTGGGCAGCACCTTCTGCAGATGCTCTTTGTCCCTTCTCCTCGTCCTGCTTCATGCGTGGCCCAGCGTCTCCGCGACCCCCATCCGGGCACGAAGAGAAGACGGGTTCTCTTTCAAAAAATGCTTCCTCTGTTTACTCTTCCGTGTGAATTCTTTCTGTCTGAGTCGGCCCAGTGTGTCCCTCACAAGACAGGCTCCCTGTCTTCTCCTAAACTGAGCTGGCCCCCCCCAGGCCTCCCCATCCCCAGGGGCCTCCACAGCCCACCCCCATCCCTCCACACCCTGGCCAGGGTCCTCAGGCCCCAGCCGGAAGGCCAGCAGTTTGCCCAGGACCCTCTTGATCCCACGAGCTGCCCAGGGACCCCAGCCCCCTGCCCTCGTGTGAGCTCAGTCCTCCTCAGCTCGCTGCCTGCCCTGCCGGCCCGTCCGTGGGCCCTGCCTCTCGGCTCCATCCTTCCTCAGCCAAGCACTGCCCAGCCCTTGCGGTGACGGAGAGAGAGCATGGTGGAACCCAGCGCAGCGAGCCCTGCCCAGCAGTGCGTCAGCCTCCCCCTCCACGGCCACCGCCGCCCCCCGCCACTCTCACCTGCCGGGCATCATCACTGCCTTGCTTTGCTTCCTGCTTTGATTTTCCCGCATCTGACGTGCCAGAGGTGGTGGCTTTGGGAGGCAGGTACCACGGGGCCTCGTTCTCCAACTCCAATCCCTGAGACTGTTTCCCGGCTCCGTGAGCCGACCCAACTCACCCTTGCCACCTTCCTGCGCTCGGCCCGAGAGTGGGCCCAGCCTGGCCACTGGCAGAGGGAGGCCGGGGGCCTGGGAAGCCGCCGGATGGGCCGCCACGCGTGCATGTCACCAGGTCTACGCCAAGGCCTTCTCAGCGCCTCCCCGAGGGTCCCCGGTGCCCCCGGGCTCGGTGGCTCTGCCGTCCTTCCTGTTGCTTCTCTGTTTCCTCCCTGCACCGTTCTGCAGGGTGGGAGGATTTGTGTTTTGCTCACATCTTTAGCATTTCTTTTGCTGCCCGGTCTTCAGAATAGCTCCCTCTGTCCTGCCTTCTTCCCTTGTACTTTTCAGGCTCTTCTTTGCTGCTCTTTTTACCTGCTGTGGGTTGCTAGTTAATGTCATCAGACGTAAAAAGCGACCAGGGCCCAGAACTAGCATCTCAAGGCTGAAGTCGGCTTTCTCTGTTACACGTCCCGTTCAGAGGACAGTGTGACCCGCTCTGTCCCATTCTGGAGCCCACAGCATCGTTTTCACGGGGTGGTCGCCTGGGGATGCTGAAGGCAAGAGAGAAAAGCCGCATAAAGCTGAGGTTTAGGGACATATGCCTTACTCCTGGGCCTTCAGATTAACCAGTTGCCTAGAAGTTTCTGGAGTTTTCCTTCAGAGAGTTGATCTGAGTGTGCAAGAGGTGAGGCCCCCTTGGCTGAGCTAGGAGGGGCAGGGGTGTGGGCTGGGGGGCCGGGGGCTTCAGGGTCCGCCCCACCAGGTGCTCTTCAGACCCAGGAGTCCCTGATGCCTGGGGGGCTAGAGGATATCTCGGGGGGCACCCTCCTCTAGACGGGCTTTGCTTTTGGTTCTGGAGGCTCCACAGGCAGCTCAGGCTGCCCACCTGGCAGAGGGACCCAGGATGGGGCCTTGGCGGGCCTCCACGGCCGGGGCGCTGCGTGGTGGGGGGCAGTGCACGGTGGGGGGGCTCCTGCAGCATGCACGGCATACGGTGCGTCCGAGGGTCCTGCGGAGCTCTCTCTGCCCCGGGGTAGGCACAGGCCCCCCTGCCCCGCCCCACATTGCCGTCCTGACAGGAGCTAACCCCTGGGCCCCTCCTGAGAACTCGGAGTTCAGACTTGGGGTACGGCAGGCAAACGTGGGAGTCTGGGGGCAGGCGGGCGACGCAGGCAAGCGAGGCTCGGGCAGCGGGGAAGAGGCGTGACGGCTGGGGCCGCCGGTGCCCGTGGGTCCCTCTCGGCTCTGCAGGGAAATTTCCGACTCCTCTGTCGGCAGCGAGCCCAGGGCCCCTCGGGCTGGGGGTGGGCCGACGGCGCCACGAGGGCCTGCGCGCTGGGGGATGGGGGGAGCCGCTGTCTGCTCTGGGCTCTGCTCACGCGGAGACGGAGCCTTCGTGTGACTCAACTGGAATATTGTTTTGCAGTGTTATATTTGTGAATAATTTTGCCTTTGGTCCTGAGGTGGATCACCAGCTGAAGGAGCGATTTGCAAACATGAAAGAAGGTAACGTACTTCCTGGTGACCTTTCACCCGTGGGAGCCGCCGGGCAGGGCGGCCTCGTGAGCTGGAGGCAGCGCCGGGCTCTGGCCACAGGCCTGGGGCAGACGGCAGGTGTCGGGTGACCTGTCCCCCCAGGTGCCCCTGGGAGTCGGGGACATCCAGCGTCACCTGAGGTGGCTGGCCAGGCACCCTCGAGTTCCGAGTCCTGGGTGGAGGGGCCCCACGGTGTCCCCAGGAGTGGGGTGTCCCCCGAGCGGGGCCGCTCGGCCGGGCTCTGTGCCGTCACCCGCCACCCTCCCACCTGCCGGCCGCACCTGCCCGGCCGGGGCCTGGTGGGCAGGTTCAGCAAACAGAATGACAGGCCGTCTTGTCCGGCGTGAATTCCAGATAAACAACAGGGAATTCTAGTGTGAGGACGTCCCAGCTTACGCTGGATGGTTACTCGTTCATCTGAGATCCCCCTCGAGCTGGGCTCCCCGTTTCGTCTGGCACCCTAGCGGGGCGTGTGGGGACCCCGTGCTGTCCGGGCAGGCCCCTTCCTGCATGGCCCTGAGGAGGCCGAGAGCCCTCCCACGCAGTTACGGGGAGAGTCAGAGCGGGCAGCTGGGTCGCTGCAGGCTGTTCTCCTGCAGTCTAGAAACGTGTGGTTCGCTTCCCCTATGCCCGTCAAACCTTTAGCTTAGGAATTATGCTGGGAGTTTATGTGAGTTCTTTATTGGTATTTAACCTGATTTACAGGGGAAAAGTTTTTTTTTTAATATCGAGAATCCACGAGTAGATTGGGACAAACGCAGGAAAGCCAGCAGTCTGTCAGGCCCGTCTTCCTGGAGGGGCCACGTTGGGCCCTGCTGGACCCGCCCCCCATGGGCACTCCTGTGTCGTTGGCTCCCGGCCCTGGTCTCGGGGGGGACCTGAGCACGGGACCCACACAGGGGAGGGTGGCCCTTAGCATTCCCCGAGCCTGCGGGTACGTGTCCCCCTGCCTGAGCACCGGGCTCAGCCGCCCCCCAGGCCTGTCCCTGTGCTCTCAGAAGGGAGCGAGGACCAGAAAGGAGGCTGGCAGCTGCCCCGAAACGTGTATCGGGACGTGGTCGAAAGGGGAAACGTGAGGTCGTATGTATAGTAACAGGAAAAAAAAAAAAAATTTGTGGAGCTGCACTGCACAGTGAACCCCAAGTTACACCACGGACGGGAGCTAATAGTTCAGTCCTGAAAATGCACTTTCATCAGTTGTGCACATCCGCCCCCAGGCCAGGGCAGGGTATGGGAATGCTGTATTCCATGTGTGTGTGTTCTGTAAACCCACAACGTGTCTAATAAAGAATAAGAAAGAAAGAAGGCAGGGAAGAGAGAGAGAAAGGAAGGACGGAAAGCTGGGAGGGAGGGAGGCACAGACGGACAGATGGACAGAGGCAGTCTTGATCAGTGTTCCCAGCTCAGTAGCCCCAGGAGCAGAATCACTGCGCCCCGAAACCAGACGGCCGTCGCCGAGTGACTCTCTCACCTCCTCGCGCTGTGGCGTTCTCACACCCTTGGAATGTCCCGGTGCTCACACCCGGTTCCAGAACCTTCTAAATAAGTGGGCACTATCTCGGGTTGTTTAACAACCGACGCAGATCTGTGGCCAGTGATTCCACAGCTGGCCAGGCTCTGAGGCCCGGAAGGGGGAGGAATCTGAAGCGATGGGGTCGTCCTCAGCAGCCGGATCCCAGAACGACGCGAGCTTCTCGGGGTGCTGGTCTCTGGTGTCGCCCCTCATGTCTGTGCCTGTCTCCCTGGCCCTGGGGGGCCTCTGAATGCCCTTCTTCACCCCGCACTGGCTGCTCCCCAGTGTTTTTTGGTTTTGTTTTCAGAGAAATTGTGGGTTTACAGGAAAAGCATGCAAGGAACGCAGCATTCCCACAGTCCCCGTTAGTGACGCCTCGTCTTACTCTCTGGTATCCGTCCTGAAACGCCAGGCGCGGCCCCCCGCATATCAGAGTCCCCAGCTGGTCCCCCACGTGGCTGTGTTGAGCGTGAGGGTGTCGCAGGTGGGTGGGGGGCTGCTCCTGAATTAGTCACGGGCATCGGCTGTGGGCGTCACGGTGCCCTCAAGCCTGACTCCGGGCCTCTTCCTGAGGGTATCTCCCCTTCATCCACACTGGGGCAGGACCCACGGTGCCACTGCCCGAGAGCGGCCAGGCGGGGCGGGGTCACGCGGTGACCGGGTCTGCACCCACCCGCCCTCTGCTTCTCGGTGCCCTCGGCTCCTGCGTTCTGCCCCTGGAGAGGCACCGTTCTCCCTCGCACTTGGCCATGGCCCGTGGGGTGACGGTCCTGTCCCTAGAACCCTTGCATTCGAGGGGTGAGCAGCCGTTTGGGATCCCGCCGACTCCGCTGGTGGACGGGGCTGCAGGGGCGACCCTGTGACCGCACCTTTCCTTCCCGAGTCGGTAGCGGGTGTTTGTGAGGACGCCCTCCTTGTTTCGGGTGCTGCCACAGACTCGCGGGGCCTGTGTGCTGAGTGTGCAGCTGGCAGGTGCACTTGTCCCCTCGGGGCTGGTTCAGGCTGTCTCTGGGGCCTGGCGGCACAATGAGGCCCACGGACCTGACCCCTGCCCCGTCCCAGCCCTGAAATCCGGCGTTTCTCCCTTTAGTGGGAAGCAGCAGTTGGGAAGCAAGCCCGGGCTGCTGCAGAGCCCGTTGCCACTGGATTAGAGCTAGGGGTGTGTGTGCCTGCGTGCGTGGTTGTGTGCGTGTGTGCACGGTTGTGTGCATTTAAATGGATTCATTTTGACATTTCCAACTTGAATTTAATAGTTTCTTCACTGACTCTCTTTTTGCTTACGCTGAAATTTTGATTCCTAAAAGCATTGGAGTATCTGTGCGCGCACGGATAGTCCCATCGCCCAGACACCAGCGTCACGCTGGCAGGAATCTTACTGATGGAAGTTTTAGTTTTGTCCTTAATACGTATCACACTGAGCGCGTACGGCCAAACTGTGTTTCGGAGTTATTCCACACGATTCTCATCCCTGCCTGGTTGTTACCAGTTTGCTACACAGTGAGGTCTTGCTTCTGTCTGTGTAGGTTTTGGGATTTGCCTTTTCTCTCCTCTCGGATTCAATTTTGGCTCTGACTCTGGAGGATGTTTGCTTGTAGACAGAGAGATGCGGAGAAGGTCGAGCTCCCGCTGTCCCTTCTGACCACTCCCCAAACATCAGGGCGCCCTTTTCAACACCGCCTGGTTTGTCCCCGCAGGAGGTTTTCATAGAAACCGCTATACACTTGCTGTTCTGCCTTTTTCCCTGTTTTAATGAGAACTCCCAGAAGCCCCTGCGGGCGCAGCAACTTTGTGCGGTCCTGTTACTCCCCGTCTCCGGACCCCCCGCTGTCCCTGCCCCTGCTGCCACCCAGAGCCGCTGGGCCCAGGGGGACTGTGGGTCAGAGGTCAGTGGCAGGGAGTTTTGTGGGAACTTGAGAACAGCTTTGCAAGGAGAGTTACGGGTATAACCGGCTTACACTCGGAAGGTGTGCTACAGTTGTGTTCCTCGTGTGAGTTCTCTTCTCGTGGAACTTGCCCGTCCTCCTGAGGCTGTGTGTTGGTGAGTGTGTGTTTTCCCTAAGAACAGCCATAATTAGCTCTTTGTGTTTCAGGTGGCAGAATCGTGTCCTCGAAACCCTTTGCACCTCTCAACTTCAGAATAAACAGTAGAAACTTGAGTGGTAAGAGACCGGGATGTTGCCCGACGATTGGTGTATAAGACTGTGAGCCTCCAGTTTCCGGGAAGGCAGGGTTTTGCCACCTTGGCACAGCTGACCTCGGGGCCATCCCGGGCGCTGTAGGGGGCTGAGCAGCCTCCCTGGGCTCCCCCCACTCGATGCCAGGGGGACCCCTCCCCAGTCGTGACACCCACAGATGACTCCACTGTCCCCTGGTGGGCAAAGTCTCCCCTGGTGGAGAACCACAGCTTTCAGAGTATATGAAGAATAAAAACCGAGCTGCTTGCACAGGCTCTCTAAGTTCGTATCCGACTGGCCCGAGCAGCTGAGTGGCTGGGGTGGACAGGAAGGGGCCTCGGGCGTAGCGGCCCTGCAGGAGGCCTTGCCCGCTGAGAGGCCTGTGCCTGGCTGTGCTGCCACCTCCGTGACCTGTCCACCATGGCCAGGCAGCCCTGACCCCTGCCAGCTGCTGGTGATGTGAGGTCAGGGCCCTTCCGGCCACCACTCGGGTGGTTTTCAGATCCCTCCGAGTAATCAGTGCTTTGACTCGGTTGGGCCCTCCTGCCACTTTCCCCTGACGCTCCCTCAGATCAGAGGGTCCCACGTGTCCAGGGGCCACACGCTCCTACACCCTCCCCTCCCGCCTCGTGCCCTGAGGGCACCTCCCGGGGAAGGCGGAGGGAGGGTCTTGCTGAGGGGTGACCCCCTGCGGTGCCGGGCACGGCTCTGACCCGCAGCTCTGTGCGCAGATATCGGCACCATCATGCGAGTCGTGGAGCTGTCGCCCCTGAAGGGCTCCGTCTCGTGGACGGGCAAGCCGGTCTCCTACTACCTGCACACTATCGACCGGACCATAGTGAGTAGCCCCGCTGCCCCCAGCACCCTCCTGCCACCTGCTTCCCGTCACCCAGTGAGGCACTTGTCCTTGGCAGGCGCTCGGGCAGCGCTCCGTTTTCCGTTTTCCGTTTTCGTCCTCGGGCACCCGGGGTGGGGGCCGCCCAGGCCTGGAGTCAGCAGGTGCTTCCCCGGAAGACGGCTGTCCACGGGGGCCTGGCCTCGCCCGGGGGGCTCTGGGCGCCCGTCCCTGCATGGCGCTCTCCCCGTGGCCGCTGCACCAGGCGGGTCGGCACGGGCTCCCCCTCGGCAGGGGCACTTCGCCCCGCTTTCTGCCCCAGGGAAGAGGGACTCGCCAGCTGTGGCCACGTCACCCCATTTTGTCCACTGCCAGTAAAAGCCTCGACTTCAGGCCCCTTTGGGGGCGCTTTGATGTGAGATGGGGCTCCCCGAGCCGCTGCTGCTGCTGCTCGTTCCTCCTGGGCCGCGGCCCCGGTCCCAGTGCACGGGGACCAGCTTTGAATGAGTGTTGTATTGTAATAAGTTTTGTTTTTGTTTCTCTTTTCCATCTTCAGCTTGAAAACTATTTTTCTAGTCTGAAAAATCCAAAACTCAGGGTAAGTGCATGCTTTTCTCTTGGCTTTGATATCTGGGTGCACTGCCTCCAGACTTGGCCAAGTCAGGGGTGCGTGGCAGGGCCCCCCACAGCCACGCCTCCCTCTCAGTGCTCTGCCTCCTCTCCAGCGGGTCGGGAGGGGCCACGCTGCTCGTGAACAACCATCCTTTGGTGCTTGGCGGGCGCTGGGGAAACAGGGTGGGTGAGCCGGTCCGCACTGAAGTCTGGGAGACGACTCCAGGGGGAGGACCACTTGGGAAACGAGGGAAACAGTTTAAAAGCCCAGAAGTCCAGGGAGCTGCCGTTGCCTCATCACCTGACCTCTTTCGTCCCAGTGGAGTGTGGGAAGCGTGCCTGAGCATCTGCCGAGAGGGGCCGGAATGTTCCGCCACCTCGGGGTGCGGGGCACATCTCGTCATCCCCGGGCGCCTTCGTGCCATTAGGGGAGAGGCCGGCCGAGCTCTGGTCCGGGTTTATTTTCTCTCTTGGTTTGCCCAGTACCTGTTTCCTTCCAGTCCCTCGTCTAGAACTCAGGGGGGAAGGTGGCGAGTAAGGCTGCCTGGTGCTGCCACCTCTGGGCTTGTTTGCCTCGAAAGCCGAGAGGACCCATGTCCTTTCTTCATGGGAATCAAACAAGTGTCGGCGCAGAAGCAGCCCCCTTGGGGACGGGGGTGCTGACCGTCGCCTGGCTCTGTAGACGCACGGCCGGGACGAGGCAGGGAGGGATGGGGTCGGCTCAGAACCCGGCTGCCCTCCTTGGGGTCTCAGCCATCCACAGAAGTAATGAGAAACAGCCTAACTGGCCAGCATTCTCCAGGGTTTTCCTTCCTCTGAGCCTTTCTAGTGAACGGTCATTTAAAAGAACATTAAATTCTTGTGTGCAAAATATGCCACTTGGGGGGACCTCAGCACACCTGCGCAAAAAGAAGAGAGAGACAAGTACCTACAGGGTGATCTCCTTGGTCCGTGGGCCAGAGTTTTCTTTCTTGGTTCTTTTGGCCTCGGAGTAATTTGACTTCGTGTGGTTCCTGAGTCCGAGGGTGCGCTGCTCCCTCACGGCCGGGGTGCAGGCGTGGGGGCTGCCTTCGGGCCGGCGGAGGGCGGCTGCGGCTGCTCCGTGCCTCGGTTTCCTCCCCATTACGCGGGGAAAGTGGGTAGCGGGGGCGGTGTCTCCGTGCCTGCTGCCGGCGGACACCCCCCACTTCCCGCTTTCCCTTCCAGGAGGAGCAAGAGGCAGCTAGGCGCCGCCAGCAGCGTGAAAACAAGAGCAACACGGCCACGCCGACCAAGGTCCAGGAGAGCAAGGCGGCCGTGCCCGCGGACGCCCCCGTGGTGAGCGGCTGTCAGGCCCCCGGGCGCCCTGTCAGGAGGGGGCGCGTCCGTCCACCAGAACCTCAGGGCCGAGGCCGGGCGGACGCAGGGGACTGGGGAGGTGCGGGGGGCTCTTCTGTATCATCGACATTGTCTCGGCCCTGATTAATCAGGGTTCTGCCTCTGCGATTGCCCCCCGTGTGTCGAGCAGGATTCTGGTGCTGAAGAAGAAAAAGCTGGGGCGACCACCGTGAAAAAGCCGTCCCCCTCCAAAGCCCGGAAGAAGAAGCTGAACAAGAAAGGGAGGAAGATGGCTGGCCGGAAGCGGGGGCGGCCCAAGAAAATGAACACTGCAAACCCTGAGCGTAAGCCCAAGAAGAACCAAACTGCACTGGAGCTCCTGCACGCCCAAACCATGTCTCAGACAGCCTCGTCCTCGCCTCAGGGTAAGCAGGCCTGGCCGGGGTCAGGGTCGGGGCCCTGGACGTGCCCTCGTGCCGGGGGCTGGGTTCTGGGTCGGCCGGATCAGGGACGGGAACGCCACAGCCTCTCCCTGCTCCGTGTGGGGCACCGCTGACCTGGATACCCTCATCGTGGGCCCTGGTCTTTGCTCTTACACTGCAGTAACGTGACATGGGGTGATGCTCGGGGCCCAGGGAAGGCCCTGAGTCGGGTCTGACCGTGCTGCCCTCCCCGCAGATGCGTACAGCTCACCTCACAGCCCGCTGTATCAGCTACCTCCCGTCGTGCCGCGGCCGTCGTCCAACCAGCTGCTGGTGGCGCCCACCCCGCCCGCGCTGCAGAAGCTGCTAGGTGAGCCCCCGCCCACGGGTGTGGGGTTTGGCGCCAACTCAGTTCCGGAAGGGGCTTGGCCTGGGGGCGATCTCGGGGATCCCAGGGGCTCAGATGCGGCGTCTGACTCGGCCCCGCTGGGGCGGGCCCCAAGATGTCGTGTTTCTTGCGAGCTCCCAGGTAGTGTCTGCACTGTCCACCTGGGGGGCGCACAGGAGCCGCAAGGGTCTGGGGTCAGCGAGGCTGGAGGCACCTTGGCTTCCGGGTCAGCCAGGACTCTGGGAGGGTCAGTTGTGTCTGAGGCTGCGGGTCTCCCAGGGGCGGCCGGCCCCAGGGCCCGTGTCTGGAAACCTGTCTGTAGGTCCCAACTGTGGGGGTCTCCTGGCATCAGGTGGGGAGCTCAGGGATGCCCCCACCCCAGGGAGCAATCCTGATGCGGCCCATGTGGCTGTCAGGTGGGAGCCTGCCGGAATCCGATGAGCCCCTCTCCCCTGGTCACCGCCCACATGCCGCTGTCGTCTGTGAAACCGGGAACTGGGGCCGCGGACACTCTCGTCTTGTCTCGTGTGTCACTCCCAGCCCTCGGCTGACGGTTCCTTCCCCCGACTGCCTCCTGGTGTTCTCGGTTTCTCCCCTCAGCCTGTGCCCCCCAGTGTCCCGTGATCAGGTTTAGTCGTGAGGGGAGGCAGCGTGTGTCTACGGCCCCCTCCCCGTGTGTCCTGGGGGAGCGGTCAGCCCTCCTCGGGGCCCTTGCTCCTGCCTGCACCTGGCTTTCCCACCACGGCTGTGGGAGCAGACGCCCTGAGGTCGGCCTTGCGCACGGCCATCACGGGGGCCCTGTCCTATCGGAGACCCCAGGGGGCTCCCAGGCGGAGGCCTGAGCCTCAGTCTCTCCACGGGCCCAGGAGGGGCTCATCACTCGCAGCTCAGGTGACGCCAGAGCCCCTGCCCGGGACCCCGGGACCCCGGCCTGTCACTCTCTTCCCTCCCTGGCTGAGGGGACGAGGACGGCTTGACTCACTCCTGTTGACGGGACACAAGGAGCCCACGGGGGACCCCAGCAGAGGAGGCGCCAGCGGGAGGGGAGCTCATGGCGCCCCTTTCTCTGGTTTAAGGGGAAAGGTGTTCCTGTGGAACGTTCGGGAACAGGTTCAGGGCCAGGTCCTGACCACGTGCTCGTGCCCCTTGGCTGTATTGAAATGACTCGTTTCTTTAAAAACTGATCGGGGAAATCCCTTTTAAATTTGGAAGTTGTCCATTTTTCATCTTTTTACAAGTTCTCAATTCAACATCAGTGGTTTATGTTTGCCAAGAAAACATTTCAAATTCAGTAGTGACCGAGACCCATGTCGTCGTAGGCATAAGGAAGGTGCACGCTCTCCATGCTGGTTGGAAGGTGGCTTCCCGAGGGGCTGCAGGCGGGAAGGGGCCCAGGTGCAGGGGGGAGGCGCTGAGGGAGGTGGGTCGGAGCCCCCCAGGCCGGCAGGGTGAGCCTGCGCCTCCCACCGCCCGGAGAGGACGGCTGGGCCGAGAGCCGGGAGAGGTGCCCGTCCGAGGCGCTGCCCCCTCCCGCCCTCCCACCATCGCCTCGGCTCAGTCTGGTGCCCCAAACGCTTCTCCAAACACACGTCCCTTTGTGCCCCCAGAGTCCTTCAAGGTCCAGTACCTGCAGTTCCTGGCCTACACCAAGACCCCTCAGTACAAGGCCAACCTGCAGCAGCTGCTGGACCAGGAGAAGGTGAGTCTCGCTTGGCCCCTCCTGGGCGCACGGCCGTGCCAGCCCGTTCTGTCTCTCTGCTGTCCTTCCTGGACACTGCCGAGGCTGCGGCATCCTCGGGGAAGGCAGGCCTTGGCCCTCAGCCCTCGGGGAAGAGCCAGCCTGAGCGCCTTTCCTTGTCGTCCCTCGCCTGCCAGGCGCTGGCAGGTGGGAGCACTGGGCCTGGGCCCTGCTGACGGCTGAGGTGTCCCCCAGGGGTGCCCCCCCTGCTTGGGGACAAGCATCGCACCAGTGAGCAGGGGCTGGCTGGGAGCTCCTGTCCCAGAGGTGTGTCCAAGGAGCCCTGAGGGCTGGCAGCCCAGCCTCTCCTCTGGGGCACAGCTGGGGTGAGGAGGTGAGGGAGGCCGCCGGGAGAGGCCCGGCCCAGGCTCAGCAGGCACTCAGCATCCAGTGGCCATGGCACCCGCAGCCCAGAAGGGCCGAGAGACATACTGTGGCATGCGGCCACCAGGGACCCTGTTCCGGTTTGCTGATGCTGTTGTTAAGCAAAATATCAGAAATGGATCTGCTTTTATAAAAGGGGATTGTTTGGTTACACAGTTACAGTCTTAAGGCCATAAGGTGTCCAGGGTAACACATCAGCAATGGGTACCTTCACTGGAGGATGGCCAGTGGTGTCCGGAAAACCTCTGTTAGCTGGGAAGGCACGTGGTTGGCGTCTGCTCCAAAGTTCTGGTTTCAAAATGGCTTTCTCCCAGGATGTTCTGGTCTAGGCTGCACCTCCTTAAAAACATCACTATCAGTTGCTCTTGGAACATTTGTCCTTTCTTAGCTTCTCCGGAGCAAAAGTCTGCTTTCCAAGGCCATCTCCAAAATGTCTCTCTAAGCTGCAGCTCCTCTCTCAGCTCCTGTGTGTTTTTCAAAGTGTCCCTCTTGGCTGTATCAAGCTCGCTCCTTCTGTCTGAGCTTATACAGGGCTCCAGTGAACTAATCAAGGCCCACGCTGAATGGGCGGGGCCACACCTCCGTGGAAACCATCCAGTTATCACCCACAGTTGGGTGGGGCACATCTCCATGGAAACACCCAATCAAAGAATTACAATCTAATCAACACTAATACGTCTGCCCCCACAAGATTGCATCAAAGAACATGCATGGCGTTTTGGGGGACATAGTACATCCAAACCACAGCCACCGACAAGTGGGGGCTCAGGACTGTTGTGTGGGGAGCAGGACGGTGTGGGGCTGCCGGGACGTCAGGGCTGGGAACAGGTGCAGGAGGAGGTAGTGCAGCCCAGGCCCTCCGGTGACAGCGCAGGGTGGGGGCTGCTCTCCGCCCCCCGGTGTCTCACCCTCTCCTGGGCTGGGTCTGTGCGATGGCCGGGCTCCAGGGGTGCCTCTGGTCCCCTAGGATGGGGACGCGCCCTTCGGTCCCCGGGGCACCTTCCGCACTCCCTTCCCAGGGCATCAGTCCCACCCCTGCCCCCACCCTCCCACGGCCCCGTCCCCGGTTTCATACACTGGGGCTTGTAGGGTTTGGGTCGCTTTTCCTTCTTTATAGTTTCGGGCTCACTGGCAGTGCAGGGGCAGGACACAGACCCCCAGACCTTCACTCTGCACCCTGCTGATTACACTCCCCCTTTGCTTTGTCCTCCCTCCACACGCACACACCGGCACACTCAGGCACTCACGGATGTGCACGCTCGGGCACACACAACTTCTTTCCAAGTCACTTGGGAGTAATTTGGCGACACCAGAGCACTTGCCCGTCGCTACTTCGGTGGCATTTCCTGCGCTCCGAGGCTGCCACGCTCGGGAGAGTGGCCTGGCCTGTGGCTGTCCCTCTTCGGCCTGCGTCCGGGTGTGGTCTGGGGCACGGTGCTGTCCCCATTGCATCCTCACCAGGAGCGCTGCCTGCCCAGGCCTGTCGGGACTCGGATGCTTCTCGAGAGGATTGCTTGGGGGAACTTCCCTTGGTGTGGTCTGTCTGCCATTTTCCCTGCTGATTTGCTTTTTAGCATCTCAAAGCTTAGAAAGAGCATCTTCTCTGACAAGTCCCCACAGCTAGCATCAACATCTCTGAAACACGGGGCTCGTTGTCACGGACATCTGTGGCGTTCTGGGAGCATCGGTTACGGGCTGGGGAGTTCTGTGGGAGTCTGGCTTCCGCTGGGTTCGTGGTTGGTTGAGTCGGTCCACGCCTGATTTCCCTCACCTGTGCCCAAGGGCTGTCGGCTTTCTGGGGCGCGTTGGAAGGACGGACGGAGCGTGAGTGGGGTGGCGGGGTCCTGGCCCAGCAGAACTGCCCCCGGCGACGCCCCCGCCCTCACCTGGCCCCGGTCCCCGCAGGAGAAGAACGCCCAGCTGCGTGGCACGGCGCAGCAGCTCTCCAGCCACTGCCAGGCCCAGAAGGAGGAGGTCAGGCGGCTGTTCCAGCAGAAACTGGACGAGGTAGGCCGGGGCGCCAGTGAGATCCGGAAGGACTTCCAGCAGGGAATGGCCCAGGATCTGGGGGGACCGGTGAGAGGGCTGCTGCCCGTCTGCACCACGTGGGGGGCCCCGGCCCTGGCCTCTTCCCTGTGACCAGCAGCCCCATCAGGGAGGGGGACGTGCTGAAGCCGGCCCTTTCCAGCCCTGACCCCTCCCCGCCCCGTATTCCAGTGTCCGAGGCCCCAGAGGCCCTGCCTGTCCACTGCCCGGGACTCGGGTGGAGCCGGGGCCCCGAGGCTGCCCAGGGCGGGCTGTCGCTGCGTCCTCTGAGGGTCGCCCACCCCTGCCGGCTTCCGTGCCCTCTCCAGCTGGGAGTGAAGGCCCTGACCTACAGCGACCTGATCCAGGCCCGGACGGCCATCTCC
This sequence comes from Choloepus didactylus, assembly GCF_015220235.1. NCBI lineage: Eukaryota > Metazoa > Chordata > Mammalia > Pilosa > Megalonychidae > Choloepus > Choloepus didactylus. The sequence goes on from NW_023637606.1 coordinate 1,563,100, forward strand.
GCCCACAACCAGCGGCTGAAGGAGCAGACGGAGCAGCTCGAGAAGGACAACAGCGAGCTCAGGGGCCGCAGCCTGCAGCTGGTGCGCACGTCCCTCCCTGCCATGGGGCCCCGTGGGAGGGGCGGGCAGTTGATGACAGGTGCACGGACATCTGGGACCCCAGACAGACACCCTGGAGTGGACGGGGCCTGAAGGCTGTGCTCCCTGGTTCCCTCGGTCAGCCCGGCCCAGGCCCGGGGACAGAGAGGACTCCAGGTGCCCACCGGGGGCTCAGGCGCGTCCTCTGCAGGGACGGCTTCCCAGGACCCCATCTTCAGTTGGCAGCAGGGGCTTCTGGAAGCCTCCCTTTTGGTCCTTCTTATGTTTGGTTCATTCTTGTAGTCACGGAACCTTCTTTAGTTCTCAATGCACTACTGACGTCAGGAGCCACTCAGGGTTTCTTTTTAGCAGCGTTCCCAGAGAGGTCTGTCTTCTGTATACAGACATGCTTTTTTAGGAGCCAGAATTTTCTTCCCTTCTGTCATACCCCGTTATTTCAGTGCATTAAACAGCTGCTGGAGACCGAGTCGGGCTCCTGCCGGCCTTGCTCCTGGGGGACCCGTGGGCGCCGTGCGGCTGGATGTCTGCAGCCAGCTCCTGCAGGGCCTGAGCCTCCTGTCACCCAGGCCCTGCTCCCCTCACGCCTAGGCTGGGGCAGTGACCATGCGTCCCCTCCGGGTCGTTTCCTCGGCCCAGCCTTCCTGAGGGTGCTGCAGGTGCCTGGGCCCCTGCCCGAGTCACACAGGGACCCTGCCCAGGGCAGCCCTCTCCCCACCCCTCTCCAGGGGGACGCTCACCACACCAGCCGCCCTCCCCTCCCGGCAGCTCAAGGCCCGGTGCGAGGAGCTGAGGCTGGACTGGGCCACGCTGTCCCTGGAGGGTCTGCTGAAGGAGCGGCAGGCCCTGAAGAGCCAGATCTCGGAGAAGCAGCGGCACTGCCTGGAGCTGCAGGTGGGTGGGGGCGCGGGGCGGGGCCCCGGGTGCCGTGGGCTTCCCCGAGCGCCCACCCTGCAGTCCGGGGCTTTCGTGGACTTGTTGGAAGCCACCTGCCTTCTGAGCCCAGTTGGTTAGTTCCGTGGCTGCTGGGGGAGGAATGGCCTGGTCATCTCTGTGTCCTGGAGGTCAGCAGAGCTGGTGGCCGTGCCAGGCTGGGCCCTCGGCCCCAGACCCTCAGAAGTACTCCTCCGTGCCACTCCCAGAAGAGTTCCCAATGTAGCCACGGAGGAGAATTTCATTTGCACTTTTCAAAAAATACCTTCTACTTTTTGCTAAGAATAGCACGTGGTTCTCAAGGTCAGTAAAAAGCGTAAGAAAGCAAGAGAAAGCACACATGCAGGGACGCTCCCCGTCACATTTTCTCCGACAGTTGACTTCTGCGTATGTTACTTTCAAGTAACAGCAAGGAAGGGAAGAAACAATCTGACACTCAGCGTTGGCACTCGAGTTACTAAAATCCTGCTGGTAGACGCAGGTCACGTTGTAGGGATCACTTCCTCGGCGCAGTTTCACGGTGTACATTAAGAATTCCGTTTTTGGACCTTAGGGAACTTACTTCCAGATGTTTTATTTTAAAAAATAAACACTGTGACGAGATTCTTTACACAAAAGACTCATTTTGAAGTGTCCTTAAAGACACATTCCCCAAAGCAGACTTGCTGAGCAGGGCGCTCGGGCATGTAAAGTGGGTCATGGGCTGCATGTCCTCCCACCTGCACCCAGCCCAGCAGAGTAGCTAATAAAGCCCCTTTGTTTTCCTTTTTGCCCACCCCAGGCCTCGTTTTCACAGATTTGCCTGGAAGAGAAATCCCTATAAAAGAATATATTTGCTTGACTTTTTTGTTCCATTTTACTTCTTTGCAATAAAGAAATGACATATGTTCATTGCAGGAACAAGACAGAAAACAGACAAACAGAAAAAAATATATTCCTTAATCTGACCTTCAGTAGGAACCACTGTGACCTTCAGGCATCCCCTTCCACAATTCCTCCCGAACGTCCTTTTACGTAGCAATAGATTTTAATGGGCAATGCGGCCACCCAGTGCGTCCTTCCTTTACTTGCTTGGGGAGAACGTGTTCCCACACCAGCGAATCCACATCTGAAAGCGGCCTCCCTGCTCGCACCCCAGCCTTCCTGGCTGCCGTGGGGAGATGGTGCCTTGGTTCGGCCTTCTCCCTGCTCACAAAGCCCTGGCGGCCCGTCCGCAGGTGTGCCCGTGGCTGACACTGGGTGGGTCCCTTCCCCGGGTGCCAGGTGGGGCCGACCCTCCCCAGGGCAGCCCCCGACGCTCCCTCTTGTCCTGAAGATCAGCATCGTGGAGCTTGAGAAGAGCCAGCGGCAGCAGGAGCTCCTGCAGCTCAAGTCCTGCGTGCCGCCCGGCGGCCTGTCCGTGCACCTGCGCGGGAAGGGCGCCCTGGGCCGGGAGCCTGAGGCCGAGCCTGGCCGCTTCCACCTGGAGCTGGACTGCGCCAGGTCCACCCTGCCACCCTTCAGCAGCATGAGCCCGGAGCTCTCCATGAACGGCCACGCCACGGGCTACGAGCTCTGCAGCGCGCTCAGTCGGCCGTCGTCCAAGCTGAGCACCCCCCAGTACCTGGCCTCCCCCCTGGACCAGGAGGTCGTCCCCTGTACCCCCAACCATGGCAGCCGCCCGAGGCTGGACAAGCTGTCGGGCCTGTCCTTGCCCGACTACACCCAGCTCTCCCCGGCGAAGGTCGTGCTCAGGAGGCACCTGGGGCAGGACCATGCCACCAGCGGGAAGGGGGCCCCCGGCGAGCTGCTCCCACGGTGAGGGGCAGGGCGGGGGGTTCAGTGGGGTGTGCCAGGCCAAGGCCAGCAGCTCTGGACGCAGACTTGCGTGCACGGGGGCCTGAGAGTCACCAGGCGTTCCTTGTTCCAGAGCTGAGCATGCCAAGGAGCATGGCCTCACGTATCAGAGCCCTGGCATTTCAAACAGTGTGAAGCTGAGCCCTCAGGATCTGCGGTCCTCGTCCCCTGTGGCCTTGCAGGTCCCAGGGGAGAAGAGCAGTGAGAAGGTGAGGTCCTGGGAGAACCTCGACCCTCGCCCGGGCCTCCCTGAGGGTGGAGCAGCTGGGGGGCAGGAGCAACTGGGGGAGCAGCTGGGAGGGGGAGCAGCTGTGTGGGAGCAGCTGGGGGCAAGAGCAGCTGAGGGGCAGCAACACTTGGGAGAGTGGAGCAGCTGGGGCAGGAGCCACTGGGGCTGGAGCCGCAGGCCCCTCCTAGCTGGGGTAGTTGGAGAGGCCGCCCTGCGCGGGGAAGGTGACGAGGTCCAAAGGGCGGGAGCCGTAGGGAGTGCCTCCACAGCCCCTGGCCCTCACAGCTCCCCCGCCCCTCGCCCCTGCCCGGCCCTCCCGGGAAGCTCTCCCAGCCTGCTGAGTGTGTCCCTGTTGCTAGCACTCTGGGAAGCACTGGTGGGCTCCCCTGGAAAGGGTGGCGTCCAGTTTGCTCCCCATGGGGTGCATCTCATCCCTGGCCTGGGGCTGCGCTCAGCAGACACTGCCCGAGTGAGCCACTCAGGAGACTTTGGGGTGCGGCCAGGTGGGATTCAGGTGCCAGACATGCTTTGAATCACATCAGGAGGCGGAGGCTGGCTCAGAGGGGGGCCCGTCACGCAGCATCCGGGAAGCTGGGGTAGTGCCCGGGGTGGGTGGGCGGTGATGGCCGGAGGTCTGCCCTGCAGGGCCTGCGTGAGCGCCCCTACGCCAGCAGCGGGGAGCCCATCACCAGCCTGCCCATCAGCATCCCGCTCAGCACGGTGCAGCCCAACAAGCTCCCGGTCAGCATCCCCCTGGCCAGCGTGGTGCTGCCAAGCCGCGCCGAGAGGGCGGTGAGTGCCGGGCCCGCAGCCCAGAGGGCCCCCCGGGAGCAAACTCGAGCTGTTGTTTCTCTTCAGCTTTTTTTGTGCATCACGTGCCGGCAGATTTCAGGCACGTTGCCACGATGGTGTGGCTGTTTTGCCATGTCTGTCATGGGATCCTCCTGCAGAGGTGGCACCTGCAGGTGGAGAGGGAGTAAAGCTCCCGACCCTGGTCCCTTCCTCGAGAGCACTGGGTTTGGGGCCCCCACGCCACGTTCAAGTCCTTGCATCTCACGCATGTCAGCTCCTAATTGACAATCTCATGTACCATGCAGGGTGTCTCGAGAGCTGAGCCGTTCATTTTGTTTAGTAGGGATATAATTCACATGTGATATGATTCACCCACTTAACATGTGCAATTCTGTGGGGTCTGCTCCATCACAAGGTGGTGAGCACATTGATCACACAATATTCCCATCACCCCTAAAAGAAACCCCGTGCCCAGGGGCAGCTGTGCCCCCTCCTGCCCCTGACAGCCATGGGTCTGCCTTCTGTATCTGGGTTTGCTCATTGGGGAGCTCCCATGTAGGGGCCACACATGTCCTTCTGAGCTTGGGTTCTTTCTCACAACGTGGCATCTTGGACATTCATCCACACTATAGTGTAAATCAGCCCTTCACGTCCCACGGCTGAGTAATGCTCTGGTCTGGGTGAATTGCATTCTCTTTCTCCGTCACTCACTGATGGGCACTTGGGCTCTTTCTGCTCTTGGCTCTTGTGACTCTTGCTCCCAGGAACACTGGGGTACAAGCATCTACCCGAGTCCCTGCTTTCTGTGCCACCCAGATCTCAGCTCCGGCCCGGCCTTCCCTACGGGAGATGTGCCCATTCACCCGGGCTCAGGCCCCACGCCTGGCACTCTCCCTGGTTCTCTCCTGCCCTTCCGGTGACTCCCACGGGTTCACAGCCCGAGCAGGCCCTAGTGGGGTCACCCCGTTGCCCGTCTCCCTCAGGCCCTTGTGCTCCCTGTTGCCTCTGCCCCTGCCAGGCTCGAGCCTGTGCCTTGGGTCCTGCTTCAATGTCACAGCGCGTCCTTCTCTCTTGGCAGAGGAGCACCCCCAGCCCTGTGCATCAGAGCCGAGACCCGTCCGCCACACTTGAAAAGCAGATTGGTGCTACTCCCCACGGCGGTGGGGGCAGTGCTGCCGGAAGCAAGAGCCTCACCCTGGCGCCCTCAGGTAACCCGGCTGCCCGCCTGTCCCCACCTGCGGGCAGCTCCTCGCCACCAGGGGTGGGTGTGCACCGGGGCGGGGCGCGTGGCCACCCTCCCTCCCAGCCCAGCCTCCCGCCCTGGCCGTGTCCTCGCTGGACTCTGCCCTTCGCCCCGCGTCCTCACTCTGCTGGCTCCAGCCTGCGCGGTGGGGGGGCTGTCCTTGTCACCCCCACAGCTGCGAGGGGCAGGGGTTCCGAGGCCAGCGCACAGCGGCGCCGAATGGCAGGTGTCATGGCTGAGCCCTGGCTCTCCTTCAGAATGTCCCACTTCGTGATGGATCTGTGTGCGTGACCCAGGGCTCGGCACACTGTGTGAACAGTTCTCGGCCTGGCAGCCTGCAGGGTCGGGCACGGCGTGTGTGTGCCAGTTGAGCTGCAGGCACAGAACAGGTGGTGGGCTGGGTTTGGCCTGCAGGCTGCGGTTTGCCGGCCCCTGCACTGACACGTTAGGGTGTCCTGGTAATTACATCTTGGGAATATAAAAGGCCACTATTTGGCAAGACTCCTTCTTGTGGGGAGGGAGGGCAGGGCTTTCCAGTGCGCCAAGTGGTTTCCCAGGGGACACCCTGGAAATCGGGCACCCATGGGTGAGCCCAGAGTGGGCTGAGGGCAGGGTCTGGCTGCAGCCGGATTATTTTCTCCCTTGAGGACTCCTAGTTCTCTGCAAAAGACGGTTGTTTTTATCAGTCTTTTTTTTTTTTTTCTTACTTGTATTTTATTTACAAATCCTCTATACTTGGTAAAAGTTTTGTTCTTACCAAGCTCAGACTCCCCTTTCCCCTCTTCCTTCCATCCCTGTTATCCCTAATCTACTCCCTGTCTCGGCAAATTGACCGGTCCCTGACGTCTGTTGTGACGTGGTACAATCCTTGTCCTCCTCTGCCTTCCTGGTCTCACTCCGTGCCATGTTTTCAGGGGTCATCCATGCTGCAGTGTGTCTCAGAACTTCTTTCTTTCTTGCAGCTGAATAATCTTCCGTTGTGTGGATGTGCCAGATTTGTCCGTTCATCTGTTGATGGGTGCTTGAGTTGTTTCCGTCTCACAATTGTGAATGATGCTGCAATGCACATTGGTGTTAAAGTTTCTATTGGAGGCCCCATTTTCACTTTTTTTGGGTATATATCTAGGATAGGAATTGCTGGGTCATAGAACTCTGTTTAACTTTTTAAGGAACTGCCAGTTTGCTTTCCACAGTGGTGGCACCATTTTACATTTCCATCAGCAGTGCACATGGGTTGCAAACTTCTCTGCATCCCCACCAACACTTGTTATTTTCTGTTTTTCTGATAATAGCCAGCTTTGTTGGTGTGAAGTGGCATCTCCTTGTGGCTTTGATTTGCGTTTCTCTTGTTACTGAGGATGTGGAGCATCTTTCACACACTTATTGGCCATTGGTAGATCCTCTTTGCAAAAATGTGTTTGCGTCCTTTGCTAATTTTTAATTGTTGCTTTCTGAAAGTTCTTTACATATTCTGGATATGGTTTGTGCTGGTTTTCTCCCATTCTGTAGGTTGTCTTTTCACTTTCTTGATAATGGCCTTTGGTGCACAAAAGCTTTTAATTTTGAAGAGATCCATTTTATCTGACGTTTCTTTTGTTGCCTGTGGTTTGGGTGTCATCTAAATCTCCATTGCCAAATCCTGGGTCATGAAAATTTGCCCTTGTTAATTGTCTAAGAGTTTTATGGTTTACCTCTTGTATGTAGGCCCTGGGTCCGTTTTGAGTTAATGTTTGTGTGTGGTGTAAGGTTGGGGTCCTTGTTCCTTCTTTCCAGTTGTCTCGGCACCATCTGCTGGGGAAGATGGACTTTGCCTCCTTGTGGAAAACCAATTGGCCAGCGGCGGGTGGGTCTTTCTCAACTCTCTCTTCTATTCCTTTGGTCATTTGTCTGTCTTTATGCCACTACCACTCTGTTTTGATTACTGTTGCTTTGTGGTACCTTTAGAAATTGGAAAGTGTGTCTTCCAACTCTGTTTTTTTTTTTTTTCAAAATTGTTTTTGTTGTTCAGGTCACCTTGCAATTCTGTATGAATTTGAGAACAGGGTTTTCCATTTCTGCAGAAATCCCTTTTGAAAGGGATTGTGTTGAATCTGTGAACGCTTTTTATATTGACATCTTAACAATATTAAGTCTTCCAATCCATACACCAGGGATGTCTTTCCATTTATTTAGGTCTTTAATTTCTTTCAGCAGTGTTCTGTAACTTTCAGTACACATCTTTCAACTCCTTGGACCAATTCATTCCTAGATATTTTTCTCTTTTGAATGCTATTGTAAGTGAAATTGTTCTGTTAAATTCCTCTTTGGATTGTTAATTGCTGGTATATAAAAGCACAGGTGATTTTCATGTGTTCACCTCATACTCTTGCTGCTTTGCTGAGTTCATTTATTTGCTCTAATAGTTTTCTCGTGGAGTTCTTGGGATTTTCTGTACATGGATCATGTCATCTGCTAGTAGAGGACATCTGACTTCTTCCTTTCCGATCTGGGTGCCTTTTATTTCCTTTTCTTGCCTTGTTGCTCTGGCCAGTGCTTGAGATGCAGTGTTGAACTGCAGGAGAAGGGCGTCCGTGCCTTGCGCAGTCTTTCACCATGTGCTGTCCAGTGACTGTGTGAGCCATGGTGACGGTGGGATTTTCAGAAACGCCCTATATTGTGTTGAGGACATTCCCTTCTGTTCCTAATTTCCTGAGTGTTTTCATGATGAAAGCATGCTAGAGTCTGTCAGATGCATTGCCTGCATCGATTAAGATGGCCACATGGCTTTCCCCTCCGATCTGCTAACATGGGGTGTCACAGCAATAGGTTTTTGTTAGGTCAAATGCCCTTGCGTTCCTGGGGAAATTACACTTGGTCATGGTGTATAATCTTTTAAAAATGCTGTTGGGTTCAGTTCGCTCGTGTTTTGTTAAGGATTTTTGTGTCTATGTCTGTAAGGGGAATTGGCCCACATTTTCTTTTTTTTGTGCCTATTTATCAGACTTTGGTGTCAGGGCCATGCTGGCCTCAGAGAATGAATCAGGGCGCATTCCCTCCTCTTGAATTCTCTGGAAGAGTTGGAGCAGGGTTGGTGGTAATTCTCCTTTAAACGTCTGGTGGAACTCACTGGTGGGGCCGTCTTGCCCTGGACTTTTCTCGGTGGGAGGGTTTCGGTTACCGATTCAATCTCTGTACTTGCTGTAGGTTGCTGAGCTTTCCTATGTCTTCCTGAGTCAGTTTCAGGTAATTTGGGTGTTCCTAGGAATTTCTGCCTGTCGTCCGGATTATCCAGTCGGGAGGCTCCGCGTGCAGTCTGTGGCAGGGCCATGTGGGTGGCTGGGGGCAGCTCTCAGCCTTGGCTCACCCCATTTCCAGAGGGCCTCGCAGAGAGAGCCCTGTACCCCGGCCCTTCACCTCGGGCACCGGCCTGCCTGGCGCCTGGGGAGGCCGTGTGGCCACGCGCCGGGCTCAGGGCCTGTGGTGGGCGTCGCCGTCTTCTCCCTGAGCCTTCCTGGGCTGCATCCTTCCCCACACGTAAAGGACCGCACTTTTGGAGCCCGCAGCAGCCCTGCCAGGGGGCATTTGCCAAGTCTCCTGCCTGGTCCTGCTGTGCCCAGAAACCCCCGCCTGTCTCCCTGACCCTCCTGATGGGCTGTGGGGGTGGGCGCAGGGCTTTCGAGGCCCTCTTGCCCGGTCACCCTGGGTCACTCGGGCTGGCAGGGAACTCTGTCCACGGGGCCACTCTGGACCCAGCAAGCAGTAGCCGCCCCTCCAGCCTGTGCTGCCAGGAGGCAGAGGCCAGGGCATCCTGGCGGGCAGGTGCAGGGGGGCCCTCACTTCCCCTCCCAGCTCGGGGGCCAGGGAGGGCGAGGCGTGCCGCCCGGCCGCACCCGTGGCAGTGAGGGCTGGCTGGTGGCCTCGGCCTTGGGGGCCCTGCTCTGCCGGCAGCTGGGCACTGCCTGCCTCGGGAGGGCATCAGGGTCAGGGACAGGTGGGTGGGCATGGGTGCCGTGTGTCCCGGGTGCCACGGAGGGATGGAGCACACCTGCTGGGCGAGGGCTCTGCGGCAGAGGGGCTGGTGGGCAGCTGGGGGTGGGCGGCACCTGCTCCCTGGCCAGGAAGGCTGGGTTTGTCCCCGAGGCACTGTAGGGCCGGCAGGACAGAGAGAGACACAGTGGGGGTGGGCACCTGCCTCCGGCCCCTCTCCACCTTCACCTGGACTCGCTCTTTGTTGAGACTGAAAATTTTCTACTCGGAATGGACTACAGCCTTCCAGAGCCACCCCAGGGGGTGGTACGGCCGTGTCTGACTCTTAGGACCTCTCTCTACCCCATCCATCTCCGCCTCTGCCAGCCCCTGGAAGCTTCCAGAGGAAGTTTCCTGGAGCTTGACTGGGCGGCTGACAGCCCCAGGCCCTGGGGGCTTCAGAGTCCTGGGGTTCCCAGCCCCGGGGGCCTCTCCCTCTTTCCTGTGTTGTGGGAATCTCCTTCCCAGATGGGATCTTGATGCCCACCCCACCCCTCACTGCCCCTGTCCCCGCTGTGTTCTCGGGGACCATGCCTGCCTCCCTGAGCCTGTTGTCTCCTTGCAGGCTTCTCGTATGCTGGCTCGATGGCCGTCAGCGGGGCCCTCGTGGGCAGCCCAGCACCCGCAGCCCCTGGAGCTGAGCTGGGCCCCTTGGACGAGTCCCCTGGCTCCGGCTGCCTCTTCGCCGCTGCGGGGTCCCGGAGCTCGACACCACAGCACCCACCCCTGCTGGTGCAGCCCCGGAACCCGGGCCCAGCCTCCCCCGCCCACCAGCTCGCTGCCAGTCCCCGGCTGGGCATGCTCCCCGACACCGGCAAAGGGGACCTGCCCTCCGACTCGGGGTTCTCCGACCCGGAGAGCGAAGCCAAGAGGAGAATCGTCTTCACCGTCACGACCGGGGCGGGCAGCGCCAAGCAGTCTCCGTCCAGCAAGCACAGCCCCATGGCTGCCGGCGCCCGCGGGGACTGCGGCTCGGGCCACGGGCAGGACAGCCGCAGGCGGGGACGGAGGAAGCGCTCCTCGGCGGGGACCCCCAGCCTGGGCACAGGGCTGTCCCCCAAGCGCCGGGCCCTGCCGTCTGTGGCCGGCCTCTTCACGCAGTCGTCAGGGTCCCCCCTCAACCTCAACTCCATGGTGAGGCGGGAGGGCTTGTGGGGAATCGGGTGAGGAAGGAGCTGGGGAGGGGAGGAGGGGAGGGCCTCAGCAGCTCCAGGTGGCGGGGGGCCTGCCCCGTCCGCCCAAGCCCTTGTTCTGGGCGTTGTGGTTGGTGGTTCTCGGGCCACGGTCGTGTCCAGCCCAGGGCTGGGAGCCCAGAGGAGGCCGTGCCTGGGCTGAGGCCGCGGAGAGCCCCTGGGGCACACGGCCCTGCCCTCTCCTGTCCAGGGCTTGCCTCGGTTTTCCGGGATTGGTGTCAGCCCCGAGGCCTCTGGCCAGTCCCTTTGCCGCAGTGCCTCTGCTGCCAGGCAGAGCTTGGCGATTGCTCAGGGGGAGGAGGGGCCCTGCGCTCCAAGGACCCCAGAGCTTGAGGGGGTGGGAGACAGCAAGGCCCACTCAGTTGGCTGGGTGCGTGTGTGTGCCCGTCTCTGTGTGAGTGTGTTTTGTTTTTGACCCCTTAGGTCAATAACATTAACCAACCTTTGGAAATCACGGCCATCTCATCCCCCGAAAACTCCCTGAAGAGCTCTCCTGTCCCCTACCAGGACAACGACCAGCCCCCCGTGCTCAAAAAGGAGAAGCCCCTGACCCAGACGAACGGGGCGCACTACTCCCCCCTGACGTCGGATGAGGAGCAGGGCTCGGAGGATGAGCCCAGCAGCACCAGGCGAGTGGGGTGAGGGGCTGCGGGCGGAGGTGGGGACCCCGGGGTCACGTGGCCCTGTACCCAGGAGAGGGGAAACTGGCAGGCAGCTGCAGGTCAGTGAGGGACCCACAGTGGCAAGGACGGCATCTGTCCTGTGCTGGGGCATCCTGGTGGCACCGTTTTTATTTAATTACTTATTTTCAACCGCGGTAGAATGTATGTAATGCAAAAATCATTGTCACCCTTTTAAGCAGGTAATTCTTGGACATTCAGAACATTGACAAGACTGTGGAACTTTCCCCACTATTTCCAGGCGATTTCCATCATCCCAAACCCAAACCACACCCATTTAGCAGTAACCCCACCCCACCCCCCACCCGCGGCTGCCACTCCTCCGCTGTCTCTCTACGAATTCACTTACTCCAAGTCTTCCGTGTAAGAGACATGCCGTACTCTTCCTCATGTGACTGGCTTCTTTCGCTCAACGTGACATTCTCAGGGTTCGCCCTGGTTGCGGCCCGTGCAAACACATCACTCCTTTCCACAGCTGAGTAACATTCCGTGATGTGGACGGACCGTGCGCATTTTGTTTGTCCGTTCCTGTGTCACTGGACACTTGGGTGGCTTCTGCCTTGTGGCTACTGTGAAGTGTGCCGCAGTGAAGACGCGTCTGTCCAGGTCCCTGCTTTTAGTTCTTTTGGGTCTGCACCCAGGACTGGAGCTGCCGGGTCCCGTGGTGATCTGCGTTTGACTCTCCGGAGAGCACCACAGTCTCCCCCGGCAGCTCGGAACCCTGGTTTCCAGTTTCCTTAATAACAGCCCTCCCAGCGGGTGGGAAGCGGTGTCTTGCTGTAGTTTTTATTTGCATTTCTCTAATGAGCATCTTGTCCTGTGCTTATTGGCCATTCGAATACCTTGGGAGCGATGTCTTTTCAAATCCATGGCCGTTTTCTGATTGGGATGTCTTATTGTGGTTGAGTAGTAGGAATTGTTTACACCTTGATATTAATCCTTATCAGATACATGGTTTCCACATATTTTCTCCCAATTGGTGGGTTGTCTTTATTCTTTCTTGATAATGTCCTTTGAGGCACAGAAAAGTTCTTCTTTTTAATCTTGAAGCCCATTTTATCTATTTTTTTTCTTTTGTGGCTTCTGCTTTGGTGCAGACTAAAAATCCATTGCCTGCCACCAGGCCCTGAAGCTATTTCCCCATGTTTTCCTGTAAGAGCTTTATAGTATTCGCTCCTACGTGTAGGTCTTTGGTCCATTTTTTAATTAATTTTGTCTAGGTAGGGGTCCACATCCATTTTTTGACATGTGGATTTCCAGTTTTCCCAGCACCGTTAGTGGAAGAGACTATTCTTTCCCCATTGAATGGACTCAGACCCCTTGTGGAAAGTCGCCTGGCCGTGGATGTGTCGATTTATCTCTGGACTCACAGTTCTGTTCTGTTGGTCTATGTGTCTGTCCTTACGCCAGCACCATGCTGTTTTAATTATATAGGGTAGTCAGTTTTGAAATCAGGAAGTACGAGTCTTCCAACTTTTTTTTTTTTCAAGATAGTTTTGGCAGTTTGGGTCTGTGCCAGTTTGAAGCTGTTGTGGACCCCGTTCAGTATGTTCACGAAGTTATGCAGCCATCACCTCCATCTAGTTCCGGAACACTCCATCACCCGAGAGGAAACCTCACACCCTTAGGCTGTCACTCGCCACCCTACCCCCAGCCCCCCGCAAGCACGTATCCACTTTCTGTCTCCATGGAGTCCCCTGTTCTGGACATTTTCTACAGATACCATGCAGCCCTTTGTGCTCAGGGCTTCTTTCCCGTAGCAAAACGCTTTCAGGGCTCAGCAGTGTTGCAGCCTGGAGCAGCACCTCTTTCCTTCCTGGGGCTGAGTAACGTTCCACTGTCTCGGTGGGCCCCATTTTGTGTGTCCATTCATCCGTTGACGGTCGTGTGGGTTGCCTCCACCTTTGGCGACTGTGAGTCCTGCTGTGGTGGATGTTTGTGAACACATTTCTGCGTGGATGTGTTTGCATTTCTTAATACACATTCCTCGTCAGATCTATGACTTGCAAGTATTATCTCCCATTCTTTGGTTTACCTTTTCAGTTTCTTGATAATGTCCTTTGGAGCACAACAGTTTTCGATTTTCCTTTTGTTGCTCGTGCTTTTTGTTTCATACCCAAGTTATTTCACCGTGTCCCTTTTCCACGTGCCGTGACTCTGGTTTGAAAAGCCGGGTGGTGAGTGCCCCCCGGGCGTGATGGGGGTGTCTGGCTGCACGTGTTCAGGCCCTGTCAGTTCGCAGACTGCCCTTTGGCACGCACCATAAAGCAGTCGGCACAGAATACACACCAGCTTGTTCTCGAGCCTGTGACAGGTGTCCAGGGTCATAGAAGGAGCTCAGGAGAAAACCTGAATCAGAGACGGCCGCATTTAAGGATGGGATGTGCCTCTGTACATTGGGAAAGCACGTGCCTTCCTCACGTGCCGTGGCCGAGCACTCAGGCCCCCTCCCCTCGGTTGGCACAGGTTCGCAGTCCCTGCTGTGGGCATCGGGCCCCCTGCGTGGCCACACAGACCCCCCTGAGAGCCTGCAGGCTGCTCTGCCGTCACCAGGATTGCGTGGCTTTCCTGTGCCCTCTTGCTAATATTTGTTTGGCTGTCTTAGCGTACAAATGTGTTTGAAGCATTAATAGTCTTTTATGCTTTTTTTTAAAAAATAGAATTGAGAGAAAAATTGCAACAATCTCCTTAGAGAGCAAATCTCCCCCGAAAAGCTTGGAAAATGGTGAGTAACAAGTGGCCCCGGGGCGCCTGCTCCCGGTTACCCCTGGGCCGGCCTCTGGGGTCTGGGCTGACACCTGCCCTTGATGCCCCTGAGCCCCTGGGGTCAGGCCGCGCTGCCCCCCGTGCCGGCGGCCAGAGAGGGCCTTGCCCTTGGCCGGGAACCCCCCGGGCTTCCAGTGCTGCCTCTGGTTCTGCACAGCCCAGCCCCCTCGTCCTCCATTAGCGGCAACCCCGGTGGGAGACGGTGGCGTGAAAAGCTTTCTTGGTTGTGGGTGGTCCTCACAGTGCCATCCGCACCTCCTGCCCCCGGGAAGGCCGTAGCCTGGGGCCTCTGGCCCTCCTGGGAGGGCGGCTCATGTCTCATTTCCAGTTAGATTGGATCATCTCTGCTTTCTCTTTGCACGTGCTTCCCCTCTTCATCGTCACGCACCTCTTTCATCCTTGAGGACGGCCCCTCCGTCCCTCCCAGAGCCACGTCCATCGGGTGGAAAGTTTTAATCCAGGGCCGGTCCTCAGAGGCTCTCCTTCCTTACCCACCCTCCTGCAGACCCCGCGCCCTTCTTCTGTCCGCTGCAGCGTCCATGCGGGGTGGCCGGCAGGGGGCCTCACGCGCTTGGCCTCTCCCCCATCAGGTGGCGGCCTGGCCGGCAGGAAGCTGGCACCTGCGAGCGAGCCTGTCAACAGCAGCAAGTGGAAGTCCACCTTCTCGCCCATCTCCGACCTCGGCCTCGCCAAGGCCGCCGACAGCCCCCTGCAGGCCGGCCCCGCCCTGAGCCAGAGCTCCTTGTTTGCCTTCCGGCCCGCCTTGGAGGACCCCGTCGCCGCCGAGACCAAGGTGGCCACACACACCCGGAAGAACTTTCCCGGCTCGCTGGCGGGGGCTGGCGGACTGAGCCCAAACAGCAACGCTTCTAACGGGTTCCCCTTCGTGGGGGGCCTGGCCGCGGACCCCAGTTTACACAGCTTCAACGATGGTGCTTCTCTCTCGCACAAGGGCCCCGAGGTGGCCGGCCTGAGCGCCGCCCTGAGCTTCCCCTCCCAGCGGGGCAAGGACGGGGCCATCGTGGATGCCAACCCCTTCCTCAGCAAGAGGCCGCCGGACGGACTGGGCGGCAGCAAGGGGGACGGCGGCAAGGGCAAGGAGCCGGGTGAACTCGGCCTGCCCCCAGGCCCATCCTCGGAGAAGGGCGCCCTGCCACATGGCGGCAAGGGGGGCCGCGGCCGGGACCGCGAGCTGGACTTCAAGAACGGCCACAACCTCTTCATCGCCGCCGCCGCCGTGCCCCCTGGGGGCCTCCTCAGCGGGCCCAGCCTCGCCCCGGGGGCGTCCTCAGCGGGCAGCGTGGCGCCCTCCACACAGACGCACCGGCCCTTCCTTGGCACCTTCGCCCCCGCGGCCCCGTTCGCCCTGGGCCCCATGGCCCTGCAGGCCAACCTTGGCTCGGTGGCCGGCTCGTCTGTGCTGCAGTCCCTGTTCAGCTCTGTGCCGGCCGCCGCGGGCCTGGTGCACGTGTCCTCCGCTGCCACCAGACTGACCAACTCGCACGCCATGGGCACCTTCCCCTCCGGGGTGTCGGGCGGGGCCGTCGGAGGTAGGCAGACTGCGCAGCCTTGTCCTGGTCCTGTTCGGGCCGTGGGGCCAGGGCCCAAGGGAGAGGCGGTGCCTCCCCTGCAGGTCTCGCCACGAGCGGGCTGCTCGCGTGTTCTCTTCCAGGGCTCCCCAAGGCAGCAAGGCTGGGGCGGCCGGCCGCTCTGTCCCTGCCGTCTAGCTCCTCTCTCACCATCCGACAGGGCTGCCCTGTCGGTTGCAGATGCGCCGTCTGCAGCCCAGCTGACCTGGGCCTGACCGGTCGTAACGGCTCCCTCTTGCTTCCAGAAAACCCTGGTGCCCGAGGCTGGGGCCTTCCCTCCTGGCGCTGGAGGTTTCCCTTTAGGGCCCGTGAGCCGCCGCCGCCAACGGCCCTGTGAGACGTGGCCCCGGCAGGTGGCGCGGAGCAGATGGGCTCGGTCGGGGGGCTGGGGGGGCAGTCTGGTGCCAGGAGCCGTCCGCGGGGCCACGTGCTCGGGCGCGGCCTTGGGCCCAGCCCGCAGGTAAGTCCCCCGGCCCGGCCGCTGCCGCTGCTGCTTGCCGCTCTGCTTCCCGCACGGCGCTCGGCCGGAACCGCGCCCCGCCTGGCCCCCCGCGTGCGCGCGTGTGCTGCACGTGCCCGCCCGCTGAAGCCGGTTTCTCTCTCCTGTTTGCAGGTGTCTTTAACCAGGCGGTGCCTTCTGCCTCTGGCCACCCGTTCGGAGCCGGTCGCGGCAGCGGCGCCTTGTGTAGCAGCAGCTCGCTGAGCTCACGCCCACCGCAGGCGGCTGCCGGCGCCGCCGCCTCTTCCTTGCAGGCCCCGGCCCCCGCCGCGCCCCGGCCGCCCCCGCTTCCTGCTCAGCGCGCCCCGCGCCTCGCGCCCCCGCCTAACGCCACCTTGCCTCCCGCACCCCCGCTGCGCGCCGCTAACCCCGCGCCCGCGCTCCTGCAGAGCCTCGCCGCCGTCCCGGCTAACCCCGCTCTCTCGCCCGCTGCCTCTGCTAACGCCTCTTTGTCCATCAAGCTGGCCTCCCTCCCGCACAAGGCCGCCCGGCCCTCCCTCGCGGTCCACCGCCAGCCCCTGCCCCGGCTGGCCCTGGCGCCGGCCGCGCCCCTCATCCCGCAGGCCAGCTCGACGGGGCCGCCGGCTGTGTGGGTTTCCCTTGGCATGCCGCCCTCCTATGCCGCGCAGCTCTCGGGGGTTAAGCCGCGATAAAGACCTTGCTTAGCTAGCCGTTCCTATCGCGTAAGGTAAGGCCAGAGCCGGACGAGGGGCCTCCTACGGGAATCTGACCGCCCTTCCCTCTGCAGACGTCGGCCGGGCCGGCGGGCACGGCCCAGGGGCCGAGGGGGTGAGGCCGCCCCATAGCGGCCGGCAAGTGGGGCCTCTCCTGCCTCGGTCAGCCGGTCCTGAGAGGCGCAGAGGGGAGAGAAGGCCCAGGGAGGCCCGGGAAGCCCAGCTGGGACTGGCCTCCCCAGCCTGGGAGCGTGTCCCGCTCACCTGCCGTCCGCTCTCTCGGGCCAATGTCCTGGAACAAACCTTACAGGGTTTTGACAAAAAAAAACCCGTTCAGGGCTCCTGGCATGCAGCAGCCTTCCCGGGATGGAACTTGTCCTCTTAACTCTGGGGCAGGCCCCTGGAGCAGGGTCCGGTGAACAGGGTGAGACGCGAGGGCAGGTGTGGTGCGGGCAGAGCCGCCCGCCGGGGCCCCACGCCCAAGTGCTTTCTCATGTGGGTAACTTCTAGACCAGGGTAGAAAGTTGCCCCCCTTTGGGCAGGAGGAGGGCGTGAGGCCTGGAGGAGAGGGTCAGAGTCTCCTTGGCACTGTGCCCCCAGTCTCTCCACCACCGCGGGGCAGGTTGCTGGGAAGGGCTCGGCTACGGGCATGGAAGCCAGGCATGGTGGGAATGAGGTTCCTCCCTGGAAAGCCTGTCCCCAGGGCACAGGGGCACCTGGGGCGATCTGACCTGCCCCCAGTGGCTGCTCAAATGGACATCAGTCGAGGTTTGGCCGCTGGCCTTGTGCCGGCATCACTATTAGAAGGCAGGCCGGGCAGGGGGTCCCCTCGACTTGGGGACAGGTGTGCTTCGGGCTGTTGGAAACGCCTGCTGAGCCAGGCAGCCTGCACTCGAGGACACGTGTAACAGAGCAGACAGCGCGTGCCAGGCCTGTCCTCCCTGCAGAGATGTGGCGGCTCGGGCCTCCCGCCCTGTGTTCGCCCACAGGTGGCCTGTCACAGGCACCGGCGCCGCGAGCCCACGGGGTGGCCTTGCTGGCCCCGTCCCCACATTGCCGCTCGTGAGCAGTGACGGCCGTGGTGACCCGGGTGCACCCTCACCCACGGCGACCCCGCACCTGACTCACAGCCTGCACTGCACCTGGGAGAGCAGGCGGCCTGCTGGGTCCTGCCCTGCTCCACAGGCTCCAGGCTGCTTCCTTCCTCCCCGGGAAGGCGGGAGCGGGGCCGTGGGCGCTCGAGACCCCGGCCTGGTCGCCGCTGGGGCTCGCGGGGCCCGGCGCTAACGCTGCCCACTCTTGTCCCGGCTCCCGCCTCCAGGTATCTAGGCCTTCTACCTCAACTGCGTGACCTATGCAAGCAAGACGTGTGGACCAACGCGGCCACAGCCGCCCACCGGTGCTCGCCCGCCCAGCTACTGGACGGCAGACAGACGGACGCAAGGAAAGACAACGAGCGCGCTCTACTGTGAATCCGGGCTGTGACCGACTGCAGGAGGGAGGCGGAAACGTGGCTTCAGTTTGTACTGTTGATAGTTTTAGATAAAGTATTTATCGTTTTTTAAAAAGTAAAAACAATTTTGACTTATTTTATTCCATCTAAGTGGTAAAAAGCAACTTATTCAGAAATATAAATATCTCTATATAAGAAGACCTATATGAAGACGTCTGTCTGGAGACCGGCCCGATGGCGTCGCCGAGAGCCCGGCCGCGGTGCTATCCCGTTCATCAGGCCGTGCCTGTCGCCCGCCCCCTTGGTGCTGACCCGAGCCCGCCCGACGCCAGACCCACTCCAGCCGCTCGGCTCACATACCAAAGGCTTGCCCGCTCGCCGCAGGAGGGCGGCCGCCTTCCCCCAGGCGGGGTCCTGCCGCCCTGACGATGGACGTGGCCTCACCCATCAGAGCCCACGGGCCCCGCCTGCCCGCCCGTCACTGTGAACGTCGCTCGCCCAGACCACGTCGGCCCAGGGCCCGGGGGCCTCCAGAGTGGGGACAGGCCCAGGTGTCGTTCCGTAGGGCGCGGTGGGACGCGGAGCTGCGAAGCCAATGAGACTCGGGCCCTGATGGCAGGTGCTCTCGCTGGGCTCGCGCAGTCCTCCACGCAACACGTGGTCACTCACGGTGCCAGGGGGCCGGGGCAGAGCGGGCACACAGCCCTGGTGTTTCTGTACAGGAGAGTCACACTAACGCGTGACAGTGTTTTATAGAGAAGGGATGGAAATTTATAAATTTCATAGACTTGATTTCATTTATTTTTAGATTGTATAATGCACAGTAAACTTTAAAAAAAAAAAAAAAAAAAAGGTGACGGGCAAGAAAACCCAACCTTTTTATTTATTCAAGTGCACAAAAATGGTATTGGGCCCGGCCGGCCCGAGTGGGCTGCGGCCTGCCCCAGGAGGTGCCCCTAAGCCCCTTCCCCGCACCCCACCTACACCCCGAATCCCCCGGTGTGAGAGGAGGCTCTCCGGCGCTGGGCAGCCAACCCCTCCTACTCCCACAGCCCTCCCACACCCCAGCAGCCTGTTGTGCTCAGAGATAAATGTACTGGGTGCGGACAGACAGGCCAGGGCCAAGGCTAGAAGAAAACAGAACCATTTCAGGTCCTTCCAGAAGTGGCCAGCCAGGTTCTCAGGCCCCTTTTGTGCAGGTCTTTGCCCCAGCCTCTGCTTCCGGGGTCATCTGAGCTAACATCCCTGCAGGGTGGCGGGCACCCTAGGAATGCTGGACAGGGGCAGTGAGAACCCTCTTCTCCTGCAGCCCCCAGCCCTGGCCTCCATCCTCAGCTGCCCCCGAGAGCTGTGGCCTGAGATCCCCACACCCATGTTGGTGAGCCCTGCCTGGGGGTGCCTGGAGCTCAGCCTTCCCAGCTGAGTGTCCCGGGGTCGGGGCAAGACATGCACAGTGCCCCCACCCCATCCTTCCCTCCCTCCCAGTGTCCCACCGGGCCTCCCCTGGTTTCCAGCCCCCTCCCCTGCTGAGACCCACCCTTCCTCACCCAGCCTGCCCTCCGCCTTGGTGCTCAGCCCTGGGGTGCCGTGCCCCCCTCGGGAGGCCTTGTGCCTCCAGCCCCCAGATGAGGAAGGAACCTTTAGGGGCGGGCAGCACCCCGCTTCCAAGGGGCCAGGTTCTCACTGGGATGCTGCAGGGCCAGCCTACACCCCCTCCCCCCCCCCGCCCCCCGCTGTGGCGCTCAGGGAGGCCCTAGCCTGAAACAAAGCTCTTACAGCAGCCAGTACCCCTTCTCCCTGCCCCTCCCAGGGACAGTGGCCTGCGGGACCCCCACTGGGGTGCCACCCGCATTTCCCCGCCTCCATCACTGTCAGTACACGCAGACTTGAGTGTCAGAACTCAGACCCACACGTATTTCAGGACACACAGCTGCTTCGGGGCTGAGCTCGTGCCACAGGCCAGTTAGCAGTGCTGGGAACCTGTGGGTGACAGGTGCCTCTCCCCACCCCAGGCTGGGGTGCACGCTGCCCTGGAAGCCACCCGCTGGCTGGTGCTCCCCTGCACGCCCTGCCCCTCCTCCAGGATGGAGACTAGACACTAAGACTCCTGCGCCTGTAATGGTGGCAGTGGGAAGGGGGCTGGGGTGTCCCAGGCAGCTCTCAGTTGGCACTTGGTGCTGTCGGCTCGTGGGCAACTTTCAGGGAAAGCCGGTGGTTGGTGGCGAGGCTGCTCCTGCTCAGGAACTGATCGAACTCCACAGACAACACGGTGTCCTCGGTCACAGGCATGGCCTGGCCGGCTCAGCCTGGGGGCCGTGACCCGCGTGGCCCCTGCCACCCGGCGTGTGTACGCCGCCCACCGTGCTTTCTGCCCGCCCCATTGCCCGCTCGCCCCGCACTCCCTAGTTCGACCGGCCCATCCACACACCTGCTTTCTTTCTCATCTCCCTGACCTTAATTTGTCCCTGCAGTGAAGCTTTGCTTTTGTCTTTATATTACAACATTTGTATTTTGATTGCGTGCATCGCTCCGAGCCGTCTCTAGGGGGGCCGGCGGCTTGACCCTCTCCCCTGCGGGAACCCCACTCGTTCTCATCTCCACCTCTAGACGCTGAATAAAAACGTCTGTTTTCACTTGGCTGTGGTCAGACCGTGGCATTTCCTCTGCGGCGAGTGTGCTTTCCGCCCGACTGTGGTGACCGGCGCGGCGGGGGCCACCCACCAGCTGTTCCCCCGGGAGCCGGCCCGACCTCCCTGAGCCTCATCTCCACCTCACAGGCGCTTCAAGGAAAAGGAGCTGGTTGTGGTAGACCCAGTGCCGGGGAGGCCCCTTAGGCCTCCTGTCGGGCTGGATGGGGCCCATCTTCCCTCTTAAGGCCCCTCCTGTCACTCACCTGCTGGCCCCCCCCCCCCCCTCCGTCTTAACAAGTCACCACAAGGTTGCAGCTGGGAACGCACTTTTCTCACCCCAGCTCCTGGGGCTGGAGTCTGGGTCTGGGCTCGCCTCAGCAGGGCCTCAGCTGGGTCCTGGCCCGGGCCCAAGGCGGGAGGGATCTGCTTCCAAGCCCCCTCAGTGTGGATGGAATTCACATCCTCACGGCTGTGGGCCTGAGGTCGTTTCCTGCTGGCTGTTGGCTGGGGCCACTCAGGGAAGGGAGGGCCCAGGACCCCTGGGAGGCACTCACCTGCTTAGGTCAGGCCCACCTATCCCCTGATGCCTTGTTAAGGAAATAACTGAAGGGATGCCTGAATTACCCGGGCAGACTGCCTGCACCTTCGCCATATTCGATCGGCTAGAAGACAGCCACAGGCCCCAAGGGACGCAGACCTTGGGGGTCCTCTTAGGATTCTGCCCACAACACAGGCCCAGCACTCCCCCCACTTCCCTTGGGGCTGCATGGCCTTGCCTAGGCCCCAGTGTCCCCGGCCTTTCTCCGTCATGCAGCCAGCCCGGCTCCCAGTCTGCACTGTGTGTGCTTGCCCCGTTCCTTCACTCACTTCACCACTATCCAGTGGAAAAAGAGGTATGTTTATTTCAACAGACTGGGGGCAGGGGGCAGGGGTCGAGCCCACCCTGGCCCTGCCCAGAGGGCCCCAGCGGGGGCAGCCCTGTCAGCAGGAGTGGAATTCACCAACGGATGGGGGGGTGCCATCCCCCCACGCTTCACAGCATCTTTAATGTCGTACATTTAGCTTGCACGGGAGCTTGGCACTGGCCTGCAACACCGCTAGGCCCTTGGTGGGACCCCAGGGGGTCCAGGGGCCCAGTTCAGTGGATGCCTGCCCCCAGCGTGCCGGCAACAGTTCAGAGCACCCACTATGAGCTGCCAGTGCTGGGGTCCCGAGGCACGAGGAAGGGAAGCTTACTGGGGTGCTTCTCCCAAAGGCAGCCCCTGCCCACCCCCATGCAGCCTCGGGCTCTCCCAGCACTGAAGCCGTAAGAGGAGAGGGGCGGGGGGGACTAAACAACTCCGGCCGCAGATCCAGGCCTGGCCAGGGAACGGCCAGCCTGAGAGCCCCGTGGAGGGCTGGGCAGACCCAGTCCCACCCAACAGGGCCGTGTATGCGTCTCTGGGCGCTCACACCTTCCAGCTGCTCAGCTGGAACCTGGCCTCCTCGGAAATGCCGAACTGCTCCAGGGGGTCCTGGGAAGGTGGGTGGGAGTGTCCGGCGACAGCAGTGAGCCCGAGGCCCGCACCGGAGGGCCCCCTGCCGCCCCCTGCCCGGCAGCCCCTCGCCCACCTTGCCTGTCATCTTCTGGATCTCGTTCCTGTAGGAGATGAGAGTCTTCCGCATGAACTCGTAGCTGGGGGAGGAAGCCGCCTGCACTCACAGGGCCGCCCTGAGGAGCTGCGCTGCCCCCCGCCCGCCCCGGGCCGTCCCCCGCACCCCACCTGGCCTGACGCAGAGCCTCCGTCCACTGCTCACACTGTTCCTCGCTGCTGCACTCGAAGTGGTATTTCCTCTCCGGGTCCTCGATGAAGCCTGCGGGGGGAGCAGCCTCCGGTCCAGCCCCATTCCGACGGGCCACCTGCCCCTGCTTTCCGGGACCAGTGCCCACGCCTGCCACCCGTGCTCCAGGGACCCGAGGCAGCCGAGCCTGGGCTGCACGGCCTCTCCAATGCTGCCGGCCTCGCTACGTTAACTCCCGAGACGTGAACAAGATGCAAGGTCTCCTGGGAGCAGCGGACTCGCGCACCTCACAGCCCTGCTCTAGGCCTTCACCTGCCTGGAACGCCATCTCCAACATCCCCTCCACCAGGCAGCCCTTCTGCCCTTACCCAACACCAGCCCTAAACCACACCAGGCTGGGTGTGTCCCTTCCAGGCCCCCTCTCTCCCTGCAGAAATAAACCCCTCAAAAAGAGGGTCTGGGGAGAGTCCTCTCGGGTGGCAGCTCAGGTCCCACCACAGAGGAAGACAAGCACCCTGCACCCCCCAAAGAGCAATGCTTAACACAAGCGAAAAAGAATGTCCAGCTGGCTTCTGGGTAGCTGCCACAAAAGTGACCCAGATGGCGGGGTGCATCCCATCAACCCCTGTAACTACAGCCTGCGCCCTAGAGGAGAGACCAAAGTCTGGGGAGAGGCAAGAAAAGTGGGGAGGGCCAGCCTGAAACGGGCTCGGCCCCAGAGAGCCGGGCCTTGAGCCGCCAGGGGAAAAGGACTTTGTTTCGGAGCAGAGGTGGTGTCAGAAGCCGGGGAGGGGACAGAGAGCAGCCCTTGTCCCCCGGTCCCACGCACTGATGGAGAAGACGCTGGGCTCTTCCTTGATGACTCTGCAGTGCTCCAGCAACAGGGCTCCGATGGGCTGGAGGGGACAGAGGAGCAGATTCGGGGGGCGGGCCAGGACCTCAGCCCCCCCCATGCAAGGCGGCTCCCTCCCGAGCCAAGGGGCGGGTCCCACGAGGAAAGCATGTGGACAGCAGCAAACCGCGGCACCCCGGGGCCAGACGATCTGGGGGTGCTGAACAGGCCGGGGCTGTCCCCCGCGCACCCTCTCCGGTCCCCCCTCCCCGAGATCCCCGCTTTCCGCGGACAGCGCCCCTACCTCGGCCTCGTCCGTCCGGAAATAGAAGAGGAAATTGACCACCAGCTTCACCAGCCGCCGCTTCAGCACTGTGAGCAACAGAGCGGACTCAGAGCGGGCACCCCCTTAATCCGGCCCCCCGAAATCCGGGCAGCCGCACGCCCCAGTCTCTCGGGCCCCGCTCACCGCTGCCCTTCTTGGGGCCCCGCATGCCCAGCTCGGCCGCCAGCTCGGCCGGCTGCCGGGACAGCGCCCGCAGCTCCTTCTCGTTGTAGCGCATCGCGCCCCGCGAGGGAGAACACGGAGCCCCGGCCGGCGCCCTCCCGGCCGCCGTCCCCGTCGCGCCGCGGCCGGCGCCAAAAAAGTCTCAAGGCGCAGCCCCGGAAGTGCTGCCGCAGCCAGTGCGCCTGCGCGTTCCCGGGCCGGCCACCCAGTCAGCTACTCGAGCGTAGCAGCAGTGGGGGCCGGAGCGGAGGCGCGCATGGGTGATACGGACGGTCGTTACACAGCCACAGAGTAAAGTAGACGTGGGGTGGAAACAGAATCCAGGTCCACCCTGCGGTTGTTGGCGCCCTTCGTAAGGCAGAAAGGACGGGCGGGAAGCAGTCTCAGCGCGCCCGGCCCCGAGGGGTGACCCCGGACGACGCCGAGCGCATCCGGAGGGCGTTGAGAGCGTTTTGCGCACGCGCACTGCGGCTGCCAGCCCGGTCCTCCGACCCCGACCCTGCCCCGTCCGCGTTTCCGGAACGGCTCGCCCGCGTCGCCGGCGGGTCGGGCATGCGCACACGGGACGACCCGCCCCCAGTGCCCCCGGAAGTGCTTTCTCAGCCTGCGACGCGCGGGCGCGGGCGAGGTGGTGTCGGCGACTGAAAGAGGCGACGGCTACGCGGCCTTGGACGCGGGTGAGGGCCGGCGCGGAGCGAGGGCGGTGGGGCCTGGGTCCCGGGCTTCCCTGAAGGGGCGCGGGTGTGGCCGGGGGTCGCGAGCTCCGGGGCGGGAGGCCGCGTCGGGGTCCCCCGGCCCGCTCTGCGGGCGCTGAGGCCGGCGCGCCCCTGCCCTCTCCCAGCTGCCCGGGACCGCGGGATGACGAGCGCTGGACCGAGATCGGGTTTACCTTTTAACTGACGGTTTTGTGATCTGGGGCGGGGGGGGTGTCTCACTTCACCTTTGGGGACCCCAGGTCCCGTAACCGTAGACGGGGGTCACTGGCCCCGGCTAAATGAAATGAGGTCATGTCGGCAAAGCGTGGAGCTCACGCCAAGGGCGCCCTGAAAATGTCAGCGGGCCCCGCTTTGCACGTGAGTCCCGAGGTTACCTGGTCGCCCAGGTGGTCGGATTTTGACGGCACGTGACCGCCCGCCTGTGATCCCTTAAGGCAGGTGGAAGACCCGGGAGAAACTATGGGGGAACGTGTGCCAGGTGTAAGGAAAAGGCAGTATTTTCATCAGAAACAATAACCGCTGCTCCTTGGTGCAGTCCCGGGCCCCAGGGGCCACTTTCCGTTTCTTAAAGCCGTTTTCCCCGTTCTCTATCTTTGCCAATAACTCGTTTTCTTGGTGCATCCGTTTTCGGGCGCAGTCTGCTCGTTTCCCACCCTGGTTGATGGGGTCTGTCTTCTCCCACCCGCCCCAACTGCCCCGTCCAAGCCATAAATGTGATCACGTTCCAAGTTGTCGTCAAACCATTAGTTGTATTTTCTAGGACTAGGAATGCAGTTTGCTGCTAACGTGTTTAATTTATGCTTCCTTTCCTCTACCATTACTTTCTCACCATTTCTCTTTTTTCTATTTACCTGGTTTTCCTTGTACCTATTGTCAGTTTCAACATCCCACTTTCCTATCCGTTGTGTCCCCCCACCCCACCCCCCGCAGACTGGCTGCTTCTGTCCTTGCAGGGCAGCTATTGTCCCAGAACTTTCTCTCATTGTTCTTCTGGCTTGGCATCCGTGTTCAGCCTGACCCTGTCTTCCTTTCCCCTCCTTCTGTGAGAGCTAAGGAAATAAATTAATTTATGTTCAGTCTTTCAGTTGTCCAGAAGCGGCTTTATTTACCCTCACAATTAATTGGGAGTTTGGCTGCGGATAAAACTCTAGTTTAGAAATCTGTTTTCATTCAGAATTGTGAAAACATTGCTTGTTTTAAGTTCTCTGTGTTCTTGAACGCTCTGATCCTGTTGTGTTTTCTGATCTTTTATATGTGACCTGTTTTCTTTCCATCAGATAGAACCTTGATATTTTCCTTTTGTGTTATAGAATTCCACGATCCATTTATTGAGGTTATAGTGTTATAGAATTCCACGATCCATGTATTGAGGGTCTTTTTAAAAGTTGTTCATCTGGGCATTCAGTGGGTGGGTAGGTCCTTTCTCTCTCCAGAACTGGGTCCTTTTTTAATCCTAGGAAATTTATTTGGATAATATTTTTGTATTGTTTCTTTGAAAGTCAGTACCTGTATGTTTGGTTTTTTGTTTGTTTTTCATTTCTCACTCTTTGGAATTTCATCTAAGTTTGCTTTTCCTCATTATTATTATTATTTTTTAAATCTATTTTGTTTTCCTTTATGAGAGATTTGATTTCCTTGGAACTCGTGTAGAATTCTTTTAACGTAATTTTATTAAGATATGTTCACGTACCACACAATCCATCCAGAGTACACAGTCAGCAGTTCACAGCATCCTCACAAACTGCACGTCGGTCACCACCATCATCCCTGGAACACCTGTGTGACTCCAGAAAAAGGAAGACCCCAAACGTCCCATACCCCTCAGCCCTCCCTCCTATTGGTCACTTGTATTGTGCTCTACCCAATTTAAAAACTTACATTAGAGATAGGTTAACAAAGATAGTGGAAGTAGATCCGTACAAACACAGGCAAAAAACTTTTTTTTTTTTTTTTTTTTTGCTATTCAATCACCATTGAAGATCAAGGCTACTGGATTACAGTTCAGCAACTTCAGGCATTTCCTTCTGGCCACTCCAAAACACTAGCCCCTGAAAAGAAATATCTATATAATGAATTAGTATTTTCAGTCATTTGTTAAATCCAAATTTCTCCGTTACATCTCCTCCCTCTGATCTTTTTCTGAGTCTTTGGGGATATCCAGGCAATGACCATTTTAACTTCTTTATACTGGGAAGGGGTGTTGACGTTATGGGGTAGCGGCATGAAACTGGTTGATGTTCTTGGAGAGACGGGGACCTCTGGGGTTCTTGGAGAGACGGGGACCTCTGGGCTTCAGGGCTTATCTGGCTCTCGTTGAATTTTTGTTTGCATCATCCCGTAATTATTTTTCAGGGACTCGTACTTGTTTGATTTTCTGTCTTTCTCTTTTTCCCTTTTTTAATTATTAAATTTGTTGTGAGTTTACAGAAAAATCATGCATAAAATAAGGGTTCTCACGTGTCATCCTATCATTAGCAAGTTGCATTGGTGTGTACATTTGTTACTATTGATGAAAGCACATCCTTATAATTGTACCATTAATTGTAGTCTGTGGTTTAACTAAGGGTTCACTGTTTGTGTCGTGCAGTTTCTTGGATTGCCTTTTTAAATTTTTACTCTAGTAGTACATATGTAACCTAACATTTTCCCTTTTAACCGCATTCAAATATATGATTGAATACTGTTAATTATATTCACAATGTCGTGCTGCCATCACCACCATCCATTACCAAAACGTTTCCATCGTCCCAAATAGAAACTGTACATTTGAAGCCTTAACTCCCCATTCTGCACCCCCACCCCAGCCCTGGTAACCTGTGTTCCAGATTCTGACTCCGAGGTTGCTTATTCTAATTATTTCATAGCAGTGAGATCATGCAGTGTTTGTCATTTTGTGCCTGGCTTATTTTCACTGTTTTTTTTTTTTAACTGAAGTGCAGTTCACGTGCCATATGATTAACCACTTTAAAGTGCACAATTCAGGGGCATTTAGTGCAGTCACGATGCTGTGCGGCCATCACCTCCTTAGCTGCAACACCCTGTACGCATTAAGTAACCCTCGTCCCTCACCCCACCCCCCAATGGCAGCCACCCACTTTCTCTCTGAGGATTTGCCTCTTCTGAATGTTTTGTGTAAATGGAGACATACCTAATGGGACCTTTTGTGTCTGTTTTTTTTCACTTGCAGAGCATTTTCAGGGTTCACATGAGTTGTAGCACGGAGCAGACCGTCACTCGTTTTTATGGCTGAATAAGGTTATGTTATCTGTGTATTCCAGGTTGTGTCTATCTGCTCAGCTGCTAATGGGCCTTCAGCGTTTCTCCTTGGGGCTGTTGTGAATTTCTGTACACGTCTTTGCATGGGCACATGTTTGCATTTCTCCTGGGTCCGTACCTTGGAGCAGAATTACTGCGTCATGTGGTAACTCTGTGTTTAGCTCTCTGAGGAACCACCAGACTGTTTTCCACAGCAGCCGCCCTGTTTACATTCCCACCAGCAGTGCTCCTCGGGAGCTCTGCTGCTTCAGGAACATTTCCTGCCCTCTCTGGGTCTTTTCCATGTGTCACGACGCTGGACCAGGTGCTGTGGGAGAGGAAATCCACCCAGGCTGGGGCACAGCCCTGGGAGAACGTGTGCAGTCGGGAGGGGCATGCGTGGAAATGACGCCGTGTTGAGTACATCCTGAGTGCACCCGTGGGAAAGAGAGAAGCACTGGGGGACACACCCGGCAGGCTACGCCGGTCTCGGAGCCCAGGGCACGTCAGTGAAGGAAGGGGACACAGTGCCCTGCCCCCCCCTGAGCTTTCCTCCTGACGAGGGGACTGTTCGGGTCTGTGATTCTTCCCGAGATGGCCTGATGCAGGTGCTGGTATTTGCTCAACACATCCTCCCCCTCAAGCACCTGCCCTGTTCCCGGGCTTGCGTAAATGCAGGACTAACAGCCATCGGCAGGTGGGTGTCTTCAGCTCCCTGACTCAGGGGCCCCTGGCTTCCCACGGCAGGTGGGGGCCTGGGTGTGGTGGTCCCATCAGCACTGCTGTGTGTGCCCCTGGAGCTGGGCCTCATTGCCTGGTGGGAGGTGGTTCGTCAGTAGGTGTGGGCCTTGAGCGGGATCTGTGGCCTGTTGGGGCAGCGAGAATCTCAGAGGCTCAGAGTGGACCTGAGGCCCGTGGGCCCAGAGGTGACGCAAGGCCCTTTCTCGGGTCCCAGAGGCCAGACACCGAGGGCTTTACGCAGCCAGGAGCAGCAGGGTGAGGGGCCATCCTTGTCCTGAGCCCATTCCCTTTTCCACGTTGACGTGCTCTTCGTTTTGTGAAGTGACGCTCATGGTGGACGGTGGTTGTCTTCCAAAGTCTGCTTGTTGGGTGTCTTCTAAACGCTGGCTCTGGAGGAACTTTCCTGAAATACGAAAGTCTGAACCTCGGACTGAGGTAACCCTGGGTGCTACAGGCAGCTGAAATGTCAGCTTCACCAGCTGCCAGGCTTGAGGTTTTCATAAACGCGTCAGGGAAACAGAAACCGGGCCGGGGTGGGAGGTGTCGTGCCTGGGCGCGGCTGGGCTGTCCCTCCGTGCAGGCACCGCCTCTGCCGCCTGTGAAGTGACACAAGCTCAGTGGCTTGAGAGGACACAGGCAGCCTTGACCCTTCTGGAGCTCAGAAGTCTGCGGTGGGTGAGCGGGTTGTGCTCCTCCTGGAGGCTCAGGGGAGTCGGCTCCCTCGCCTTCCCAGCTTCTGGGGGCCGCCCACCAGCAGTCGTGACGTTCCCATCTCTTCCTCCATCCTCCCATCTCCTCCAGTGCTCCTGCCTCCCTCTTACAGGGGCCCTTGTGATGGCCTGATGATCCGGGATAATCTCCACCATTTTAAGGTCCCTCACCTAATCCCATCTGCACAGTCCCTTTGCCCTGTGAGGTTCCATGGCCACCGGTTCTGGGGACCACGTGTCTCTGGGGGCCATTGTTCTGCCGACCTTTCCCAGTCATGTCTTCCCTGCCTCCAAGAAACGTAAAACTGAGCCAGAGAAACAATTCAAGTTGTGATGAGTGAGTGTAGCCAACCAGAAAGAAACTCAGAGAGAGAGCAAATGCTGTGGACTTGCGCAGGCTGGGAAGGCTTCCTGGAGGAGGTGAGGCTTGTTGGTGAGAACTTCTAGTCCCGTCCTCCCCCGTTTGTGCCTGAAGCTCCTGGCCACGTCTGGCCACTCCGAGTTCCCAGGGCTCTGCGTGGCCGTCCCAGGTCTCTGGGCCTCTGTGTACGTCTGGCTGGAGGGAGTTCCTCTGCAGTCCCCCAAGGCCACTCGGGGCATCCTGCTCGCCCTTTACGACGTCGGCCAGGCCTCCCTGGAGCCCACAGTAGGCCTCCACGTGGAGACGGGGAGCAGATGGGAGCGTGGACCTGTCGGGTCCGGGAGCCCGAGTGGTCTCCTGCTGCCTCGTGGGCTCTACTCCGTCTGGGTGCTGCTTCCAGGCCGAGGGGGTCCCAGGACGGTCCCCGCTTTCCGGAACCTTACAGACCTCTTCCCTTGGCCTTCCCAGGTTTCTTCCCTGGCGGTTGAGGCACCAAGACTCTCACCATGGACTTCCAGCATCGCCCCGGCGGCAAGACCGGGAGCGGAGGTGTGGCCTCCTCCTCTGAGAGCAACCGGGACCGCCGCGAGCGCCTCCGGCAGCTGGCCCTGGAGACCATTGACATCAACAAGGTGGGCTCCCACCGGGGGCTGCAGACACAGAACCTGCCAGGGGCCACAGTGGGATCGCCACAGCTCCAGAGGGTTCCAGGGCACAGTGCAGCTCCTCTCGGATCCTCCAGCCTGTGATCACGGCCTGTGAGGTCTCCTGCGGCCCCAGCAACCTCCATAATCACATGGAGACCCTGCTCCGGACCCCTCCCGCCTGGTGCCCCCAAGCCCATCACCCGCCCCTCAGGCTCCGGGTCCTTCCCTGCAGACGGGGCCCTGAAGGAGCCGCCCCTCTCAGTTGCTTCACCCTCGAGACTGGCCATTATCACTGAGTCTGTGGCGGAGAGATTCTTGTGCAGTGCGCAGAGGTTTGCTAAACAGATTAGAGTTGCCAGCAACAAGGAGGGCCATGGTGTCATCATATAAGTTGTGGCTTGAAGCCATAAATGGCGGCGTTTATTTTAACCTGTGCAGAGCTGTGGGGCAGGGTTCCTCGGCCCGGATGAGCGACATTCGGGGTGGGATTATTCTCTGGGGTGGGGACTAACACGCGTCTTCTGCCCTCCCTCCAGGACCCGTATTTTATGAAAAACCACCTGGGCTCCTACGAGTGCAAGCTCTGCCTGACGCTGCACAACAACGAGGTGCGTCCCCACCAGCCCTGGGCGGGGGGCGGGGGGCGGCCGGGGTGGGGCTGCCTCTGCGGCTCTTAATTCTGAGACGTCACTAAAAACACAGCAGAGGACCCAGAAGGACCCAACTTGGACCTCCCCTCACCCCACCCCCACCCCCACCCCCGCCCCCGCCCCAGCCCCAGCCCCGGCAGTGAACTTGCCGCGGTATTTGCTTCAAATCATGCATTTTTGAGAAAGAAACTCATGGCCACCAATAAGCTCTTAGTCCCCTTCTGTCCCTGCCTCGGTCCTCAAAGCCCCCGAGGCCACCACTCCTGTGGCCTTACCACGTCTCTTCCCAGTCTTTTTTTTAATGCTGTGCATTACCTACGTAAATGTGTATCTGTGAACAAAAGAGATACCCAGGAGCAGCTGATACTGGTGTGTGTGTTTTGCATAGATTTCTCATAAACGATGATAGATTCATGTCACTCACCAGCTTTTTTTTTCATTTTGCGTTGTATCTTACAGATCTGATGTGGGAGGTGTAGTTCTGGTTCCTTTACACTGACTGAATGCATAGATCTTGTTTACCTGTTTCCACGTTGCTGAACATTTTGTTTCTAATTTGTTCACAATTGCAAACAGGGCTGAAATGAAGTCTCATTTACCAGGGCCTCCCCCCAGCTCAGCTGACGCTTGGGGTGTGTCCTGGGTGCTGTGGGGTGTTGAGCAGCCTCTCTGGGCTCCCCACCACCACCACTTGATGCAGGGAGTCCCCAGCCCCCCATTTGTAACAAATGTCTCTGGACACTGCAGAACCACTCCTGGTTAAGACCCACTGACATACACTTTCCGTCCTATGCACGTTGGGACGGGGTTGCAGCACATAATCTACGTGGGGTAATCTACGTGGCGTGTTCATTTCAGCTTTACCAGCTATCACCAAAGAGCCGTGCTTGGCCCTGCTGACTTACTCCCCGCGCTGTGTGTGAGAGCCCCACTTCCCAGTCCCTCTGGTCCCGGGCATTTTGAGGACATTGGCAATCTCTGGCTTTATTTGCACTTCCTTCCACTTGGTGCAAAGCCACTGGAGCTCCAGTCCCCTTTTCCCTACTAACTTTGTCTGGAATTGTGTCCCCTTTTCCTGCTGCAGGGGAGTTACCTGGCACATACCCAAGGGAAAAAGCACCAGACCAACTTGTGAGTACCTTGGGCCCTTTCTGATGCTCAGCTCCTGGCTGGGGGTGGGGGGGGTGGGGTCAAAGTGGGGTCTTGAGAATGAGGGGGGGGGAATCTTTGCAGGGCTCCCGGGGAAAGGGGCTCATGGACACATGACCAGAAGGGGGTGCAGCCTGACAGGACAGCAGCTGTCCCCACCCTACTTTCCCTCAAACCCCAGGACCCCCACCCCAACCCCCTGGGGCTCGTCCCTGCACCGCTCCCAGGGGCTCGCTCAGTGGTGAGGTCAGCGCGGGGCTGGCGGGCGGGTGGTGCGCAGCACCAGGGGCTGTGGCCTTGAGGGCCTGGGCGGAGGGGACTCGGCACCACACCAAGTCTGTCGCTCCCAGGGCCCGGAGAGCGGCCAAGGAGGCCAAGGAGGCCCCCGCCCAGCCGGCACCAGAGAAGGTCAAGGTGGAGGTGAAGAAGTTTGTGAAAATCGGCCGCCCGGGCTACAAAGGTGAGTCTGTGCGACGGGGGCAAGGCGCTCCCCCGGCCGGCAGCTGCTCCAGGCCCACACGGGCCCACTGTTCTCAGATGCCGCAGCGACCCCCCCGCAGCCTCCCTCGGGCACCGTTCGCTGGGCTCGGTGAGTCCTTCCTCTCCAAGGTGGGGGGCGCCCGTCACACCTGCCGTGGTGAATCCCGCTTTGTTCTCTCGGGGGCCGTCCCCTCAGCTCCTATCAGGACTCCTGCTGCCCTGCCGCCCAGCCCTCGGAGGCCCTCCCCTAGCAGAGCTGGGAGAGACAATCCCCTCCCCGCCTGGCCGCCTGCACCCGTCGTCTTTGCGCCCGGGGTGCTCTTCTCCAGCCACGGTGCATCAGACGCAGCCTCCCGTCCGCTCTCTCCTGTCGGGGTATCCCAGAAGCGCTCAGAGTTGTTCGTGCTCCGAGTGGCCGGGAGAGCAGTCAGCCTCAGGCACGGCCCTTTCTTTTGAAGTCAAGGCCAGGTGGTTGGCTTTGTACACTTAGATTTATTTCAACCACCCCCTCCCCCCCCCAAAAAGAAAAACAAAGAAGAGAGAACGGTCTGTTTGGAAAGCAGCCTCCGTGAGCCCCTGCAGAGCAGGTGGCTGTTGGGGTCCCTGGTCCACTGACCCGGTTCCTGTAGGGGGTGATGAATTCCCGGGACTTAAGGAATAGGGCGTGTAGAGGGATAAGGAACACGATGTAGGTTTGTAGAAGATAAAACTGGAGCGCAGCCTCACGCTCAGAAGCTTCCGGAGCCCGCCACTCCATGGGACGCTGACCTTAAGGGGGAGGCGCGAGGAGAGCAGACATCTGTCGCCCTCCAACCTGTGGCCGGCACTCCGCTTAAAATTTCTCTTAAATTCTCAAAAGCTGCCCGGGACGTAGGTATTCTCCACTGAAGACAGAGCCGCGGCTCAGAGCAGTTGCCGGTGGCCGAGGCCACAGCTGCGGTGGGCAGCACCTGCTGCCCTGCCCCAGGCTTGGCGCTTGGGGGGACACGCAGGGAGCAAAGCTCAGTTCCTCGGGAGGTGACCGAGAAGCCTGGGGGCGGGGCGGGGGCTCCTGGGCTTGGTCACAAGCGCCCGAGCCGCCTTAACGGGGAGGAGGTAGAAGCAGGCTTTCCTCTCTCAGATCAGGAGCAAGGATGAGGCCTACGTCACCTTCAAAGGGAGTTCTCGTTTCCTTGGCTGCTCAAACGACGACACAGTGGGTCAGCGTCAACGGGGAGTTTGTTGGCTCGCGGTTTTGAGGCTGGAGGAGCCACGTCGTGGCGTCACCTGGGTGGTGACCGTGGTGCTCCGTGGCTGCTGCCGGCCACACCTGGTCCTTGGCCTGTCGGCCTTCAGCTGCCTGCTCCCTCGGGCTTTCCCTCCCTATAAAGGCCTCCAGTGAGGGGACGAGCCCGATCCTGAGCGAGCAGGGCCCCCGCAACAGCCTCACCCGCAGGCCCTGCTCGCAATGGGTGCATACCCCCAGGAGTGGATTCGATTTAAGAACCTGTTTTCTGGGGGTACACACACCTCCAAACCAAAAGAGGAAGTAAGTCGGCCGGATAGACCTGTATTTAAAAAAACGCCCAGCAAGCCTTAATAAAAGGCTCTTAAACCAGGTCATAGTCGGGCAGAGGCCCTGGGGCCAGAACAGGGCAGGCGGGTGCCCTAAGCTGGGTGAGACGAGGCCACCACCTCTGAGCACCAGGGCCCAGCCTGTGAGGACCCCAGGTCTCCGGAAACCTGGAGGCTGAGCGCCCCATGGGGTTGCATCCGCTGGAGGGGCTCGGAGAAGAGACCGAGGCAGGTGGACCCTAGCGGGGGCACGAGGCATGGCCTCCCACCTGTGGCTCTGCGCTTCCTGCCTGCTGCTGGGCCACCTGACCCGAGACCCCGTGTTGTGTTGCAGTGACCAAGCAGAGGGACACGGAGATGGGCCAGCAGAGCCTGCTCTTCCAGGTGAGCTGAGGCCCTGCCCCACCCCGTCCCCACTGCCCAGGGCCCCCCGTAAACCCCCGGCTGTGTCCCCGCAGATCGACTACCCGGAGATCGCCGAGGGCATCGTGCCTCGCCACCGCTTCATGTCGGCCTACGAGCAGAGGATCGAGCCCCCAGACCGGCGCTGGCAGTACCTGCTGATGGCTGCTGAGCCCTACGAGACCATCGCCTTCAAGGTAGCCGGCCTGCTCCCCACTGCCCACCCCGCAGAGCCTGGGGGTCTCGGGCCCTTCAGCCTGGGGCCTGCCTCCTCCTGGGGTCCCTGAAGCAGAGGGAGTGGACAGGTCGGAGGTGATAGCTGGGATTTAGAGGTCTCCCAGGACCCCTGACCACGGCCCCCAGGTGGGTGCTCTGCCTGGCCCTCAGAGAAGGGAAGACCCCAGGGCTGGCTGAGCGTCCATCTGGGGCGTTGGCCGGGGACCTCTCCTGGGTCTGTCCCCCGCGGGGCTGGTAGAGGGGTTGGCGCAGCCGTGAGCTGTGAACCGTGGCTTCTCCGGGTCCTGAGGCTGGGGCTGGAGCTGAGTCCTGTCCCCCTTCACGGAGAGCCCCAGGTAGGAGCCCCCCCCCAGGCAGCCAGGGCCCGGAGCCCACCCGTCTCCCTCCTGCCCAGGTGCCGAGCAGGGAGATCGATAAGGCCGAAGGCAAGTTCTGGACGCACTGGAACAGGGAGACAAAGCAGGTGAGCTCGTCTCGGGCCTGGGGACGGGCATCTGCGGTGGGCCCGGCACCCGCCCCCAGCCTGGCTGAGCCCCTTCATCTGTTTCTCTCCAGTTCTTCCTCCAGTTCCACTTCAAGATGGAGAAACCGCCGGCGCCCCCCAGCCTCCCCGCCGGGCCCCCGGGGGTGAAGCGGCCCCCGCCCCCGCTGATGAACGGCCTGCCCCCCCGGCCACCCCTGCCCGAGTCCCTGCCCCCGCCCCCACCGGGGGGCCTCCCTCTGCCCCCCATGCCTCCCACGGGGCCAGCACCCACAGGGCCCCCCGGGCCACCCCAGCTGCCCCCCCCAGCTCCCGGGGTCCACCCCCCAGCCCCAGTGGTCCACCCCCCAGCCTCCGGGGTGCACCCTCCAGCACCCGGGGTCCATCCCCCAGCACCCGGTGTCCACCCCCCAGCCCCGGGGGTGCACCCTCCAGCCTCTGGGGTCCACCCACCCGCTCCTGGTGTGCACCCCCCAGCCCCAGGGGTCCACCCTCCACCATCTGCTGGAGTCCACCCCCAGGGCCCAGGGGCACACCCACCAGCTGCAGTTCACCCCCAGGCCCCGGGGGTCCACCCCCAGCCTCCTGGGGTCCACCCTCAGGGGCCAGGCCTGCACCCTCCAGCTCCTGGGGTCCACCCCCAGCCTCCTGGCGTTCACCCCCAGCCTCCTGGCGTTCACCCCGCCAACCCTGGGGTGCACCCCCCGACGGCCCTGCCCCCAATGCTGAGGCCCCCCCTCCCCTCAGATGGCCCCGGGAGCCTGCCACCACCCCCACCCACCAATTAAAGAGCCCCCCTGCCCTGCCAGGCTGGGCTCTGTCCCTGTACTTGCCCGTGGAGAGGCTGTCCCCTGCTTTTGTACTGGGGGCTGTGCTGTGCCCCCAGAGCTCATTAAACAGTGTCCCTGTTGCTGGAGTGGGGTGGTGTGTGGGGGGCGGCTGTGGACCAGGGAGGAGGGCCCAGGGGAGCCCCCATCAGCGCGGCAGGGGCAGCTGGGTATTGGGGTGCCCACTGTGGTGGCCACTGAGCCTCAGAGGCCGCCGAGCCAAGGACAGGCCGCCCCCAGGCCGGGGGAGAAGTGTCAGTGTGGCTCGCTCCCCTTGGGGTCTTGAGGCTGAGTCGCCTCTGCCCCTGGGGACCCCAGTCCCTCCAGAGATGGGGTGGGTGAGCGGGAACCTGTGGCTGTGCAGGGACCACCCTCCTGCCCAGTTTCCCACTCCTGTCCCCAGAGGAAGCGCCAGTCAAGGACAGCACGGGGCAGCCCCCTCACCGCGGGGCCGAGATAGCAGCCGCGAGAACACAGGGGCCTTTGAGGCACGCACGCCCACACCCACACACTGGCCCTCGCGCCGCCAGGCGTTGTCCCCCAAGGTCGTGGTCGCAGAGGAGGTCCCGGCTCATATAAGCCCAGCAGCCCAGCACTCGGCACCACCATGCACCACCCATCCTCTCTTGCCCTGCTGCTCATGGCCATGGGGGCCGCACTGGTGGCTGCAGAGCCCGGAGGGGAGGTTCCCAGCACCCCAGCCCTTGCCCAGGAGCCAGCTGGCAGCGCCATGCACAGGGGGGACCTCAGCCTTGGGGGAGACAGGGACTGGCTGCCAGGCAGCCCCCAGGACCCCCTGTGCCTGGTGTCGCTGGGCAGCGGCCGTGGCTCTCTGCAGGTGACAGGTGCCCTCAGCGGCTACGAGTGGGCCTTCCTGGGGGCTGTGGGGAGCGCCCACTGGGGACCCCGTGACCTGGCCACCTTTGGGGTTTGCCACCCCAGCGAC
Organism: Choloepus didactylus; assembly: GCF_015220235.1. NCBI lineage: Eukaryota > Metazoa > Chordata > Mammalia > Pilosa > Megalonychidae > Choloepus > Choloepus didactylus. Next base: position 1,599,996 of record NW_023637606.1, read on the forward strand.
AGGCAGGTGGCACTGGACCCCCTGCAGCGGCTGGGAGCCTGGCTGCGGGAGCCCGGGGGGCAGCGCCTGGTGGTCCTGCACCTGGAGGAAGGTACGTTGGGGTCCCATGGGTCCAGAGCCCGGCAAGGAACGAGGCCCTTAGTTACACACTCTCGCCTTGAATGAGGACGGGGACCTCCCCAGCAAAGCTGGGTTCCCTCGGGCCCTTGAGCCTGATGTTCTGGGTGGGTGGTCTGGGGGAAGTGACCCTCAGGCCCACGAAGAAGCTGCCACTCCCTGAGGGTCTCCCTCCACAGCCACAGGGGTGAGCTGCCCTGTCCCGCAGCCACTCCCTGCAGAGAAGGGGCCTCGCCCAAAGGGATCCCAAGACCCAGAGTGCTGGGGGACAAAGGCACAGCCCCACCCACACCCCCAGTCACTCGGCCCAGTCTGCAGGAAGGCAGCAAATGGGAGCCACACTGGGGTCCCCTGCACCCAGCACCCTGGAGGGATGGGGGTGTCCCATTTGGTCTCTGCCAGTGCCAGGGCCCCCCATTGTGCAGCCTGTGGGCTGGCCGGGACAGGCCTGGGGCTCAGGGCCCTGCTCTGCTGTCCTGACTGCAGTGGTGTGGGAGCCGACCCCCGCGCTGAGGTTCCAGGAGCCGCCACCCGGAGCAGCCGGGCACCCCGAGCTGGCACTGCTGGTGCTGTACCCCGGGCCAGGCCCTGAGGTCACTGTCACAGGAGCCGGGCTGCCCAGTGCCCAGGTACCCGTCAGGGAGCTACAGGGGAAGGTCACCAAGCCCTCCGAGCCCTGGCCAATTGCTGGGGGCGGGTCGGGGAGGAGGTGCATCTTTGGAAAGCTCTGTGCTGTGGGGAAAGCAGGGGCACTAAGGGCCGTGGGCAGGACGGGGCTGTGGCTGGGCAGGAGGGCGTGTCCCGGCGGCAGGAATCCCAGCAGGCTGAGCCCCCCATCTCCGCAGAGCCTCTGCCCCTCCGGGGACACCCGCTACCTGGCGCTGGCTGTGGACCACCCGGTGGGGGCCTGGCACAGCCCTGGGCTCGCCCTGAGCCTGCGGCCCCGCGGAGACGGTAGGCTGGTGGCGGAGAGGTGGGATCCAGGTGGGCAAACCCTGGGCCTGCAGCCCCTGAGCCAGCACCCCAACCCTGCCGCAGGGCCCCCCCTGAGCACGGCCCAGCTGCAGGCGCTGCTGTTCGGCTCTGACCCCCGCTGCTTTACACGGATGACCCCCGCCCTGCTCCTGCTGCCGCCAACCGGCCAAGCACCGCTGCCCGCGCACGGCCGTCTCGATACGGCGCCCATCCCACAGTCCAGGTGCGCAAGGGCCCCGGCGGGGGGGACGGCGAGAGCTGGGTGGCGGTGCTGGCCGTCTGCTCACCGACCCCCATTACCGCCCAGGCCGTCCCCAGAGCCCAAGGAGCCGCCAGGCAGCACCGACCCCTTTCTAGAGACGCTCACACGCCTGGTGCGCTTACTCCGGGGCCCCCCGGGCCCGACCTCGCTGCCGCGCCTCGCCCTGGACGCGGACGCCCTGGCCGGCTCCCCGCAGGGCCTCGTCAACCTGTCGGACCCCGTGGCCCTGGAGCGCCTGCTCGACGGCGAGGAGCCGCTGCTGCTGCTGCTGCCGCCCGCCACCCCCGAGGAGCCCGCGTCGCTGCCGGAGCCCGCTGGGCCGCCGTGGGCCGCGGGCCTGGCGCGCCGCGTGGCCGCCGAGCTGCAGGCGGCGGCCGCCGAGCTGCGCGGCCTCCCGGGCCTGCCGCCCGCCGCCGCGCCGCTGCTGGCGCGCCTGCTCGCGCTGTCCTCGGACCCCGGCGACGGCGATCGGCCCGCGGCCCCGCTACGCGCGCTGCTGCTGCTCAAGGCCTTGCAGGGGCTGCGCGCCGAGCGGCGCGGGCGGGAGCGGGCTGCGGGGCGGGCGCAGCGCAGCGCGGGGGCGGCGGGCGACGGGCCGTGCGCGCTGCGGGAGCTGAGCGTGGACCTGCGCGCCGAGCGCTCCGTGCTCATCCCCGAGACCTACCAGGCCAACAACTGCCAGGGCGCGTGCGCCTGGCCGCAGTCCGACCGCAGCCCGCGCTACGGCAACCACGCGGTGCTGCTGCTCAAGATGCAGGCGCGCGGCGCCGCCCTGGCGCGGCCGCCCTGCTGCGTGCCCACGGCCTACGCGGGCAAGGTCCTCATCAGCCTGGCGGGGGAGCGCATCAGCGCGCGCCACGTGCCCAACATGGTGGCCACCGAGTGCGGCTGCCGCTGAGCCCCGCCGCGCCCACCCCGCCCCGTATTTATTCTCCCCCGGGGCCGCGGCCCAATAAAGACGCGCGAGAGCCTGCAAGCGTGTCTGTGCGTGGAAGGGGAGAAGGGGGAGAGAGGGGAGCGCAGGAGGGCAGGCAGATGGTACCCCCAACCCTGCAGTGTCCCAGGGCTGGGGCTGGGTCGAGGCGCGAAGGAGCAGGCGCTATCGCGGCCGGGACACTCGCTTTATTAGGCCGCTCGGTCCCGCCCTTTGCCCCCGCGGCGCTTCTGGCGGCCCAGAGGCCGGTCCTCCTCGACGGCGCGCCCTGGGAAGCTGCCCCGCCTCTTCCTGCGCCCCGGGTCTCCGGAGTCCCGCTCCCACGGCCGGCGGCCCTCTTGGCGCGCCTCCCAGCTCCGAGGCAGGACCTCTCGGGGCTCCCTGGCGGCCCGCGGCCTCCCCTCCCGCCGGGGCCTTTCCTCCTTCCCCGGTCTCTCCTTCCGTGGCCGCGCCTCCTTCCTCCACTTGCGGCCCGGCGGCTTCTCCTTGGGCCCTGGGTCGGCGAGGGGTGCGTCGTCCTGCCCAGTGGCCTCCTTGGACTTCTCCGCGGCCTCTCTGTCCCTGGCAACCTCGGGCCTCTCCCCTGCCTCCACCTGGGGTGCTGGCGGCCCGGATGGGGGGGCCCGGGCCGCAGGCGGCGGCTGCCAGGCGGGACAGTGTGGGGCGTTGGCAGCAGTGCCCACCTCCCCGGCCCGGCCCTGGTGCTGGTCCCACCCTGCCCGCGGGTCCTCCAAGAAGGTGCTTACCGGGGGCTGCCCTCGCTCCTTCGGGGCGGCGCTCGGCAGGACCCACGGCTCCGGGGCCAGCGCGGGGATGGCCTCCTCTCCAGCCACCGCGTCTGGGGGTGGGATGGGGGGAGACGCGCGTCAGCCTGGCTGGGGCACCCACCACACCACGTAGTGCATCCCTGCCCTCCATCCGGGAGCGCCTCCGCCAGGCAGGGCTCACTCCTTCCCCTGGCAGGGATGGGGCGCATGGGCCGGACCCCTGGGCTCACGACCCTGATGGCTGCCGAGGAGGAATGGACCCCGCTGCGCCCCGGGAAGGGGCTCCCTGGCAAAGCAGAGGGCGCAGGCCCTGCCCTGGGGGGCGCTCCCTGCGAAGGTGGCACAGGCCTGCCCCGTGGGAGGGCGCACAGGGCCCATGGGGGGAGGGGTGCACGCCTGTCCAAGGGGGGCGCACAGGGTCCATCCTGGGGGCCGGGCGCACGGCCGGGGGAGGGCTCTTCCGGGAGAGTAGAGACCCAGGCCCGGCCGCCGCGGCTCCTCCCCGCGGAGGGAACGCACGGGGTCCCTGGGGTGCAGGTGCAGGGCGCGGGCCGTCCACGCGGGGGCGCCCCAGGCCCAGCCCAGGCCCTCCCCGGGGGACGCGGGCTCACCCCGGCACAGCTGCAAGGCCGAGCCCAGCAGCGCCAGCAGCGAGGCCAGCGCCAGGCACTTGTTGAGCGTCACGTCTCCCCAGGGCGGCCACTCGCTCGGGGGCGGCGCGCTCTGCGCTTTCTTCCGCGCGGGGACGCTCCGGGGGGCTGCGGGGACAAGTGCGGGGACGAGGGCCCGTGGAGGAGGACCTGGTCCTGCCCCCCGGCTGCGTCCCCGCCTGGCTGTGTGGCCCTGGCAGGTGCCCTAAGCCTGCGTGCCTCAGTTTCTCCAGGCCCCCTTCCCTGGGAGACCAGTTTTAGCCATAGCCCTTTGGGTCCCTGCTGGCGACTCCTGATGCCACCCAGCCACGGGGTACCCCTCCCCCCAGACCCAAGGACCCAGCCTGGGGACCTCCCTCCATGGCCAGCGGACACCCCCCCACCCCACCCCATCCCTGCCATCTGCAAACCCACTTGCTCCAGCCTTCAGCCTCTCCTTTGCCGGGCTGGGGGCCCTCCTGGCCTGAGGCTCCTTTTCTGTCTTCTTTGGTTTGGTGTCCACACCAGGCGCTGGGCTGCTCTCAGCTTCGGGCTCCTGGGAGTCCTGAGGTGAGGCCCAAGATATTTTGGGTGTCTCCTGCTAGTCTGTCCTTAAATGGAGCCCAAACCCTCCTTGGGGGGGGAGCACAGAAACCCACCCAGCTTGGCCAGCATGTTCCCAAGTCAGGGGGCTCCCTGGGCGGAAACCCAAGGGGCCTGGCTACTCACGTGGGGCCAGCCGCTGAGTTCGGTCGGCCTGGCCATCGTCGTTGCTGGAAACAAGAGAATCAAGAAGGTGGGGACCCCCAACTCAGGGGCTGGGTGATGCCCTCTCTGCACTGAGAAAGCAGACAGGCTCAGAGACGGCAAGCAGCTTGCCCAAAGGCACACAGCCCCACAATGGCAACCCGGGATTTGAACCGGGCCCAGCACCTGTGTTCCCCAGGCACCTTACAGAACCCTGAAGCCACAAGGGGACCCCAGGATAGAAACGGGGGGGGGGGCACAGTGTAAGGCAGCCCAATAGGGGAACCCAAACTCCCAACTCAACAGGAGGCTCTGGGGGGGCCGTGCCCTGCAGAGCCCCAGTCCCCAGCGGGTACCTGGAACCTTGTCCTCCCCGGGCTGGCCGGGGCAGGGGTCAGCCAGCGCTGAGAGGTCCCCACCCAGGTCACCATCCGGCTCTTGCAAGCCTCTGGTTGTCATGGAGGCGGCCGGAAAAGCTGCAGGCCCAGGGTCCGGCTGGGAGGGAATGGGGAGAAAGGGGAGTCTTGCTCTGGGCCTGGGCTGACCTGGGGGCTTTATGAACCCCCTTTTTGAATCACCCCCTTTGCTCTCCTGGCTTGTGCTTGGGCAGGTCTGTCTGTCTGGAGCACCCTTTGACCCCAGCCAGCCTCCCTAGCCTTCCTTGGGTCCCCGTCTCTGGGCAACTTCCCTCTAGCCCAGCTTCCCTGGGGCCCAGAGAGGGCTGGGATACGTGCAACATCACACAGCATCACCGATGCAGCTCACACCAGGGCGGGTGGCCCCAGCCGGGCTTGTGTTCCCTGAGCCTGGGACTATTTTTATCTGGGGCCCAAGGCCAGCGGGGCGGCCCGGCCTCTCCCAGGCCACCCCTGCTCCCAGCCTTTGCTCCCCGGGATCTCCCTTTGGGTTGTCCTCCCTGCCCTGACGCCCTGCCCCGCTGCCTGCACCCGAGTCTCGGGGTTCGAGCCCCCACAGCCAGAACCAGCCCTGCTGCGGCCGTGACAGGCCTGGACCGTGGAGAAGGGTCCCGGGGGTCTCCCAGGCTGAGGGCCAGGCCCCTTGCTTCTCACCCACTCACTGCCTCTTCCCACAGGGCAGGCGGGGAAACCGAGTCACCAACCTGGGATCCCGCAGACCCTGAACTCAATCCCACGTCCATCTACTTCCCAAAGCCCAGCCTTCCGGGACCCTCTGGGCAGAAAGGCCCCCCTTCCCTGGGGCTCCAAGACCGGGGAGGGAGGGGAGGCCGGGTGTGCGGGACCCCGGGCGGGTACAGGGGTGCAGCCGCAGGAGCTGGGGACCCTGGTGGGCCTCGGCAGTGCCCTCTCCAGACTGGGGGTCCCCCAGCTCTGCCCACCCCTCCCAGGCCCCTCTTACCCCACAGCCGCCACGCTGGGCCCGGCGAGCAGAAGGGAGGCCAGGAGGGGCCCGGGACAGACGGCGACAGGTGGCCGGAGGCGGCCGGGGCGGCCAATCGACAGGGGGAGGGAGGGGCCGCCACGAGGTCTTGGCTGGGGCACCCCCCACCCCCACAACTGGAGCCGGCAGGACAGTAGGGAGGGGTGGCTCAGCTCCAGCCCCCACAGACGCTCCCCTCTGTGGGCCTCCGAAAAGGGGGTCCCCAAAGAGCCTTCACCCGTCGTGCCTTCTCCTTTGGATTCATTCGGTCAGCAAACATTTATGAGGCGCCTGCTGTATGCCGGGCCCAGCAGCCCAGCCCTGAAGCCCACTGGGGAGCACAGTGTCATCAGATGGGACTTCCTGGAGGAGGAGGTTCACCCCCCCCCATATACGATGCAAGGCACAAGCTCAGGGGCCTCAGTTTCCCCAGCTGGAAAGCAAGGTCCCTTCCCCTCCTCCCAGGGTGGTGGCAAGGCAGAGCAAGTGAATCCCTGAGAAATAACCACTTTTCTATATCATTTTCTCGTCACCCCACCCACTCACCCAACACCTTCATTTAGTCAGTCATCAAACACTCACCTCTACCCAGCCCCACCCAGCTGGTTGGTAAATTATATTGATGTCTTTGTGTGTGGGTTTTAAGAACAACTTTGCTGAGATGTTGTTCACACATGGGCCAGCCAGAACCAGCTCCTGGACCCCTGCAAATACGACTCCCCGGCTGTGCTTTCCCTCCAAAACCTCCTCAATCTTGGGGCTGGGGCCAGGGTGAGATGAGCAAGGCACTCACCCGAGGCTCAACGTTTAAGGGGGTGCCTTAAATCATTTGCAATAATTTTGATTATTTTTTAAAATATTGCATTACGATACTATTTATCTTGATCACTGGGTTATTTGGCATTGACTTACCCATCCCGTAAGCTTTGCCTATGCCATTCCCACTGGGAATGCCTCCTCCCCCCCAAAAAAATAAAACCCAGTTTATGTGTCATTTCCTCCAGGAAGCCTGCCTGGATTGGCCTCAAGCAGGAGTCCTCTGAGACCCTCAGTGTCTACTGGATGTCTCACTCACTGGACCCTTGACTACCAGTACCCCTTCATGCATTAAACAAGTATTGATGGAGCCCTGAAGTCAGCAGAATGAGGGACCCCAAAAACTCCCACTTCTCTTCCTGGGAATCTGAGATTATGTTATGTTGTGCAGCACGGGGGATTTGGGGTTGCAGGTGGCATTAAAGTTGCTAATCAGCTGACCCTGGGATGGGGAGATGGTTCTGAATTATCTGGGGGACTGACTGACATCAGAAGGGTCCTTAACGGTGGAAGGGGGACCTGTGACCCCGGAGAAGAGGTGCAAAGCCATACAACACGGCCGGCCTTGAAGACTCAGTGGGGGCCCCGAGCCCGGGAACACAGGAGTCTCCAGATGCTGGAAAAGACAAGGAAGGGATTCTCCCCAGAGCCCCTGGAAGGAACTGGCCCTGCTACACCTTGATTTTAGCCCAGGGAGATCCCTGTCGGACTTCCAACCCCCAAAGGGGTCAGAGAATAAATGTGCGTGTTTTAAGCTGTCTAGTTTCTGGTCATTTGTCACAGGAGCTGGAGAGAGGGAGGTGGGAGCCATGGAGGGTTGTAGGCAGAAGAGGGACGTGATCCGACTGGCATTTTAAAAAATAAACTTTCTACCTTGGAACCGTTTTAGATTTACAGAAAAGTTGCACGGAACCCGGCGTCCTCCAGATGCGTCTTCCATGGCCACTTGCCCACGTCCCAACCAGGAAGTGGACACTGATGCTAACTAAACCCCACTCTATTTGGATGTCACCCGTTTATCCACTATTGTCCTCTTTCCGCCCCAAGTCCTTACTCTACATCTGGGCCTGACGTCTCCTGGACCTACAAAACGGGACTCTTCCATAATGAGGATTTTGGAGCCTTTTACAAGACCCCTTTGGCTGCTGGGAGGAGAATGGGTGAGTGAGGACGAGAGGGGAGGGGGTGGCTGCAAAGGCCCCTCGTCATTCAGGGCGGGATAGAGAGAGAGATGCTCGGACCCCATTTCCCAAGTGGGTCCCGGGCCTCCGCTCAGACTGGGAGTGGCTCGAGTCCCCCATTTCTTTGGTGTCCCCCCATGTCCCACAGAAGGCCCTTTCCTGGAAGTCGGCTTGGAAGGAATTTTGCCTGGAATTTATTCCTGGAAGAAATTTCACCAGCTGTGTCTCTCCCTCCGGAAGCAACCCTCTCCCCGAAATTTCCTCCTGCTCCAGCATCTTCAGTCTGCTTCCCTCCCGATCCCCGGAGGTGCCACTTGGGGACCCCCTGAGAGGAACGGGGAAGTGGTTTCAGCAGGTGAGTTACCATCTCTAAAAGGCCCCCAGGAAACCTGACAAACCTGCCCACCCACATAGCTAAGGTGGCTGCTCCCCAGTACCCATTCCCAGAAACAGACATGCTCTATTTTCCTCCTTGTGAAACAGGGAGCTCGGACAAGTTCGAAGGAAAATCCACAAAGGCTCATGGTCCCGACATCCATCATCAGGCCCTTCAGCCATGACTTCTGTTTTCTCTGATGTCTCCGTAACTCTGTATTTTAATATTATTTCACAGACATGTTTTTTACAAAACCGGCATCATAGCGAATGGCTGTCACTATTGTTTTGTAACTGGCAATATTTTTTTCTCTTAAAAGTATATTATTTGGGGAGAAAATATTGGGAAACGATGTATCTGATCCAACATATGTAAAGAACTCTTACAACTCAACAACAAAAAGGCAAACAACCCCGTTAAAAAATGGGCCACGGATTTGACTAGACATTGCTCCAAAGAAGCTGTTCAAATGGCCAATAAGTACATTTAAAGATGGTCAATGTCATTAGCCATTAGAGAAATGCAAATGAAAACCACAATGAGATACCACTCCACACTCACTAGGATGCTATTATTTTAAAAAGCTGAAAATAACAAGTGCTGGCGAGGATGTGGCGAAATGGGAGCCTTGAACGTTGTTGGGAATTTAAAATGGTGCAGCCACTGTGGGAAACAGTTTGATGTTTCCTCGGAAACTTAGACATAGAATTACCACGTGGCCCGAGAATCCCACACCCAGGCACACGAAATGTGACTTGTTTGAGGAAGGGGATTTTTTAATTTAATTTAATCGTTAAACTTTTTTAATGCATTTTTTGTTGTGAACTTTAACATATATACACAACAGTGATAACTTTCAAAGTACAATCCAACAAGTAGTTAGCAAATTTCAAAGAATGTCATGGGTCACAGTTCCACAGCTTCAGTTATTTCCATTATTGTAAAATATAACATATCTACAGAAAGGCACTAACTTTTGAGGTACAGCTCAACAGGCAGTTATATAGGTGTAATTTCAAAAATTGTTGTGAGTTACAATTCCACAGTTTTGGCTCTTTCCTTATTGTGAAATATGGGTGTTCTGGTTTGCTAATGCTGCCGGAATGCAAAACACCAGACATGGATTGGCTTTTATAAAAGGGGGTTTATTTAGTTACACAGTTACAGTCTTAAGGCCATAAAATGTCCAAGTAACACATCAGTAATCAGGTACCTTCACTGGAGGATGGCCAACGGCGTCCGGAAAACCTCTCTTAGCTGGGAAGGCATGTGGCTGACATCTGCTTGCTCCCAGGTTGTGTTTCAAAATGGCTTTCTCCAAAATGTCAGTGTCAGCTTTCAACGGCTGTCTTCAAAATGTCTCTCTAAGCTGCAGTACTCTGAGGTCCTTCTGTTTGTGAGCTTTTATAGGACTCCAGTGAATGAATCAAGGCCCACGCTGAATGGGCAGGGCCACACCTCCATGGAAATAATCTAATCAGAGTCATCACCCACAGTTGGGTGGGTCACATCTCCATGGAAACAACCTAATCCAAAGGTCCCAACCTAATCAACACTAATAAGTCTGCCCACACAAGACTGCATCAAAGATAATGGCATTTTGGGGGACATAATACATCCAAACCAGCACATCCCCCCGCCCAGACCCCAAAATGACATGATCTTTCCATATACAAATACATTCATCCCATCACAATATCACAAAAACTTAAATCATTTCAGTAACAGTAGGTAAGTACAAGATCCCACAAAATGAGTTACAGGCGTGGTCGGTCCTAAGGCAAATTTCTCTTCTATCTGTGGACCTGTGAAACTTAGAACAAGTTATGTGCTTCCAATATACAAAGGAGGGACAATCATAGGATAAACATTCCCATTGCCATAAGGAGAAAATGAAAGGAAAACAGGGTTAGCAGGACCAAAACAATTTCTAAAACCCTCAGGGCAAACTTTCACTAGATTTCAAAGTCTGAGAGTCATTTATCGAATGACATTTTATCCTTGGGGCTTGAGAGAGCAGGAGTCTAACACTTTCCAAGGGGCTTTGCAGCAGCCCTTTCCTCTCCAAATGCTGGGGTGAGTTCTCCAGCATATCCACACACTGGGGAGACCACCTTCCCGGCCCCACCCTCCTTCAGCCCTGCAGGGCTCAGCAAATCCCACCCCCAGACCCCTGTTTTATCACTTTTGCAACTAGGCTTTCCCCTCCCAGCAGCTTTCTTTTTTGCCTTCTACAAAGCACAAGGCAGAGTCTCGGAGTTATTCCACACTGCCAGCGGTTCTTGGTGGCTGATTCTGATTTGCAGCAAAAGCACGGACGTTCCCAGAGGTGATTAAATGATGATAAAAATCTGAGAGGGCTGTCATCTTTCTGGATGGGGAATGGAAACGAGACGGGAATGGGTTCCGGTGTTCAGTTTGCACGCGAGGTTAAACAGACCCAAAGGGCAGAGGGGAGGGTCCGTCTGCTACAGAACCCTGGGGACATGTGGGTCCAGAGCGGGGTGACCCACCCTGGAGCACGTGGGTGCACTAGAAGGGATAACTGTACGACTACGTGCAACTGTCCGTCACGTTCCGTCTCACGCACTCTATCTGGACCTGTTGGCAGTAGATAAAATTTGCCTTCTGTGGGAACTAAGTCCACGTAGCTGAGTCCGTGTCCACCTAGCGTTGGCCTTAGGGAAAAGGGCAGAGGGGGCTGATGACACCCCAAAACATTGGGCCTGGCTCTCCCCCCCGCACCCCTTTTGCACATAGACTGACACCCAACCCAGGAGCCCTTAAACTTTTTATTTTGAAATAATCTTAGATGCACAGAACAGTCGCAAAGATGAGACAGAGCTTTTCCATCTTCCCTGCACCCCGATCCTCCAAATGTTAGTGCTTTACCTATAATCAGGGTGAAATGATCAAAACTGGGAAATTATCGCTGGCACGATACTACGACCGAAATTATTTGGATCTCACCAGTTTTCCCACAAAAGTCCATTTCTGGTTCCAGGAGCACAATCTCAGATCCTACTTAGCATTCAGCTGAGGGTCCCTTCCAAGGCGGGACAGTTTTTCCTCACTATGCACGCTGATGCTCCAGAGTATTTCGTGGGATATCCCTGCTTTTGTGTCTGTCCAATGTGATACCGTGTCCACCAGGCCATTTGTCCCCTTTCTGTGATGTTGACAGTGCTCCTGCGTCTGGGGTGTGTCTCTGTGTTTCTCCACTGTCAAGTTCTCATTTTTTATTAATTTGAATTTACATTTAAACACGTGATTTAGACATTGGAAGTTTTCTATAATGCTTGAACCCCTTCAGGCAGGCGAACACACTTTTCAGCTGTAAATTGCATGAAATCTGATGACACAAATTTAGATGAACTTCCTGATGAAAGTTTTGCAATGGAATTGAAAAGTGCTGCTAGTGTAAAACACTCACCAGATTTCAAAGATTTAGTATGAAGAAAAGAAGGTAAAAGTCTCTCTCCTGTTAATATTTTTTGTCTTGATGACCTATTGGAATAATATTTGGGATCTATTAGGTTAAATAAAATATGTTAAAATTAATTTCACCTGTTTCTTTTTTTTTTTCCTCCAATGTGGCTACTAGAGGAGTATTTTAAAATTACCTACGTGACTTGTGTTATATTCCTAACATGCTGTGTTTTTGCCACGTTGCTTTGGAAAAGGGGTTGCGGCTACCAAATCTCTACCTGCAGAATATCTCCAGCTTACCCGCCAGCCAACACTGCAAATTATCGGGTAGCTTCGTTTTCAAAGTAAAGTAAGAACCCTCTGAATTTCTCCCCTCCCTCTCTGGCATCTTGGGGGGCTTACTGGAGGCTGCACCCATTGAGCAATCGAAAGAAGCATTTAAAAATAAAAGGCTGAGTGAGATGTCACTTTTTACTTATCAAACACGGCACTAATAATATTTCAAAAAACAAAAATATGCTGTCCTGGTGTGCGTGGGGTGACACAGACTGTCTCAACCAAAGCCAAGATAAAACCCCCTTTCAGAAAACTGTTGCAAAATATCTAAAGAGCTTTGGAAATATTCACAGAACAGAGGAGAACTTTATGCAGAAAGATACTTCCTGTGATTTGATAAAAGGGGAAATGTTGAACACATTTTAATCAGTGGATTTCAAGTGGAGGTGAGCTTGATGTCAGGGGACATCTGTGGTTGTCGTGACTGGGGAGGGGGAGCTGCTGGCATCAAGGTTTTTGGGGGAGCCCAGGGAGGCCGCTCAGCACCCCCCAGTACCCCAGACAGCCCCATCCCAGAGAAAGAACCAAGCACAAATATCGGCACAGCCAACACTGACGAACCCTGGTTGAAATGATCAGTAACGTGAGACTAGACATGGAACACAGACAGAATATTATTTAGCCATTTCAAATGATGGTGCAGAATCTGCAACAAGTTCTCAAATGTTCACAACAGCCTTATCTATAATATCCAAAAAGCGGAAGCAACCCAAACGTCCATCAACTGAAGATGAGAGAAACACAGTGGGGCCCTGCCCAGCAGTGGAATATTAGTCAGCTGTAAAAAAGGAAGTTCTGTTACTCAACATGGAGAAATCTTGAAAACTTGATGCTGAGTGAAATAAGCCAGACACAAAAGGCCATGTATCTTATGATTCCATTTATAAGAAAGTTCTAGAATATGTGAATCCATAGAGACAAAAAAGGAGAAGAGTGGTTGCCAGGGGCTGGGGGAGTGGAGGATGGGGAGTGACGGCTGTTTTGGGGGTGATGAAATGCTCTAGTGGTGATGGTTGCACAACTCTGAGAATATACCAAAAACCACCGAGTCTTAGACTTTAGATGGATGAATCGTATCTCAATAGATCTGTTATTAAAAAATGAATCTGTAACATCTCAGAGAAATTGCTTTGCAACTTTGAGAGAAAGCAAGCAGAATTAAAAATTCAATACTAGCATAATGTCAATTATGTTGAAAAGAGGTACTAGAAAACTTGGAAAATCTTTAGTAAAATAGAGCATGCACACGTAGTTAACAGAAAAAAAAGCAAGTTGCAGAGGCATCTGTACAGAATGCCAAAGAAAAAGATGACACAAATAATATATTTCTATGAGCAACTTTTTTTTCTGCTTTTCTATAATTTGGCATTAGATACAACCAATGTAGAGAGTTGCCAGATTTAGCCAACAAAAATGCAAGGCATGCAGTTAAATTTAAAGTTCAGATAAACAAATGGGACACACCTATACTAAAAAATTATTCATTGTTTATCTGAACTTTAAATTTAGCTGTGCATTATGTATTTTATCTGGCAACTCCTAACCACTCTGGGGAGAAATCTGTTGAGAACAATGGACGATGGTGGACGGATGCCTTTGAACTTGCCTGGGTCCCTCCCTGGAAGGCAGGAGTTTGGTTCTGTTGTTTAGACATTCCCGGTCTCAGCAGCAAGTTACCCTTTCCCGCAAAGGCTACATTAGGCAGTGTTTCCATTTTCACATTGGCTGCTAGGAAACTCGGCATCAGATATGCAGCTCAGCAGTGGGAACTGCAGGGGATCAAATTGTAACTTTAGCTTCTTTGTTTTGTTGCCTTTATTTCCCCTTAGACCCCATTTCCTCCTTTACTTGTTTAAAAGTTGTTTTTTTTTTTTTAAATTACACTATCCCTTTCAGAAAGCGTGTGTGGGTTTTTCCATTGTTCTATTTTTTGGATATCTAAAGGAAGCATATATGACATTTTTGGAGAGTTTTCTTGAGGTATAATTTACGTACCATAAAATGCACCCATTTTAAGAGTACAGTTCAATGAGTTTGGGTAAATTTATACGGTTGTGCGTATATCAGTGTTAGATTGCTTTCTTCAGCCAAACAAAGTTCCCTCACGCCTGTTTGCAATCAATACCTGTTCCCATACCTGGCCACAAGCAACTACCGTGCTGCTTTCTGTCGTTATAGTTTTGCCTTTTCTTGAAATCTCATATAAATAGAATCGCACAGAATGTCATCTTTTGTCTGGATCCTTTAGCTTAGTATGATGATTTTGAATTTCTTCCATGGTGTTGCTTGTATGTAAATTATAAAATGATGTTGCATGGCACATAAATTATACCTCAGGAGTCTCTTCCTTTTCATTACTAAGTGCCATTCTACTGTATGGATATACTGTGGTTTGCTTTAAAAAGAGTGAATACGTCATTTAAAGTTAGAAATCTACTTAAAAACAAGGCTGTATCAAAATTTTCAACTTCTGAATGTCAAGGGACATTATCTAAATTGAAGGAAAAAAGGAAAAAAAAAACACTGGGAAGAAATATTTGCCACTTATACACTAGACACAGGGTCGAGAGCCACTATATACAAAGTGTACCTGCAAATCAACAAGAAGAAGGCAAACAACTCAATAGGAAATGGCCCAAGAATATAAACAGGTATTCAAAGAAATGCAAGTGGCCCCAAAAGCTGGTGAAAGAGTATAGCCTTGCTCAGAATCAGATTACCAAAGCAAAATGAGGTTCTTAGCCTATTACATTGGCAAACATTTTTTAAAAGAACAACGTAGAGTAGACATTTAAGTGCTGACGTGCAAAAGGTTGACAAGATATCTGTTGTTACGTGAGAAACTCAAGTTGCAAAACAGGATGTCTGGGAGGAACCCATGGTGTCAACTGCCATCCCCACACATGCCCACGTTTGTTTCCAAGTCGGGAGACCCAGAAAAGAAAGTCTCACGGATTTGCAGGCTGGGCTGCCTTCCATTTTTTATCTGGATCCCTTCTATTCCCCCCACCTCCAGGGGAATGTTCTGCTAAAATTAACTTCATTAACAATAATTGATCAGGTTCAGAGCATTTTTATTTTCCTATTATTAGTGTCTCTCTTTGAAAGCATTTTCCTGAAAGACGCAGAGCACGGTTGAGAGCAGGGTGGCTTGGGAGGCATTTTTTGCAGCCTTGCTTTGATAAATCATAAATCCCAGGGCTGAGGCAGCTCCCAGATATGATTAAATAGAGGGTCCCTCGTGGGGGTCTATTGGTGACGTTGACATGCAGCTAACAAGAGGAAACCAAAATACACAAGCTCCTTTCTCCCAGGACAGGGGACAAGGAGCAAAACAGGGGGCCACCTGGGACCGCTGTCTCGTCCTCTCGCCAGCAGCCTTTCTGCCTCCTTCGGGAGACACCAGAACCAGGGCCCGAACCGTCCGCTTGTGAGTGATTTTATCACATGGGGTGGGCGTGGGACTGGGGGAGAGCGAGGCTTTTTCCCTAGGAACTCATGAATCCGCTTTAGAGAGCTGTTACGACAGATGGTTCTGGATTTTTCCTTGAGGTGCTTTGTCCAGTTTCCCCTGGGCCCCTGGTTCTGCTAATTCTGAAGTAGGTGGCTCAGTCCGAGAACATCGACTCTGGGTGCAGATCACCTGCCATTGCTGACTTGCTGTGCCTCAGTTTCCTTTCCCGTAAAACGGGAATAGAATACACCACACGGGGTTATGGTGAGAATTAGTTACATAAAGAATGCGGACAAATGGTGAGCTTGTCGTATGGGCTGGGGCTAGCGTTTCTATTCCTGTCGTGAAAGGGCAGCAAAAGAAAAAAAACACACAGACACACAACAGTGGCTGTGGGACTGAGTTACTAGCTGGGAGCCTGGGACTAGCGTGGGCCCCAAATCTGAGCCATGACCCCCCACAAGAAGGCCTCCTGTACCTGGAGGACAGGAACAGCTGGGTGGGAAATCCCCAGGGATGCTTGGGACGTGCACATGCAGCCAGAGAACGAGATGACGGAGAGGCCATCTCCCCAACTTCACATGGATGGCACCCTGATTTTGTTTGGGTGCCCATGTGTCAGCTTGCCCAGGACACGGTGTCCAGTTGTTTGGTCAAGCCAGCACTGGCCTGATAGTTACTGTAAGGGTGTTTGGTGGATTTGAATCATTGGCCAGTTGACTGCATCTACACCGGATTGCATCTACAGCTAACAAAGGAGCTTGCCTGCAGCAATGAAAGGAGTCTCTTCCATTCAGTTGGAGGCCTTAAAAGGAGAACTGAGGGTTTCAGCAGTCAGAACAGAGAATTTCTATTTCTGCTTCAGCCAGCCAGCTGCTCCTGGGGAATTCTCTGAAACTTTCCTCAGAGTTCCCAGTGTGCGGCCCGCCCTATGGAATTTGGACTTGCCAATCCCCACGGTCACATGAGCCAATTCTTAAATAAATCTCTTAATATGGGTATACATACATAGATCTTGTCAGTTCTGTTTTTCTGCTGAGTCCTAACTAATAGATCTATTTTTAGCCAGTGAGATTTGGGGGCTCTTTGTCCCTGAAGCAAACTCCAGCGTATCCTGACTAATAAAAACTCAGAAGAAGAAAATCTAATTCACATGGCATGTTTCCATTCTCATGGGCAACCATCAAAATGCAAATGAAAACAAAGGGATTTCATAACCTGTTTTTCTCCCAACCCATAACACTTCCTGTCGGTGAGGCTGTGGGGAAACAGACCTTCGCAAATACTGCTTGCAGAACTGTAAATTGTTACACTTCTAGAAGGCACTTAAGTAGTGGCTATTTCTTTGAAGCAGGAATTCCACCTCTAAGAATTGATTCTAAGAAAATCACCCAAAATGCCATAAATATCAAAAGGCCAAGAGAACCAATGAAAATTGTAGGCTCCAAAGTGGTTAAAACGGGATATATTATGTTGTCTATATGTTACCGCACATTTTTTTTTTCTTAAAAGAGTGGCAATGCATCATTTGAATGATAACTACAAAAACCAGAAACCCCTAAAATATCCCATGATGGGGCTCACTTAAGTAATTGACGGATTCTAGAATGGAAGATTAAATGTTCCAATCATTTTACGATGAAAATATGATTAATAATGATTATTAAGATGCAATTTAATGTATATATGAATAAATGCTATGGAATCAGGTATAGTAAAATACTTTTGTTTATAAATATTAGATATAATTTATATAATGCATAATTTATATAAGTACATATTTATATATGAATATAAACATATAAATGATAAACACACAAGCATAGAGTATAACCACAGCATTAAAAATATACACAGAAAAAAGTTTGTGTAAGAAACACACCCAGACAGATATTTAGTTCCCTCAATGACCATCGATGGCTCTTATACTTAGCAATAAACATTTCACAGAAGTGTAGATAAAACTTGGTGGCAAACAGCACCTGCCACACAGGGGAGGAAGTAAACAGAATGACCCAGCACTTATGCCAAGACGGTCAGCATAGGGCTGTTTTTCTGTTTTCTGAAATGAAACCTTTGTAAAAACTTTTGAAAAATTGCCAAGTAAACCATGAAAGAGGAGAGCAAGGAAAATAAAAATTAAACACACCAATGAAATAAAATAAAAATAGCCTGGCAAATGGAGACAAACCCTGGGGATCTCTGATGGCATTTTCTTTCAGGGTTTGTGTGTGTGTGTGTGTGTGTGTGTGTGTAAGAGTTTTTACTCCACCACAAGCACAATCTTTTGACCCGAGTTTTATCACACAAGGGCAGACGAAGCTGCGGATTTGTGGCCCAATTCTGGCCATTTGAAGCCTGATCTGATCGCCGGCTGTTGGCTGTAAATTAAAAATCGTCAGTTCTCATCCACTTCACTTGTTCTGAAAAAAAAGAAGAGTGCAAAAGTCCTCTGACTTCCCACCCTGGAGAGTAAAGATCAGGGACCGATCTTTGAAATGACACCAGGCAGGGCACACACGCACGTGTGTGTGAAAGGAGCGCCAATCTTTTTGATTTTGGTTTTTCCACATTTTATTATGATCATTTTCCAATGTGCAGAAAGCTCGCGAGAATTTCTCAGTGGACACTCGCCTGGCTCTCAACATTTTGCTGTATTCATTTTATCCCGACTCTGTCCCCCAGTCTGCACCTCTGACATCCGTCAATGCACCTTAATTTTAAATTTCCACTTCTGCGTACACACATCAACGAGAGATCAATGTGTTTGTGATTTTGTTTTTTAAGTAAAATTTACATGGAGTGGCACGGAGCTGTCTTGCGTGCCGCCAGGGGCGAGTTTTGACAAACGCTCACACCCACCTGTACCTGTCACCCATGGCCGATCAAGAAATAGAAAGTTCTAGTCACTCTATGTACAAGTTTCTTGTTGCTGCTACAACAACCAAGCACGATGACTTAAAACAACACGTTTATTCTCTCACGGGCGAGTGGTCAGAGCTGTAAAATCGAGGTGTAGCAGGGCTGGCTCCTTCCGGAATCCCAGGGGAAGAGGCTGTGTCCTGGCCTTGTCCACCTTCTAGCTTCCATGTTCCTCGGCGCATGGCCCCCTCCTCTGTCTTGGAAGCCAGCCCCTGAGCATCTTCCAGTCTTTCTCTCGAACCCCTACCCTCCTGCCTCCCTCTTATAAGGACCCCATGAGGACACTGGGTCCACCCACAGAGCTCAGGAAAATCTCCCCATCTCCACATCCTTAATGCTACCTGTGATTTAAGGTCACACTCACGGGTTCAGTACCCCTTGCCTCCTACAGGCCTGATTTCAGAGGGATGCCCCAGCATGCGTCCACTGTATCCTTGACATGTGTGTCCCAACCCCTCACCCGTCCCTTCCTAGCAGCTCAGCTGCCACCGCCTCCAGGAAGCCCTCCTGGTTACCCCCCCCCCCTTGCCCCTTGCAGTCTGGGATTCTTCCCAGCAGGGACCTTCAGATTTTTCTCTCTGTCCCCGGCAAGTCCAAACAGGCCAGGCCAGGAGGATCTATTTGCTGATCCTGAAGTGGCCTGGTGGATTTGGAGGTATTTCTTTTTTCTCCCTCTTGGCCACTCAGCATTTGCTCAGTTTACTACAGAGATTCTCAACGGAGGTGATTCTGCCTCCAGGGGACACTAGGCCATGTCTGGGGACATTTTTGTCACAACCGGGTGGGGAGCCCCGGGAGGCTGCTCAACACCCCACAGTGCCCAGGATGCCCCCACCCCAGAGAACGGCCCAGCCCCAAATGTCAACGATGGGAATTAATTTTAGTCCCAACGTGCAAATGCCAAAGGCTCAAGAATCGAGGTCCAACATCAAGCAAGCAGTTTAGCGCTGGAGAAAACCTCCAAGATTTCGATGTCGACCGACCCAGGGTTGGTTGGCAGAAACTGCAGTTTCCCTCCCTAGACAGGAAATAACGTGGATGAAAAGGCTTCCCGTGCCAGCTGGGAGAGCAGGGGAAAGGGGTCTCCCGGAAGAAAGGTGACCCTGGAGGGTGACACGGAGCCCCTGCCCTGCAGCTGAGCTCCCGGGACCCCTGAACCCACGGGGCGACCCTCCCCCACGTGCCCCCCCCCCCACAGACACCCACCCTCTTCTCCTCCAGCCCCCAATCCTTTTGCAAGCTGCTCCCACCTGTTTTCCACCAAGAAGCTCCTTGTCAAATCTCCCCATCCACAATTATTCCAAAGTGAAGCCTGTTTGGGGTCTGTTTTGCTAAGATGGGGGCTGTGGACACGGCAGATCGGAAATAACCACCAGGGATTTGTGAAGACAAAGCAACGGACCCCCAGCGACTTCAATCCCAGCGAGATCCTGTTTGTGCTGAAAATATAAGCCGGGGCCCAACAAGGGGAGTTTTCAGGCCAGGCCAGGGCAACGTCTCTGGTTTTAGCTGCAGAGGGTCACCGTTTTGCTCGCTAAGTGCACACTTTCATTCCCACCCGAAACACGTTTCTGAATACACCCGCCGGGGGGAATATTTTGCCTCCTTAGGCCAAGATTTTCGTGCACCCAGAAAACATTTCACCCAATTTGAATATGCTTAGGAGATTCCCTTCCATCCTCAGCTGCGTACTTTAAACTAAAGGAAGGGATCCGGACAGCAATCCCGACCGAAGATCGCGAGGTGGTTATCAAAGCAAAGGGGCCTGTGGTTGGGGGGGATGGGGGTGCTGGGACCCCCCCCCCACCCCACCCCCAATATCCCGGGACCTTAAGTGCCCGGTGGAGGGCCACCCGCTGGGTGAGGGGACACCGGCGAGGGCGACGGGGACCACCATAGGTGGAGTGGAGACGGGGCCAAGGCGAAGACCCCAACACGGGCCCCTAAACGGGGCCCCCGCCCCCAACCCCGGCTGAGCGGGGGCGGGGCCTCCTCAGCGTCGCGGCGGCCCCGCCTCCCGGCCCGCCCGCTGAGTGACGGGCGCTGGTGGGGCGGGACCCGAAGCGTCCCGCCCAATCGGCGGCGCGGCCCCGCCCCGCTCACCCCGCCCTCCGCCAATCAGACTCCGGGAGCGGGAGCGGGGCGCGCCTCGCTTTCCCGGCGGCCCCGCGGCGGCGTGGGGGGGGCGTGGCCTGGGCGCGGCGCCTATAAAGGCGGGCGGCGGCGGCGGCGCCATTTTGCGAACGGCGAGCAGCGGCGGCGGCGCGGAGGCGCGCAGCGGAGGTTTTCCTGGTTTCGGACCCCAGCGGCCGGATGGTGAAATCCTCCCTGCAGCGGATCCTCAACAGCCACTGCTTCGCCCGAGAGAAAGAGGGAAATAAATCCAGCGCCCCCGTCCGCGCCGGCCGCGCCATGCCGCTCCTCAGCCTGCACAGCCGCGGCGGCCGCAGCAGCGAGAGGTGAGCGCCCCGCCCCCGCCCGAAGCTTCCAGAAGCGCCGGGGGCCCGGCCTCGGGGCGCCCCCTCTGAGCCCCGGGAGCGCGAGGCGCGCCCCTTTGTCCAGGCCACAATCGCGCGGGGTGGGGGCGGGGCGGGGGAGCCCCCGACTCTCGTGGTCCTCGGGGGGGGCGGCGCCCCTCGGGGGGGGACCCCCGACGCCTCCCCCGGCCTGGCCGCCCACCCGGGGCTCGCGATCGTCGGCCCCCACCGCCTCGGATTGGGGGTGGGATGGGGGTGGGGGCGATGCCGGAGCCCGTGGATCTGCACTTAGTGGGGTGCCGCGGGCATCGGGGAGAGGGGACCCCGGGGGCCGTGCAAAATGGAGGCGTCCCCGGGGCCGCGACGCCGCGCAGCAAATGGCTGCTGGGCCCCGGCGCGCGGTTGTGCAAGGGGCTCCGGGCGGCGATGACGCAAGCGGGGCCCGCGGCGAGGGTGCTCCCCGCTGACGCCCCGGGATCGCTTTCCCGTGGACCTCCCCCCTCCCTAGCCAAAGCTGCAGAGCTGGGGTCCCCCGTGTCCGCCCCGGGGTGCAAAGGGGAAGCCGGGGTGGAGGTGGCTGCAGCTGGAAACGGGAAGTAAAACTTGATGACGCCGGCGGCGGGGCCGGGGTGTGACTCGGTGCTTATCTGAGGAGCCTCTGGAGCGGGGCGCTGCCCCCCGGAGGCGGAGGTGGACCCGGGGCTGGGCGCTGGGGCTCATCCCCGCCTCCTGCCCTTGCAGAGTCCCCCTTGAGCGCTGTAGTAACCTGGGTCCAGGGCCTCGGTGGTGCTCCTGATGCCCCTCACCCACCCCCGAAGATCCCAGGTGGGCGAGGGGACAGCCAGAGGGATCACAGTCTTTCAGCCAAGTTGTTTTACTCAGTAAGTACGCGGGGCCCAGGGGGGTCCTGCTCCCCACCTGCCGCCCACACCTGCTCCCCGGGGGCTCTTCCCGTGGCTGGCCGTGGCCTGGGACCCTGCTGGGTGCCCGGAGCTTTCTGTACCTACCCCGGCTCGCTGAGGTGCACCCATGAACCGCAGCCCAGGCCCCGCACCCCCCAGGATGCTTTGCAGGCTCCGATTTGAGCCTCAAGCTCAGGCTTTGGCCTGGGGCCCCGGGGGCCCCCCACACCCCAACGTGAGCAGGAAGGCTGCAGCTTTCCAGAGTTTTTCTGGATTGCCTAAATCGCCAGGCACTGCAGGGCTGGGTGACGGCCCCCAGCGGCGGATGAGGGTGTTCACAGGCACCCCCTGGCTCTCGCCCGCCGCAGGATAATCGGCTGAATGTCACAGAGGAACTAATGTCTAATGCCAAGACGAGGATTCTCACCGTCCAGTCCAGGCTGGCAGACAGCAAGGACGTCACCTGGAGAGTCGTGCTGAGCGGCAGCTGCCTCTACATCGAGATCCCGGGGGGCGCTCTGCCTGAGGGGAGCAAGGACAGGTGAGCGGGTCCCTGGGGGACCCTGGGCGGCGCTGGTGATGGGGGTGCTTCCGGCATCCCCAGAACCTGGGCAGCGGGTGGGCGCGGGGCCTGCTGCCTGACCTGCTGGCCCTCAGCTTTGCAGTTCTGCTCGAGTTTGCCGAGGAGCAGCTCCACGTCGACCACGTCTTCATTTGCTTCCACAAGAACCGCGATGACAGAGGTAGTGACTCGGCCTGGGGCTGGCGGCCGGCAGTGGGGACGGGGGCCCTGGCAGAGGGCGTGGGGCAGGCTCTGTCCACACCCCCTGGGGGCAGCACCGAGGCTGGAAGCCCCCCAGTCCCTGCCCCTATCCATTCCCCATCTGTGCTCAGAGCCCTGGGGTCCTCTCAGGCCCCGCCGGCAGGCCCTGACTCGGTTTCCCCCACAGCTGCCCTGCTCCGCACCTTCAGCTTCTTGGGCTTTGAGATTGTGAGACCTGGGCACCCCCTCGTCCCCAAGAGACCCGACGCTTGCTTCATGGCCTACACGTTCGAGAGGGACTCCTCGGCCGAGGAGGAGTAGTGGCCGCCTGTCCCCCAAGCTTCGCTGCTGCCCGCGGGGAGCCCGGCGCTGGCCTCTGGTTACTGTTGCTCTGGGGGAGACATGGGGCACCCCTGACTGCACGGGTGGGAGGCCGCTCGTCAGACTCACCCCCGGGTTTGTCCGCATGATGTAATTGTGCAAATAAACGCTCACTCCAAATTAGCAGGATATTTCTTGAAGTTTAATATTGTGTTTGTGATACTGAAGTATTTGCTTTAATTCTAAATAAAAATTTATATTTTACTTTTTTATTGCTGGTTTAAGATGATTAAGATGATCCTTGTTTTTGGAGGAGGAGTCTCCAGGTTGAAGTCTTTTGGAAACAGTCTTAGGCCTGAGCTCTCTCCACTTGGAAAGAGAAGTGGGGACCTGGCCGTCTGCTCCCCCATCAGAATAAAAGCGATTGCACCTCGAGACCTGTGCTGCGTCAGTCCTGCGCGCTCCCTGCAGGTGGGGTGGGCTGCCCTCCGCTAGCGCCTGGCCTTGTGGCATTTTCGGGGACAGGAGCGGGAGGTGAGGAGTGGGGCCTCCCCAGCCCTGTGCAGGTGCTGGGAGGGGCTCTGCAGAGGCTCACCTGAGGCCCGGGAGCCTCTAGCATCCACCCTGCTGCTCCTGGGTTCCGATGCCCCTCTGGTCACCTCCGTGTCCTCTGCTGCCCTCCTGCCATCTCCCCAGGGGGGGCCTGCAGGACAGACCCGGGGCTGCTCGGGGTAGGTGGGGGCCTGCACCTCCCCGGCCAGTGGCCTCCCTGCTGTCCAGGGCAGACCAGGGCTGCCCAGCTGTGCCCCCATCCTGGTGGCCTTCCGTGAGGTGACCAGGGTCAGCCTTGGCCTCTGAGGTCAGCAGGGGTGGGCTGGAAGTGAGGCTGCAGGGGTTTGGTGTGGGCGGTGTGGAGCTCGTTGGGTTGGGAGGGGAGGGGGCAGGTGGTGGCCCTGCCTTGGAGGCCCTGACAGTGAGCAGAGGTTGAAGGCTCAAGACCGGCCCTGGGGCTGGAACGTGTGGGTGTCCCTGGGACAAAGGCCCCTGGACCAGTCTCCGCTGCCATCTGCCCTTTGCTGGGAAATAGGCTGGAACGGAAAAGGCCTCGGAGGGATTCAGGATCCAGGACAGGTTACAGACAGATGGGGGTTCATCTAGGGGCATAGTCAGCCTTCCAAACGATGCTGAGTCTGGGGGGACAGGCTTTACACACACTCCCAGGCTCTGTTGGCAAAGGTCAAGAGGGCATTGGAGCTGGGGCACTGAAGGATGAATAGGAGTCTGAGCAAAGGAAGTGGCAGCAGTGGGGTTGGGTTTGTGGTTCCCAGTGGAAAAAACAACTCAGACAAAGGCCTGGATGCAGAAAGTTCTTCCAAAGATGAGTTATGTGACCAGTGGGGTTGTTCGCAGAGAGCTGGCAGGGCCTTTGAAGGAGCCCGGTGTGTATTCTGAGGGTACTAGGGAGCCATGGGAGGTGTTTGAGCAGAAGAGGGACCTGTTCATATCGGGGGGTTAGAAAAGTTCCCTTGGGGCCACCGTGGCGAGGTTGGGGGGTAATAGAGGGGGTTACGGATACTGGGCACCAGAGAGGAGGGACCCTAGGAGCTCCTG
Source organism: Choloepus didactylus (assembly GCF_015220235.1). Lineage (NCBI taxonomy): Eukaryota > Metazoa > Chordata > Mammalia > Pilosa > Megalonychidae > Choloepus > Choloepus didactylus. The sequence continues at coordinate 1,624,413 of NW_023637606.1, forward strand.
TCTGCACATTTTGGAGGGGAAAGTGAGTCTCATCTCTCTTAGATTCTCTGATGAGTCTGGCCTCTGCCTGTTCATTCCATCATCCTGTGCTATTAATTGAGCACCTGCTGTGTGCCAGGCCCAGCCCCCACTCTCAGGGCTCATAGCCTGGTGGGCAAGGTGGATGGTGGGTGGACAGATAGAGATGAAGAAATACTTCCAGGTGGTCTTTGGGGGAAAGAAAGCAGGGGGAGAGGCTAGGGAGGGGCCCTGGAGGGGCAACTTTATTGGCTTCGAAGGGTTCTCTAAAAAGATGGGGCTTGAACGCTCTGGCGGAGGGTACAGCCTGCACAAAGGCTCAGAGGCTGTCACGGGGGAAAGCAGGGGGCCAGGCTGGGTGGGGAGAGGGTGGGGGAGGGGCGGGGGAGTTGAGACCCTCAGGGTGGGCTTTCCTGGCAGGATGCGGCTGGCACGGGTTCCGGGGAACCTGCCCTCCCCTGGAGACAGTTCTTGACGAGGGATTGGGCCAGTCCACACTGGAAGTCACCAGCGTCCTCTGCATGAGGAGGTCTTCCAGGATCAGGAGGGCTTCCAGAAGCTCACGGAGACGGTGATCCTCGGACCCCAGAGCTGGAAGGGGGCCCCGGCTTCTGCTGGGAGGGCAGCATTTCCCACACCCCCAGAGAGACTTTGGAAGGGATGGGCCCACCACCAGGCCATTCGCCTCCAGGCCTGGAAGCACCTGCGCTCTCGGGGAGGCCTTAGCCCGACATCCCCAGCAAAGTGGGGAGCAGGCATTGGAGAGGAGGCGCCCACATTCTCTGGTCATACCCCAGCACCCTCCACTGGCCTCCGCTGCAAGGAGACACTGGAAAGGGGTAACTGCCTCTGGGGCAGGCCCTGGCCTCTGTCCAGCCTTTGGAATGGCCGGCTGCACCCTCGGGTGGCGTCAGTCCCACAGCAGTGCCAGGGCCCGGCCCAGGGAGGCCTCGGTGGCCTCGGCCAGGTACTCGCAGGCCAGCCAGTCCTCCAGGCCAGGCGCCTCCCCGCCCGCGGCCCGCTCCGCCAGGTGCAGGGTCAGCAGCGCGCGGCGCACCTGCAGCCAGGACCCCAGCGGCACCCCGAGGCCGTGCAGCTCAGGCCCGGGCCCCCAGAGCAGTGCCTGCAGCGCGCCCCGCGTCTGGGCCGCCGAAGGGCGCGCCCGGGGCAATTGGGCCGCCAGGCGCTCGAGGCCTGCGGCCAAGGGCGTGGCCAAGGGCGGGGCGGGGCCGAGCAGCGCGCGGAGCAGGCGGCCCAGCTGCGGGGCGTGGGGGCCCGGAGGCCCGGGGGCCCGCGGGCGGACGCGGCCAAAGTCGGCGAGCAGCAGGCGCGGGGGCCCGGCGCCCGTGCAGCCCCTAGGCGCCGCCAGCAGCAGGTTCTCGGGCCGCAGCTCGGCCAGGGCCGCGCCCCGCGCCTCCAGGCGCTGCAGGGCCGCGCTCAGCTGCAGCAGCAGCAGGGCCGCGTCCCGGACGAACCCCGCGGGCCGCCGCGCGCCGACCTCCGCCAGCCATTGGGCCGCCGTGCGCTCGGGCACCTCGACCGTCAGCGCCACCGAGCCCCGCCAGGGCGCCGCGGTCAGCGCGCCCTGGGGCAGCAGGCCGCACAGACCCTGGAGGTTGAAGTGGGGGGCTAGTGAGGCCTGCAGCTCCAGGCCCCACGGATTGGGGTCCTCGGCTTCCGTCTTGGGCACCTGCGGGGCAGAGGGGAGCATAAGGACCTGCCCAGCAGCCCCGTACCCCACACCGATCGCACAGTCTGTCCCAGCTTCTCTACCTGCCCTCCCCATCCTGTCCCCCACTACGACTTTGGGGACTCCACATGTCCCCCCCAAGCAGGCAGTTAATATTAAGCCATATGTCAGTTACTAGCAAGGCTGAGTCGGGAAGGACAGTGGTTGGGGCATCACAGTTTCCTGCTTGCCAAGGGGCTGGTTAGTCTCCGAACTTCCTAAAGAAGGGGTGTCAGTTAGGGTAGCAGAGCTGGGCCGTCCAATAGCAGGACAGAGCGGGCCACGCATGGAAATTAAAATTGTCCAGCAGCCACATCAAAACCAAAAAGTGAAAAGAAACAGGTGTTATCAATGCATTTTATTTAACCCAATACATTCAAAATATTATCATCAACATGGACTCAATGTAAAATTTAAATGAGATGTTTTACTTTTTTTTTTTTATTCCATCGATACCAAGTTTTCAAGATCTGGTGTTTATCTGGCATTCAAGCACAACTCAATCCGGACCTGCCACATTTCGAATGACTGGCATTCACGCATGGCCAGTGGCTGCGTTACTGGACAGCAGAGCTCTAGAAGGCTGGGGAAGTACCAGCTCTGGGGATTACAGTAGAATCACCTGGGGGGGGCATTTATAACGGACAGCTACTGGGGTGGGGCTCTGGGTGCCAGGGCGGAGAATTGTGGCTGGCAACTAAAGAATCCAGAATTGCCAACAACTTACACCCTCCCGGCCCGGTTCTGGATAAGGCCTATTATCAAATCCAGGCTGTTCCCTGGAAATTGCCCTCCGTCTTACACGTGATGGTGTATTTTAAAGAGGAATGAGTTTCCTTTTCTTAGTGGTCCGTACAAAAGGAGCATCTTATGAAATACATCATAAAATGACCATGCAGATTAAATTTTAGAGATTAAACGGCTTTAAAATTCCTTGGACTAGAGCAAATCACAAAGGCAATGCTTAAGAAATATTAGCGCTTGTGGTTTTTATAATTGAAAGTGGTAGCCGTCAGCCAGCTGTAGCGGTGGCCTTCTAGCTCAGAGAATTCACCCAGGGAGTGAATTAAAATGCAGATTTCTGGATCCCTAAACCGTGTTTGGGGGGACTCTGAGGTGATTCCAACATAGGTGGCCCCACCTATTAGAAACTTGGTAGCAAGTGTTGATTGTCAATGCAAGTGTTAGTTGCAAATTAAGCAATCAAGCCCAGGCTGAACATGTCCTGGGTTATGCCTAGAATGAAAAATGGAGGGAACCCTAGAGAAGGGCCTTACGGTGGTGAGGGGTGCCCGGGACTCACCTTAGCGGCCAAGGTGTGCCAGGCCTCCCCGTCTACGCGCACCACGCGGTAGTAGAGGGCATCCCCGCCGTCTGCACAGGGTGAGCTGTCCAGGAGGCGGAAACTGTGGCCCGGGCTGCAGGGCCCCGGGCGACCCCCCATGAAGCGGGCGCGGAGCCGGGCATGGATGGTGCAGAGGCCCTCCAGGTGCCGGGCAGCGAGCACGGTGTGCACGGCCTCCGGGCTGCGCAGGTCGTGGAAGAAGCGGCCCAGCTCGGCATCGGGCGTGCTGAAGGTCAGCTCTGCAGGAGGACTGGTGCGGCCGGCCTCATCGCCGCCCACCAGGCTCTTGTCCACACTGAGGGACCCCAGCAGGGGCCTCTGAGGCTGCCCTGCCTGCGCGGGGCTGGGAACAAGGGTCTTGTGGGTGGGCAGGGAATGGGCCCGGGCCAGGGTCTTCTTGGGCAAGGGCGGGGGCAGGGGCTGTGGGTCGGTCGAGAGGGACCCAGTGGTCCGAGGGCGACAGGCCTTGGAGGGCAGCAGGTGGGCACGTACCTCACCTGTCCAGGGAGAGAGTTTGTGTCACGCATCCAGAGTGTGGGACCCCGGCCCCCTGGCCCCACCCCTCAGCCTCAATTTCCCCAACTCTAAAAATGAGAGTGGTCGTAATTCCAGCTCCCAGGGGCCCCTTGGGGGAGGGGATTGTCATCCCTGATTTGCATGTGAGGAGGGACAGGTCAGGGGCAGAGAAGAATCCCTCCCCCTGCCGGGTGACCCCCATTTTCCTGCTAGGCTCTGGCCAAGGGTCTGATCCTCTTTGAACCCCAGTTTCCTCATTTTTGCAAACAGGTGATCCCAGAAGCCCTGGGCCAGGGCCCTCCCCACCCGGCCACCTCCTTGGGTTTGGCCCCTCCCCTGCAGGGCCCCGCCCTCCCCTCTAGTCCCCGCCCCTGCCAGGCTCCACTCCCTTCAGCCCCGCCCTGCCAGGGCCATGCCCTGCCCCCTCTACAGTCTCCTCCCCACCAGCCCCGCCCACAATTCCAGGCCCCGCCCACCGGCCCCGCCCACCCCCGTCAGCCCCGCCCTCCCCCAGTCCCCTCCCCTGCCTGGCCACGCCCACCCAGTACCCTCCTCTATCTGGCCCCACCCACCCTTCCAGGCCCCACCCTCCCCACCAGTCCCCGCCCCCTTCCTGGCCCCGTTCCCGCCGGGCCCTGCCCCCGGCCACTCACCGAGGTTGCTATAGGTGGGCTGTGCTGACCAGGTGGGGTCGTCCGGCCCGAGGGTCTCGGTGGGTGGGTCGGGGCGGCTCATGCTGCCGAGGGACGGTCAGGGTGGGGGTCAGGAGCCCAGGAGCGCTGGTACCTCCCTGGGCTCCGGCTCCTCTTGTCCAGCGCCCCTGCTGTGTGACCCCGGGTGGGCGTCTTGCCCTCTCTGGGCCTATTTCCTCCTCCCTGAGACCGGAGCATCCCCCGCACTTCGGAGACGGGGACGGAATGGCCAGCGCGGAGGACTGGCCCTGGAGGGGCCAGCTGGGGCTGGGGGTTGATACCCAGGGACCCTCCCTGGGGTGCCGACCTGGAGCTCAGCTGCCCAAGCCGAGGGGCGACAGCAGAAGCCAGCCCCCACCCCCAAATCTGGGTCACCCCAACTTGGAAAGCTGCTGCCCACTCCCTGCCCCCGCCCACCCCCCCACCCCAGGAGGCCCCTACCTTCAGGCCTGGCGTCCGAAATAGGTCCCGGGTGACCTTGGTGAGAGGTGGGGGGACCCCTGGGGACCAGCCCCCGGTGGCTACAGCCGCCGGCCTCCCGGGGTGTCTGACCTCGAACTGGAGGAGAACAGGAAATGCCCAGTAACGGCCAGACCGCAGGCCGAGTCTTCCTTCACTTTCTTCACTTCTCCACCGCCGGGGCCCCATGCACCCCCTGCTCTCCGAGGACAGGGTGGCCCCGGAATGCCTTCCGGTCGGAAGGAGCAGCCTGGGGGGGACCCCAAAGCAGATGGGTCCAGGGCTGGAGGCAGGGAGGGCTGAGGCCTGGAAGGGGAGCTGGGGGAGCGCTGGGGAGCCCTGGGAGGTTACAGAGGGAGGTACACTTGACTTCTCCACCTTAGGTGAGGGCAGGGGACCCCAGCAGTGACTGTTAGGGGGTGGGGAGGGTGGAAAATGCAACCCAGGAGCCTCTTTTCTCTGTGGCTTTCACTTCCCCTTCGGGAGACCCTCTGAGAAGCCCCCAGCCCACGCCCCCGCCACTCCCCAACCCTGGGACCTGAGAATCCAGCTCTGCCCGATTTGCTGCATGACCTGGTCCGAGTCATCACCCGCCCTCTCTGTGCTCCGGCACAAAAGAAAGTGTTTCCCACCTGTTGACTCATAAACAGCCGCTCCAGCTGGAGTAAAAGGAAAGATGAATCAACTCACCTTTTTTCCCCCTTCAATGAATATTTTTTTTCTTCTTTTAAGTATGGGTGTGTGTGTGTGTGTGTGTGTGTGTGTGTGTGTGTGTGTGTATACATAGCATACAATTTGCCATTTGCATCTTTCTTTTTTATTTTTTAAAGCAGTTGTAGGTTTACAGAAAAATTCTGCAGAAAGTACAGAATTCTCATATACCACCCCCACACAATTTTCCATATTACTAATAATTTCCATGAGGGTGCTGTGTTACAATCGATGAGCTAATATTATTATGATTTTATTATTAACTAAAGTCTACAGTTTACATTAGGACATACATAAGGGAGAGGGGCAAGTAAACGTGCAGGGCTTGGAGAATCTTCTGGAAACGCACTGGAGAATCTTCTGGAAGGCTCAGAGAATCTTCTGGAAAGGCTGAGAAAGGGAGAGAGAGCGGGGAAGTGAGAAGGGAAGGTGGGGGTCAGGGACACCCCGCCTGACATCCCAGCCTCACCTGGGTTTCGGGGGACCCTCTGAGTGGTCCCCTCCTTGGGTTTTCACCCACATACGGGAGGGCTGGGGGTGCAGCATTTATTCAGCCCTATGGGTCCCCCCCTAGCAGCTGGGGTCTCCCCTCTCCCTCTT